>NC_064027.1:6250000-6875000 GCF_917208135.1 Athalia rosae | reverse complement strand
TTCGCGAAAATGGTATTTTTGGTCACGAATTGTACACCCAAATTTCATCAGTCTGATCATTTCGTCGAAAGCTTAAAAAAGGTTTTTGTAATATCGCATTTAACGTTTATCAGGTCATCATTCGGTTAGCGTATAAACGTACAGAGTGCCAACATGGGTTGATAAAAAAAAAAAAGGGAAAAAAACGAGAAAAAACGATCCGTCGCCCGGTATCCCATGGAATAATAATTGCGATTCGTACGAGGTACCTTGTACACATCGAGACCTTCGGAATACCTGGCGGAATGAATGAGTATTTCAGTGTGAATTCTATAAGGCGATTGTGAGAGTTCGATGGATATTATTAATGGCTTTACGAGAATCGTTCGGGAGCATTGTGCTAACATATCTGAATGAAAAAATAATTTTCCGGGGTGGCAGAGCCCTTTTCTCCAGACTCCGTTGGCGCGGCGGCAGATACGCCGGTACGAAGGCGCACAGTAGTGCGACTCGTCGTACGGTCGGACGCACGTATAATTCGCTACTCGTGCGTGCGGCCAATTATTTCAACGTCCCCAGAGCTTTTCAAACCGGTGTCAAATTTAAAGCTCACTTTGACCGCGCTGATTGGAGCACGCAAACTTGATTACCGTTCGTCCTCGGCGAAAGAAAAAGGAACGAGGCGATGGTTTGCGAAAAATGAATCACGCGATACGCGATGATCCAATTTCGGACGGCCCGTTGCCGACCAGCGAAGTAACTTCCGAGAAGTTTCAATCGGCGAGTCAATTAATTGGCCAAATCAGAGAATTCCGAACACCCTCGAGCATCGTCGAATACGGTCGGAGCTTGCGAGCAGTCGCGTCTTCCGTGCTCGTATCGTCGCTTGAACAACGTCATGTACGATATAGCTAGTCGGTCGAGCTTACCGTGTTTCCCATAAGTCGCGTAGTGCTGGTGATGTGCGTGCTGGGTTCCCCCAATTTCCGTTTCCTCTTCTCCGAGGTCCATGTTCATGCAGCTTCCGACAACGACGGACACTGAACGACGCTTCGTTCTACCGTAAACCTCTTTGCGAGATTTTTTTTTACGTTTTTTGCACGGAAAAGTGATGGTAGCAGTATCGGAGGGCAAGGTTGTATAAAATCACTGCAGATCTCTCTCAATTGGTTGGCGGATTTTAATTTTTTCTCTTATTCTAAAAACACACTTGAACTTTCGTACAAACAAACCACTCGGATGATCACTGATTGCTTAAATTCTTTTATTTATTTATTCATCTATTTTTGTATTTGAATTTATCAATTCGCTTCCTCTGCTTTGGATAATTTTCAGCGGTCTTAGTTCCTCCGAATTTTCAATGGTCTTCGACGGACAGACGAATATTACCATTAGTTCATCGATTAATTAGTTGAAATCTATAATTTTTCACCGTATCAATCGTGCGTACATTCAATTCTTACGAGGGCGAATTATCGATCTCATGATACAGGGGGTGGTTTATCATGTGACATCAATTTCACTCGGAGCGAATGATTACTAATTTTTTTCTTCTCGTTTTCTTCAATATTTTTTTATACCGTTCATCCGCAATTACCTTCACTGTGAAATTACGTGCGATCGCTAAGTCGGCGCGTTAAAAATTCAGGCTATCGGGAATCGGGACTATATATATATATATATATATTTTTTTTTTCTATAAATTATTATCATTATCCAAAGAATACATGACAATTGTTATCACACTTTTCTCAAACCAGACTAGCGGACAAGTGGGAAACTGTTTTGGGGGGGTGAGCTTTTTTTATTCAATGATCGAGCTTTTCTACCCCTATTATATCTCGGGCGAATTCGGTTGCGGCAAAATTTTGCTAAAACGCGCGATTCGTACGCGTGATAATTCCCATCAACATGCGTCGCGACGCCTTTACGTCGTTGGCGTCGAAGATAACGACAGTTCGGCGCAAAGATTAAATAGCGTCGCACCCGACGTCGAACCAAGAGCGCCGAGCTTTCGGTTGAGACTGAAGCTTCGCGGCGCCCGGCGTCCTCTGCTCGAATCAACGGCGCCACTATCGTCTCTCTTTGACGATATCAGAAAACCAAACCGTCCTATCACACCTTCGTACCGACGAGGTGAAAAAAATGCATTCCTCCGATCCGAAAGCATCCATCGCGCCGCTTACCGCTTCCCTTCGCCATTAATAATCGACGCTTTCGCGCTGCACGAGAGCTTCGCGATATTCGCGTAAAATTTGGTTTCTTTTTTTTTTCGCCAAATTTTCGAGCGTTCGGAATGCTGCGAAAGCTCAAATCCTGACTAATGGAATCGGCGTTAAAATTATTGAGACCACGTCGCGAGAACGAGCTTTTCCGATCCAATCTTGATACGCGAAAGCCTTCATACCTCATAAGATTTTCAACGTTGTCGCAGATACGTGCGTAATAACGGTGAACCGGCAGCGAGCGCCCGGGAATTTTATCGCTAACTTGTAAAAAAAACGAGGAACGACTACTATTTGCCAACCGTTGAGGATACAAATTCACCGAATACCGACGACAAATGACAAAAATATTTTGTGGGCCCAGAGCTTGCGCTTTGCGAAGCCTCACTTGTTCCCGTTGAATGACGTAGTTCCTGAACGAGTTTCGACTACGGTTTCACCTGCCCCATAAAAGGAACCCTCGGCGCCTTGTCTTTTATATGGTTTTGACGGCGGCGACGAAAGGAAAAACGATTTTATAGTCGGTGAAGATGGTTAAAAGCACGCTAATGACCGCCAAAATGATGAACAAACTTATAAACGCGTTAAGGAATTCATCTCTTATACATTATGTATTTTTTTCATAATCGTGTAATGGAGGTGAAAATATCTCTCGGGAAGAAGCTGGTAATTAGCCGTTGATTTCTGCCGGGTAAAACTGGCCGGATCTATACGGTATATATAGAGTCGTGTAGTTATATACGTTGTAATATTAATTGTCGCGCGCCATTTAATCTCCGCGTGCAAAATTCATGTACAAGTAAACGAACGTTGCTGAAATAATTGAACTTGCCTCTTCATCCGAAACGTACACATCGACGGAGTGGTATAAATTTGTAATGAATCCTACGGCACGGAGGTGTGCATACTACAACGAATTTTACTCTCAACGATCGTATTCCGAACAATGGAAAACGGGAGGTGCGAGGGGGGGACGGGGGGGGGGGGGGTAGTTATTTAAGTCCCTTAATACCAAGCAAGAGCTTTCGAAGTGAAGCAGCGGTAGAAAGTTTTGAATAATCAGAATATAAACTTGGTTAGAAATTCTAAACACCAAATGACAAAGATGACGAACGAATATAACGCGTGTAATGAAATTCAAATCGATGTCTCGCCGGCTAGGCTGTAGCCGTAGGTGCGAAACGGAAACTATCGTAGCGCCGTAAAAAGTAATCCATAAAAATTTAGACGCGGGCTTTTACCCGACTAACTGCTTTCATGTTTAAAAATGAAAAAACTCCGAAAAAAAAAAAAAAAAAAACCACGTGTACAAAAGTACGTACCCACGTTCTAGCGCGGCGTAGCTCTGCGATATGAGCGGAGCGAGAGAATAAAAAAAAGAAATGGAAAAAAAAAAAAGAAATAGAAATAAAAAGAATGCGCGTTATTTCCCGGTTTCCACGCGACAAAGCGGCAGATAAATTCTCTCCGCTTTCTAAATGAGACAGAAAAACGACCCGTTAAATTCCCCGAGGGTTTGGATCTTAATCATTATTAGGTTTATTCTGATTTTTCTTCTACTTTTTACATCCGCTTTCTACCACTCATTTATAACGCTGATTAAATTTGGCATATCACATGACCCTCGCCAATGCACACACGTCGTGCGTAACTAAGCTTTCCAGAAACTACGTGTATATATATATATACAACGTTATTCCCTGTGGAAGGTTTTGCAGGTCGACACATTAATTGTAAGGAGTCAGAGAACCCAGCTGACACGTGTTATCCGCGTATAATGTCGACAGCGGTTTGGTTCGCGTGATATAGGTCAAAGAAACGACAAAAGTTTTGCGAAAGAAAGAAATACAGCGGAGGAGAAATTAAATTAAGGGTAGGTATGAAAAAAAAAAAGAGGGAAAAAAAAAAAAGATATCGTGAAAGGGCGGTTCGGAATACCGCGAGAAAAAATCTCTCTGCATTTTCGCAAGAATAAAATATGAATCGTACGAATTGTTCTTACCGGCCAGTTTATTAGTATTTTATATTTGACTTTAATGTTAAACAAATCTGATAATTTTATTCCTCGCGTACCGTGTATCGCAAAAAAATATGCAACGGATTATTCACCCTTCCAAAAGCTCGAGGGAGATGCAGCGAGACGACTAGACGAATGAAATATGCACGCGCTCATATCCAGCAAAATTTTATACGAAGTCCCGATCATGAGTCACGACCGAGAATCATATATTCTGAGTAAAAAATTTCAGTCGAGAAGCCTGAACAAACGACGTTTGATACAAACGCGCCGTTTTCTCCTGCGTACGACATACGAAAACGCAAGACGCACGTACGTACGTACGTGAGTGATTTGGTAAAATGTGCAGCGTAGCGTGTTGCAGGGTCGGTTTCCCGCGTGGTTTTTGCACGGCGGTACACCTATATAAATACGGATCCAGCGAGAGACTCGAAATATGCTAGTGTACCACCAGTTGAGTGCCGTAATTGTGGCAGCTGGGAGAGCAATATGTGGCGCCACATGAAACGGCACGAACGTTTGCCTAGGGTAGTAGGGTTTGGCTCGGTACGGGCGGGCGGTAAGGCCGGACGGATAAGAGTCGGGACATTAAATGCGGCGGTTGTAACGCGCATCCCTTTCGCTTTCTCCGGGCAATACTCGTCATCCTTACGCGGAACCGCCCCTCGGGGACATTCGATTATTGCGGGGAACTCGTTCTCGCGAACGGCCGGATTAGCGAGCGAGGTTGTTACAGATTTTTGGAAAAATTCAATTCCGACGCAGAGTTTGTCCTCCGCGACAACTGTTCTTATTTTACCTTCGTTTTCGGAACCAATCAATTCGCATGACCGATAAATTGTACCGTAACCAAATTAGGCGCGGGCGGGAGATATGGGTTATTTTTCATCCGACGATCGATAAGGTGAGCGCGGATCGTTTTAAATTCAAACCACGTGATAACCCCGAGCACGATGTATAAATACTTTTCCCATCGGGTATGCGGAAGCAGGTTTTACAACGTGTGGAAGTTGAAGTTCGGTGAAGTAGAGTCGGGGAACCGGAAGACATGATTTGGTAATAACTGGCGAAAAGTAGATACCACGCACCGAGCTGATCGAATTAGCTGTTGTTTTTGCGGGGAGGACGAAAGTCGCGGCCTCTCGGATCTGCGTGGGAGTGAATTTCGACGGTAGAAGAATCGGCCCCGCGCACGATCCGAACGAACGAGACACGCACGTTAAAGATACGATTACGAGCGAGTATCCAAATTTTATTACTACCCACCTTACCCTGCCTCACCTAGATCGAAATCCGGAAATCTGCGGAGTAAGTAAATCAAAAAACGCCAACTCGACCCTTTTTCTCGGCGATTCTCTTGCGCGACAATAAATTGGCATCGATTCAAATCGACGCTTCGGGCCCCGCGTCCTCGCTATCTCGCTTCGTTCGACTCCGTCTCCATCCCTTCTGAAGGGTCGTTGATATGTGGGATGAAAAAAAAAATCTTGTTTATTGAGAGTTTTAGGTTTTTCCCTCAAGCGAGGAGGAACTAGTTTTCCTTCGAAAAACAATATTGTATTTTCTCACCGAATTTTTTTCCAAAGCAAATATAGGCGCCTTTAAACGTGGGCGAAGATTTTTATTCCTGCGATGGGTCCTCGCGCTTTTTTTTCTTTTTCACCAGAATTTCGCACCTTCGGATAAGAATTATCTGCCTCGGAAAGGCTGCTCTAAGAAGTCTTTATCCATCTGAGCGTCCGTCTATTCACAGGTTTTCCAGAGTTATCCCTAATTTGTAGCAGAAACCCCGAGGGATCTTGGCCTTCTCACTTTTTAACGGGATTTTTTTTTTCCATCGTTTTTTTTTTTTTTTTTTTCTCCTCTTCTTCTTCTCCATACAGCTCGGTCGGGGGGGGGATCCTTCCAGTCTTTCTCTGCCCGTCATTTGTTTCAGTCGGCTTTATACAAACACCCTGCAGGATCCCGAAATTCTTCCACCTTTTTTGCTCTCTACACCCGCAAAAAACTTCAATGCGAACCTTGAGGGTAAGGAGGACTCGAATTAAGGTCACCCCCCCTCAAACCATCCGAACTGCAGAAATTATCGTCGTGGGATTGATTTTCTCTCATTGGAAAAGTCTCTCGAAATTTTGAACGTCTCCGCGAGGAATGCGACGGATCAGCATCCGTCACGGCGAATGAGGGGGATGGTAACGGTGATTTTAGTCATTTTTGCTAAACAAATATAATTTGCGCCCAGCCCTGACTAATTCGGTCCCCCAGGTGCGTTGCATCTCGTCCGTATGCTGGATATATTTCAGAGGTGCAGTTTCGGAGCGTACGTAGCGGTGATGTAGCACGTTCGGATGGCAGGGGGGCGTCCGTTGGACGGTAATTTAGACGGATTAGAATTTAGAATTCAGAATCCAGATTTCAGGGGTACCTGAGCTAGGGCTGAGTGGGTGGAAGGCACGCGTACGTATAGTTTGCAATCTACTCGAAGAAGGTCAAAGTTCATTTGCTCGGGTAAAGCTGCCCGGCGGACGAAGCTTCCGTCGTTGTTACCGACGACGCCACTTACGCCGTACCAAAGGAGTCCTTCCTTTCGGTCCTCCCCCGCGATTGTCTTTCTGCCCCGGTGAAGACTACCTCGTTAGGAACGTCGAGATGGGCAGACCGGAATAAACTCAGCTTTTCTCCTACCCCCCCGCCGCTACACGGTGAAAACAATTGCCTCATATTTTCTGCACGCGGTTGAAACGGAATGACCGTGCACGTAATACTGCAGCATGTAAAAAATTTCAACGACTTACGTTCGCGACGAAGAGCTACGATTGTTTTTTTTTTTTTTTTTTTCGTTTTCTTTCATCAAAATCCAGGATAACAATAACGAGCGACTGATATCCGCGAGGGAAGCATGACCTCGAGTGAAAATTCGCAGTCGCACGACGGGTGGACTTTTGGCGATGGAATATTTTTACCGAATTCTCGATCGAGTTTCGTTGTACATTATATATCCTTCGACGGACGATGAGGACTCGGAACGCTCCGGTATATCTTCATTTTTGCACGGTGAGCATTGTGCCGCGACTCGCGCTCGGCTTGTATCCTCAATTCACATTCAAGAACGTCCAGCCACTTCGGGTCCGGAGGAATGTCCGCGGATCTGGGACGGCATCAACTTCGAAAGATGTAGGAGTTGGGAATAGAGAGAGAGAGAGACGAGAGGGGGGTGCGGGATGTATCGTAAAGCGTGCAAAGAATTTTATCAATGCTGTTTTTCAACCTCCGTCGTACTTTCGTACACAATGGTACGCCGCCACGGTTGAGGAAAGCTTAGCAGTTTCATCACGACCCTGGCTTTGTCCCATTAGTGTGAAATATGCGACGTTGCACATAATTGCAGTTTACTCGCGGGTCGCGTTACACTCCGAGAACACTTTATAAACAAAACTCATTCGCTGCGCCCAGATTCTCCTTGATTATTTGTAAAAAGCGGACGTTGAAATAGGGCTCGCTCACCTCGGGACTGCGGATCGGGTTTAACACTCGCACCTGCTGCGGATAGATCATTATTTTAAAGCGAAACACGCGCCTTCCTTTATAGCCTATTCGTGCGTGAAGAGATTTCCCTTTGGACGGGGATATACGCGATCAGAGGCGCGAAAAACCTCTGCGAGAGGCGAAGGTCCGCGAGATTCGAATATCTGGGTCACGACGTCACCCCGTCGACGGAACGACCTCCTCCCACGCGGTCATTGAGAGGGTTCTGTCGCGCCATTTTTATAATTTCACCGACCCCGTCCATTCAAAACTCGAGAGATTGTACGGCAACGCCTTTCGAAATGACGTCCGAAGAGCCGAACAAACGTCAACGGTATAATTGCCTCGAGTTTGACAGCGATACCGCCGATCTAGAGGGGAAATAACTTTATGACCTTCGTCCGATACCGCGGGTTTCTCCATCCACCCGAAATTTCGTGACGTTCGGCGTTTCGGCCCTCGCTGGAAGCTTTGCTGCATATACTCGGATCGTGTGAACTCGAGATTTCTGACGCTTTTCACGTGGATTCGGTTTTCGGATGCCATTTTTGAACGCGTTGACCTCCAACGTTCCGACTTCGAGTGGATCTTGAGGACACTCGAAGTCACCCTTCGTACCGAATTTTCACTCCGCGCGACAAACGGCCCGACGGCAGTCTTTCGACGGTGCGCCGCGCGTTTAAACAATTTCGTTGGCTGGCGTATAAGTACGCCCGTAACATTTCTATGAATGATTTAACGCGGAATGGAACACCCGTAGAATACATGAATAAACAGCGATCTCGGAAAACGAACGGCAGGAAGCGCGTGGTTTTTGCTGCCTTTGAAATAGTCAGTATGTTTATCGTGCGGAAAATGGATGGAAAATCGGTAGGAAATGTGCGGTTTATCTTCTTACTTGAATAATTCTGACGATAATCGACATTAAAAGGGCGTTGATAAGGTAATTCCGGACCTTCGCGATTCGAACAGACGCGTATACACGTTCGACAAAACGCCACGTTAATCCCCTGAATACACGAGTGTGTGGAAAACGTACGTTTAGCTACCGATTGAAAATTTAATTCCACTACCCCCCAACTCGAACTAAAGCAAACGACGGATGAGAATCCACTATAACTTTGACACGGTTTTCTGACTCCCGCGGTCTGATTGCGCGAGTCGCGTTGCCCATCGAAATGGAGTTTGTAGGTACCCGCAGCCGTCGTTCCACGTGTATACGGTGACCTAAAAACATTTGTTGCGCCGTTAAATCCTAATGAGATTTTACCTCGGAAGTATAGTGAATTGGAATTGCGCGTTTTTATACCGTGGCCGTTGCCCCGCGAACGCGAGGGATAGACGTACGTACAGCTAGTGAAATAAATGCGGAATACGTGTGTCTATTTAACGACACCTAAGGGATTTATGACTGAAACGCGTGGACCGATCGGTAACTACATCGATAATGCGCCCCGAGTTACATACGTACGTACGTATGTACATTCGCCGTCCGAGACTCCGGTGCTTTCCTCAGACTCGAATTGCTTATTTAACGCCAAAAATGAAGGCCGGAAACGTGATCGGTGATAAAATTTCGTCAATATTCCCGCGTAACGTCCGCCACGGTTATATTAAGATAGTTGACGAAAGTTACGGGGAAGGGTTGCACGGTACATACAAGGTATTCGTTAATCATGATTACGCCGTAAATTCATTAATAATTTTCTCCAACCTGCAGAACTTCGCTCCGCGAGTTATTAATGCTTCGTTATATAGTAACGCGTACATCGCATAAGTAAAATTGACTACACCACGCTATCTACATATTTCGAAATTTTTTCAACGCAACCGAGTTATATTTTCGACGCACGTTCGTTTTCCTCCACATCGAGGTCCGCTTACGGAAACTTGGTTTGTTCTCGAAATACTCCCTCTTACGGGCGCTAAAAATATGGCCATTCGAGAATCTGTAAGGAAAATATTTCGATTCCTCTCCATCTCGGAAATATCGTGACCTGATATTTTTCCATAGCATTCCGCCGAAGAGAGTTCATCGCACGAGCGTACAACGTATGCTCGGAAGCTCGGCAATCGTTGAGCCGACTGAACTGTATATATGTGATATAAATTCGATTGAATCGTCGCTAGGAAAGTATAATACATAATTTTCCCCCCTTCGTTTATACGCTACAGGTGTCGAACGAACTTCTTGAGATGAGATTACCGGGAACATGTGTTTTCCCAAACTCGTAAAGCAATCAATCTCGGTAAGCCGTAAGCTCATTTCGTCTTGTAACAGCTGTCGTAACGGCAGTTCCTAATTACCCCGAACGCGTCGACTCATCGAACGGAGACAAAGATTGGAAACGAAAAAAAAATACGATATTTCGCGAGATTCGTTATACATCAAATCCTTTTGTCCGCAATGAATATCGGATTCGATCCGCTTGTACCGAAATGAATTTGTTAATTATTATTTATTTTTTTTATTACTTCGCTTTTTTTCTTCTCACTTTTTTCACGAAATTACCGCGCAAACGAAAGCAAAACGACGCACCTGTTCCCACGCGGAGGGGCGTATAATAAACAAACGACATAAAGAAGAGAAACACGTGTTATACACGTATCTATGTATATCAGAGAGGTTTTTAATGTTTAATGGCACCGCTGCCGGTCCCACTCTATATACTAATGTAGCCGGTCCTCCTCATTTCCTGTTCGACATTTCCCGCCGGAATATTATACCATTTCGCGAAAATATAAGTATACCTCGAGCCATAGGGTGCGCGAACACGTTGCCGAAGTCCTACGGAGCTGAGGCGCGGGAGTGTGTAAATGTGTTGCGGGTGGAATAAAAAAAGGAGAGCAAACGTACATAAACCAGTTTTAGCACATAATTAACGTATCCCATTTCGTCGTTCCCCGGCGAGAGTTTAGATACGAGATAATTAGAAGCGATGTGTAGTTATCACGTGTTGCAGTCGACGCGCTCCACGGTACGGAAAACACGGCTACATACATACTGTACGTATGTACGCGTACGTACATTGTACCTACCCGTGTATATGTATGTACGCGTACATTATGCAGAGCTACGGGTACGCGCGGTGCGCAACGGAGAGAGAGAAGAGGGCGATAATGATGAGAACGGAAGAGAGCCGAAAGGATTGAAAATAATTTCAAAGTTATGCCGTCCACCTGTTTTACGATGAAAAAACAGTCGGGTTAATTTGCGGACGTCGATCGATCACCGCGTCGCAAAGTTTTCGGCGAACATAGGCGAACATTCGAAGCCTCTTTTTCGAGCGTAGCTTTCTCCCCGCGCCGCCCCGTGCGTTCGAACTTTGCCGACTAATAGGGTGAGACACGTTCTGAATTTTATTTAAAATTAAGCCGACCAAGTTTTTTAAACGTTCGATAAAAAATTACGTGTCCAAAAAAGTAGACTATACTGACAGGTGTTTGAAAAATTGTTCGCGCCCCCCCCCCCCCCCCCCCCCCCCCCCCCCCACGGATCTGTGTAACGTGGCGCACGGAAATTCCATACCAAGAAAACTCTCCCACTTCCTTACGGAAAAAACTTTTCACGCCTTGCGTTTCAGAATATCGGGACCCGCGATTTGATTTGTTTACTTTTTCCGATCGACGAGAACCAATTTTTTTTTTTTACTTTGGAAAAGAATGCTGAAAATATCGCACACTTCGAATCCGTCGGAAACTTAATATTACCTCTAATTTTTCGCCGCGATTTTGTTCTTTTACGTTCGATTATCCCTGCTACGTGAATTAACAAATTTTTGAAACATCTCGCTTGATTTAAAATCCCCTAGTTACGATTCGACGTATATGAAACGCAATCCTCTGCATGAATATTGTCGCCGTATGAAAAAAATAAAATTTATCGTCGCAACAAAAAACTAAAGAAGAACGAAAAAAAACTGAAACATTTATACACGTTTTATTGACGAGCGCTAATAAATCGCCGGGCGGATTTACTCGCGGCGTATACGTGTCCTGCAGGAATCGGAATATATCCTCATATTTATCAATAATTTGAAAATATTCAAAACCACCTTCAACTTTTTATATTTGTTCGATCCTGCCCCCCCCCCCCCCCCCCCCCCCCTATTTATATACGGTCGCCGTGATTTATTTTAACATTACACAGACGTGGAAATGTGAAATTGGAATTGGGCACAGCTCGCGCCGGTTTTATAAAAAAACGTACCGGACGTTGAAAGTTTCGTCATAGGATCAAATCCTCGGAACATGTACATTCGATGCGCTGTGTACAATTATGCGTATAATCCGAAGGGTCCGACGTCTCCAGCGTTCCGCCGCAACTTTCGAACAACACACCCTGTGCATTCTGTTGCCTATATACTTGTCGATTTGCATCTCGTCGTTCGCTCCGCGGGAACAAGGAGATTAGAAGTTTCGCGCGCAAAATATACGCAACGAATACGACGAACATTCTTCATCATAAAGCTGAGAAACCCATTTCGAACGAGCGTGGCGCCCATGCCGAAAAATGAAGTTTGGAAAATAGCGAGGAAGCAAGTTGTATACCGAGTTGTTGCCGCGTAATCAAATATTGCGGGGCCAAATAATTCGAGTTGTACCAGCGATGATATAAATTTTGACCGCGTGTGTAACCGGAAGGAACATTTCCTCGTCTCGAATCCCGCTGAGTATATCTAACTCTAAAGTTGCACCAGAGCAAATAATTGTTTTACGTCACCTGGAGACTACGCGACATCACACAACTGTATATATACATTCGCTAAATCTAATTTGTCGGAAGCTAACGCCACCCGGCTACCATCGCTAACCAGCTCTAGGAGTTTTACTTTTAACTTTGAGAGCAAATCTTTGCCCAGTAAAGCCGCATAAAGTTCCGAGACTGTCAGTCCGTTAATTCTTTATCGCTCAAAGGCAAAAGGGCTCCGATAACCGCGTTTACTTCCACGGCTAGCGGTCCGGGTCGGCAAACGGAAACGTTCACTTTGTAATACATTACAAATATAGCCCAATGGAGAATTCATCCCCCGAAAGGGCGCACCTTGTGTACGAGGTGCAAAAATGGTAGCTCCTTGGAAATCGGAATATTTTACACGAAAATTACGTCTTGCGCGATTATTTTTCAGTTTAGTTACCATCCGCACTCGACCGAGACCAACGACGTCGCGGGTAAAAAGTTTGTACCGCTTTTCGGGCGTGTGTGAAAAATATAAAATATATACATCCCGCACCCCGAAGACCGCTATCATCGCCATAAAGCAAAGTTTACCCGACAGAACACCGTCTCGCGTAAACCGCTCTCCATATATTTATGAAAGAGAAACTTTTTAAACGTCTCGGGGTGCGGGCGTCCCCGCGAAGATTTTATATTTACCTGAAACTTCACCATAAACATTCCAATGACCGACGAGATGAAAAAAAATTGGGTCATACCATGCACTATTCGTCGATTCGCGTTTTTAAGAAATTTTTCAAATAAATAAATCGACGAAAGTATCGAGAGCGACGATAACCTGGTCGAGTCGATGTGGGATCGAAAGCGACGCGTGTGTTTCGCGCTGTGCCGAGAAAATAAGGAGCGAACCAAGAGCGAGTCTGAGGGGTAGATTTCTGCTAATGGAACGTCGCTTAATTACGAGTGTTGCGGAGCGAGGGTCGAAAAGATTTTGGCGCAGGGGTACACGTCGGTAGTATAGCTATATACCGAGCCATACACCGGAGGTCTTATGCTCGAGAGTTGTGCGAATTCGTTGAAACTCCGGAGTCTCCTCCGGATCCAGAATCACCCCTCGCGTGAAGTATGACTTCCTCCAAGTTTACCCCCAAGCCAAACGGCCGCTGCACGGGGGAATGAAAATACTCGAAGATTTGGCGTCCGACATTATCTCCACTCCTCGGTCGCTAGTCCGCGCGAGTTAATTGTCTGCAAACAACTCTCGATTATTTATTCATTTACTTTATCAATTTATCCATTTTAACATCAAATACTACCGCTACACTTTGCTCGGGGTGTCGAGTGCTCCCTCGTAGTTTCCGTGCACCGCGGTTCCGCGGGACGCGATATGAGCGCAAACTCTCATTCGACATACGTGCGGTGAAAATATTCCAGCCGTAAGAAAAGTCCGAACTCGTTTTATAGTTCACACGTTTTACGTCTTACCCGACACGGGGCGTGCTGCACTCTTAGCATGCCAAGTCTGCGTACCAGCTAACTTTGAAAATACAAAGAACCAAACACGTTATTATACTTAGATATTTCTCATGGAACACTACGTATCACGTTCGCTCCGCAGACCCTATTAAATCTAGCGCACATACGGTTTTCAATAAAAATTTTAAGACCACTTCGATTTTAGATCCAAGACGGGTAGAGGTATATACCGGGTATGTATGGTATTCGTGTATGAGAAATATTTCGTACCCGCATAAAATATATCCTCCTTGCAGTCTCCATTTTTTTCCATCCAATATCCTTTTTTCTTCGGCTACGCTATCCGCGCTCCGTGCTTTCGCAGGATATTTATTTTGAAAAAAATAAAACGCCGGCGATCGGACAGTCTTGGATAACCACTGGTTGTTGTATGTTTTATTATCAGGGTGCCACTAACGTCGAAAACACGAGGACCATTAATCAAATTTGACCGCGCCGAGGGGACCCCCGGGTGAGGAGAACTTTGTCACACTTTTGGCGAAGCTTTTCGAATTGTGACGGAACAAAGTACGTTGTTTACAGCGCGTGATTCATACGTCCTTTGTCCGCACTTAGCCGTACCAATTTTGAAAACGCAGCCTCCTCCAATCACGGTATCTACGGCAAACTCGAATAGCAGTTGCAGCGCAACTCCATGCAAGACGGATCTGGGGTTAATCGAGCGGTCGTTGCTGCGGTGAATTTTATTAATTTTTTCTTTTAACTTTGCCGAAGCAAAAATTATAATTACACACGTTAATAATTCTCCTCATTCGGAAAAGCACAAAGTAAATGAAAAAAGATTTCAGCCGCCACAGGCGTTGCGCTACCAACGGTCGATCTGAGTTCCCGGCAAACGGATTCATTAACGTAGCGGACCTATAGGAACGGTTTTTTTTTTCCTTTTCACTTAATTTTTTCGTCTCGTCTTTTTCTCCTTTTTTCATCTCGAATGCCCGGAGGGGAGGAGCGCAAGAAACGATTCCTCGTTCAGCCCTGTTACAGTTTCTAGAAATTGACCAAAGGTAATGAGAACGAACGTTGCTCCGAAAGTACATAGCGAGCATTTAATCTGGGTTTCAGGGAATTAATCCGAACCTTCCCGCCACGGTACAATCAGAAGAGGATCTCCTTCGAATGTCGAATTGATTTTATGGAATTGATCTCAAAACCTTAGAAAATAATTCATCGCGTGGCTCCACACGCGCCGTCTTCGAAAAGCGTCCGTTCTACGAGTCGGTTCCATGTTCACGAAGGTAAAGAATCGGACGAACGACGCCCCCGTGAAAGGCGGATCGAGCGACGTACGAACGGGGTAAAATTAAAACGTCGGTCGCTGTCTGCGAGTAACAACGTAACATTTACCGAAAGTTTTTTCGCGGCTTTTAGTTAAACTAACTGTTGCAACTTTAATTTAAAGTCCCCTTTCTCCACGCTCTCGTAAAACCTCGAGAGAAATTGCCATGTTCGTCCACCGTAAACGGTATACCAACTTCTCCCGCTATAGTTCTTCGCCATAAACGTATGCGTGAGGTAGCTCGACTCTGTTTCCCGCCTACGTTTATATTTACTCGGAATAAATACTGCAGGGTCTCGATATACCTATGGGTATGTATACATATGTATATGCTCGTCTGCGTTCGTACAACTTACACGGTACGTTTTCCTAGCCCTCCGTCCTCGATCCTCTTGACTCGGGCCACGTGGAATTCTTCGGTTACCGAGGAGTTGTTTGCCAGATAGCTGCAGTAGCGTGGACACGCGACAACGTCGTATACCCAGTTTGCAAATTTTTATGGTCGGCAAATTTCTGCTGAGATGTTAAGATTTTTTACTGCGCGGTAAGTTGTGCGAAACTTTTTTTGTTTCTTTTTTTTTTCACGTGAGTGTCGCGTACACGTGACGAACGATTGTCCTGACAAACTAGTACACTCGGTTCCGCACGAACACAATAGTAGTTCAAAGCGTAATGCTACTTACAAAACCGCATTTCCATAATGGCGTCATTGTCACAGAAATTCAGACGTATCTGAATAATTCCTCGGACGAAAGTTATAAGTATAGAAAACAATCGCAACGCTGTAATGCACGACAGAACAAAATGAAGTGGAGTATTAGCGGGTGGTGAACATTAGGAAAATTACTACGCAACATGGTATACGGACGAATGAATAAACATTATTCTGGTGAAGAGAATATAGGTGGAAGCATATACGATATATGTGTAGAAGGCTTGGTATTATCACGACGTGATTGTCGAAAGAAAATCTTTGAATTGGAGACAAGACTGGCAACGAATGAAGATCCATTTTCTTTGTGGGAATGCAAATGATGACGTAGATTTATTTCGATTTTTGAGCAAAATATAAATCACCTTTTTAAGTAGGTTTAATATGCTTTTCTTACGTATTTTGACCTCAGAAATCCGAATCTGAGAGAAAAATTTGTCTATCTTTAAAATTGACCGAGTTATCGCCAATTTTCAGCTTTTTGGGGTCAAAAATAAAAAATTGATTTTTTAGTCTATATTAGTGTAATTTGAGCTCAGGAATCCGAATCCGAAAGAAAAATTGATCTATCTGCAAAAATGACCGAGTTATCCTCATTTTTTCGCATTTTTTGGCATAAATTTGAGGATATCTCGGAAGGAAAAAATCGTAGCTCAATTTGGACAACGGATTCGTGTTCCTGAGGTCAAAATACGTAAGAAAAGTGCCATACGATCAATTTTTAAAAATAAAAATTTTTGGTCAAAATTTGAAAAAATCGTAAGGGGTACCCCTTGGAAAAATCTCAAATTTTGGCCAAAAATTTTTATTTTTTAAAATTGATCGTATGGCACTTTTCTTATGTATTTTGACCTCAGGAACACGAATCCGTTGTCCAAATTGAGCTACGATTTTTTCCCTTCGAGATATCCTCAAATTTATGCCAAAAAATGCGAAAAAATGGGAATAACTCGGTCATTTTTCAAGATAGCTTAATTTTTCTTTCGGATTCGGATTCCTGAGCTCAAATTACATATAGATACGTCAAAAAATCAATTTTTTATTTTTGACACCAAAAAGCTGAAAATTGGCGATAACTCGGTTAATTTTAGAGATAGATCAATTTTTCTTTCAGATTTGGATTCCTGAGGTCAAAATACGTCAGAAAAGTGCCATACGGTCGATTTTCAAAATACTTAAGTTTTGGCCCAAAAATCGAAAATATCCAACGGGGTAATATTCCATTTTTTATGCTATTATAATGTATTTTGACCTCAGGAATTCGAATTCACCAGTTAAATTGATCAATCTATGAAATTGATCAAGTTATCATGAATTCATTGCTTTTTGGAGCAGAAAAATTGAGATATCTCGATGGGAAAAATTTGTAGCTCAATTTACTCAACGGATTCGTGATCGTGAGGTCAAAATACGTAAGAAAAGTGTCATATATTTGGTTTTAAAAATACTTCATTTTTGGACCAAAAATCTTATAAATCCAAAGGGGTACTTATGGTATTCCTATGTATGTTGATCTCAGGGATCCGAATCTGAAAGCCGAAACTGATCCATCCGTAAATTTGATCGAGTCATTGCCAAATTTTAACTCTTCGGAGAGAAAACATCCGTCTAACTTGATCGCTGGTTTCAGTCATAGCCTAATTCAGTTGACGGATTAATGTTTTCGATTGTGAGCACAAAGCGGGAGCATTAGGAACGTTTCGTACGCCGTTGCATAATTTATCTTTTGCGGTAACCGAGTGCAGAGGAAGAGCACCCCTTTGGCCTAGGTGGGCACGTACCTATGAGGTAAACAAAAGACGAGGTCGTCGGCAGAGAGGAGTAAAGAGAGAATACTGTTTTCGCTGAGAACTTGGCGCGGTTATCTGATATTCGCTGCTGTCTGCTGTATTCAGCCTTTAAATGTTTACATTAACACATACGAGTGAGCTTTAGGTCGGGCTTAGCTATGTAGGTTGGATCCTCAACGGGTATTCTCGTACACAACAACGAGTGGTAAACGGAAAATAGAAGGGAAAGGGGATGAGGATGAGGATGAGGATGAGGATGGGGCGTATTCATACATATGTAGAAATATTGTATACTTGACCAAAGCGGTATGGTATTTATGTGGAAGGATACCTCGGCGGTTATATTCAACCACGTGATGTACGCGGTGCGCGTCGCAGGAAGAGGCGCGAGGTGATGCTAACCGTACCGCCGTTGCACAACGAAAAGTCAAAAGCGAAAAGCTCCGAATACTTAAAGTGAAACGCTCCGCTCGGCGGGATCAAGATAAAGACCTACCCTCGGAGTTGAAGGGGGACAACCTCGGTGCCCTTTAAACCAGTCTGCGGTCGGGCCTCGCCGTGATAACGCGAGGTTACCATTCACGTCCGATGCATTATTCATGCAACGGAGAGGAAGTAGTGGAAGAGGGAAGAAAAAAAGGAACAGAAACAATCCATCTATGTCCGCGTTTCGGCGCTACCGAGCTCTCAGGTAGGATCGAGTCGAAAAGGACCCAAGAATTATCCCCGCGGTGCAGCGCTAGGCACACATGCGGTTGCAGGATCGTTCGAGGGAATTCATTTCCAAAGTCAAACCATCTGGAAATCACGACCATTTTACCACCTGGAAGACCCTGAACCGCTGGCGATAAAAGCTTGCTTTGCGTTTGTTTTTTTCCGTTTTAATTTTATTTCTCCTCGAGATTTTGATGAAATAAACCTCTCAGGACGGTGAAGAGTTTCGGTTTCGTAAAAGCTGGAAGATGAAGTAAAAAAGTATTTAGAGGCGCGTCGTAAACGTATACGCAAGAAGAATTTAACGAGATTTGGACAAACCTAGTTAATGAGAGAATATTCAAGGAGATAAGATTGCAATAAGGGGAGGAAATGATTGAATATGTTTCTGATTGAACCAAGTCTCGGAACGTTACGTTTGATGAAGGAGTTACGAAATTGAATTTGCGATGCCGATGGAATATCGATTAATAAATTATATTCCAAGTCGACCTGCAGCAGTGCTGCAGCTATTGTTGGTTCCTCGTTCTATGTGGGTATCTACACCTGTATGCATACATAGACCTCCGCCATTTTGATTAACTTGGATTGTTCGTCCGCGATGCTTAGGTGCGCTTCGAAAGTTATCTCGCAAATTTCATGCGGCGGTTATTCGGCTCTTCATTCTCCGTACCGAATAGACGATTCTCGGTACATGCATCAAAAATATGAAGAGAGACGAAAATAAAAAGAAAGGAGAGAAGAGAAGAGAAAAAAAAAACCGAACATTAGACGAGCTCGCAGCTGTACCACTTTAGCGAAACTTTACTTGAGAATTGCGGTAATAAAATTTCTTTCTACAAAAATTTCCGGAACGTTGGGCGTAAAAAAAGCTTGCCCAGTTAAGAGGTAAAATCGCGTGCTTAAATCTTGATATTACCAAGTATTTGAGTGGCAAACTCCGTCCGGGTTTTATTGCTCCTAGCTTTTTATTACAGTGAAGGGTTTCGGTCGCCATTCGTCCTTACGCATTTTCCCTTCTGTTTTCTCTTTATTTCTTCCTACGGCAAGTGTGAAACTTTGATTTTTCATTACAACTGTACGGTATACACGGCAAACCATAAATACCGAACGATGGCACAAGTTTCCAACTTGTAAATACGCACAAAGCTCGAAAATATTTATTCCAAAAGAAGGGAATTTTCACCCCCTAAAAATTCAACCTCAACATCTACGCGATCATAATCGCCACCGGAGTTAATTGACGAATTGTTGTCCGCATTGCGTATACACAGTGTATTACAACGGAAGGTAGGGTAGGTACGAAGTGAAATAATAATAATATTGTACACGGGATGCTGCGTATACAATAATAATATATGAGGTAGAAATAACAGGATGTTGGGGTCAGATCTGGAAGTTGGGTGCTGCAGTACCGTGTCTCGCGCTGGAAATGGTTCTAGGGACAAAAGAGGTTTCCCCGATCCTTTGTCAAAGGGCTACCGAACGATATCGCGCAACGATAACAGAAATTAGAACAATATACCTTGTACACGTACTCGCAAGACGCTTTTCGAACAATCATTATTATCATCATCATCGCGGACTCTTCTGCAACGTATATATATATTGTTATCATTAGATTTTTCTGCTCTGCTTTTTCACGGGATTTAAAAAAACGGTCGGGATAAAATGGCGGGGATGAAGCGAATTAAAACCATAATTAAACGACTCAAGAATCACCTTCCTGTTCGTCCTGCTGCTGTATTATTCTCTCCGTGTTTTTCTTCACTTTTTTCTTCCTTTTTTGATTCTTCATCGTCTTCGAACGCAAGCTCCTCGTCGAACGGACAGAATGGACAGTTTCATTCCACACAGGCATCGATATACGTAAAAGGATTTTGGATAAATATTCATTCGAGGCTACTCGCTCCGGTATCGTGGAACGCCGTATATCGGTGCAGCGCAACGGGGTTAAAACAAGGTATGATTGATGGGGAAAGAAAAAATATGCGGATATAAATATAGTCGAACAGAAGGTGTTAACGCTATACGCCGCGGTATGCATACGTATACATACATAACGCGCATACGTACGTAAATATTTTTAACCCCTCCACGTCACGCGTCGTTTCGGACGGGGGATGAGCGTATAAAAAACGAGATGCCGAAGACCGACCTGGTGTATGTGTGCGGTGGGTCTTCTGCTCGCTCATCGCTGCACCCCCCTCAACGCGACCGTCAAAATCCCGGCAATTGAGATATTGATGAAAGCCAAACAAAAAGGTAATAACCTTTTGATATTATACGTTAAAAATTGGAACTCCCGAAGGATCGTCTTCGCTCCGCCGCTGAACGAGGTACGAGTATTTTTTTTACGTATAATACGAACTCGGTAAGAAAGTTCATTCGAGCTTATTACGACGACTCTCATCTCGAATAAGTATCGTATACGTCTAAGGTTTTTTCTCTGATATACCACATTCAAATTCGCCCCGTATTAACCGAAGAAAACGATCGCAGAAAGGAGAGAAGAGGACCGTCAAACTGTATGTACCCGCTGTACACGCATATAACCTACTGAATACAGGGTTCAACGATAAGCGCATTCATATTTATCGTGCTATCGTTATATTTTTATTCGTGATAATTTATTTATTTTCGTTTTTTTTCTCTCTCGCCTTGTTTCGTACTCGTTAGTCTCACTTTGCGTTACAGAACTTAAAACGCACCGTTAGAAAAGCTGTGCCCCGTTGTAACCTTGACTGTTAACGAGAGAGATAAAAACAGGGACAAGGGGTACTTCCGAAAAGTTTTTAGCTGCCTTAATTAAGGACGGACGAGTTTAGAGAACCCCCGCTGCTGCCACTGCTGAATTAAACTATAATAATATTTGAAAGGTGAAAAAAAAAAAATCTACGTAGGTATGTGTACGCTCGAGGAACGTCAAGTTTATTTCAAGAGTTTTTTCCGCCCCCCTCCCCCGTCTTTCGTGCAGCGGGAATCACGTCTCCATTTTCCAAACGCGTACGTACGTACGAAAACTCGAACTTTTAGTCGCGGAACTTTAAAGGAGCACTGAATAATTGGGGGCGTTCTCTACAACGACAAATAATGTATAAGATACCGTGTCTTCTCACTCGATCATCTCTTCAATTAATCAATTAGTAGGTTAATTGAGGAAATAATCAATTGATTAGCCGTCAAATGGAAGTGACGGGAACTCGAATTACTTGTAATTTATTTATGGCAACTCGATTTCTCCGGACAGATGTGCGACGGTGACGGCGAATTTACTCGCTAAAATCCATCAGCTTTTTCGACTCAATTATATCACTTTTACGCGATCTTTGATTTTTCTAATTTATTCAATATAAATGTTGGAAGGTTCGCGCGGACGTGAACCTCTCGCGGATGATTCACTCCGAAGAAACTTAACTTATTTCAAGTTAAATTGCCTGCTGAATAATGAAGGCCGGCTTCAGCTTCGGGGATATGATTAAGTTATTAGGTCGCATGTTCTCTGTTTTCTTTTCTTTTTTTTTTTTTCTACCAATTTTTCTTGTTTTTTCTTCGACTTCACCGCCGCGTCACGGCCATTGAAACTTGTCTTCGCAGCGCGGAGGATAATAATCGCCGTTTCAAAAATGAGATATATAATAATTATTCGCCGGGCTTCAACGTGCGAAGTAAATAGTTTCTTCGTGTTTTGCGAGTGACGTCTCCGCAGCCCGACTAACGAGCGTCTTTTTGCCCTGGAAATAAATCCATGTCGATTTGCAGGCGTGCAGTCTGTAAGGAAGTTTTGCAAAATGAACTTTACGAGAAGCCTGCGTCTTCGTTGAGGAGTTCTTTCGCCGGTGAACCAAAAAGAACTCCCAGAGATTAGCGAATGCAGTTTTCTATAGAAACTAAGGAAAAGGATATAGATGGTCAGGTGGTAGAAAAAAGTAGCACTAGCTGGGCGAGGAGGACAAAAATATCTCCGGTAATCAAACGGAGCAGCATTTCACTCACGTGTTTCAACTCGCTTCTCTGGAAATTCCAACAATAAGAAAAAGATGCACTTTGGTCCATTGTCGGAACGAGGAGAGCGTATTTCGTCTGAAATTTTAACGCCAAGAAATTTTCTCGCTTTCCGTCAGTCGGACGAACAGCTGAGCCGATGCAAAATTCACCCGGTTCTTCGCTCCCGTCTGTCTTTACGTTCCTTGGATTTTCTAAAAATTTGTATCCCCGATAATTTTCAAACACGCAATCTCAATCGGTTTACCAAAGTTGGAATACGAATTATTCGATTTTTTCCGTGATAATCGAACGCAGAAGGATCGTCTTTTTCAGTCGATTTTCAAGCGGGTAAACGGCAGAGATCGCTTTGGCGGAAGATGAGGTTGCCTCGTGGAATATCAGAGCCGGGATTCCATCGACCTAATTCTAATCTATATTTACCCCTTTCGATACAAAGCTGAGCCTAATGCCGAACAATGGGGTCGGTCAGTATATGCAGGGAGATCAGCAGTTCGACAAAGGGCTTAGACAAACGGCGTACATCACTCGAAGGGAGAAACACGAGATGCAATTGAGCCACTGGTCCGAGCAGTGAAGCTTCGGAATTCACCCGATGCATCCTACGTACACCACCTTCGGATTGAATTCGGATAAATTCATTCCCTCGAACTGCAACTTGCGTTTAGAAATGTTTTCCGCAACTCTCTTCATGCGCTGTTTCTTCTTTACAGCTGTTGCCACTGTTCATCATTCGTTTTTTTTTTTTTTTTTTTTCTTCTTATTTCGTTCCTTTTCAAACCGCGGTCGAGTACGTCATATGTAATTCGACTTTCGTCCTCGAATCGTAGTTTCATTAAAAACGTGGAGCGTATGATAATTACTTACCGGCGGCGCGGAGTTTTTATGCATTTCGCTGAATATGTAATTTTAATGAACCAGATACGATATTACCTACCCGCAACGAAATGTCACGTATGTATTATTTCACTCTGGTCAGAAGCATCGCGCGAGCAAAAATTTTAACGTATTAATAAACGTTGTTATAATGGGATATACCGCATATGCTGTCGCAATTTTCCCTATTTATAAACAAAATTATTCATCCATAATAACTTATTATACGACCAAGCTTAAACGCAAAATGTGTATGATGTCCGAAAACTTCCGCATGATCAAATTTTACCCCATCTAAAATCCGCGCAACCCACCCCGATACGGCGATATATTCGACATTTCTGTTTATTATTTCGTCCGCGCCGAACGAAAATATCGAATTCGCGTATCGTAAAAATTCTCCACACATGACGTTCGCGTCTCACTCGACTGGAGTGAAAAATTCGAAATATACATATTAACTTTTACATCGGCCGTACCTAATTACACTCCCGAATTTTCCACTCGTTGCGAATATAATTTCGACACGGGGAAATAGTTGGAGATCGCGTTACTCCTCGTTTTTTTTTCAAAAGCGACGATGGAAATGATATAAATAAACCCTGGCTCATCTGCGTCGTTAAATTAAGCGCGAATAGACACCAAAACAAATGTTTTATTCCAACTGCGTTAATGTCGCCGTTGCTGTCGCTGCATTTGCCTCTCCCGCCGGTTCTCCGCTCTCGCGGGGTGGAAGCGACGGGATCGATAACAACGCCGAACCTTCCGATGTGATACCTGCGTTCATCCCGCGCTCGTAAAGCTCAAAACACACACCTGCGCCATACGTACGAAATAATACACCTTTAGCTACACGTTTATTAATTATGCTTTCTGTTCGTCGGCACTTTGGCGATCCGCCTCCCCCCATATTTCTTTTCTCCTCTATTTTACGATCACATTTTTCTAGATTAATTCGAACACGATCTATCTTATCTCCCCGACGGGAATCTATTACGGAGTTTGGAATTTTTTTTTTTTTTCCCCAACTGGCGCGATTTGTTAAGAATTTTGTCAGATTTCCGAACCGTTGACGAAACTTCTGTCCCATGAATTTGGCGCGTCACCGCGGTGATCTGTTTTAAATTTTGCAGATCCAGATTACTCTCAGACCGTAAATATCTAGTACAATAGGAGTCGATATCCCCCTGTGTACCACGTAGCACCTTTTCGTATAGATACAGATACGCTTGAAACTTGTACGTGCGGTATATCGAAACGGTCGGACGATTTGAACCTAGAGACAGGTGACAAAGGACCCGCAAGCAACGTCGGTCTAGCGTAACAAAAAACTAGAACAACATCGCTTTGTCGTTTCCGAAGTGCGCGGCTATCGATATAGAAAAAAGAAGAAAAAAAAAAAGAGAGAGAGAGGATGGAATAAGAAATATCCACCTTATCCCATACGCGGGCATAGACAAACCTCTGGTACCCCACCGCATTCTCCGTATCGGGTGAAACGCTTCCACTTACGGTCGCAAAAAAAGGGGGAAGATAAAAAGACAAAAAAAAAATAATACGATGCTCCTTTGTAATGGCCGCCATATCCCGGCGACGTACCGGGTATTATAAATGCAACGTGTATACGAAACTCGTTATCTCGTATAATACAACGTCGGTGAAGTGCCTCGAGTCAAGCATATGAATGGACACGGATGCGGTCATACGTTAGTATACCTACCTACCTACCTACGCGGCGCACAAACGTTCGCAACTGTAGTAGGAACTCGACGGGGGAGTGAAACGGAAAGAGCAGGAGGTGTCGTCGCCGTGTAGATTCGCCGGTTCCGAAAAGCAGATCTGACTTACGTTGGGAACGTTGCATCGGTGCGGCGAACGGGATGAGGGGTGATGGGTGTGCGGATCGCACGTTGTACGTAGACGGAACGTTACAGTTGAGGTATTGGTGAGCGCGTAGGTGAGTACTATAGTAGGTAACGCGAACAGCTCGCCTCTCCGGAGCACGTCTAGGTCATATAATTAGTCGGTAGACAGTTGCAATGTCACCTGTCCGCATGCAGCCACTGGCTAAGTGCTTTACTGTGCAGTCGTGTTCCGAGTTGCTATGAAAAACAACCGAACTAATTAACTGAGGCGAGTAAACTTGAGCTAACTTTCTGGGAATGTTGCTCCTATCGCTTGTTGAGGTATGCGACCGGACGAGGAGAGCGCAAACGGGAAGATCGGCAAACGATAGTTTAATGCAAAGGTATTCAGGTATGTACATATCAGGTGCGGAACATCGCATAAACCCAGCTATATACCGCAGCGGCGAAATGGCAGAAGCGACGGCAGCGGCGGCACCAGCTCACGTAACTCGTCTTACGTATAACTGCGAGTTAAAGACTAATATCTGGCACGTCTTACACGTTCGGATCGTAACCAACCTCGTACTTTTTCAATTTACGAATAATATTTCTCCGAACGCTCACGTGCTTTTGATGGGGTATGAAGGGTGCTTCCCAGAGTTCTAAGAAAGGAATGATAACGTCGATCGCGTCTACGGCGTAGAAAAATCTCCGCGTCTGCATTTCGCCGGAATTTTTAATCCTCATAATTTGATCCGGGATTAATTTTTGACGCAGATTTCGATCGAGGATAGTTATTGTCTGTAAAAATGTTAAAAGCTCCGGCGGAGAGGAGGGGAATATTCAATTTAAATCGACGGGAAGTTGGGGTGGCATAAGAGCCGATTGAGTA
Source organism: Athalia rosae (assembly GCF_917208135.1). Taxonomy (NCBI): domain Eukaryota; kingdom Metazoa; phylum Arthropoda; class Insecta; order Hymenoptera; family Athaliidae; genus Athalia; species Athalia rosae. Next base: position 6,848,928 of record NC_064027.1, on the reverse strand, counting down.
AAATTCACGGTATAAAAATTGGTTTGTTGGATCGTTCGTTGTATTTTCACGTCGAGTTTAGGGAGGACAATATTTCCATTTTAATCGACAGATTTCTTTTTCTTCCATGTTTTTTTTTTTTGTTTTTTGTTTTTTGTAATTCTTTTTTTTTTTCTTTTAATTTTTTAAAGCGCTTTAGGAAGTTTTCATTCCATCCTGAAATAACACCCTTAATACCGTTAGAAGTAAAAGTATTATGGACGGACGGAGCTGCGTGCGATGTTTGCATAAAAATGAGCATTACTTGGCGCCGCCCGTGACTTCGGGGCTCGCCTCAAGAAGGTATAACCTTTTAAGGTAGAGGAAACAGTTGTTAAAGGATACGGGATTATTATAAATCACGTGAAGGAAAAAGGAGGAAAAATCCTCGCGCCATATTTTCCAACCATGATTTTTCCCTGACATCGTGCAGTGATCAAAAGCGACTCGTATCGCAGAGTTACCGGTAATACCGGTAACGTCATTCCGTCAAACACGAGGAGAGAGAAAAAAGAAAAGAAAAAGAACCGAATAAAATATAAAGGTCGAAGGTTGCCAGCGCAAGAGTACTCCGAGGTAAAAGCAAGACTTTCAACTAACAGTGCTCGTAAAATTTTTATTCAATCCAATGCCCGCAGCAGCGCCTGTGCAATGAAACGGGTGTAGGTTACACACCAAATCGCTCGAATAAAAAGGAAAAACCGAAACGCAGTTCGAATTCCTACCCTTGGCTAGCTGCAGCATCGGAATGGTCACTTTCAATGGATGCACGTGCCTCAAGAGGATCTTCCAGATTTATGGCTCTGGGACTATTTTGGGACTTAGCCAAGCGGACCTTATATACTATATATATATACAATGAGAAGTTCTACCTAAACTCCTCGTACGTCCGTGAATCGAACCGAATCCCCCAAGGCAACAAATTCTCAGGTGTAATGTCGGTGTAATTGAAACTCGAATCCTCTAAGAGAGTACCGGCACACCTCCCGGTAAAGACCGGATGAATGTACCTCCGGATACCTATGTCTGCCCACTGCACGTTTATCCTGCACCGCTGCATCCTTCCGATCCGAGGGTACAAGGTGACCTTTTCCTGAACGGCAGCCCCGCGACGCGAGATTTTTAATAAACTCAAACGACGCCGCGGCAATGGAACGGTGAAAATTGAAAATCTGCGGTTAAGAAGTCTTTACGAGCTCGGCAGAGGGACACGTGCGACGGGAACGAGGGTCACCTAAGCTCTGAAAAATATAAAAACCGGTGGGAAATTTTTATTTCTGAATTTGTTTCACTTCTAGCCACACTGTGCATCGCTCGTAGACATCACGAGACAGGTGGTGCAGTCGGTTCGTCTGGTGTGGTGAATGTGCATGAATTTTATATGTTCGTTACCATATGTATACACACACGATAGTCGTTCGTCACTCCGTACTCTCCTGGGAATTTCGCGAATGCTCCTGCGACAAGACTGCGCGAATGCAATTTTTAACCTTTCTACGCTGCGAAGGAATGAATTTTTCTTTTTTTTTTTTCCAACAACGCCAACGCCAAGTTTTACGAAATTACGAATTTACAGGAGTCGCCGCGTCACGCACGCACACGTTTCCATCTTCTTCTTCCAAATTCGCATGTGTAGAAAAAATTGAGAATTGAACCGGGTGAGAAAACGACTGAAAAATATTCGACAATCGTTGTGGATGACAAGGCCGATCGATCGCTGAACGAGTTCCTCAACGTTTCTTAATTTCGCCTTTTGAAAATTTGGGGGTTGAAAAATTCGTACCGTTGGTAAACGATCGGCGATCGCGTATACTCGTGTATCAGTGTGGCCTCCGGTGGCGCCAAAGCCCATTCAAGCTCGGTCCGGCTTTTGATTACAGAATGATCGCCGTTTGACCTCTATATCGTATGTATACACACCGAACCCAGCTGTCTCTCGCTGACTGATTGTGAGGTGGTTCAACGGTTCGGTCGAGAAATCAATGGGAAATTGTGGGCCGGCGAACCCCCCGAGTTAGTTCGGTTAGAAACTTGCGCAGAGATTTTAGGTAAAGCTACAATACATCCGTGAAAGCATATCGTTACGTGCTGCGGTTCGTCGAATTAGAAAAAGAGAAGTCTTCTGCTCCATCCGTATAGTTCGAGAAAGCAAAAAAACGATTACTCCATTAGAAAATTCTTTATCTCCGGATAAAATTCTCGATATCGAAAATTCGATGGCGGCGTGCGAAACGGATCGCGCACATCATTTGAGAAGATCGATTGTTCGGTCCGATTCACATTTTATTGATTTTTCCAAGGTGTGATGATAATTTTTTTGTTCCGACGACCGGACGTTGACCAAGCGACCGTTATTCACTCATCCCATATCCTATGCGCGACTCATTCCATGTTTGACGATCCACATATGTAATCCCAGTTTCCGTACACCTGTACGAACTCACTCTCGAAGTCACTGCAATCTTCGGGGAATCGGGCATCCGCGGTCTCCTCGGAGAACTTGCGCTACCGCATTCGAATTGCACAAGAGTACGGTGAAATCTCGAGGAAAATTTTGTCCGGTATGCAGTGACCACTGCAAGGGTGCATTGTATTTATGTACGTGTAGCTTGAGGGGGTTGTTAAATTCTTTAAACTCACGGGGTAGGTTATGTGTGCTGGAGGGATGTGTGCTGCGCTCGTCTTTTAAAATTTCAGTAGGACAAACCAGACCGCGCTCGTTGTTTCTCAGTGCTGAATTTTTTAACACGAGAGCAAACCCCTTACCGGAGTGAGTTAGTGTTTTGAATCCTCGTTAAAACTCGGGACATGCACCGCCAAAACTTGCACTTAAAAAACTACGGAGAAATCGCTTCGCCCCGACCGAAATCATTACGTAACCGTATAAAGCACCGACTTGTTTTTCGGGATCAAGCGATATAGTCACATATGTGAGTACGACGAGCTTGCAGGTTGTCGCCGGTAAGTAACTAGGACGAGAATTGTAATCCAATGGAAACGACGAAGGGTCACAATTCGGATGATATCCATTTTACAATTCGGGTTTCCGGGTCACGATGCAGCCGAGGGTCAGGGGTGAAATTCTAGCGCGCAACTTCCGTACGACCTTCCGGCTCCATTTTCGAAGATAATTTCAAGGCAATGACGCATACGTTTCACGATCGCCAGTAATAACCCGGTCGATGTTCCACTTCTGTCGGGCACGGGGTATAAGGTATACACGAATAACCGTTTCCACCTTTCGCTTCGTCACGGTATCAATTTCGGACTCAATGAAATTTACAATCCCCTTGTACGGCTATACAGTTTGGTTGACCATCCGAGCGTGCGGAGGTTTCAAACAGATTGGAAAATGAAATGTATAAAATCGAGGTTTTCTGAAAAGCCGACAAACCCCAGCGCCGAGTTTGTTCCGCTTATATGGGGTAGTGCTAAAAGTCCTTTTGTCCTCGTAAACAGTCGGACAGTCCGATTCCGTTCACGTATGTGCATACGTACGTTCGTCCACACGTGCACGCGCGGCGTGTACGTGTATCCGCGGCCAGTGGACGGGTATGTATAGGTAGGTATAGGTACGTAGGTATGGGAAAATTGCACGTAGGTTTCACCCGAGTGATACACCTACGCCTTATACACGGATGCCTACGCGGCGTAACATTCGTTCAAAGCTATAAAACCGTAAGGGGTTCGGCTTAGCCGGGTCGTATCCACGACACGCTAGTAGCGAAAAGGCATCAGCCAGCGAACCGACCAACCGACCGACCGACCGACCGACCGACCCTCGCCGATTGCGTTTAAATATTTATCGAGGAAATCCCCGTTGATTGATAAGCAGACCCCCCCGCTGAAGAAATCGATAACTTTGAGCGTAGGTACCAATCGGTTAGAAGTTGGTACCGTGCGATTCGCGGTCTATATATCGCGAAAGCATCGGCAGATCGAGGCCGCGCGTACCCATATACCCGTCTGAGAGCGTATCGAGGGCGTATCGAAGCACCACTTTCCATTACCCCTCGAGAAACGCGATGGAGCGAAGCGGGGTAGGGATGAAAGGATCGGGGGGAAAGGATGGACGCGGAATGCAAGTGTCGCGCGCGCACGGAGAGATTCGCGCGGCTTTTTTTTTTTCACCCCGTGGTTGTGTAACGTATTATACCCTGGCGGCGGTTGATCGTGGACGTCATCGGTTCCGTCACAGCGCCGACGTACGCACTGAATATTGCACGTTATTCGACCGCGAGCGGCCGGGTTACGGGAAGGGTATGTTTCGCTACCTTATTCCCGATGTACCTGGCTGCGCCCACCGGCGGAGGAAGGACCTCCCGTTACTCACCGCGATCGTATAATGTGTGAGGTCAGCGAACGGCGGGTCCGACGCGATCAAACTTTTAGGAATACAACCCCCTACGTTCTCACCCCCGCCCCGTCTCTGGCTTAACATTTCTCTATTTATCTTACAGTCAACGGCGTGCTACAGACACGTTTATTTAGGACATTTTGATCCCGTACCGCCTCGAGCTCCACCTACTACGCGCTGCTTTGAGAATACTGATTTCTTGTTGGTGTATCAGTAATTATTCCTAGCGCCCGTACAAATTCATATCAACGAACGCGAGTTGATCGAATTTTGACGGAGATCCGAGCTCGGTATTGACCTCGATCTCCAAGGTTTTTCATCAATTTAAAAATCGAGATGACCCCTTCGAACATGGAACGATGCCCTTAATTTAATTGCATTTGGTTCGATGACTGAAAAACTTTCTTTTTTTTTCATCAAGCCTGATTTTTTGCAAAGACTATTTTCGGTAATAAGATACTTAATTCTATCCAAATCTAGTAACAATGATTCACAATCTTCCTTTCTATTCTCTAGACGACGTCGCGAATTTTGTCTTCATTCACCGAACGATGGATACAAATGTTGGTCTCGTGGTTTCTTCCTGGGGCCTATTCGGGTTTCCCTTTTCAAGGATTGAATCATGTGCCCCGCTCCAAATCGCGCGTGCCGAGGTATATAAAACTTAGTCTCGATCAAGGTACAAAGGTCGCCAGTCCCTTTGCTTTTTTGCTTTTTTGGTCACATAGATCCACATACATGTAGTATTATACGTAATATAGAGCGAATCGATACAAAACGAACATCTGCATGGGTGAGCCGCGGAAAGAGAGTTGACTCAAGCTCCGATCGAGCGAAAACGCCTCGCGGGGTAATAAGTGAGGCTGCACCGATCCATTTTTTGTCCATCGTAGATGGATATACACCGGAAAAAAAAAATTGGCTATAGCCAACCGGAAACGGGCATTGCGATTGTCGGGCCGCTCGTACAACTTTTTCCTTTCATTTTTATTATCTTTGTTTTTCATACTTACACCTAACACCAGCTATATCTCCCCTTTTCTTTCGAAAACGACGCGGGAAAACCGAAAGACTTTTATCCTTAGATCCACCTATAATACCCCAACAAATCGCTGGGATTAAAGTGATGCCTCCTGAATTTCGGGGGTACCTGTGGAATACGCTTTTTAGCAGATTACGCACACGAGTGTGCGCGTGTGTTCATGGGAATTTTGAAACCTGTAAAACTTGTGCGGGTTTATATCGTGAATTATGTAATTTATTGATCTATAGAGATTTGTCGAGATATAAATTATATATTTTCTTCCTCGCTGCAGTCGAGTGATTATTTAAACATATTTCTGACGCCTGGATACGGGAAAAAACTTTCTCCTGCTTTTTTTTTTTTTTTTTTGTTCGTTCGTTCGTTTTTTATTTGTCGTTTATTTTATTTTCACTTCTCTCTCACCCCCTGGAATTAAAAGCGCCTGACATTTTTATACTCGAGAATTAATTTCCCTGATGTAAAACCCGCTCTTGACGGTGGCGTCCTTTTAACTTTATATTATCCACTTGCCATGCCTGCAGCAGCAGCAGCAGCAGAAGTAGAAGTAGCAGTAGCGCGAGCACGAGCATCAGCTTACGAAGTACGCAAAAATGTTTCGCTGTAGTCGTACCCGTAGAGACACGACGGAAATTCTATACCTCGAATTACTACTGCTTCGAATTTAATCAGTTCGGTTTTCGCAAGATGATAAAAGGGACGTGAAGGAAAAATATGGAAATAAAAAAAACTCGGAGACAAAAATAAATAAATATGGAGACTCATACCATGTTACAGAGTTATACAAGATTATAAAATTGTTCACCGAGCATTTTATGCGACAAAAAAAAAAAAGAAAAAAAAATCTAAATCCCCTGAAAGTCCTTCTTGAAAAATTTAAATCCCTCTGGGAAAAATGGAAGAAAACTGAAATCCCATCCCCCTCATTATTTGGTATTAATTTTTTTTCCTACTTCATTTTTATTGACCAGACGAGCCGCTTGAGATATAAACGTTGGCGTTGGGATCACCAGATTCGATGCGACGATGAATAGATCGTTGTGATTTTTTTTTTTTGTTGTGTAACACTCGACCGTTCTCGGTGGTGGGATTCGCGTGATATTCTAAAAACGCCGGTAGACCGGTTCCATGTATATATATACGAGATGGGTTATATCGATGCAGCGTGAGGTAATCATTCTTTGTCATTTTTATCCCCCCATTTGCGGCGCTCCCCAAGGAATAGAAATGACGGACTATAGTCGATCCCTGCCAAGAGGGATCATCCTTTAATTTCGTAACTTTCATCCTCGACGTTACCGTCATCACTCGCGTCGTCGAATCTATCGCACATAATCGAGCGAAACATTTCCATTCACATAAATGACTACGTGCCGAGAATATCTCGCTCCGAAGAAATTATTTCTACAAGTATTGAAAAAAAAAGGAAAATTGAGTGCAGCAAATGACGAGAGGAAATATAATCCTTGCATGGAATTTTCGAACTCACTGTTTCGAATTCCCTTCCTCGATTTCATGCTCAGATTTTTTATTTCATCCCGATGGATTTTTTATTGGTAAAAAATATCGGCGAGGGTCAGACCCAGCCTTCGCCGTACGTGTGTATAACCACATGTACGACGAGGACCGCGTTGGTCTCGAGGAAGTTAGGGGTGCCTATAAAAATGTACTTCTCTTTGGATAACACGAAAATCCTAGTTGAATATATCGAGTCGACCCGGGCGAAAAATCCTCTCACTGCTTTTGACCTTTCTGTCTTTTCATTTCGTGCGTGGGACGCAAATGAAAAATTGCATGAACTTAAAAAAAAAATATAATTACAGTATTGCAATGTCCACAATGGTATTGAGAACGGGTGACTCGTCCCGTAATTCTTGAGTCAAAAATTAACTCGAATTGAACGTCATTTCCGCATTATGTGTATTATATTATACTGGCTAGACGTGATTGCGTCGTGTCATACAAACAACTCGTGCATACATACATCGTATACAGCCCCTGCAGCTCACCCCCTGAGTTGATATTTCTATGTGGGTGTAGGTACTTAATTAGATTGACCAATTAGCAAACCAAAGGTAAACGTTTAAAGCGATAACGACGTCATAGAAATTGAAACGCGGCGTCCGTCCATCACCCGCCCACATAACGCCCCTGCATAACATTTGTGCGCGCCGCTGCAACTCAAGTTTAAGTGATGCACGGTAACTTTTGAATACAAGTATTACACAGACGGCGGAGTTCGTAGACATAAAGCTATATGTGTATTGAACATAGGTACATAATACATGGGCAAACAGTTGCGGAGGGTACTTCAAACGGACATCGGTGAATTCGCGAGAATTTGGAGATTTTGACGCTACTCTCGCGGTCGACGGGTGTACATACGCAGCTAATATGACGGCGAATCGTTTATGTATAGGTATACACGCGTATCTCGAATAGGAACAAGGTGCGGATGAAACGTGAAACGCGCCCGGAACTAGAACCATGAAATTCTGAAACCCAGTCGTCCTTGACGAGTCCTGGGCTCCGAGCTTTTCTCATGTAGGTACACGAGCGGAGATCGTATACACCTACGCTGCCTTATATATACGTGCGCGGTAGTCGGGTGCACGAGTTGCGCTACCTACACTCGAAAGCTCGGATGATACGTCACTCCCCTCTGCCCATTTGGCATCGCATGACTGCGGAAAACCCTACACGCGACGTACCGTACGTAGACGTGGTGAGTATAGGCGAGGGTATCTGTGTGCAACCCACCTGCGAACCGTGGCACGAAGTCAAGCTAAATAAAGCGGGCACTCGAATCTGGAGAACCCACCGAAAAACAGAAGAGAGAGGAAAAAAGTGGCGCGATTCCTTACCTCGATTTTTTTAGTTTTCTCCAGCTTTTTTGCGAGGTCCGTTTTCATTCCGATCAGGCGCAATACCTCGGACATGTCAAATTACTCGACGACTATCTTCACGCGCACGTGATCATACAGGTTTGGGACGTGTGGTGCGTGGGTACGATAATCCAGATACGGAAGTTGAAGCTCGTAGCAAATTCCCGTCCAATTATAAGTTACACTAAACGTTAACTTAGGGAAACGAGATTTTATTCCCTTAGGTGATTACATTTTTAACAAATAACGAGCAGCCGGCGTTTACGCAAACGATCCCGCAGTTCGGATCTTCTCGCTGAAATTATCGTTCGAGAATTGAAACGAAGAATTTTTACTTACGTAAGACTTCGTAGAGATTTTTTTTCTTTTTTCGTTTCTTTACTCAAGTCTGCGAAAAAATTCCACCTCACCGTCATCCACTTTGGGATAACTGCGGCAATTATTAAAAATAAGGACAACGTACCGTAATTCTTGTTCGTAATATCGATTACGTTCGGAACGGGTCGATAAAAATGCCGGGAATATGCCAGGAAAATGCCAACTGCAGACATTATTTGCCCTCATTAGTAAATAATTGTCGAGCCATTTTATTACCGTGAATATGGATCATATTTGAAACATGGAAGAGAGTTCCCTGACACTGTCATATTTGGGGGGGGGGGGGGGGGGGGGATCAAATCTTGTCGAAAATTATTCCAAGGAACAACGGCAGATTTACGCCCATTCATTGCTACAAATAACGCTGGTATGACTCATGAGTCATGAATTATAAGCTTATACAACGAGAAGGGAGGACGAAATTGTCGAAAATAGGAGCTGTTAGGTCTAACGGAGGACGGAATTTTTTTTTTTTTAACTTTTTTTTGTTTTCGTTCATCCTCGGACGTTCTCGGTTTATTGGGTAATCGACGCGTTTTTGATGTGGAACTTAATAAGCGTTGGCCCGCGACGTACGCGCGGGATTTTATATATTTACTCATTTTTCAAGTTCTTTATACCCCGTATGGCGATATATTTCGCAGCAGCGAGAAATAACCGGCGCTCAACTTGAGCTAGACCGACCCCCGCGTGTACAGCGCAGCTGCTTCAAGCGTTTCCTCGTAATCCTCTATTTTATCCGATATCCTTTATCCTCTCCGTCCCTATGAACATGAGATTGCAACGAATTTTCTGAAGAACACACAATTTTCTCTACCTCGTTGAGACACACGATCTATGTATCCTCACTTGTGTCGCTCTGTATCATACTAGACAATATCTCCGATAGATACTTAAGTTCTACGAATCTTTTTAGATTCGCCAGATTCCCTCATGTACTCGTCCGATAGGATCCTGTAATATTTTCAGCCTGAATCCGTCCGCGTCCTCCTGCTTGTTGCATATTCGCGTCTTTCTGAAATCAAGAGTTTTCACTTGGATGATATCGAAGCGCGAATTCAATCGTTGCAACATCCCTCGCATGCGCTTGGTAAATTCGGTTTACTCACCTATCCGACGAGATGGTTTCCTTGGGAATAAATCCCAAGCAAAGGTAATGCATTTAGGTCTTCGGAGAGGCTGTACATACAGCGACGCTGCAGTCTGTGGAGGATGCGGTAATTGAAGGATTTGGGGTCCTGGAATAAAACGGGAGCACCTGTCGTCCGCAGAATATCACGTGGTTACAAATCTCTCGAAGATTCGTTCGATTTATACATAGAAGTATATTCGGGGATATGGATTTAATTTGAAAACGAAAATGGGACGCCTCCCCGTTGGATTTACTACGGTACTCCCCTCCGATTTATAACTAGCTCCAAAAAGAATGGAAAAATGTATAAAAGAAAAACAAAAGCAAAAAGAAATATGAACGAGGAAAGGTAAGAGCTCTCTAAAGTGGGGAAAAAGAGGAAAAACGAGAGTTCCCTATTTTACGCCAAATTTCACGCACAATGGAAGACATCCACCTATATATACCTTTATACCTTTCCCGTATACCACCTCGGTGATATATCGGTCACTCGTTAGCGAACGCAACCTGCCGCATCATTTGCCGTATCTCGGATCAGTTGCATCGAAACTTATGCTCCAGATTATGTGGCCGGAAAATTCGTAATCCCCCCAAAATTCTTTTGCGTTGAATTTATGGCTCTGCCGCAGATGCGATTAATAATAATTGTACTCCATATTACTTTCCGTACATTTTTTTACAAAGTTCTTTTTTAAATCTGTTCCAACTGCGAGTAAAAGAATAACAAATGGCAGCGTCGTCTGATGAACAAACCAGAGCAGACCACGCAACAAAAAAAAAAAAAAAAAAGAAATAATGAAAACTAATTAAAGTACCCGACTTGTAATGCAGTTTATCGTTCATCCGAATTAACCGAAAGTTATAATATCTTCGGGGTAGAATTAAAATTTTTCAATTAAGCCCCTGTAAATCCAACTAACTGTTGTGTGAGATAATGAAAATTTCCTCGCCCAACAATTCGTTGTAGTTATCTCTCACGCGGCTAACAAGTATATTCAACGATAATATCTATGTTTATAATAGACAATATTTTGAATGCGAAGTCTCATTAATTGGTGCATTGATAAACGGCCAATATTTAACGGCTATCGTCGCCATCATTAAATCACAATCATACATCATGTTATGCTGTTTGAAATATCTGAGACACGATGAAAACCATTTACCAATCTTTACCGGTCAGCTAAATATATGATTGAGAGCTTGGTAATTTATGCCTGTCTACCAAGTCGTCGTATTTTTCATCGGACGCATTAATATACAATTGCACGTAGGCCGCACATCGTGTAATTTGTGCGTCACCAAGTCGTTTGCCATAAGGTATAGCACAGCGGTGCACCTACCTATTATTTGCACGTTACATTTTTTTTTATTCAGCTCAATTCCCTTCGGTTCTATATTCCGTCATCGTTGGAATTTTTAAGAATTCAGAATTCCTCGAGTCGAAGGGAAAAGAAAAATCAATTAGACTGATGGATTCTGCAGGTATATTTAATCAATCTAATTATGAACCATAATGATAACAATTTTGAGTTCGACGCTGATCGGCCGTTTTCAATCTAAACGGATCTTCCAATCTCCGTGTCTTTTATCTAATCAAAAAAGTCCCGAAACTGTGGAATCAATTATGAATCTTGCATAATATTCCGGGTTCACCACCCAGTGATCATCGGTGTAGTTGTATGGGTGCAGCGTATCGTGTCGGCGTTTGCGTGAGGATGTGTGAGTTAGGTGAGCATTTCGTACCCCCTAGCAGACGGCGGACGAGGTTTCGAGTGTCGCCTCTGCCGGTGGCGTTTCGAACGCGAACGAACCGTGCGCAATGCGATATTTGGCTCCGCCATTGTGCCGTCCATACCGTTTGCGTTGTCTCGTATATCGTGCTGTGCGTCTTTTTGGCAATACCGCCGTAAAATCGTGTGTATACCGTCAATAAAAGCCGACAAAATAAGTAAAATATCAGTAATAATGGCGGACAGATCGAGCAATGGTGAATATAAGTATCAGAGAGAAGACAGCAGCGAAAGTAACAAGCCGAGAATACCGCTGGAAAAGGAACGTGAAGAGAAGGATCACCAGGCCGACAAGGCTGGCGACTACGTCAGGGAACTCCTCCAGGAGAAATTAGAATTAGATGGATCCAAGTGGCCCAACGCGCAGCGATTAATTGATCAGGGTAAGTTACAACATTCTTCACATCTCCCATTTTCCAATATTACCATTTATCGACGATCTGTGGGGTCGACGACTTCATCGAGTTAAATGCCTGAAACGACGACTGATGTTTTTGACACGGCTATCACAACTCTACCGGCAGCCATGTTACCCTCTTCATGCCGACAACAAACGTAAATGTATACAACCAGCAATTTATCTGATTTTTATTTATCGCCGATTCATTTTGTTTGACTATTTTCATGTCGATCTCTGGCACAATTTTCATCATTAATATACCAGTTTCGATAGTCCCATTCGGCTGTGTGCTTGTCTATTTTCCAAATATACAGAAATCTCACGCAGAGAACAATATTCGAACACCAGGTTTTTGTTCTGATGATGGACAATTTTGCCATGAGATAATTATTCAAGTATGTTATCACATGTAATTTCTGGTCTTGTCATTTGATTATGTTGGGTAAGAACATATTTTCCATATGACATGTTCGATACAAGTTTTGGAGCTTCGAGAAACAGGCCGAGTCGATCACCTGGAAATAAGAATCTGCTCTTTGTGCTTTCTACTCCAAATCGCTTACACATGACAAGTGCACAAAGGTGTGCGATTGCATCAGAACTGCAGGTGTAATGGATCCTCACTTGATGGTAAGTTGGTTTTTCCCTGTGGCAACAAGGAGGGCCAAACAGCGTTTCGATTAGATAATAAAGAATTATGTAGAACACTCATCCCTGCTAGAGATATTATGGTTGTTAAAATTTAAATTTTCAAAATTGGTACACGTGGTGACAGGTGTGCTTTACGTTTGCCCCATTCCGAGTATATGCCCCGCTCATATTTTTCCGTCAGTATGTACATGGAATGTTATTTATTTTGAGAATTAAGGTGGGTATAATATGGATAAATTGATGTTTTAGTCATGAGCTGTTCACCCGAGACAGGGAGGAGAGAATATGACGGTAGACCGTTTTTCCGGTTTATTATTCGGATATCTCAAGCGAATTTTTTTCCTCCAATTTTTCTATTCACGCACCGCAAGATTGAATCTTCTACATTGTTGCGCGAAGCGTGTTAGAGAAATGCAATTTAACATTCACTGTAATAATATAAACGCGATTTTTACGCGGAGCTAAAAATTCTTTCGCCTATTTTACAGCCGTTTGACTGGAATTTTTTTTATGAGAAGACGTTAAAAATTGTCTCAACTGTACGAAGACCGTGGGGGTGGTATATTTTTTTACGAGGCGATTTATGTACCTACCTTCATAAATCCACCAAATAAAATTATACCGAGATACCCCTGCGGGGGATTTTTGTATTTCGTTACTCGCATTTTCAGAATTAATCAACGGTGAAAAACTGTTTATTCAAAATTGGCCGGCAACCATCAGCTGAAATATCAAACCATCGATATTCGATGTTCGGCAAGCGTAGGGGAAAAACAGCGTTTGCTAATAAATGAAAATTAGCTAATTAATTGGTATAGGTACACGCGGCAGATTAATATATTAGATTACGAGTGTGAGTGAATAACGTTCCATATTATAATTTGCTTTATAAATTGACGAGATAATTGTTGGTAATAACCCGCGAGATTAATTCGCAAATAAAATAATTTATAATTAAGGTACCCGGTACGTGCTGCAGCTTTAATCTTTACGACTAATATAATTAGTGAAGAAAAATAATGACCAATCTATTAGCTTGGAAAAGTGGAGCGCAGGTTGAAGGCTGTATATAATATATATACGAAGGGGTAATAGTGATTCGAGGGTTTTCTTTTTTTATATATTTACCGCTGAAGATGCACTCTGAGTAATTAGACTTTTTCTCATATTTTTTTTTTTACTCACCGTCAGGGTTGACAGTTGAGCTTTTTATGTACCTATTCTGAATTTTCATTCGGAAAAAAGGTTACCAACACAGTAGAGCGGTGCATGCATCTCCTGTACAACGATAGCCATCAAGGGAGACATTTGCCATGGGTTGTAACAAAAGCCGTAAGTTTTTCACCTGTTCCTTTCATCGCTCTTATTTTTCCACTTTGAGATGATTGAACTTTTTTAAAGCAACAACACGTAGTTACAATTTCGCCTACCATAATTTCGATCGATTGTATCATCGATCATCCACAACTCACCATAACTACGTGCTTTATTTGCAATATACGTATACCGTATACCGCGGATTCGTTCACCCGGAAGCCCGGCGTATCGATTAAACCCCCGTACATATTATAACGTGGCAATCGCACGTCATTTCGACAAACCAAAGGAATTCACCATTTTTTGATCTTCAGCTATTTTATTTTTCGATAGTTCTTGGTTCAAATTACCTTCGTGATTTTTTTTTTTTTTAATTTTCGAGTCCAACCGTCTTGATTTAATTCAAAACTCGAAAACAACTGGACAAAAAGGTTTGAAAACAATCACGAATTAGTTTGTTACCAAGAAATATCATAAAAAAACAACATCGCTGGAAAAATCGAAGAGGGTGACTTTTTTTGGTTTGCCGAAATGACGTGGTATTCCCCGAATATATCATCCAAAATATCGAACAGGACGTTTCCCTTCGCAATCTGCAACCCATCATAGAAACTAGGGAGAACGACTGAGCGTTGGTTAAGCCAAGATAAGCCAAGGTTTAATTATCAATAAGACAGGGACCGACCCGCCGATCCCCAAACTACTAAACGATAACTTCGTACACCGGAGACCTAATCCGCTGTTCGACGATAAAACACGTTGGATTATAATGTTTTCAATTATTTTCTCTCGCTTTTCGAGTTCGACTCATGCGTGGTATAATATGAGCCCCGTGTGTCATATAAGTCTTCCCGAACTTGGCAACCGTGACCATAATAAGAGAGAAGTCGAATCATAATCGTTAATCTCAAGTCAAAGACTATACATCGTTGCGTAGCAAAGCGGCTGAGAATCGCGAGATCCCGTGGGAGGAGCTGAAAGGGTTGTTCAGACTACCCAGCCTTATCCGCCCGCCCGGTATTCGCTCGACGGTTTCATTCCGTTCCGTTTCGTTTCGTTTCACCTCGTTCTGCTGTACGCTCGACGACGTCGAATGCCGAACGTTCCTCAATTCGTCAAGGTTAACGAGAAAATTATTCATTCCCTTCCTTCTCTTGCCCGTTTTTCGCCCGTACCATTCTCAGCTCGCGAAATGTTTTCGCAATTATTTCGCTCGGGGAAACGTTATTGCGAAGTAGTTGTCGATGTCCTAGCGATTCCGACCAGAAACGACGATCACCCGCTAATGCGCACCGATCGAAACTGGAAGAAAGTTTTTGAAAAATAAAATAGGATAAAAAATGTATGTCGGTATCCAGGTGTACAAAGAAAAGGAAGAAAACGGAAGAGAAAAATTTTCCGTACCGTTTCGAGGTAATCGGAAACTTGGACAAAGAACGAAGATAGGGAAAAGAAAAGAAATATATAGTAGGGCGAAAAACGAAGTCTGGCGGATATATTAGCGTTGTCTGCAGCTGTATATAATACGGAGGTATACCTATGTATGTATATCGATCTGTTTTACTTCCTTGTAAGCAACCCTAAGGTGGTCTACCAGCTACGCGGATATCATTCCTCCGTGGGTATCTGCGATCTCGGGACCAGTTTACTCCAGGATATACATATACAAAGACGTACGCGGTGTTCCATCTCCAGACGTACATCAGGAAATTAAATCTTTATATACCTTCCTGCACCCGGTTGTTGCATCCAGTCTTATACCGAACCATTTACCTTCGGATTAGATACATCTCAATTCTGTTTCTGTAACAGCGTATCGCAGACTTCTTCTTATCCTCATTTGTCCCGCAATCGGATTCGCATTTACACATCGCATTCTTTTGCACCTATTCTTAAAACTCGCACGTTTTTGCTCGCAAGAAATTTTCCCGTCAGCTAATTTTCGCGATGGTTCCATATACCGCGCTTTCGATGCAAATATTCCTTTTCCGTTGTCTTTCATCTTTGCTACCCCGATTTTTGCTCGTGCGCGCGACAGCGAAGCGGTGCGTGTTACACGTGTACGTATAATATATGGGGTAAATTTGGCACTTGAAAAATGCTCAATTTCCTCGGGATAAACTCCGCGTGATGCTGCACCTGCCACGAACGAGAAGAACCCTTCGGGCTATTTGTTCTCGGGGAAACTAAGCTTTTCGCGAGAATGCGGTATATATATTTATATATTTATAATACGAAATGTATTATGTCAAACATTATACCTAA
Organism: Athalia rosae; assembly: GCF_917208135.1. Classification (NCBI taxonomy): domain Eukaryota; kingdom Metazoa; phylum Arthropoda; class Insecta; order Hymenoptera; family Athaliidae; genus Athalia; species Athalia rosae. The sequence goes on along the minus strand of NC_064027.1, from coordinate 6,832,690 downwards.
ACCTTTCAGACGTATTATAGGTATATACGTATAATCGTATTTTTTTAGAGCCATATGTAAAGAATGTCTACCTAATCCGCAGGGCGGAGTTCCTGACGTTATAATTCGGTTTTTTTCCCCCCGAGAAAAAGTGGGATAAACCGTGAGTGAGCCGATACCCCAGTTTCGCACAGGGCCGCGAAATTTACCTCTCATTTTTTTTCGTCACATTGACAAAGCGTTCGAACCGGAGTATGAATTTGAAAATTCTCAGCAATAAGGTAATGCATTTTATACTTCGGTAAATTTTTTCGACTGTGAAAATAGACATCTATTCCAGTAGCTCTTCCTCGCCTGTGATGGTATCCAAAGGTCTCTTGACGTACGTACGTCTGTTGCCCGTTATCGTAAACCATTTGGGCCTATCTATTTTCGTCTCGTAGCTCTCGCTCGGATATCTTTTATCGTTGGTTATAGCCGGGCACATAAGTTTTCTTCAGACTTCGGAATTACGGAAACATCTGTAATCGGATCGCTAGAAAATCGCGTCACGTTTCAAAATTATTATCAACATTCATAACGCCCGCGGATCTGCGAGGTGCACGAATCGCGAATAAATTAGAGATACAAGTTCTCAGGGAGAGAGAGAGGCTACGGTTCGCGTTTCCCAGAAAAAATAATATAGGTGGAGGGTACGGTAGTTTCTGTGTATGTGAAAAAGGTATACCTACGGGAGAAAATAAAGAAACTTTTGATAATAATTCGCCACACCGCGCAAACGTCTGCATTGCAGGCCCGTGTCCGTGCGCGAAACTCACTCCGTTCATCCAAAAACTAGCTCCCCGTAACGCTCGCGCGACTCTCCCGGATATATTGCCGGAGTTTTTTTTCCCTATTTTTTCTTTCTCCCCCTCTTCTTTTTGCTTTTTTCTTCCGTGGCAATTGCGTCCTCCTCCGCCGTAGGTATTACGAGCACCATCCGCGAGGAAGTTACTATTTCATGCTCGGTCGCACGTTATATTATATGACTTGGGTACGTGATAACTTCGCACCCGGGAGGCATGTGTTTAAAAAATTATCTTTCGATTCTCATTCGACTACGCTCTGTTCGTTACACAGTTTCCCCTCGCCGCGAACGGACTCAGCCGCGTCATATCTTGAGGAAAATTTACATTTTTCTCTAGATTTCGGTCGAGCGGGTATTCCGTTATTGTGCAGTTAACCGGGCGCTCGCGGTCCTTGCGGACCATTATATTCCGCCCGACTTTTCCCGGACTACCGCGTACAATAATAATAATAATTGAGAGTACATACACAATACAAGGTACGGTTACATGGAAAGTTTAAACATCATTTTTATACAGCGGCAACCGGGACTCGGGTAATTATCGAGAAAAAACTGTAGTTCGCGGCTATACCTGACTCTTCATTAACACTTCTCTGCGCGTGTTTCGCTCCTTTGAAACCCATTTTAATTTCAGGGTTACTTATTAACGTCGCTGTACGGTGCAGCTAGTAGGTTGTATACACTCATAGGTATGTAGGTTTCGTATTCTCATGTCTGCCGATAACGTTGCACAGGTATCTTCCATATGTATATGTAAATTATCGTTGGGTAACAGAGCTCTCGTGTTTTTTCCGGTATCGCGTTTTTGTAGTATCCGAACAAAATTGAGGATGAAAGCGAATGGATCGGACCGTGCGATCCGCAGTGAATAGTCGTAAATTCGCGTCGTCTCCGAATGGAATAAAAATTTATATCGCACGGATGGAATGACGCGTCATGTTCGCATCAATATCCATAAACCGTTGTCCGTCGGATCATGAAATAATTGTACGACACTTATCAGAAAGGTATACGTATAGCTACAATCAAATCCAATTAAAACACGATCCATGTACCGAATACAGTCAACACGTAGATGTGTACCTACGTAGCGACTTCCTTTCCAACTACGGTTTTGCCCGCTTCTCTATCCCGTGGATGTGCATGACTAGTTCTCGCTACGTGTCGCCGCCGGTATATCGATGCAGTTATAATTGCATCCACCAATCCATCTATTTTGTATGCACCGTCCAACGGTGCGCTCCATCCGCAATTCCCCTGAAACTTACCTGGCGGTAGTTACTATAATTGAAATTATTATCGCATGTAAATATGTACGCAACTATATACCAATTTATAATAGTCAAACAATTATTTATATCAACGTCCCACCTGCTGCCGCCGCCGCCGCCGCCGCCGCCGCTGCTGTAGTTTCCCCCGCTGTAAATCTTCCCGGTAGTATAGGCAAATAACGTGAATCGTTCCTACAACTTTGACATTCATTCGTTCGTTGATTAAGCTTTATTTCGCCTGGACTCCGCTCCCATACTATTTGCGAACAATTTTGACCGGATTAAGCGTAGTGCAAGAGATTTTCCTGCTAACGTAACGTGTGCGGTACACGTATGTACGCGCGTATCAGCCGCAGTATAAATTTACCGACAAGGTACCTCCCATTCGTAAAGAACAAACGTTTACCCCGCTTTCAGAAATATACTGAAATTCCTTTGTACCAATCGAGACACCCCGCGCGTGTGTGTGTGTGTGTCTACCCCTTCAACTACAGTCGTACGAGTAATTATTCTCACAAAAGGTGGTGCAGCGCAGCAGTTGCTTGTGCACTGTACCCGGGTGCGGTATATACGTTTGCTCGTGCACCACCCGGTATGTGTATACGTTTAAAATTTCGATCAAATCTAAGGCGGCGATATAATATCACGGATTCAGGCGTGCGCCTATATTTGAATTTAGTTATTACCTCTCCCTCTGCTGCAAGTTTATTATACTCGCTGCAGAGTTTCTGCTGCACACGTGAACTACGAAATTGCCATTTGATAGCGGGATCATTCCTTGGGGAGAAAGGAGAAGGATTGCGATTAAAAATTTATAAATAAGATAATTACTACATTGAAAAATAAGTCCTCGTCATTCTCGGATATGTACGTATAATATAGAACGTGAAATTTTCAAATTATACGAAGCCTGCAAAACTCGTGCAGGTCGACTCCGGATTGTTATCATTTTAATTATATAGAACCGCAGAATGCCTGTATAAATTTGTTCGTACCTATGTACGTACACGTGTGGAGTATAGCTTTGTTTCACTCAGTTTATAACACGTGACGTCGTAGCGGTCTCTTATTCGCAACGTCTATACATATATACGTACGTGCGAATCTCTCGTGGAATTTACACACTGCCCACATTCGTTTAAACCACCGGCCCGGTACTTGGATCTCTAAATGTTGTCCCCTTTGAATCTCTAAGACTTCTCAGTATATGTGTATCTACATATTATACGTATAGATACATACAATCCGGCGTACGTAGGCGCCTACATTCGCAATGAGAGAATGAAGCTAGTACGCGCGCGGTACGTATGTAGTTCAGGTACGACGTACCGGTTATATAGTGGAAGCCCAACCGGTCCCCACGAAATACAATTCGCTCGCAATATAGGTGCGGCTAAATTCACCCTAACTTCGCAGCCCTCCTCGCGTGTCTCTCGTAATTGTGCCGCCATGCGAATGATACCTCGTTCACCGCAGGTACGATAATAGTCTCAAGACAATTATCGCGATATGAACGCATAGTCTAACCCGATCTGTTATTATAAATTTATATCGCACGAATACCCATACTCACAACCGTGTACGTACGTAATCGTGGCAATTGTTGGAAAAATCATTCGAATCTGAAAGATCACACCGACTGAGCATTGTCGTGTCATTTATATATATCTTGAATATTAAGCATCGTTGTGTCATCCCGTACATATGGATAGGAATATGAATATAATGGAGTAACGCGATGCCTCGTCGTGTTTCGAATTTACCAGATGCTGCCGAATTTGGGGGTAGAATAGAACGGATTCATATCTTTGCGTGACGAGTCTGTACGATTTTATTCTTTTGAATTTTTTTTAAAGAAACCTTTTCATTTTCGTAATATTCACACTTCTCATGTGATACAAAAAATCTCGTTCTATGGAACTAAAATATGGTAGCATTTTGAAGATGAGGAATATTACAAAAAAAAAAATGAGAATAATCAACGTCGTTGAGGCTAGATAATTTGGCGGAGAATTTTCAATGGAAAATCGTGTCGGACTGCACGATTTCAGCTGTGAAAAATCGTGCGATTGGTCCGTCTTAAGAGTAAATCGTGCGAAAACAAGGTTTGCACCAGATTTGGAATAATATACGCACGCGATCGAGCAGAGACCAACCCATTGCACACATACCCGAAGAAGTAACACATATACATATACACTTATGTACACATGACTCGTTCCACATCAATCCTGCGGTGAAACTTACTACGTATCATACGTACGTCAATAACTCACCCCTGTCGATTACATGGATCACTATACATACCTTATACTAGACTATGGGTTAGGTAATTCGGTAATATATTTCAAAAGTAATTACGCACCGTTGCCATCTCGTACCCACTTCGTGGGTTAACAAGATTTTTCTTGTAGCTACGCCGCTACTCGTTGGAAAGAATTGTGCCAGTAAATGAGCAATGGACAAACCAGTTCGGCTTGTGAATGGGATCGTTTTACGCACGCGAAGAAGTGCTGACCAAGTGTCTGTCCCTTCCATAATCGTATGTCATATAGAACAAAGGTACGAAGGACTTTTATATAACGGAGTAATTCTTCGAGTTTCTCTATTGATATACGAGGTACTAACCCGCCGCGAATTGCCAGACGTGATTCCGTCGTTACTCGATTTGTCGTCGATGTAAAAAGCAGACGATATTAGCGCGTCACTCGAGACGTGGAACGATTGTTAATCGAGTAGGTAGGTACCTACTTGTTTTCGTTATCAATTGCAGTCCTAAGAAAAACTGTTCGCGATTCTTTTTTTTTTTCCTCCCGATTTCGCTTCATCAACCGGTAACACCCCCGAATTACTCACTCTGGTAATTAGATCTCTCTCGATGGTCGCATTCGCCGTATCTAATTGGTTTTTTTCCCTCGCCTCCCTCCCTCCCCTTTTTTTGTGTGTGCTATTATTTTTTACATCGAGCTCCGTGTACTGCAGCGGGCGAAGACGCGGAGATGAGATTTACCGCCCCTTGGTAAAACTTTGCTAAATCTTTAACAGCTCGACAAAAGACTCCTCGTTATCTCGGTACTCTGAACTTCTGGCTTTTAAATATTCAAAAGTCTGACGGAGACTTTGTTGAAAAATTTATCCATGCGTAACTCGATCCCCACTTGCCGAGTGTACGCCATTATGTTGTAGTACGTCAGAGACCGACGTAAACACTTCAAGTAACTCCGTACTTACACACATAGGTGTAAGGCGGTCGGGTAACAATAGTTGCCCCATTATCGCCTATAATTTCGAACCGTAAACGGTGTGTGACGACGCGATAATTCACCTGAAAAATAGCCAATCATCGTAAAGCTGTTGAGAAAATCCGACGGATGGTCGGAAGCCATCACGGTTGCAACACCGCTGGATCACCCGACCTGCTTGTTGTGTTTATATACACACGAACATATTCTCTCGTTATAATCTCCCTCGGGAATCGCTGATTGGATTTGCGGGGCTGATCTCTTCCAATGACCACCTAGCACACGTCCCTTCGCATCTAATACTGCATCGTATACACATAACACGTAATTCTCGTACCGCTGATGCCGCTGCTCCCGACGCTCGTGCTTTTCTCCTCAACAATTCCGCTCCCGGGATACTTAATCCTGTATTATACGGTGCAGGTATCGCCACGCGAGTGCACCCGATGATTAAAAATACCTGGCGGTTTTTCTTTAATTGGTACGTGAGAAGTGCGTTCGATCGTTGGAGAAATAAGAAAGTAGATCCGGATCGTTATCGGAAGATCGTGATTTCATTTTCGATGCTTCTTTTTAAAATTTTTATCACTCTCTCCCATCGACGCCCTGTATATCCTCGTAACTTGTAACGGAATTTCCACGGTCGATTTTACGCGAGCCAGCTTGTCTTTGTTAGCGCTGTCCATTAGCGATATAACGATGTCCCGGAAGTAAAATAATGGTCGACACCCCTGGGGCTATACGTTCGGAAAATCTTGGCGAATCCTTAATTGATTGATTGGGGTTTGTTAATTGTGACTGGTTACCCAACCGACTCTACCCGTCGCCCTCCCAAGAAAATGTTTTCGAATTTCCAGCTGAAATCGGTTGCTCACCGAAATTGTCATGTTTCACCGAAAATTGAAATTCTGCAGAGATTCATTTATGGGGGGGTGAGACGAAATTACCGCCAAACTTTTCGTCGGAGAAAATTAAGCGAGATAGAGTGGTGTTTTTACGTAAACCGATGGAGTCGAGTATAAAGTAAAACTTTGCCGTCAATTATATCACTCCTTTCGGATAATTTGCTCCACTTGACCCGACGATGTCGCGTTACTTACTCGGAAAAATGTTTATCGGCCGATATTCGTCTCGAGGGAAATCAGACTTTCTTTCGATCGACGTTTTATTCCAGAACTCGTAGACGAGATATAGATGGAGAGTTTTCGCTCGCGCGATATTTCGTGCCGGTTGCATACCTCTTCAGTTCTCTTTCTTTTTTTCGCTATGAGAGTATCCGCGTCGTGAGAGTGGAAAATTTTCCACGTATCAAACGAATGTGATTCGGAACCAAGAGAAAAGTGAAAAAAAAAAAGAAAAAAAAAATAGAACAAAGGAAAAGTGAAATGAAAAGTTAATTTGATCTGGTATATAAAAATTCTACTACTGTCTCCCGGTAAATTTCAAAGTTTCCCATACCCTGCACACGAGTTTGGGTCGCTGCGACAACTTGGAAAAGCAAAAAGACAAAGGAGGAAGAAAAAAAAAATGATAATAATAAAAGCCGAATGTTCTCGCACGAAAAGTTGCGTCAAAGTTTCGATCCATGACACACAGTGCACGATCCGTGGAGAGACACGCCAGGGACATTAATTTATCCATGTGTTGAGTACGTTTCATATATACCTTTATATGTGCATATATGTAACGATGCGTAGGTGGATATAGAAGGAACAAATTTTTCGACACAATGGAGAAACTCGGAGCTTATGCTCTGGTTGATATCCCGGCACGAAAATCTTCGCCCTTTTGCCTCAAAAGTACAGCCGCTCGGGTGAGAAGATTTACGCTGGATAACAAAAGTGCGGTATTAATGATGATCCTTTTAGACGTGCGTATCTTACGAGTTTCAGGATTGGGATGTTAAGAGCTCAGCAATTAGCAGTTTATCGTCCGTAAAAATTTCCGTTTATTCGAACCCATATACGTCTGTGTCCATAGTGTTTTCCGGTTTTACTGACTGGCTCAATTTCAGCGAGATTTAACACCTTCTTTACCCATCGAATCATTAAACTTTTATCTCTCACCTCGCCCAACTTCCTTCTCGATACGTACATACACATATACATACCCGTGTACGCGGCGCACAACCAGCCGTGTATATGCATTTATCTCATCCGCTCTATTACGTTTTTTGAACAGTGTCCCGGGTCCATGGGACCACTTGTTATTTTACTTGGGTCTCCCTTCCGAGCCACGTTCGTGTCGTGAAATTAATTTTAATGCAGGGTGGGTACCGTTGCTAGGTTGGGATATATTATAGCTGTACATTTATGCATGACGATTCCGCCACAACGGACAAAAGTTTTAGACTCGACATTATACTTCAATCGCAACTTGTGCTGCTTATGCGATGTCGCTATTTCTGGATGTCCACCGGGCTGAGCTATAAGAAGCTTTATAATTTTGTGGCGTCCGCCTTTTCTCTTTGAAGTAAATCAGACACGAGTCTTCTAATTTATAATTCTATCAAAGTGCTTTCATCCTCTAAATTCCGAAAACCTCTACTTCAACGTAATTATTACGATATTCGGTAATTATGAGCCGTCGTATCGGAGAGCGCGTACAGTATTTCGAAATACGATTTTTTTTTCCTTTTTTTTTTTCTTCAAATTTCTACGTGCCTTTTTCACTTCACCTATGCCATGTGGTATCTATAGCGCCGTGTATGTACAAATTGATTCTCTCAAACTTCGATTGAGTTCTATTTTTCAGTTTCGCACCTGACGTGTTTCAGTTTTCCCTCACTTTTGGCTAGCAATTTCACCTGGATCTTATTTCTAAGTCAATTTAAAGCGAATCGAGGATCAGATCCGAGTCCTGACCGGATTGTTTCCTATGTTTCCTTTGAACTACCTATACAAATGTTTCTCGAAACGCGTTCAAATTTTACACTTGACGAGTGTAGAGGATGAAGATAAAAATGGAAAATGGAGTTTTCCCGAAACTTCGAAAGCTCGGAGTTATCGAGCAGGTACATAAAAGTATAAAGGAAAGAGGCGATGCAGACGATGTTATCCAGAGTTTGATAACCCGAACCCCGTAAAGCTCCTGGGATCGGAGGCCGAATAATGTCTATATCGACCGGTCCCCTCGTCTGATAATTATTCGCTTCATTTAAAGCTCGTTAATCATCTGGCCAAGTGGCGCGTTATAGCTGACGGAAATTATTTGTCCCCTTAGGCGTAACACTCGCCAATAATTAGCATTGTAACCTACAGTCAATAGCACTTCTACCCAACGACTCACGTCACGCGCCATTGTAGCCAACGTTCTACACTACGTTGAAAATTTTTAAATCACGAGATCGTTACTATGGCAAAGTTCGATTAAGTTTATTCAAAGAAATCCCATTAGCATTTTTTCACACGGTGAACAAATGAAAAACAATTTGCAAATTTTAACCAATTTAATGTATATCGTGTTCCTTTACTCTCCAAGCAGCGCTGGCACGCGGTGACAACGCTATTTTTTCCGTGTAATTAAACTAATTCAATTTCTGACGAAAATAGTCATTACAGAGGAGTTTTTTTCTTTTTCAACGGGATGTGCTGTAACCCAAATTAAAAGCAAATGATTTTGTCGCCTATAATTCTTATTTCGCGTCCCTCGCTTCACTGACATCTACAAATGTTAATTTAAATAAATTGCACCATCCCTCTAGCAGCAGCAGCAAACAACCGTCCCACACGTTTTACCATTTCGATAAAATATTGCTTCTGCACTCCCACGCTCCGAATCGCATGCACATGCGGAATATACCTCGGTCGTTCAACTACCGGGCGAATCACCTCTTACGATGAACCAAAAAAAAAAAATGAAAATTATTCCAACCAATTTTTTATCCGCGAACGGACGAACGAATTCTGGATCCTGAATGCGAACCATATTCGGTGTTTTTCATTACTTCTGTTCCTCGGCCATAATTGGATTTTCCTTGATTAATTTGATACCGTTGCGGCTATATAGACTTTCTTTTTCCTTATTTTGCTAGTCGCTTCGCGAATATTAGAGCCCCGTGTGGCTGCGGCAGATCGCGTTATAAGTTCGGGGAAAAATACCCGGTAATTTGAGCCGGTAAACAAGGGTAGGCTACCAGGCCCTCGGTAGGGGGTTAATTTAATCTGCCTCATCGGGTCAAATGCTATAATCCCAAATATGAGACCTCCGAACGCCCCGCATTCATTTCACCTGCAAACTCCGCCGTAGTTTTACAATTTTACATTCGACATCTTCGCACTGATAATTGAATAAGTGATAAAAAAAAATGAGGACGTTCGGAATTCAAGAAGAGGAAACAACCTCATCATTTTTTATTGATTTTTTTTTATTTCCATACTGAGTAGGATTTATAAACGCTTGTGTAACGAATTGTATGAGCATTCGCTGCTACTATAGGTAGGTATACGGTTGAGTCCTACTGCAAAACAGCTTTTGCGTCGAGCAGGCAGCAGCTAGTGCACTGTATTAAATACGTTTATAAGAGAATAAGCCAGCAAGGCGGGAAATGATAAATTCAACTAATGCCAGCGATCAAGAAGAGCTCCGGCGTATCATGCATATTCAGAAGGTGAAGAAACCTGCACCGGTTTTTCTTGGTTTATTTTATTTTTTTTTTTTTCATTTTTTTTTTTTTTGTTTCAGTTGCGATTCCAGCTGCAGCGAGTTTCTCCTTTTCCGCTGCATCTGCAACATTTCTTCAATTCTTGTACTCCTTGATTCTATCTTTTTGGTTCATTCCTACATTTCCTTTTCCATTAAATATGCATACACAATTTTTTTTTAGTCCGTACCACCCTTACTTTTTTGCCCTCGCTCTGCAGTCATGCCTTCTTACGCTATTATCCCAGGTAATTCCGAGCGTAATCAAATCACCTTTATAATATTATTCTGAATCACTTCAAGGTTCGTCCCGAGCAGGATTTCGAACAATCTCGTTGCAGCTCGCGCCAATTCGTACTAATTTCGAGAACACTTGTCATTGGATTATGCATACACGTACACTGCAATTCAAGTATGATTAATTTCACTCTACCCGCCGCGCAATTATATTTATCCGCAGACGCAATTACTCGCTGTTTATATTTTCCCTATGTATATAGATTTTACGCGGTCGATTTCAATTTTACATCGCGTCGAAATTGGAACGTCTCTTTTCAATATATGCTGTTTCCATTTTCATTCATATTCCTCGTCCTTTCTCGATATCTCCTTTGTTTTCGGTAATATCTTTGAAAGTTTCAATTTTTGTTTTTAATCCAGATGTCACGCAACACACGCATTTATCAAGAAAACTTATCGAGCTTTAATATAAGCTCGAATTTTTTTGTGGCCTCCTTCGAGGATTTTGACGTGATCTCAAGCGTGATAAATTTCATTGTTAACTGGACCCGTTTTTATACTCGTAAAAAAGGTCGTATATTGAAAAATTCGAAACATGCGACCGGCGCTGATGAAATAAATAGAATCTCGAAGAAAAAAAAAAAAGAAAAAAAAAGTGAAAATAAAAAATTGTAAAAGAGATAAAATAGGTTTTGGACAATTTTAAAACGATACTCTGGCAGAAGATCAACAGCTGCGAACTTTTAGGTGAGCTTGTATTAAAACGTAACGGCGCGCTGTCACAACAATGACGACGACGAGGCCGTTTAAATACCTGAGCGAAACGCGAACGCGCTTTATGCCGTCGTTACTACAGTTGCTGCCGCTGTTGCTTTTTGCCGTCGAATTATCTTCATTTCACCTACGCGGTATATTTTCCGACGCCGCTGCCGATGTACGCGAGGGTCTTAAAGTTCCGTTGAGGGGAAACTCGCGGATACGAAAAGAGAGAAAGGGGGGGGGGGGGAGGAAAACGACCCCCGCGGCGTCATTAGAACGTCAATTAATAACACTGGAGATGTTAGAGGATCTCGTTAATTTCCTCGCTACGCCTTCTTTCTCCTAATTCATCTCCGAATACTCTGGCCAGTTTCTGCAACGTTATACATATAGAATCCTAATACATCGTAGGGTATACGTGCACATCTGACGGAGTGGAAGAAAAATTATAACCCAACTCTACCTGGAAGGGGCTAACATTTTCACACTTGTTTGATCACGATGCGATCGTATTTGTCTCGGACCTCGATCTTCCATCCGTCTCTCATTCATTTTCTTCCAAACGAAAGTTCGCAGTATCCTCCGCGCAGCTGCGCATCCTTTTTATCGCCATTAATTTTATCGTTCATAACTTGAATCAGATTTATGATAAATACAGTAACGACGTGTATACGGGAGCTCCCGAGAGCATAGATCATTTTGGATTTCGACCCTCCGAGAAAAAGTGTTGAGAAACGGAAGAATAAAAATCGAGCGTCTCGTCGTCGGCCACCTGCGGAGCGCCGACAACGGAACTCAGAGGCCATGTAGCAACGCCTTGTACGGGGATATCTATTTTGAAAAGTTGAAAAATGTCTCGTGTCGTGTACGGTGCGGCGTTTCTTGTTTTTCGAAAACAGTAATGTACGAGGACGGAAATAAAAAATTGAAAAAGGAGAAAGGAGGAAAAAACCTACACGCGCGGCGACGACGTATCGCAGCTCCCTGCGGTCTCGCTAAATAATGGAAAACGGGATAACGTCGTCCTCCCCCCAGCTGGCGCGCAACTTCGCCGCTGGATCTTCGCATGTGCAACTCTATATCCTTACGTGCAACTTCTCGGATCGCGTACACGTATCCCGTGGGGTTACGGTAGCTGCTTTTTCGCGATACGCAACACCGTAACTCGACCCTGTAACTCTCGGTGTACAACTGTCGGAATACCGCGCGTAGCTAGGATTTCGAGAAAAAATATAATTGTCCTCACATTTTGGTTTTCCACCACAGTAGCCCGGATCGGACTCCCGTGTTTTCTGAATATTTTCTTATTACTCGCAACAAAAAGAGAGACGAAAAATGGAGCAATAATTATGATAATCAACGGCGTAACGTGACTCAGACTATGGGTATACATAATTAATCCGTCAGCGTGTATTCCGCTCCGTCGCGCCAACTGTTTCGGAATTTTATTCTTTCCACGCTTCTCGTATACTCGTTTGCTTACGAAATTTGTATAGATTGTAAAACTAGAGTCACCTACGCGATCTTTAGGTTCGCGGTGCGAATATTTTCGGTAAAAATCTCTGGTTCTATTTTTATCGAAAATTATTATCGGAAAAGTGCGATCGGTATATTTGGATATTAGTTACGTACAGCGATGTACAACAGCGATTTGTCAAGGGCTTAGATTTAGTGGTGGAAAATATTATTTCGGCCAATTTTTTTTAGTCAAGATTATATACCTACCCGTTGATTTCAAATGTACGTATCACCTATTGTCGTCGCGATTATTCTTACGGATAGGAGATATTCCGTTAGCTTCGCACGATAATATATACGACTGTTTTAATTATATTTGGTTTGATATTCTCAAAACAATACCGCGGGTTTTATTGACGAGCCTCCTTCGCGCTCTGTGAATTACGATTTCTCGCGTACAAGAGTTTATAGAGCCAAGACTCTAATACATCTGACTGAAGCTGAAAACTGTTTATTGGAAATCGTCCAGCGATAATTGTTTACGGCGAATTTATGCTCAGTATATAATCCGCCCGTGCGTTGAAGATTTCGCCGTTCATTGTTTCTTCTATCTTTTAGCTGTCCTATCTTTTCTCGAATCTTCGTCAATTTATTTTTATCCACGTAGAAAGAGAAATCGGTAATGCGGTGTTGTAAATATATATACCGCGTGGATATTACGTCGCGTTATACGGTAAGACGAATAGACGTTAGGGTTCTGCTCCGACTGTGCTTTATCTCTTGAGAAGCTTAGGTCGAAAACGACGAATTATAAGGCTTGTGGGGAGATTTTCTACGTTTGCACGTGATATCGTGAATTATTTTCTCTTTTCATGCACGGAGAGAACCGTGATACTTTTGTACAAATATTAGTATAAATGAATTCGTGAAATTTTTATGCGAATAAATCTGTACAGGATCTGATCGAGACTGCTGCTTTCTGTTGTATGTGTATACGGTCGCCTGCATTTCAAGATTAAAATAAACATGAAATAGAAATTCTTAAGAAAGAATTATCGAGCCAATGTTCTCGGTAGACATATCAATTTAGCTCTGTTTATTCCAGGCCGGTTATAAACAAAAAAAAAAAAAAAAAAACAAATTCAAAAATCTGTTTCTGTACATTCGGTTGCGCAAGAATTATGTAACTTCGCAAACTCATTCAACTTATTTACGTACGTACAACGCAGAGAACATTGCACCTGCGAATTTAAAAAAAAATCACGCGACGAATTTTTCTGTTTTTTTTTTTTTTTATTCTCTTAAAATGAAATTTGCTGGTCGCGTCGGAACTGCAGTCCGCGTGGTTGAATTATTCTTATTCCGTAGATATGAGTACCAGTGCTCGACTCTACGGAGGATATACGGAGGTCGCGTTAATTAAATAACACAATTAACGAATTCTGAACGCGCGACGAGCGTCGGATCGCGGGGATCAAACAGCGACCGATTATCCTGGTACTTGATGAAGAACTCGACGTACAAGAGGCGAAAGAACGACGATGATAAATTAGAAAAAGGGTTAGCGAAAACCTGCGGGCAGTTATATAGGGGTGAAATTCCGTTCACGATTTATATCGTATCGGGCAGTCAAATTAATTCCGTCGCGCAACGTAACCGTTCACGAGGTATGATCAATCAATCAATCAATCAAATGCTGTAGCACGAGTCGCACGAATTCGACGACGGGAAAGAGAAGACTATTCGACACCGCTTAAGAAAGAGACCGAAAATTGAATGATATAATTCGTATTATAAAATGGGCGAGTGTTTCGCGCTCGCCAATTTGGCAAGTGACGGGTGTACGGGATCATAGGAGCTTTTCGTTAATGGAAAACTGGCCCGGTTTCTCAGCGAAGACATCCCCGGTATATTGTAATAGCGTCGCGACGATTCCGTCGTCTGCGTCTGAATCTTTTAAAGAACATTTTTTTTTTTTTTCTTCATTTTCATAGGTGACTTTCGTGTATCCGTGCGACAATTAATCGCAGTCTTGATAATTCGTTATTGCATCGTTCGTCAAATGAATTTAATTTATGCAGCTGTCACGATGTGATTTATTACCTCGTATATACGTACACTTATGTACGTAATTTTATACTCGTCGTGCGAACTCTGATTTTTGTCGGACATATAACATAAATTGTGTTCAACAAATGACCAAGTTTTTCTCTCACTTTTGAATAATTTAGGTGTCGTGTAAAGTTTTTTGCACGAGAAGAAGAAATTATATCGAAAATTCGAGCGTTCGCATTGTTATTCGGTGACGAAGTAGGTCTCAAAAAGGAGTAATAAGAAAGATCGAAAAAAATAAAAAAGATAGAAAATAAAAGATGATCGAGTTGGAGATCGGGGGATCGAAAAGGATCGCTAGGATAGGAGGTATAAAGTCGTGGTATAAATTTGAAAATGATGACAGGTTGGTTTGCGAGAACTTCTATTATATAGCACTCCCGGTGCGGACGAACGATGCTATTTTCAAGTTCCTAAAAATATCAGAGACACGCTCCGTCGACGACGAGGACGACTGTCTCACCGTATTTCTCTACATGTTATATGTATTTACTTTTTCTCTCTCTCCATAGGTATATACGACGCATACGTTATACATAGGTGTATGTGTTATTTATATATTTTTCTTACAAAGTGACTCGTTCTTATTCTGTCGAATAACAACGCCACGGAACCGCGAGATCACCGGATCATTTATAATATCGCAGGTACTCCGCGGGTCTGTCTTCGCTTTTAAACTTCGACAATTTTTTTCAACCCAGAGATAAACTGAGACAAATTTCTTCGGAGGAATCCTTCGTTCTTCGAAGTTCACTCGCTACCAATTTTTCATTTTTCTTTCTTCCTCCGCAAAAACTACAATTTTCACTCACGCACGTCTTATTCGACTTTTCCTTCGTTCTCCGTCATCGTTCACGTCGATCTCGACGAGGCCGATGAAAAAAAATGGAATAAAGTTATTCCCCGTCCCGTTCTGTTGTTTAATCGAAATTCGATACGTTGGGTGAATTACCCGTATACCAACTTGGGTCTGTTTCGACGGACAAAGAAAAAAGAAAAAAAAAAAAAGGAGAATTTTTTGTATTTAACAAGTTTTCTTTTTCTTCCATGTATATTTGATGACCCGAGATAAATTAGTTTGCGCCCGTAAAGAAGCGAACGGTATAAGTTGCGAGGAAGGTATAGCGGTAAAAAAAAGTACGAAAAGGTATATAAAATAGCCTGTATAACTTCTTTTGCCGAGCATCCTCCCGCTCGACGTTTATCCGGGGTTTGGGTACCACCGACAGGTGATGTAGACCTCAACCCTCATTATATCTAACCCCCTAAGCTAAGCACCGGCCAAAGCTGTGTTTATGGATATTAGTTTTAGTTGGAGTAGATGTTCCGCCGCTTTACCAAACCGAACACAACTCCGGTAGCCGATGCCCAGCGCGCTCGCTTCTCTGCGGAATACAGCTTCTGTTTTGCCGAAGAGTTGCAAACACCAAAACGCTGTCGGACAGAAGCTTTATGAGTAGACGGTTACCTTACACTTCGCCGTACAAGTAGGTGCCCCATATTACATTCTTGCGCTGTTAACCCGATTATTATTCGCTTTAACGGAAAGCGTGCTTTTTACACGTGGGGTTCGTTTTTCCGGAAAAATGACTCGGGGATTGAATTAGCCAACGTCCTTTGAGATTCGTCCTCTAACTGACCCAGAAAATTGTTGTCATCTCCAGGAGCTCGAACTTTTCTTTGACCTTAGCCCAAACTTTCCTACGATCGTCTTTTTTACTCTCCTTCTTTTCTTTTACATTTGTTTTTCCTCTTTCAACGGAGATTCAGATTGTACCCATGTAATAATGGTACGTGGTGACTTTCTGGGGTAACATTATTTGCAGCACCACGCAGTTGTTATTGTTGTTGTTGTTGTTGCTGTGGTTGGTTGACAAACTTTCAGTTTATATGTATATATGTATATAATAAATGAAAGTTTTCACAGTCAGCTGCAGCGGGTCGATAAGGGTGAACGTGTAATGAGCTTGCGTCGAGATAATTTAAGCTGACAGTCGTATAAATTCGAAGAAAGTACCATAAGTCTAAAAGAAATTATAAGAAGAAAAAAAAAAAAAAAAAAAGAATTCATACAAATTGCTAACAATCGCAAGAGTGTCGTAAAGTTTGTTGTACCGGGAAGGGCATGCCTGGTTAAATCTGACAAGAGAGAGCGAAGGGCCGTCTTTTGAAGTTCTACTAATGTGGCAGAGCTCAGACGAGAACACGTTCGAGAATCAAAAGCAGCCTGCGGCCGCGTGCGTCTCGTGTCTATTTCGGAAAGGAGTTGACCGTGACACTATACGACTGTATTGTGGAGTGCGGTGAACGTGGTCAATCGATTCGACCGATCATTCATTAACTCATTGCCAGTATCGCGTGCGCGGATCGTTCAACGTTTCGACTTTGCAAATCGATCACCGCGAATTCAATCTTCGAGCTTTTATCCTATTATTATTATTATTATTATCTCGGATGCGGTATACTTTTTCTGTTTTTCTTTTTCTTCGCTTAATTTGACAGTCTCGCAAAACTTTTCACCCTCCCATTTTATCCCGCATCACCTTACGTACGAGGCGAAAAAGAGATAAAAGTAACGTCGGACTTGGTATCGGAAAGTTTTATCTCTCGTGAAAAGTAACGCGGAAATAATTAGCTACTCCCTAGGGGGAAATTCGGGGGCCACGGACGCAGTAGAAATGTCAAAACTATCTGTTTCTACAGGTGTAGGTGCCAGGAATCGTTTTACAATTTATCACGAGCGGTCTTGTAAAATTTCTTTTTAAATTTTTTCTCTTCTTTTTTTTTTTGTTATCCTTCTTACCAATTTTTTTTTTCATACCATTTTCTACTTTTATTTCTGCGGTGCGAGATAAAAACCGCGGTGACTGCACAACGACGTACTCCCGGTGATATAATAAAAATAATAAAAATAACAATTGTCCTCGTTCAGTTTTACGATGGTCGTTGTCGTCATCGTTGTAGTGCAAGTGGATAGATATGAAGTCTCGAATGGTTAGGGGTAAAAAAATATGTAGTAGTTGGTCGTTTTTTTTTTTTTTTCTACTTGCAAAAGTTGAGAAAAATATATATCACAATTTGCAAAGAGACGAACTTTGCAAGGTGACTTTGAGCCATGAAAGGGGTGAAGTTTTACCGTTCGTTGAATGATCCGTAATTTTAACTATTCGGAATCTCTGCTGAGGTCTGAAACGCGTGGATAAAAAGAACCGATTGTGAGAAACGCCGGGGTCTTCTGTGTGCAGCTACGAAAAGGCAGACCTCTCGTTCCAATTATTACTTCACCAGCCAGACAATTTCTTACCTATCCAAATATAACTTCAGACTGGAATAGCTGCAGTATAAGTTCGTTTACCCAACATTCGGTTGCATCTCACACTGCCACTTTACCAGCACCACCGCCGCACCGCCGTCATCATCGCGACCAACTTATACTTCACTTCTATTAGACAGGAAAGCTAAATGCGTCACCTGCGACCTGCTGCACGAATCTGTACCGGATGGATGGATGGATAGATGGATATCCCCATGCTGTACTCGGAAGGTTCCTAGCTCTAGTTTAGTTTTTTCTTTTTTCTTTTTTCTTTTTTCTCTTGTATTCTATTTGAGCTTTCCATCCCAAGTGGGTTACTCTGTAGATATAATAAGAAGTAAACTCGCAATCAAGTGGCTTATACTCTCTTACTTCCCAAGGGTAGAAAAAAAAAAGAAAGCAAGAACCTTCGACTATAATATACGTACGTCTTCTCGATTGGTCTTCACCCCGCAGCGATGGCTCCGGAGCTTACTTTAGAAGACTCACTTTGGCTTGACGTGAGTATGGTAGCAAATTATACCCCAAAGCTATCCTAGCGAGGCTGTTATAAATCAGAACCATTCGAAGACTAAAGCTTCTGATGCATAGTGCTACGAAGCTTCGTTATAGGTATACGCGAACATTTGTAGAAAATAAGGAGCTGTGGGTTGTTTTTCTTCGTCCTTTTTCAATCTATTTCATGCGATATCGATTAGCGCAAGTCTGTGTCGAGTAAATATCGACAGTCGATATTCCGATATTAACGGCACATTCGTTACAATATCCTTGCGTTCTAACAGCCCAACATAACTCTGAATTATCGGGGCATGTAATCACCGTGTATGTGAAGTATACAGAGAGATTGTGATAAAGTGTGTCGATACAGCCGATCGTGTAAATGAATATATTCAAATATTTCGGAGGCGTGTTTAGCTTAGAATATCTCCACGATGGAAAAACGAACGTGTCTCGTATACTATTTCGATCATAAGCCGATGAAATATTCATTCTTCTTCATCGACACTCGAAAATTCATGAAATTTATGGAAAAACTGAATTTCGATAAATTCTTATTCGACGAGGAATATCTCATTGTTCGCGAGAATCCGTCGAACAACTCTCAAGACAATGACGATCACTCGAGAGATTCGGCTGCTTCACCGAAAACTGAAAGTACCTACTGGAGCACTTTGGACGTACATCCGTATACAAGGATTCGTACAATTATGCCGATTTCGCTTTTATTTCTCTCTCTCTCCACTTTCAAAGTGCATAAATATCAACGTTTGTTTTAATGCCTCGTTGAACGTGGCAATTTATTTGTTTTTCAAATTGCCTCTCGCGATAGTAGCGCAGCTGCGCCGAGACGAGCGATGAAATGTGATAATTCAGAAAATTTTCGGAGCATTAATTACGAAGCGTTGCACGCAGTTTGTCGGAGGTAACAGTTGTCGACGATTGTAAAAAATTCACAAACGAACCTCGCTACGACTCGAATGGTAATGCCGATGATTTTACTCATTGTAGTTAGATCGTATGTTATCCAAGATATTTATCATTCGCCCGTTTGATTACCCTCCTCGTTCTATAGTTGAACGTCGTAACTATAGATTTCACCCTAGCCTCGTTTCTCTCGGTACTATTCTCGACGATTTGTGTTTTAGAATCTTTTAATAGTTAACCCAGATCCCCGAAGCCCGATCTAATTATTCCATCCGGAAACATCTGCGCCGCTTGCACGCACACCGCGCGAACCTTAGATCTGTGTGTTCCATAGGCCCGAATGCTTATTATGCTGCGTATGCCGACGGCGCGTATAACGTCGGGATGATTCGTGAGGATGTGCGCGACACGCGTACGTCTCTCTGCTGCTTGTGCATATCTGCACCCCCGCATTATTTCGTCGACCGATGCGAAAACGAGAGACGCGTAGATTTCGCTGTACCTGCCTCGTCGCAACGAGGAATGATTTAGAAATTGGCACCACCTTGCCTCCGAACGTAATCGAGCGTGCAACAAAAATAAAACGTACAAGCAAACGGCTCTTATTTCGCTCCCGGTGTACGTGGATTACGTTTTATTCAACATGGATTTAGGCACGCTGTGTATTCGCTATGTACCGCGAGCTGGACAATGTCCAAATCAGTTTAACGTCTGATCAATGAAAATGATTTTTAGTTGAATCTCCCAGTGATTTTATGCACGATATTTTGGTTCGTCTGTTTCGCGCGAATGGTGGAGAAAAATTCTGTCGATAGTGATTTATTGAATTTTTCTATATCGCTCGCCTTACATTTTCCTCGATATGGCGAATCTTGCCAATATCGTGTTACCATAATGTGCGAGAATTTTCAAAGATCGGATTTCTGGTCAAGCGCGTCGTTGTGCATGACCTCCTCGCTGGGCATACCTACCTATACATTTTGACTTTTCGTAACTCCCGCAACGGTAAAACTTCCCTCGTGGTGGCAAAGGGCACGGTACGCGAAAGGGAGGATACCGAAAACTTGGCAAACTTTCATACTTTCATCTATTCGTATGTAGGTATAGCTACGTGATGCATCATATGTGATACGATCCAATTTTCTTCTTTACTTCCTCACATGGATTCGTGTACTGTATAGTTATACACTCACTGCACTTACACGCCTTATACTCGATCGGGTTTCTAAGCGAGAAAAATTTTGCCAAAGATTTTGAGGTCGCAGTAGCGCAGAAACCGACCACCTGACGCGACGATTATTTCGACACACTTGTAGGTAGACCCGAGATTAAATTCATCGATTTGTGTCTGGAATCAGCATAGAAATGTACCATTACTATGAGATTTCTCAAAATCCATAGCTTGGATTTTGTTCGATTTTGGGTAAGAGAAAAATATTTTTTTTTATATCCCATTCTTATGTATTTTGACCTCAGGAATCCGAATCCGTTGAGTAAATTGAGCTACGAATTTTTCCCATCGAGATATCTCAATTTTTCTGCTCCAAAAAGCGATGAGTTGGCGATAACTCGATCAATTTGAGACATGGATCAATTTTTCTTTCGGATTCGGATTCCTGAGATGAAAATACATCATAATAGCATATAAAATGGAATATTACCCCGTTGGATATTTTCGATTTTTGGGCCAAAACTTAAGTATTTAAAAAATCGACCGTATGACACTTTTCTGACGTATTTTGACCTCAGGAATCCAAATCTGAAAGAAAAATTGATCTATCTATAAAATTAACCGAGTTATCGCCAATTTTTCGCTTTTTCGGGCCAAAAATAAAAAATTGATTTTTTAGTCTATTTCAATGTATTTTGAGCTCAGGAATCCGAATCTGGAAGAAAAATTGATCTATCTTCAAAAATGACCGAGTTATTCCCATTTTTTCGCTATTTTTGGCATAAATCTGAGGATATCTCGAAGGGAAAAAATCGTAGCTCAATTTGGACAACGGATTCGTGTTCCTGGGGTCAAAATACATAAGAAAAGTGCCATACGATCAATTTTAAAAAATAAAAAATTTTGGCCAAAATTTGAGATTTTTCCAAGGGGTACCCCTTACGATTTTTTCAAATTTGGACCAAAAATTTTTATTTTTTAAAATTGATCGTATGGCACTTTTCTTACGTATTTTGACCTCAGGAACACGAATCCGTTGTCCAAATTGAGCTACGATTTTTTCCCTTCGAGATATTCTCAAATTTATGCCAAAAAATGCGAAAAAATGAGGATAACTCTGTCATTTTTGCAGATAGATCAATTTTTCTTTCGGATTCGGATTCCTGAGCTCAAATTACATTAATATAGACTAAAAAATCAATTTTTTATTTTTGACCCCAAAAAGCTGAAAATTGGCGATAGCTCGGTTAATTTCAGAGATAGATCAATTTTTCTTACAGATTTGGATTCCTGAGGTCAAAATACGTAAGAAAAGTGTTATACGATCGATTTTGAATAATAAAAAATTTTGCTTAAAAATTGAAAATTTTCCTATGGAGTATTTCAATTTTGGGACAAAAAATAAAAATTTCATCTTTGGGTTGTTTATGGCATTCTTATAAGTATTCTGATCTCCTAGGAATTCGAATCTCGTAACTTAGTTTCGCAGTTTACCCCGTCGTTTTCATTATTTTATAAACGAGGTACAAGTTTCATTATGCACATAACGGTGTCCATAATTTAACAAGAGTTAAGTTTCCACAAACATTTTTGTATATCATCGTGCAGTCGTGAGAATCGCGAAACTGCACATCACATCCTGATAATTTTCCAACAGTGTCGAGGTCTATACTTTCGCGATGCAGAGAAGAAAAAAAGAAAAACAATTTTTCTCGTATCATCCAGTTGAAAATCTGACGGTTTTGACGTACGTCTACACGGTTTGTACATTCGCACTTTTGCTCCGGAATTTCGAGCTGTTGCTCTCGCAGGTATATGCATCTCATCGCGGCTGCAATGTAGAGAAGAACTAGGAAACGAGAGTCTCCGGTGTAAGAGGCGGACATGGAATTAATTACGAAGCTCATACGTCAACCTCCACCTAAAGGATAGCTCGCCTGTCAACCGTAAAGACCTGCTCAGTTCATTCGAAATTCCTTCGACCGCTGGATCGCAGCTATGCCAATTTATTCACCTTCGTGCCTTGCCATTTTTCCAATATTCGAATTTCTTCTCATCTGCCATTTTTAGGACTTTTCTTTCTCGGCGCCATTGAAGCTGTACACCACCCTCTCCGTGTCCCGTGTGCGATTTCGAATAATTTTTTGAATCTTCGATCCAATCCTACGAGAATTTATGGATCGCTTCTTTGATCGGTTATAAATTCCGCATGAATTTCATGCACATAATAAATAGAGAAATGATTCGCACCGTTGCGTCTAGACCTATCAATCTTATCGCGTGTTACTTTCTCATCTTGTTTTTCCAAGCAAAACAAGCACCGGCACGGGAGCAGCAGCTATAGTTTTGGACCATCCGTTTATTCGCGTGACAGCGAAGTTCTATATAGTTGTGCTATTGCATGTACAGCCCTCGCCTTTCTCCAAGACGGTGGAGAGAGGATGGTTGCAAGATGGGAAAGGGTTACGCGTTAATCACTACTTGCGGCTCATCAACGCAAACCGTTCTTCTGCTTCCAACAAAGGAAACATGACAAACCCACCCCAACAATTTATGGGGAATCCGACGCCCTCGGTATTTTCCATAAACCAGATGCAAAGTATGACTAGGGAGCCGGCTATTAAATGTTTTAACATTTCGTCCTCGCGAGACGGAGACAAGGATAAAAACATCATCTGTTAGACCAGTAAAACTGTAGCTACACGTCTCTAGTGAAAAGTCTCTGCGTATAAAGGCCAGAAATTTGCCATTCAAATTTCACCCCACCAATTCGTATAGTTACGTACCGCGCATCTCGACTTCAGATTCCGACGCCCGATTTCATTATATGTAGAAAAAATCGCACTTTTCAAGCAACGAAGAACTCACGAAGTATATTAGGACAATTTTCTCACGGTATTTTTCTCCACGTCAACGAAAAAAGAATTTTTTTTAATGATCTTCCAACGATAATCGCTTATAATAGTGGTCGTTAATAAAAGCGAGGCGAGAAGCATCGTTAAAACCTATATCTATCCACGGCTGTACACCACCGCTGCTCTACCTAGGCGATGCAGAACTCCGTGAGAACGGGGTAGAAAAAAAAAAAACTAAAAAAAATGAAAAAAAAAGGAAGAAGAAAAAAGAAAGTTGGTGCGCGCATATGTAGGTACCTATATGACTTTTTCAGAGCCATTCAACCTTAACTGTGAAGTGCAGCGAGCGTTGCAGCATCTCGCATTTGAATACACGGGTGTATAAATATGAACAAACTTGCGCATGTGTGCGCGCGGGCACATGCATACCACCTTCGTAGAAAATCCATTAATTACTCTCCCTTAATAATACTAGCGCAGTAGTTCGAGCGGCTATAGCAACGAATATTTTCCGGGTATGCGGATTTATATGAAGCTATACGGCTGGTCTAAATCTGCTCAAACTTTGATACCGTGAGAGCGGAGGCGCGACCACGTTGTTGAGTAATTTTTACTCTCCGTACAGCAATTATTTTTCCTTTTCTCCGACGTATGACGTTCTATTTTTACGTACATGACCCGGTGAATTATACGGTCCATGTATCTCTGGTAAAAAAATTTTGATTCGCGTTGAACTTGAAACACCGTTTCCGATGGCTGAACAAAAAAAGAAGAAAAAAATTTCTCGTCTTCATTTCTGTTCTCGTCTCTTTTCACTTTAGACTTTTTTGTGAAACGGAGAAGAGCTTCGTGCCAAAAACTTTTGATTATATTTTTTCATAAGGATGTTAAAGAACGTGAGCATGCTCATATATTCGGTACATGCATTTTATGTTCCCACCTCCACGTGTATCGCATTATGCCGTACCATATCTCCCGTTTTTGATTGAGATTGCCTTTCTATCGAGCTCACCTATGAACCTATACGAAGGTATTACTTCTGTGTAGGTAAATATCGTAACAGGAAGGAGGAAAAGTTTTCCTATGTGGATAGCATACTTCTTTTTAGGGACTGAAATTCCTCGCTTGAACTTTAAACCTCCTAAACCACCTCTGTCGTTTCGATCGAAAAAACTGGGTTTCTCGTCGTCTTACGAATATTGATAAAATTCTACATCGTACAAATACGAACTTGAGATACGTCATTTCGTTTCATGCATGTCCCCGATAGCTTCGGCGACGAAAGTATATATTCTTGTTTTTTCAACTTTTTTATCAGTCGTTTATTTATTTATTTTTCATTTTTTTTTTTTCCATCGCGATATACCCGCCGAGGGCAAAATGACGGTCAATAGCTGTGACATTACGTATCTGTAAGGATTCCGTATAGCCACATACATATATAGCCCCCCGATATCTCGAATATCGCGCTAAATTCAAGTGAAAAGATTCTACAGGTTGCAGTAGCAGTTTCGTATGTGTGTATACCTATGTATACAGACACGGCAATCTTACACACGATATAACCATATCTTCTTCGACCCGCGGCATTCTTCTCCTCTCCTTCTCCTCCTCCATCCGACTTCGCGTATACTTTAATCTTTGTTAGACCCCGGGCTTTTTAACCGTAAAACCCCATAAAAGACATATCGGCTATCTGGCGACGGTGTCCTAAGAAACGATGGCGGAACGGGTGGGTATGCGCCGGTTCGGGCGGCGGGACGTCGTACACATGGGGTATATACAGCGAGCCGAAATCGGAAGATAACCTGGCGGTTTAGTCCCATATACGTACGCGAGGTACGTAGGGATATCCGCACGGTAGGACACGGACTCCGCTCGGCAAAGCCAACGGGATATCCGGGCGCGGCTCCCGAACCCCCGTCGTATTTCAAATTCCGAAACCAATAAAACACTCGAGGAACGCTCATTATTCTCGATTTCCCGCCTAGTCGCGGACATCTCCGCAGGCCGACCCCCTTAACACAACGTGCGATAACACCTCCGGTATAGATGTAGCGATATCTCTACTTCTTCGGAGGCCCCTTGTGGCCACGGAGATCTCCGGCATAAACACGGACAAACTCCAACGTACCGTAACCGCGAGAAATAGAAAGCACCGAGGTGGCCGACAGGAAACGTTGGACGGAACATTGAACATATTTATCAATAATTCAGGAGACAATATAACCGCACCTCAGTTTCCGGTGCCAGATACACCGGCGCATCCTCCTCGTGGACTTTACTCGCTCGTTGACTACTGCGGTCCTACGGGTATCGCCGCGCGGCTCACTGGAGGCAGGAAGTCCGATAGTCACCTCGAACGGGAATCCATTACGCACCCGTAATTCCCCTAATATCTATCCATCGAAATTCCCCTGAAAATGGAACTCACCGTCGCCTGTGTAAAACTTTCGGAATTTTTTTGATCCTCGAGTTGAATCGGGAAAGCGTTCAACTTTTAATGCGAGTCTTAACATACATGGAATACGTAAGAGAAAAACTTTTTTCGGCAGATCCTATACAACCGAATTTAAACTGCAATACGACCATTCGGATTCGGATGTATTAAACATATGTGCGAACAACTGAAATTCGCTGATGGAAGAAAGAACGGTCAACTTCGAACCGTTCAGCTTCTGTAATATCCGACGAAATTTGCTTTTCTTGCTTCGAATTTGATGCGGCTGGGTGACTTCGCGTCGTCTTTTATCACCGCGAAAGGAGTGGATGCCCCCCGAATCGTTGAAATTTGAATTTCAAAAATTCTACGAACAACGAACGATACGTATACCTATATATATATATATCTACCAAAATTTGGTATATTATATACGGCCAGTAGGTACGTACAATCGTCATCGGAGCCCTTGGCTCTCTCCAGAGCGGCTCCCTTTGTTCAAGGATTTATAGCAATCCCTGAAACAGTTTCCACCCTCACTTTATTCATCTTATTCGAGTGTAATATATAGCTGCGGGGGTCGAGGTATTCAACGTCGAGTGTCTCGCTCCATTCGATCTACCAATTATTCCCGAATTTCCCTCTCACTCTGTACCTTCGCTATTATTGTTAAGGTCTATAGAATTTTATTTCATTCCCACATAGCGTAATCTCCCGAAGGCGTGTCAAGTACTCGCTACTACGCAGGTATACGTGTATCCATAACCCGAGCTTTTCTCTTCGCTATTCTTTCTCCACTTCTTCATTTTCTGTTTTTTTTTTTCGTTTGTTTTTTTTTTGTTCCTCGCCGTGCAGTTGCAGCTGGCAAAACGCACGAGTGCAGAAAAGCGCGACGTCGCGTCGCCCTTCTGAACCACTGCTTCGTTTATCGCAGCAGTTTTTACTTCGAAATTTTTTCGGAGTGATAATTCCAAACCTCCGCATCGAGTCCCACCATACAATCTCTTTTCATTCAGAATACCGAGAGGCAAAGTTCCTTTTTTTTTTCTCTCGCTAGGAATGGGTAGTTTTGAAATTTTTCGAACGCTTGATTTCGACGTGACCTCGACGTTGTATCGTCGAACATCGGTGTACTTCGGTGAAATTGAGGAGGCGGAGGACGACGAAGCGGTTGTATACGGTGGTTTCGCGATGTCGATGGTGATAGCGTAGGCAAGATAGCGCGTCGATCCGCACAATGTGAGGGTGTGTAAGTAAAAATAGAAGATACGCGCGCACGAGTGAGCGAATCCTTGGCTCACGCTGAACGAAAAACACGAGCCTTTTGAAAAAGTTTTATCAAGGATACTCCGGGGCGACTCATCTCCTCTGACGTGTGCCGCGGTCCACACCGGAGTGAACCTTTTGTGCCTGATCAACCATTGTGAAGTTGCATCAACTTGGAAAGTTGTTTGCCGTCACGGTTTTTTCTACATTTTTTTCTTGTTCTTTTTCTTTCTTTTCTCCATTCCCGTGCCCCCTTCACTGATTTTCGAATCGATTCATCCGTCGAACAGAAATATCCGACACCCGACCCACGTGTGTGTCCCATTTCTAGCCGCGGAACGAGTGCCCCCAGAAACGGTCGATTGACCCAAAATTTTTGTAGAAGACAAAAAAAAGAAAAAAACAACGAATGAAAAAGTTTTCAGAGAAAAATGACGATGCGCGAGCGCTCGAGGTAACAATTTGAAAAACTAATAGCGCTGCATAGATCTGTAGAAAATTTACGCGGTCAGATTCGATGTCACGTTTACCGTGGATATGGTCTATAAATTTAGTCTCTGTCGAAGGAAACAAACGACCAGACGATGTGTAACAAACTCGAAAGATAAACACGAAAAAGCACAAAATGCCGCAGCGTACAGTGCGGTGGGGTGCACTCGCTGCATAGCCGTAACACTTTGTTGTACTAGAAGTTCGTCCGATGGGCGTCGATTTCGTTGACGATAAATCTCAAAGAATATTCGTTCGTTATTTGTTACAGAAATTCAAAAGACTCAGGCCATCGGTAAACCTCTGAGGGACCCGAAGTACGTTGATATTTATAGAGAGAAACCGATAAGGGTCGCTGTCAAGGTACTCGTACCGGTGCGCGAACATCCAAAGGTAAGCATTATAAATGTTTCTCACGCACACATTTCTCACACGTATCTGTAATTGTCGTATACGATATACGTATTGGTTTTTTGTTACCTTTGATTTATTCAATTCGTATGAAAAAAAAATTTACAACAGTATACATGGTATTATATGTGTTGTGGAGAAAAAGATTCATAACGGCGCAGTATTTGAGATGAAATTAATGGGCTGCTGAAATCAGTTGTGAATCCTGAATGAGTTGAGTGACTTATGGGCTCTGAGAAGAAATATTTATAAGAAGTAATTGTATACTCTATACACTAAAAATATATCCAGCTCTCGTAACGCCCGACGCGATGAAGATTTTCACGTACATTTAAAATGTGGTTATACGAAAATTATTAACCCTTCGACTTGGTGTTCGTAAAATCATGCCGTGTCATAATTGTTTGGTATGTTTTCAAAATATTCTGTCGTGCGGAATGGGAGAAAGAAAAAATTATTCTACACAAGACAATTAGGTTCAACGTACATTATTTTATTCGCGTTAAACAGATCCTGTTACATTGTTAAATGCGACGAAAGTGCAACGTTTATTCTGCCTTTTCCCAGATAATGCATAACTGCAGTTGCATACCGATTCGAATGTCGCGTTCTTTTCCTACAAAAAAAAAAAAAGAAAAAAGAAAAAAAAAATGTAAACGAAAAAATCTTGACTCAGATAACGATGTATCGCGCATCCGTTAATCAAACACCTGCAACTGCGATACCGTCATAACTGCAGCACCGTAAGCGGTAACAACCCTTTGGCCGCATATCGCAAACCAGCGATTGCCAAGCCCCGTCCACTCCGCGCGTCCCCGTAACACCCCCGCGAAAGGTTGATCGTGCAGCCAGCAGGTGGGTAACCGGATAGGTAGGTACTACGTTCTCTGACGATTCGACGATAATTAGCGACGTTATCGTTATCAGCCGAGAGCCAACACGTGCGCGTTATGTGATTAATGGATGTGGACTGCACGGATTCTCTCCCTCACCGCCTCTGCTTATTCCCTGTCTCTCTTCTTCCCGGCCCTTCCCTTCTTCTCTCTCCCTATTTCCCCCTTTCCCTTCCATCGCGGCGGTAACACCGTGCAGGCGTTGCATCAAACTTCACCGCACATCGCGAAGTCCACCCCGACCGATCCCATCGCGCATTTCCCGAAAATGTGTCCCGTGGGATACGCGGACGTCAAACGACGCACTTGAGTATAACCGCGAAAAAACAATGCGGAAAAAGGAGATGGTTGAATTAACATACCCCACGATACCGTCGACGTTCTTTCACGAGCAGTCGATATTCGATCGGTTTCACTCAAGATTCATATTTAGGGACGAAATTGTGGTACGCGAGGAATTCGAAGTAGCTGTAGATACACGAATGCGAGAACACGTCGTAACGCAGTAGACTCGGGGCAACAATTACTTTAATTTCCTTCTCCCAAATGAAATTAATTCCTAACCGATCCCAGCAGCCGCGCAGCAACGGTAGCGGGTAACGTCAGGAACGACTTCTGCGGTATATTCCCGTAGGTATGTCTACTACGGCGAACAGGAACTCCGATAAACATATGCATACGTGTATGTATTATACGTGACGTGTAGTACGTGTACGTAGGTGTATATTTTATATTAATAGTGAAACGCGTTCAATTCCGCGCTTTCGCATGCATCAGATTTGATCATACGCTCCGCTCACTCGGTTCGCCATTCACATTATTCCGTCCGTAAATTGAAAATCTCCCGCTCATATGCATAAATTTGCACCGCGTTTGCTCCCGGAGTCTTCGACATCGTTTTAATTATATGACGTCACCTGCGCATACCTGCGGCCACCGACAATCGCGAAATATTTGCCAAAAGCAAAAAGGGTCGAAACGCAAAAAGGAGAAGCAATCGAAGTGTATATTTAAGCTTAGGGAACAATCGGAGTCGATTCTCGGGACTTGTGGACTCCCGGTGTAACGCGAAACCTCTTCGTGTACACGTATAGAATTTGACTCTTTGTTTGGATCGCGGGATTCGCCTGCGACGTATCTTTGATCGGGAAGTTTTCAGGGAATCCCGAATTGAACTGTGAAACGTGAATCTAATTCGAGATTCTATTTGCGCGATCCACAACGTGTTCAGGTAAGCGCCGGATATTCTGGGCACGTGATCAACGAAATTCTTCGTAATTCTTTATGCGTGACTCCGAGCTACGCCCGGTTCGCTTCGGTCCTCGTGTACACGTGATAGTCGCCATATCGGATTCCCGTCCACCCCCGGTAGCGTATGATGTTTCCCCCGATCGAACCTTATTTATTCTTAATTAATCAGCCGTACCCAACCTAACCCGCGCTTTTCCGCGCGCAATTTTGAGCTTTTTGAGCTTTTCCAAGCTTTTCCGGCGCCTTTCCGATCTTTCCTGAACTTTTCCGATCTTTCCTGAGCTTTTCCGATCTTTCCCGATCTTTCCCAATCGTTTATGTCCGTTAGCGTTTATGTCCGCTCTAAAACATCGCCCGTGTACCGAATTTATTTCCTCCTTTTCGCTGACGTTGTATCGGTTGTACGTATCGTGTTTCTCTCTTTCTGAATAGAAGTTGTTTTTCGCACTCGTCTCAATTATCACAACGCCATTTGGAATCGAGCACGTAGCCGATAACTTTTTCATCGCGGGGGGGGGGGGTCGAGTCGATTTTGATCGAATTCTCTTGATCGTAATGATTTGAGGCGAGCCGTTGCTAAAAAACGAGGTTTTATACCCACGTAATATCGTACCCTCGCACCCCCGAGGGCCTCCCTCTATCTCTGGAAACGTGGCAATGAAAACGATGGAAGGCTTCCTAAACTCCAAATATACTGCAATCAGCAATAAATCAAGATCGATTGAACCAATATATGGCGGAGATGGACCTACGCCCTCCGATATAATCGGTACTGTGTGTAGCCTATGGTACGACGGCGAACGTAACTAGGCCTTCCGCCCGCCCGCCGGGTCAATTTATGATTAACACTGCTCCCTGTTCCCCACATCTACCTCTCGCTTCCTTCTCCGCTAACCTTCTCAGAATTACTTCTTGTTGATGCTGCATCAGCTCTATAGTGATATATACCCCTCCTAATAATTCACCGCCCTGTACCCCGCTGCCTACCCTCGCTATTACACGTATGATACACACGTCACGTGTTTAAAGTTTCTGCACGCTCCTTTCACATGACATTAGAGTTCGCATTTATTAATTACGATCCATTTGTACCACGTCGTCCGGACGAAGCCGCCGAAAAATGAATCTGGATACGTGAGGAAATTAATCAATAGTAAATTCGACGTGTCGCAACGGCGGTGAGAAGCGACTGAAATTATCGTGTTATATCGCCTACCCGAAAAGTTAAGCGAAGTGAAATTTGTAATTCGAGATGAGATTCCACAGATACGATATATACACCCTTTGAAACGCGAGTAATTAGGCTCGACGGAATCGGAGAATAAAGGTAATAACGAATCGCGCGGCGACGACGTGCAGATGAAATCGTCCTCTCATTCTCATTCTACTCTCTTCTAATTTGTCTCCAGCGTTTTTGATGAGTCTAGAAATCAGTCAGTCATTCATTCAGTCGTTCGGCCGGTATGTCCGTCAGTGGAGCGTCGGTCCGTAGCCGCCGCTCTCCTCGACACAAGATCTTGATTTTGTCTGAAAGATAATTCCGTATCGCCGCTGAGCTGACGGCATTAATTAGCCGACGAGATGAATTCAATCTTCACTGAAAATCTTAATTAATTATAAGTTTTACCCCCTCGGTATCCCCCCCGCATTATAACGTCAAATGGTTGGTAACGCCGCAGCTGATTTCTCTCAGCTGGTTCTATTGTCTTGCTTTCGCGGACTCTCGGCTCCGAAATTCGCGCGATACTCGCTTCCATACGTAAGCACATAACCCGCTATGTATTCGATACAATTCCGAGACTTATGTATCGAAAGATACAACCCAATGCAGCTATTCTCTCGTTACTCAAACGCCAATCAGAATATTTTAATGCTAAAATTTGAACGTCGTGAAAAGACATTTCAGCTCTTTTGAAATGTATGATAACTGAACCGATTATTCGAACGACGTATATAAATATAATATTATACACCTCGTGCACACGGAATTTTCTTGTACGACGATCGGTCAATTAGAAGGTGTATCTTAGGCCGCCAACTTTCATTGTTCCGAGTTTTTTTTTTTTACCGCCGTTAATAATTTTCTTTAATTTCTGTCGGTACGAAGGTTCGAATTTTTATTACCCAATTCGTTTGGGAAAAATTTTCAAGGTTCTCCCGTCGCTCGTCGCGAGACCGGTCGCATTATAAATCAGGCTCTTCAACGAATGAGAAAAAAAATAAAGATAAATAAAAGATATAAAAAAAAATCCAATTTACCCAGATCGGTAAATTTACGAGGTACGGGGGACCGGCTTGCCTTTTTCAATGGGATAAATCAACTCTTATTTCGCTGCCGCTGGTAATTTCACCGGATATATGCAGAGTAGGTGTAACGGCGAAACAGGTTAATTGATCTTGTTCTAAATTTACCTCATTTCCTTGACAAATTCACTCTTCGGTCAACATCTTATAAATGCACGTCGTTCGTTGCTCGAATTTCACATTTTATCACAAATTGAAACAACGTATGACTCGTTAATCATTCGGATAAAATTTTGGAACGAAAAATAGAAAGCAAGTGATCTGCCCTGACGCGACCTTGGTGAAAAACATTTATTTATTTATTTATTTCATCTAGATTCCCCTCATCAAAGGGACTTCAAAATTGTTTTCCGCTCGACGCGTCAATTAACGTTTATACCTTAATTGGGTTTAGAGATTCCCCGAAATGCGGGAAAAGTTGAAAAAGTGTGATAATTGATAAAATACCGAAACCCCGTAAAAAACGAAAAGCATTCCGAGAATATTTCGAAATTACACCAGGAATTCCGCATTCGAATTCTGACTAAAAGTTCACTTACGTATCATAACATATACATTCTGTATCCGTTGCACGCACCAAAATCCATTTCATATTTTTATCCTATACAAAGTCGACGTGGTCGGTGATGTGCTTTAGCAAAAAAAAAAAAAACTCACTCAAAACGAAGAGATAGAAAAAAAGAAGGAAAGTGCACGCAGCTTTCATCCTAGTGTAGGTATGTAGGTATATAGAATTTGAAAATACCCAGTGGATCAGAATCAACGAGCTGCGGACAGGATGATACGTGACAAGGAATGCCGCGTCGTGTTTAGCTTATGGACTGCGAATGCACTTTGCAGTCCGTCCCATTTCGCAGCAAACAAGTAGATCGGATTTTTCGATGTCACAGCTCCTCTGCTTGATTCTACCTCCGACGCCTTTTGTTTTCGCACACTGTACAAAACCGGATCTATATCACCTCGGTAGTTCATTTTAAGTTTTTCAAAGTTTTCCGGCTACTTTTCCCCTGTATTTTCTCCTCTGTTTTCTCTATCGTCGTTAACGTCGGAGAATACGTTTGCTCATTGAAACTCAATGGAAAATAACTTGGTATTGTCTTCGGAAAAACTCCGAGGGAATAAATTTTCAAGTATCGCTATAGACGGCGAAGAGTATCTCGTAAGTGGAAGAAGTCAAGCTTCGGTCAGACTTATACTTTCTAAAGGAGATGGACTTACTCATTCCTGTTACTCGCTTCAACGTATTAAATTACAGCGCGTCAAGAGAACAAAATTTTAATGACTCGCTGCTAGACTCTGCAGTCGACATTTGTTATCGTTACTTTTAAATTACTTCGTTGATTTGTTTTTTTGTTATTTTTCGTTTTGGTTTTTCCTTTCTCTTAAGAATTGTCTTGACAATAACGTAATAGGGTACGTAATAATACAATATCATCTGCATTATGTACAATACTTTTCGAGGACTACGTGAATAGCGAGTTTCGAAAACCCGGATTCGTAGTGCACTTTTCCTAATTCCTCCAGTTCAGCTGAAACTTTCGCTGCGATTCTCCAACGAATGAGTTGGCGTGAAAAATTCTACGAATAATTAACAGAAAATCCTTAATCATGAATCCGATTTTGAGAAAAGGAATTGTCTGTACGCGATAAAACGAAAGAAGAAGAAGAAAAAAAAATGGAAAAATTTTAACGAAGTCAGCGGAGTTATTGGGGCAACTGGATAAAGATTAACCACAAAAAAGAAACAAACAAAACATGACCCCGCAAAATTAAGTGAAAAGTGATTCGCCGTAAGGCAGCCGTGTGCGGGGCGAAGAGCTGAAGAATATATGCACGAAAACTCGACTCTGACGCTCGCGGTAAATGATTAAAGAAATAAAATTGAAAAAAAAAAAAAACAGCCAGAAAAAAAAACTAAGCCGTGAACAACATAATTAAAAAATTCCAACGACGGATTGCGCGGGTTACCGAGAGACAGAAATAAATATGAGAGTGAACCGGAATTTTAATGAAGTTCGCCTCACTTATTTTTCCTCTCGTTCTAAAGCACCCCCCGATCATCCACCCCCGTACCATACGTGTCTCCATATATTCTTTCTCTTTCCGTCGTTCCCTCTCTGCATTTCTTCTCTTCATTCTTGTGCCAAATCTGCATTATTCTTCACGCTTTTCACTTCCCTTTTCAACCCCTTTA
Source organism: Athalia rosae (assembly GCF_917208135.1). Lineage (NCBI taxonomy): Eukaryota > Metazoa > Arthropoda > Insecta > Hymenoptera > Athaliidae > Athalia > Athalia rosae. The sequence goes on along the minus strand of NC_064027.1, from coordinate 6,798,129 downwards.
CCACACTGCGCCGTCCACGTACGGTCCAATAACCTTCGGCACGATCACTACTTCGCGCTACTTTGGTCTGCAGTGAGCCGTGCCGTTTTGCCAGTTCCCACGTTAAATCCCGCGACCGCATCGGCATTCCTATTTGTACGTATACCTGTGTATGGCTCACCGTCTAGAATTCTGGATACCTATAAAAATGGTAATACGCCACGGTAGATTCGCACTTGATCTCGTTAACGATACGACGCTCACATTCAGTTTGCAAACGATTCTATTAGCCGTAAAGCTCGGACGGACAGCGGAGAGAAAATTTTCCACATTACCGACAAATCTTGTCCGAAGTTCGTTTGTCAAAGTAACAAAGAGGGGATGAAAAATGAAAGGGAGGAATATTTGAAGCGTTTTGAGAAGATGAAGCAATAAAGTGATCCACGTCGATTACAACGGATGGAAGGCAGGAATGGGGGTTCGTCAGAAGTGTGATTATATAGAACCCTACTTTGACCTTTCTAATCAATTATGAATTTATAGGGAGGACCATGTTATATTAGGTATAATCCAATCCGAACCTGCTTCGCTTTATATATACGTACAGAAATTTAGGGCACTCCATGAATTTATATGGAGAAGCGAAGGAGCTGCAGGGCTGAAATAATATGAAAATACCCCTGTAATACCGTTGCGAAATTTTTACAAGCGGTCCACGTTACGCGTCGAAAACTGAAATTGGTTGGTTGAAAATTTTCATCGTCTTTCTTTCACTTGTTCCGAATTCGGTTCGACCCGTGTTTCTCGAAAAGTAAACGAAATGAGCCGTGTGCGAAAACTTGAGGGACGATTCTAAAAATACGGTTTGCAGAAATATAGATTTTCGCAGTAACGTACCAGGTTACTCGACGTCTCCAAAAGATCAATATACACATGTTCAGCTTGCCCCAACGACACAATACAGGACGGAATGATTTTCTCCGAATTTTCTCATACCCATACGTACGCCTTATAGATACGTAATATGTTCGTATGTCGAACAGAAAATTCCTGTCGAAATGGGATTTTTAAATTGAGGCGTCTGCAGGACCCTCTTGAAACCAGTCGCGCGTACATAACAGCTGCCGCTGTCTCGTCAGAAGTAACGACTATACACGTCCCATTTTCTTTTCACGTCTTTTTTCCACCCGTCATCCACAACCCTTAATTTTTTGCCATCTTTCCACACGGTTTTTGTCTTTCATCTTTTTTTATTTTCATCTTCAATTTCTACGTCGCGTAGGCGAGCGCACCCTATACCCGTGTCCATGTTCCAATACGTATCTTCCGGAGGCACGGGTTGCCAAATAGAAACTTTATATACTGGGGGATTAATTTAACTCGTGCCTGTGTAGGTAGGTGTGTAATATAATCAAGAGAATCGGGGATGATTAAATTAATTACTCCATAGTACCACTACCCTTCAACTAATCGCTGTTATTTGAAATGGGTCACATTCTCCTGCCCTAAGACTACAAGACCCCGATAACTGTATCTTGTTAGAAACGTGTTATTAGCTTACGTATATAGGCATCGTACATTCGACCGAGGCCTCTACAGGGTGTACCGAAAGCGTCGAACACCCTCGAAATCGAATCTCGAATACGCGGCTAATTTACACCCTGGAAGAAAACAAGATCCTGTAATTGAAAGAAAGCAAAAAAACATGACCGCACTTTATCCACTCAGCAGTGCCGTTATATCGCGTTTTCATTAACGTTACGAGCTGTTTTTCAACAAAAGCATACAAGCAATGTCAACCAACGGAAGCTGTATAATCTGTTTGAAATTTTCTCAACATCGAAACAGTCGCCCCTGCTGTATGTCACTGCGTACAGAAATATAATAATATTACATATATATATGGACATGTTCCACATATATATAAATGTAGTATACCGGTACACATAGATATAAGTTCGGGGAAGAGAAACGTCGTAGGGAGGTCGTATTTTAGGCGAAATCTCTTTTTGATGCATTATTTATTTACCTTACAATGAGAGCTCTCGCTTCGCCCGCCACTGTATATGGCGTACTTCCTCTCCTCTTCCTTTTCCTTTTTACTTTTCCCTGCGCCACCGCCACTTTTCCAATTTTTTTTTTTTTTTTTCTTTGTTTTTCTGTTCTCTTCTCTTCGTTTTTTTTTTTTTTGTTGTTTTTTATTCATTCTTCTCCCTTATTCCTCTTTATATACCTACCTCTTTGCCGCTGCCGTTACTGCAGCGTCGAGCCACTAAAGCCATGAGACAATAAACCTTGGATCGAGTAAAACGTGAAAGTATACGTACTCACGTACGTGTTTCGCGGTTTTCACCCCTGCGCGGGTTAAAATGTCAAGACCAAAAATAAAAGCTCACGCACGGTATACGTTGAGAGGTATAGGTATACTCGGAATCGCTATACGAATTATTTATTTATACCTTTACATTGTTTCTTTCTTTCTCTCCATCTCATTTTTCCTTTCTTTCGTTCAATCTCTTTTCTTTTATACAACGGCTGCGCACGTGCTCTGTACCGAGGATATTTCTCCGTAGGGATCCTTGAAAAATTTAGCCCGAAATTAAATTTCTTCAAAATGATGATTAGCGAATACCTTATATACACGTTTATATATATACCTATAATATTTTAATATACCTACACCCTTGGGGATAAGATTAATTACTTATTTCTCAAATTGTTTAATTAAACGAACCACTCCCCTCGAATCTTATCGCTCAAAAGTCGGAATATTGTACAGTTATTGTATAATTTTATTGAAAATTGTCAATATTCAAACCACACTCACAAAAAATTAATTAGGGACAAAATATAAGAAAAAATCTCATTCCGACAGAAACAGCCTCTGTCTCTGCATCGGTTACGTAATTAAAAATATTCAAAATCAAGAGAATTTTTTTTTTTCCTTATTTTTTTTGCGGATATTCAACGAAACAAAAGTTTCTGGATTTTTTCCTGCAGCATATACGTATAAACATGGATGGAACACTCGGTTGATTGCTCACGTGCGCACTTATTATCAGAGAGCGAAAACGTTAATCAGTTTCTTGTGCTTGTTGCAGTTCAACTTTGTCGGGAAACTTCTGGGCCCCAAGGGTAACTCGATGAAACGTCTACAGGAAGAAACAATGTGCAAGATGGCTGTTTTAGGACGTGGGTCTATGAAGGACAGACAAAAGGTACAAAGCCTATTTTGGCGTCTAATATATCACGTCATTTCTCATCTTCCGTCACCTTCACCTCCCTCTTTCCCCCCCCCCCAGCCTCGGTATAAATGTTACTCCGCTACGTTTAACGCGGTCAATTATTTGATTGGAAGAAAATTTTCAGAAATCATCGATTCGTATAAAATAGATGCTCCTGAAAAATAAAGAAATAAGATTCCAAATGATATTTTTTGTACGTAGTTTTTTGTTTTTTTTTTCATGTTCTTACCACCGACGACGAGTGATTCCGTGACATTTTTATCGCCCATGCGTATAATCCTCCGTTTGCGAAGGGTCCGTCTCTCGTGTTATATCTATAATTCCTACCCATTACTGCAGCTAGATAAATATATATGTATAACGTTTCTCGCGCGCGTTCGTTGGAACTTAAAGCCGAGATGAATTACGAGCTTCAGAGAGTTTAATTTCACGGCTACGGCTCAAAAACTCGAAAAGGATTGCCTCTGGAGAAAGACGAAATTTTACAGTCCGTGCCAGGGAGAGTAGACACACCTAATTCTAATAATTCGAGTTCAGTGCAAGGCACGATTCGCGGTTCGTGCTCGAAAATCATCTGAAATGTACGTATCTATGTATACATTTGTATGTAAGTATACAGTATATCTACATAGAATATTTGCGTACTCGATTTCCAGTTCGTATATACATCGGTATACATAATAATGTGAAACGTCCAACACGTACGTCGAGGAAATTCGAGGAGCTTTTGGGCGTCGCGCAGCGGTGGTCGCGATGTGCTTTCGGTATCCGTAGCCGTAAACCTTTTACTTTTCGTCGCGTAGTCTTTTGTTTATTCCGAACACGTTCAAATCTGTCCCTCCAGAGCTTCCGAACCCTTTTTAACCAATTTCTAAAGATCCAAATGCACCTCACCTTAATCGGAACCGGCGAAAACCTATCCTCCGAATTCCTATTCTGTTTTATTTTTTTTTCTCTTCCCTTACCCTCTTCTCTTCTGTTTTCCCGTTTCATCTCCTCTCTCTTCCAACGCTGGAACGGACTATACCCTTATCGTTATGTCCTTACCTTTAGAGGACGTATACCGCATATTGAGTCGCCGCAATCGCTTGGGATTCGAAAAAAAGAAACTCCGAAAACATTTTCAACTTAAGTGCCACCGGAAAAACCACCCAGTCTAGTCGAAAACGAAACGTCACAGGCTCAGCGAAATCTTGACGCATTGTATATAGACTTTTTCACCGTCAGACAGACTTTGGTCGCTTTTTCCATTGTCTTTTTTTCTTCCTTCCTCTTTTCCTCCTTCTTACTAGTTTTCCTCTTCGCATCTCTATAATATTCTACCCGCAGCGCGCCCATGCGTTTTCTGTTATACATGTATACTTATACTCGTATTTCCATATCCTCTGCCAATATTCAATGATTGACTGACGATGTCGATATTACACCGACAGGCATACCTGTAACGATATACATTCGGTTGTACAATTTTTCTTTTTCATACTCTGCGTATGGTTTGTGTGCGATTTTGCGATAATTGTGGGGAAACTTTGAGTAACGTATGAAGTGTCTCGACATACATGCGGAATGCAATTATGAATTAAATTGGATGGTAGGAAAGAAAAAAAAAAGGAAGAAAATTCAAAAAAATATTGAATCAATATACTTGACTTACCGTTTGAGAAATTGGTCTCGTACCTTTGCCAATTTGTATATTTAAACGACCCTAATTGCCAATATCGTCAGTCCAATAACTCAACTCTCGTATGTATACATATATGTAGTCGGTATATATACAAACGTATGGATGTATACACACCTATATATACGCATATACTATGTATAACAGTGTGTTAGCAATGAGAGGGTTTGAATATATATCCTCCTGCGCTGCCTGCGTCGTCGTACATATATTATCGCCGTAGGGTACCGCGAGGCATTAAATATACAGATGAAGCTTTAAATTCTTCAGGGTACCGCGAATTTACTTATTTTTCTTATTCTTCCTAATATCGCTTTCCTCGTTCCCTCCTTCTTTTTCGCCGTTATATACGGACCTCCGTCAGCTCATTACTTTTTTTTTCGTCAATTTCTTTTGTCAATCAGCGCGGAAATGATCGATATTGATTTTAATCTATAACGTTCTTTCCCTTTTCCCTTTGTTTCTTTTCTTTCCTTTCTTTTATTGACTTTTCGACGAAATAACGAAAAACGTTGAGTTAATTAATTTTCGCACGGAACGCTCGAGAAGGTGTTGGAATACAATTTGTACGGCAAAAAACTTGACAGAATTAAAAAATCTCGCTTTCCCTTGTCTCGCGCCATTGTTGCTTGGTTCGCGTTACTTTTGCTCCCTTGGTAAAGGCTCGTTCCCCTAATATTTGTCTGTAACAAACTTTGAGAATTTAATAAGCCTAGAAACTCCGAAGTTGGGATCTTCTCCTGGCTTTTCGCTTAGCGCATTGGTGTTATAATACATTACGCTTTGTAGGTACTGGTACTTCATCTGTATACGTACACGTGGAACACGTGTCGTAACACGTACGTACGTAGCCATATTTCTACCCACACGTACGTACGCGGCCAGCCTATTCGGAAATAATTATTGGCAACTCAAAGTTAGTCTTCCTTCTCTGAGGCTTAGTTCGGCCGGGACGCTACAAAGCCCAGCTTGATATATCGAAGCGTCGAATATCGTCAGTCCCTCGGATATCCGAAGATGCAGGGGTCTCCGTTTATACATAATAACGTTAAGGGATAAAATTAATCACCAAACAAAAAAGAAATCCATGTGAAAATCCGCACGTGCTCAACGCGACTTATTCATTTACTTGGTCTTTCTTTTCCGCCCCCCCTCCCCCTTTTTTACAGTCATAAATTTTGTAGATACATATACGCCAGTGATAATTCCGTCTATCTCGAGTCCCGGGTGTGCGTCAAGAAACACGTTTATTAATATCTCTGCAGCTTTATAATATATTTCGAGCCGGAAATATATTTCACCGATAAATACGAATCAGCGGATTACTTATACGCGATCCACCTGCTGCAGCAATCCCTCACAACGAATCGAATTTTCTCCATAGAATTTCGAACGGCAAAGATTTACGCCATGGAATTTCAGCCCCCTTCGTATTATTTTGGGATCTCAGATTCCCCGTTGTCCTGCATATTCGTTTTTAACATACATATACTTGTATAAATCGTTCGTACGTTCATGTGCCAAAAATATCCCGCTGTTTGCATTTCGATGAAAATGCGAATCTTCGAAATTTAACGTCGAAAAATGAAAAAAAAAACACCCTCCTCGAGGGATATTTAGGTCATCGAACTTTTCCTGAGGACGGTACGTTGCTACCACCCCGTAAAATATATATATATATATATGGATGTATAGAAGTGTGTGATTGATCCACGTTTTGCGCGTGTATGTACGTACAGGTATATTAAATTTCAGTGTCGGTGTAGGGAAAATATCTTCCAACTTCCTGAATTGCCTGACCAAAGATTTGGCGGAGTTTTTTGCAAATATAATATCCAGCCATATATGCAGAGTATGATCTTGAAAAGTATAATGGATATTGCACTTATTGAAAATTCGATTCACAACTTATACCTATAGCGTGCGCGATATCCATTGTATTGAATTTCATCCACGGTAGCAGTTCCTCTTACTTTTTATTAGATTTTTTTTTTTTTTCAATAAATTCGTAGTTTTTCTGGAACAAAAAAAGATTCAATGAAATCCATAATATCCCGCTACAACTCGCAATATTAAATTGTGAGATTATACCCCTTATAGCGCGCTGCAAATAATAAAATATCATTACGGCAACGCATAAAAAGGGGTTAATATTAGTTGAATGTGTTCAGATGATGGTCGCGCGTACCTACACTCGTATGTCAGATGCATATAACATCGTACGAAGCAAAGCATACTTTACGTGCAATAAAAGCACACGCGCACCGAGTGTTATGATGGAATTTTGCAGATTTTCTTCAATAACGGTCGACACGATTTTTTTTTTTTTTTTCCTGCAGTTCCATTTCCGTATAAACCGTTCAGAATTTTCGCGGTGCAATTTTTGAGGGCGTATCCTTTTTTTTTTTTTTTTTCGTTGTGTATACCTATCGGAAATGCCCGGTATAACGACGTGGATGCGGTGACTGTAAGATTGATGAAATTTCTTATTTCTTTGTCCGTCGAAAATTTTTCCGCTCGTGTTCCCTTTCCTTTTCTTTTTTTTTCGTTCGCTTTTTCTCCTTTCAGCGCTACATGTATACGCGCGTATACCGCCGATCCCTGTACCACCCGTGATCTCAAAGTGATCCGGAAATTGTGGGAGATGAACTTACCGCACGTGAACGCGACAAAAAATATATAAAATAAAATGAATAAAAACTAATGACATGTAAAATGAGGGAAAAAAAAAAATGGAAAACCCGCGGTAACCCGCGATACCGAAGAGAGCTCGAATCGCAATCGGTGACAGTATATGATTTTGATATAGCTAGTTAATAAGTAAGCAATATTTATTCAATGTTGGCAAAAATTGCATAAATGCAGAAACGTGCGGAGATTGGAAATTTTAACGAAAGGTTTACGAATGCGGTGTGTGTAGTTCGCACGTCACGCGGTTTATACGTAGGTATACCTAGGTGACGTGAAAAAAGGGGCGCGCGTAAAGATCTTTTTTCGAGTTTCCAAATGATAGATCGACGGTGTTTTTCAACGTCGACGAGAGCAAAGCGGAACTGTGGGGCTAAACTGTTCAATTTATGGCTGACTTTTACCGTTTCTCTGTCTATTTTCACATTGTTCGCTTCCTATAGCTCTTCGAACTCGCGCATATTTATGTAGCTCCTTTCCCGTCTCATCTGTTTTTAACTATATTTTTCTTAACTCATTCGAAATTCGCTCACCTTTCAAACCGCCGTCGTTAAATCACTTGCAACTGAAAATCCAATCGCAGAAGACTCTTTTAACCGGTAGTGACTGCTACTGAGAAAATTTATCACTATCCTAAGTTTAAAGCCTCTTCGGAGGATCTGAGGATACAGAGAAATTGGAAGAGAGAAAGGTTCGATACGAATTATGGTCTGAGCATTTAGTTTTTATCTTATTCTACAGCTTCGCTTAATTGTCTCGAAGATAATACGAGGATAATTACCAGAGGAAACGATGTTAGAATTCCCAATTTATATTCGCAAGTAAACGTAATCAGCTGTCTGCAAAGGTGTTAACTGAGATTTTTTTCTCATTTCCCAGCAGCTATCAACGAATACGAAAAAAACAAAATTCGAAATATATACCTAAGGCTAGTAGAGCAGAATGTTACCCAATAATCGAAAGTTTTAAGACTCTTCGGAATGTATTTCGACCCTTATTCGGTGGTCGGTTAAATTTCTGGTGAGCATAATGAAATTCTCTAAAGAGTATATGATACCCTCTTGTTTGCGGTCCTGACGATCTTTTAAATAAGTCCAGGAATAATCAAGACGTCGAAATATTTCTGGCCGGCTTGTGCTCGTCCGTTTTAATCGAACATCGTTGCAGTAATTTTCTGGCGTAGTGGAATTACATCGGTGTTTCTTGAAATCATCGTTCACGTCGTCCTCGTCATTATTCCCTTGATCCGTAGAGATATTCATTCACGTTCCCCAACCTTCTGCCGCGCCCCTATTTAAAATTTTTATAGCTCCTCTCCTCCTCTTTCTCTTGAATCAAGATTCTTAATGCATCTCCTAATCTACTAGGCACCTTAAACTTTATTCGCAATAACCAAATGCTGCTTACTGTAGCTCCTGCGAGCCCTACCGATTTCCTTTGTCAGAGCTATAACGTGAAACGGTGTTGGAAGTAAATTTCATGAAATTTTCCGTGGCCATTTGCGATTCCATTTCCTTTGAAGACTTCCCATTTCTATAGCTAATTAGTTGGAAACTTCTTTCTGCTAAATTGAATAATCAATTAACAGGAAGAGGAGTGTCGCCAGTCGTTGGATCCGAAGTACGCTCACCTTTCCGATGATCTTCATGTCGAAATTGCCGCCTTGGCACCACCGGCGGAAGCTCATGCTCGCATCGCATTCGCCCTTGCCGAGGTTCGAAAATACTTGATACCAGACAATAACGACAATATTCGTCAGGAGCAAATGCGGGAAATGGAACTCAGCATGGCCGACGATCCGTCAGGAAGTGAAGAGAGAAGACCTTCGGCAAGAGGCGGCGGAATCCTCAGGCCGAGCAGTCGCCCTTCGGTGCCTAGATCATCGAGGGGTGAGTTAGGTTGGGCTCAATTTTTTTTTTTTTTAATACGCAAATTTTCACACCGCGTCATTTTGTATCAGATCGTAATTCACCTCGAATTGACAGACTAAAATAACGTTCAACTTCGTCTACCAAAAGTGTATTTGCCCTCGTACGTATTAATAATTTTTGAAATACTCTAAAGTCCGTTAATATATTATAACTTTTATAGATAATTAGAAAAAAGATTATTCCTGGTGTAAATTAGGTATGATATACGTATGTACGGAGGTATATATGCACTTGAAACTTTGAACATATTCAGTCGCTCGAATGAGGTATTTTTTTTTTATCTCCGAAAAGAGTTTCATTCGCCCTGGTAATTGACGTACTACCCCATTTCTTTTCTTACTCTTTTTTTTGCAGCCGCTATTCTGCCGCCCCCATCAAGTCGAGGGCCTGTAACACGCCCCGTTCCAGCGAAGACCAAAGTATTCTCGATTTTGGATCGTGCAAGGGTTGCTATGGACCAAGGTTACGGGTAAATATTAAACTTTTTAACGATTGAGCGGGATATAATTAATTTTTATGTAATTATTTACTCAAAGTATAAGAAAGAACCTCTTCCCGTAGGTACGAAGCTCCCACGCCACCACCGAGCAGCCGAGTTGCTTCTCATCACGACTATGATTATCATCCTTCTTCTTCTTCGAGCAGTCGATACGCCGATCGTCATTACACTTCCTCATCGACGTGAGTTTTATTTCGACTGGATATTCGTTCTTTGTTTATTACCAGTATTACTGTTATCAGCGTTATTATATTCATGAATATTAAATGAAAAACTATAATCACTGTGTTTATGTATGTCCGTATGTATACGAAAGCTAAAGACTAAAAGCCAGCATTTGACTAGAGCTTAAATTTAAAGTGGACGTTGAGACAGCGTTCAACAGAGCATAAACAAGCCTCATTCGTTATTTTAAGCTCTGAAAATATAATTTAAGAACATAATTGTGCCACCGCTCACATCGCTCTAAAATGCTAATACCAATTACGTAGCTGCGTAAATTACACGTATCAAAATGGCTGAAGTACCTTCGTTGATACCTGGACTTTCTTTATTTCAGGGATGATTTATATCCTTCATCGAGGTACACAACGTATGAGTATGAGGACGATACTGTGCCACATTCTTCGCATGATTATTACGAATCATCGGAGTATCCAGGTACGTGACGTTATGTGTTTCTGGTATAATTTGATCAGATTGCTATCAAGTAATTGATTTTCACAACCTTGATAAATATCAACCGTCGAGGATATTTAAACGATCAAATAGTCCAGTGTTTAAATACTTGTTCTGATCGATTCCGTATTGTCTTGCAATAGACACCTACGTAAATTATGATAACATTAAATGATAAATGACATGTTAAAAAAAAATTTAGGTGATCTGCTGTTGAATAAAAGACAAAAAAAAAAAAATTATATCTTGTACAAAAAGCCGAAATAAGAAGGAAACCAAAGCTTAAAATCAAATCGTCGAATGCTAATTACTGTTTTATGTACGTTAGTCCTGTGCAAAAAAGGAAAAAAAAAAACCAATCGAAAGAAAAACACAAACAAAACAACAAAGAACAAGTTAATAATGCTAATATGAAGCGATATAGCGTAAAATTTAATGAGAGTGTGTCTTGAGCCAAATATAATTTCCCAGTTAGTTAATCGTAATAAAGAAATATTCAATAGTGAAAATATCACCTAATAATAAACTAATTATTCAATTCTAAATCCTCCCTGAAGTTCAAAATTTACGGCACAATAAACTTGAGGAAACAAAATCATACTTCTCATATCATTCGCACAAATTTGCATTTCAAGATGAATGAAAATTTTTGGTTCCTTCAATTTGTCCTTTCAGTTCGTTGATTTCATTGTTTCTCTCCCTCCCCCCTGAATTTGGCCCCACCGTGTTGTAGGGATGTGATTTCGATTATTCCGGTATTGATTTTTCGGGTACAGCTTCTGAAAAACCCTTTCACCTGCTTAAACCGTAAATTTTGAAATATTTTTGCAACAAAAATTTGCTGTTACTCATTTCTTTGATAGTATCTGTATAATTAACCAGAGATTTTATTTACTTGTTTATTCATTAATTTTCAATGAAATTTATTACTTCTCTCCCAAAACAAGTTATTAAAATTGCAAAATAATTACAAAATACTAAACGACGAAGTATTCAGATAAATACGATGTACATTTTTAATCAATTCTAAAGAAATTTATGAAAAGAAAAGAAAAACACGTTGGACATTTGAGGCTTAAATAAAATTCTTAATAACTTGTTTAATATTCTGAACAATAAGGAGATATTTTATAAGTTTATATATTGAAATTATTAATTTCGGTGTTGTGTTAAACTTGTAATAATGAAAATACATCACTGAATGACGTTCGCAGAGGAGTCATCGAGCCGCGCGTGGAAATCATACAAGACCACCACCACATCGAGCTCAAGCTCGCGCTACCGCACAGCTCCGTATTCCCGTCCGTCCAAGTAAAAATATTGAAAATATCTTCATCTCAATACAGATCCACCTTTCTTACCGTTCCCTTCAATTCCGTTTTCCACTTTTCCGAAAGATGAAAACTCTGTTACTTTCTGCCTACGTTCGCAGCCTTATCGTTTTATACAGAAAAATAACAAGTGATGATAAAAGAAAGAAAAATAATAATCTCTCAGACACGAGGAGACTACTCCGATCGATCTTCACACAAATGGAATAAAATGAAAAGTTGATAACAAATATAAGACAAAAAAGAAGAAAAAAATCAACGTATAAAAATAACCATTAAGTAACAAAACAAAAAAAACAACGAAAAAACCGCATTGTTGTTGATGACGTCGCGATATTTTCATTTAAAAATTATCGAAAATTATTACAATAATTTTAAGCAATTGATATACAGATATTTTCTGATTTTATTACATAACAAGCATGAAAATGTGAAATCGCGGGGAAACTTCTATTTGTAAATGCTCTAATTTCACATCGTTTCTTGTCGTTCCTTCTTTTTTTCCGTCTTTTTCTTACAATATATTTTCAGACCGGAAATGGAACACGTCAACAAGAGTCCGTTACTCCTGATGGATAAACCGGACAACCTAATGACGAAAATGTAAACGAGAGCAAAAAAAAAAAGAAATGAAATGAAAATTTTAAACTATCATAGAAAATTACTTCGTGATCTAATCATCGTGTACAGCAGTTCTTCTCAGTCATTTTTGTTTTATTCTATTTTTTCTTGCAACGTTAAAATCAAACAGAATACGTTTTAATTTCTCTAAAAGCCGTAAACCCAATCCTTAATACCCTCTCCCGAAATATGGCGGTCCTGTGGAAGATAACTAATGACGAAGGGTAGAGGACGAAGAGGATCCGTGGCGTAAAATAAGTAAACACTTAGATAAGAACATTAGGGTCATTTACTTGTTTATAATCTTTGTAAGGGTAAGATAATAACAATGATAATCATAATCGATAATATTATACTCGAACAAATGACGAAATATCTACTCTCCTCATGTTTTAATCAAAACTGGGCGAACAATTCTCCATTAAACTGATAATTGGCAACAATTAAAAGAAAAAAAAAAACGCAATCAAAAATACCATACGTTTCACTAAAATGTACAGCACGGTACATGTGAGCAAAAAAAATGTAAACGTTAATAAATGAAATATTTGCATATAAATATGCAACTGAATCGAAAAAAAATTAAAAAAAAATTTATTCAACATGAATAAGTACTAGGATTAAACGAACAATTATTATACATATTTAATTGTGGAGCTATAGAGACAGCAGTAATTATTGTCCGTAATATAGATAAGTATTTAGATACTTTAAATGTCTTAAAAATGAAGTAAAAGAAAAAAGAACGCAGGAAAATATTGCTGTGCGAATAACGACCAACGTGTGACAGATACCTTTGTGAAAACAAAAAAGAAAAAATGTAATTATTATAACGACGACTTATAGGCATAAACATTTTATCAACTATCTCATTAGAAACCATTAAATACTTGACTATTAATAAACCACAAACGTGTAAGACGAGAAAAAAAAATGAAAACAAAAAAAGCAAACGAAACACGTATTCTACAATGTAATTGTCATAAAGAGAAAAATACAAATAAAAATAATAAAAACCCAACGTCCTTTTTTTCTATAAACATGATAATACTCATTCCGATTAATATTATGACGTTAAATATTTATAAAATGCGCGTTCGGCATGCCGAAATTGAGATACCATGAGTATACCCATTTTTCAAATTTGAACGTGTAATAAATCGCAATGAAATGTAATGTAATAACGATGGCTTGGTGGGTGTGCGCGAACGGAAGTAAAAAATAAATTAAATAACATAGGACATAGATGGAGAGATACCTAAGAACAAAAGGAGAAACAATAACAACATTATTTTTACGGATATTCCAGTTTTAAAACTTATAAAACAATTTTTTTCTCCAAGGCACGTTACGAACTCTTGTTTGTAATACATACTTTACGGAAAATGGCATAATCTTAATCGGAAGATAAATATCGTTGATAAAATTTAATTTATATCCTCTCGTTTAAGTTTTAAGTAAGATAACGTACATTATGAATCCCATAATGATGAATGTCACATTATACCTCTTGTCGAGAAACCTAATTAAGAGACGACCAAACCAACTTATGGTAAAGTTACTGGCAATAGATGGATGATGATGCATCCTGTCCTGACTTAGGCCTCATCGCCTCTGAAAAAATCCTCTTTCTAATACTATTCTCAATTTATTCTTATCAGGTGTATAGAAGATCCATGTTCGCGTGGGAACGCGTACTTGCCGAAAAAAAAACTTCAAAGGTTTTTGGTCTCTGTGAGGCACCGGACCATGAAGTGCCTTAATGTGAGTATACTGCCATGGTGTTAGCTCAATGATATTGATCGTGTTATATTTACCTTCGTGCTTTTTATTGTCTGGAACGAATGGGACGAGTGAATGATTGCTTTTCTCATGATGGGCTCAAAGATTATTGAAATATCTAAAATCCCTTCAAGAAAAGTTTTTCCCCCAAAACGACAGGACTACGCATGGTGAATATGAATGATAATAATTCAACTATTCTTGAATTACTGAAAACCGAAATTAATGCTGGGTTTGAATTTTAAGTGGCTCTCATATCCATCCGACATTTATTACAGCTTTTGTCAAGTTTGCCATTGCTCTGCTGTGATATTATATTTCGTAACTCTGATCCCACAGAGTTCTCTGCAAAGTCATGTGTGACACGTTTTTTTTTTTTTTTTTTTTACAGTAATACTATTTGAAAATTACAATGCCGGTGAATCGTACCGCACTCCTTTGAACAGCTATGACTTTTATCTTTGGTCTACCTTCGAGGCATTTATGAATATCGGACCGATAATACCGGAATCGGTGAATATTTTTTTTATAGATTTATAGTCTTCTATATATTCTAAATACGGCATCAATTCGGTCAATTAGTGTCTCTTGAGACGTGGGAAGGATTGTCGTTACGATGCTTCGATATAAACAAGTGACTATATTTGTTCTTAATTAGAGAGAACTGAATTTTTTTCAAGATTATTTGAGTACCTCTGCAAAACCATAAATTAGATTAAATTATTACAGCCAAGTATTCGGTGCTGCTTATTAAGATGAAAATTCGAATAATGATTCGATCGTTTGATTGTCATTTACAGTTATTTGAGAACTTAAATTTATGAGATAGAAAAGTATCTTTTCAGGTCGAAGATTCGTGGGGATCCATCGCATGAACGCATTTTTCATACGTATATAAGTGCGTACTTTTTTATAATAGGTATGCACTACGCAGAAGAAAAGTCAACGTTCGTGTATGTGATGAATTATATAATTTGAATAATAAATCAATGTGAAACTATATATTTTATACAAATATTTAGCAAAGCTCGTTTCTTACAACCCCCGCCCTTGTTTATGCCAATGAGAAACAAAAAACGAAATATTCATTCGTCAGAATGATGGATAAGGAAGGAATACTCCAAATCTGGAATTCAATTGACCAAAGGATTGATTTCTATGCTCTGGGGGGTTCTTGAAATTGATCGAACGAAAATGAACAGTAGATTTCTCATTTATTATAAAAACAATATTGGCAAATACTGAAATTACATTGCTTAAATTTGCGTCATTTACGATATAAATTATATGTATATAGGTATGTATTTATATATAACTCATAGTAATTTGATATATTTACATGGGAAGAAACATAATATAATAACGTGAGCATTAATAATGTAAAGTAGGTATAAGTGGTAGCATTGTCAATTAACATAATTTTCTTCTTATTCCTAGAACTAAACTGTCAATTAAAATCGATGATAAATCGCGGTTGACTTTATAGATTTAGTTTGACGGGACAGAAAGTAGTTAATAACCAAGTTGGACGATTAGATGAAGTGGTCATGGGACAAGGCAGTGCTATCATCGTGTTTTTGCCTTTTCACATGTCGTTTCTAAAAATAATCGATGACGAGGGAAATATAAGGAATTGAAATGTGAGTCGTGCGACAGTTTTGAGTTTAGCTCACAGCGGTGCAAAATACGGTGCAAGTAAATGACGTCCATATGTCTGTGTTATTTGTGAAATTTTATATAATAGCTGAGAACCTAAATTGAATTTGTTAATCAGGATTTATATTACTTAAGAAACAATATTCTTATTTATTTATCACACACCGATATACAAAAATGAACCGTATTATTATCAGAATATAATATACTACTAAATTCAAATATATTTCATACAGATAAATCCGAGTATCTTACAAGATTAGAACGATGCTTGATTGCGAAAAGTAATCGTCGACAACATTCCTTCACAGTTGGCACAGAAATTCTGGTAGAAAAGATCATTTCTACGCATATCTATGTATAACGGTTATAAATAAGTATTTTTTTATTTTTTTTTTTGTCAATTTTTTCAGTATTGTTTGCTTTCCTTTTTCTTCTCTTTTCATTCTTTTTCAAGTATATTTATTTAATTTACGGGCCTTAAAATCTATAGATTTCTAATTATATTAATAATTAGTTGCGAGTGAAAATAAGGTCAGAGTTTTTTTCGTCTAACTTATCAAACTACATGCGCCATGCTTGACCGAAGCCTATTCAATTATCATTATTATTACGTAGTCAGGCTAATCGAGTTTAAAATTTTTATATCGTTACATTTCTAATCTATCCTACGGTGACGATCGATGGAAAGAAAAAACGTCGGGGAAAAAAGATTTGAGATAAAGAAAAAGTTGTACTCTACAAAATTTTTAAGCGACACAATGAGATGAAAATCATTTTGCTAATTCTATAATTAAAATTTTTATTATTTCTCTCATTCTCTTTTACCTCCCCTTACTTCATTCTAATATCATATACATTTCTACTCAATATCCCACTCTTCGATCCGCTAGTACTCGATTCATAAATTTCTGCTATTAATATTATTAGTTCTGTATTTATATTTTATTATATATAAATTCCATTCAGGATCGGTGAGTACGTTATATCGGAATCAAACATGGCGTCTTGATATATACCCTTATGTTTTATATAATATATAAAGTAATCTCGAGTTGTACACTTCTCTATATTTATAATACCATCCCTAATGAAAACATGGAATGTGGGTATAGCATTTATATTTATTTTATTTTATTTTTTTCATTATTAACGTATGCCTTAATTATATATGATTACATCACAAGAAAGATTCAAATGCTCTGACACATTTTGGGAACATCAAATGCTCTCAAGTTTCTAACTTAAAACTTACGAATCTAATGTTTAGTTACAAAGTTAGATATGTCTCAGGATCTCCTGATCACGTTGTACTTGATACGATTTTTCATTATACATATATTTCATTTAATCCTCTTTTTTCTTTATCTTATCGCATTTAAATCATCATCCAGTACTCTCGACGTTATTCATATTCATCATCATTCTATACACATAAAAGAGTTTTAGTACCTGTGCGATTTTTTTCTAACGATTTTTTTTCTCTCTCTTTTTCTCTTACTCATTACCTGGCAATACACACTTTCTCAAGTATATTATATACATATCGGTAGGTATATGCTATCATATTGCGTTTCATTTTTAGCGCTTCGCTATTCGCAAGCGAACGCCTCTTCGCACTCACATAGTGAATATTTTTGTATACGCGTAAATATCCCCATACTCTCTGATCGTCATCATCGTAATTGGCACGTTTTAAATGGCAAGTTTCACGTTGGCACAATGTATACAATATTTATTATTGAAAGTTACTTCATCAAACTCGTTGATTGAAATTTACGATTGTAAAGTTTTCAGCGCGATAAGGAACAATGTCTTTTTTTCATTTTTAGTTTATATAGGTATATTATATAAATATTTATTTTTTGTCATTTGTTCTTTGAATATCCCACCACCATAGCGTTTCTTATTTTATTACACTTTCCAAACGATTTTTACGGACCGAAAGTTACGGTACAGATAACGTTTTACAAGTATAGCGTATTATAAAGTACTATAGCCTCTCGGACGGCTTTTACCGTCTGCAGTTTCCACGTTTTTTGTGTGCAGTTTTTTCTTTTTTTTTTTTTTTTCTCTCTACCTCGAATGTTCGCAATCTTGCGAAAACGACATGTACTTAGCTTGCCTCCGAACGTGCGAAGTGAAGTTGAATGAAAAACATCAAATTGCAATCAACAGACGGTTCATCTTCACTTCACATCGCTTGTCTTAAAAATCTCTCGTATCGGAATGAAGAAACGAACAGTCAGTTACGACAGTTCCTTCAATCTCTCTCTCATGGTACTTTCTTTTTCTGTTCTTCTCCTAATGGTCATAATGATAAAAACCGACGGTTAAATTTGAACAGGATCAAGTCTCTCTGTTCTTGTCATGGATAGTTACAGATACCGTGTATCCGCGTTGTGTGGGCTGTCCAGGAACGTACGACTGACTCTAGCCGCAGCACTATGTTAATTTCATAGATCCATTAGTTCGGACTGTGCCCGGAAATTTGTCTAAGGAGAAAAGAAAAAAAATACAGAAAAACTATATAGAGTCTTTGTTTTTTTTCCCCTCCATTTACTCTGCAGACCTGCCAACCCCTTTTTGTTCAGTGATCTCTCAAGGCCATTGACCTCCTCATAAACCCTTTAATTGTATGTACGTGCACTATTCGTTTGATTTCACTTTTCTTTGTCTTTTCTTTTGTTTTTTTTTTTGTTCAACTAATCAACGTTTCTTCCGTTACATACGATCAGAGAATTTTTATACGCTTCAGTTTTTGATATTTTTTTCGTTTAACTATCTCTGATCGATACATAGCAGTTTTTCATTTCATTATTTTTGTGCGCGTTAGTTGTAGGGCCATGAGTGTCTGATCGAGGTGACCACGTTTGAGGTTGGCGGGTCTTCCGGGCGTCACTTCTTCATGTCGTTCATCAGCGATCCGTCCTTGTTCTTATTACCTTCGTGATTCGGTTGCTGGCTGCTCGTTACACCGCTACCATTTCCTGGATACATTTTCTCCATATGCTGCAACGACTCCCCGAGTACATTCTGGAAATAAATATGACACGCGATCTCGATTAATATCACATTCGGTACATCGTGACCGATTCAGTTCTACCGAGGACTGCTTTGATAAATAAGCAGGAGAAGATAATGGAATGGAATAAAAAAACAAAAACAAAATAGAACAGAGTCGAATAAAATTGGAAATTGGTTTACCTGTAACGCCGTGAGAACTGCTACCATCGCCGGACTGCCAAACCCGTGCGATATCAGAGAAAAGTGCGTCAAATGTCGCTGTATACTCGGGTCTAGGATGTGCGGTGGTCGGGTATTGCACAAAGGCGACCTGTCCTGGTTTAAAAGATCCATCAGCTCTTTGGTGACTTGTCTGTAAAGAAAAAGAGGCGAACGCCTTCGTTGTAACTTGACAGCCCGTGCGAGTGTGTATGCTGCAATAACTGCTCGAAAGGCTTAGACATTTTGTACCGTGTTAACTAAAAGTTGAAGAGTAACCGAACGTCGCGCGAAGCCCGGGAAAGTACATTGTATAATATAACGTATACAATATTCTTAGAACATCGTCTGCGGGAGGAGTTTTGAAAAAATGTTTCTCCGATCCTTCTCATTGTGTTAATCGAGACAAGCGGCGATCAAATGCACGCGGAAAGTACCCCGCGGTTATCTTTATTTCTTTCTATACTCGAAACCCCGAGTTATGCGACGCTCGGTAATGCCTGGTCATCGCGAGTTCCACCTGATCGTATCGAAATCTCCGACGCTGCGAACCGCTGCACACAATTCCGCAGTGAAGTTTCGCCGCACCGATAAACTGTACCCATAGGATGATGTAATTGCTGCGCTTACACACGATCACGTGTATCGCTGTATTCGATTCGAACAATTTCGGAAGAATAGAGGAGGGAAAAAAACGGGAAAGGCGAGAGAAAAAGTGGAGTGATCGTTGTACTCACTTTGCGGCATGTAGCTCCTCTTTTCGTCTGTAAGAGTCCTGTGGTTCGCAGTGTTGCCGACAAAGATATTCCGCGATTTGTCTCGCTGGGAATTCGGCTTCGCACACGTATCCGAAATCTCTAGCGAGGTGTATAGCCTCTCCTGAAACGACAAAAGGAAAAATAAGCAAATCAATGATTATTACAGACCACAATTCACTTCGTACACGCGCGATAGAGACGTCGGGACGGTTATTCGATCGTCGTTATTACTTTGATTACGGTCAATATTGATACTAATTTCTAAACGTCGAACGGATTCCTGTGTGTACTCTACGTACACCCTGTAAAAACAAAAAATTGAATCCTCGCGGTTCGCACGACGACCATTTGACGGGCGTAGATTTTTCGCCCCGAGGCTTGGGATCGACCCCCATCCGCAGCGTGTATTACGACGCGTTAGCGTACAAGAGAAGAATTTGCAATCTTTAATCACTTAAGAGGTAGCGAGGTCATCGACCTTCGGGGTACGGTATGTAGTCCAGTAAGAGCCCCGGCGTGCCGGATGACTTCATAGGTTCAGGTTAGTGGTTCCTTTTGCTGCCCGGTTTGTAATTACAAATCTCGAACGTTTCCGAGCCGTTGTTGAGCCCGCTGGGCTCTATTAACCGTCAACTATCAACGCCACACCCCGTCCCCTTTTGCCCGGAGCTTACAGTTGCACGAATATGTGTATCAACATTTTATACATACGCATACCGCATGCCCGTATATACCTGTCCTAGAATACATCGAGAAGCATACGGGGCACACGCCACGTGCTCTACAAATTACATCCAATTTTTTACCGGCTATTGTTTATACCCAGTTTATTATACCTGGATGGATAGAAAGAGAAGTCAAGCTTCGGTATACCGAATCTTACAAATTGAGACGATCATCGTCAGTAACAAAATAGATGTATGAAAGAATAATAAGATGAATATGATCGGGTTGATTCGTTCGTCCAACGAACGAGAAAGCGATTATTATCGGTATATAACGTAGGTACGATCTTTCCAAGTCGTCCATCAAACTGCAACGATTTTTTTTCATTTAATCTTAATCTTTTTTCATCCCATGTGATATCGTATGTCGAGAAGTTGAGAAAAACCTTTTTTTTTTAATCGCGTCTCAGATTCCACGCGTGATTAAACCGAACCCTGTATGAGTATTGATGAAGATATCGTTCGCCGACGTGAATGATCGGGAGAATATCTGTATAAATAAGTACGCAACAGCTCCGAATTATTAATTTAATCTCAAATATTTCTCAATCAAGAATAAATATATCCTTCCTCCACATTCGGCGTTGCACGGTTAAAATTATCGGACCTTTGAATTAGAGGAGGAAAAAATTGATAAATAAAATGAACGAAAAAAAAAAGCATATGAAAAAAATGAGAAACAAGCGATTCAAAGATCTCTTGATTTATTCGAGCGCGCGGCTTTAGCTGCGCACGATTGCTCGCAGTTTTGGGTTATTAATTTAATCTCCAATGTTCTCAAGTCAGGTATATTATAACTTATATACCTCTATGTATTACACGTACCGAAGTCTTCGCATAGAATCGTGCTGCGTTACCAAGAAGTGAGGTGTGCGTCGAGCTGATTTCTAAATAACGTTCGATCTGATTGGATTTGAACGACCATCTCGTTTTTTCAATTTCCGTTTCTTTCTCTTTTTTCTCCTCTCAACTCGATTTGCAAATGTAAAGAGATATCCAAAGTGTATAAAAATACATCCGCACGTACGAGACGGCTGTATAAAAGCGGCATATTAGAGTCACCGGGTATTAATTAAGCCGTTGTTTGCAACTTTTATATTCAATATTATCTATCGGCCATCGTTCAGCAATGACTCATGAAATTTCTCGACAGTTATTCAGCTATATCTGCTAAGCACGGTGCAATAAACGCCGGTTGTATGTACATGTAACTACGAGTATTACACGCATCATATCTATGTATATCTCTAACTTTATATTCCACTATACCCTGAAACCGTCATTGCATTTTCCCCTTCGGGCGTACACGTACAATAATAACGTTTCGTACGTACATTTTACGTACAGACGTATAAATAATATACGTGATGCATTCCCCCGTTCTCGCTGTACAACTACATACGTACGTCGACTCGACGATCATTTTTACGTACAGCAAACATTTGATATCCCTACATTAAACGTATTGTAGGTATGAAAGAACGATTGCGGATACGGGGCCAATGGGGTTGACCCCAGCGAAACTACGCCGCATTTCATATAAATTCACAGTTTAAACTCTGAACCGCTGCGTAGTCGATCGAAAGACGAAATTAATTACCGTACGGCGTCGATATTAATTCGGGTCGAAAAAAATCTTTCAATCGCAACATCGCCCGTCGATCGGTACGGTTCGCGTTACGCGGTAGTGCCCGATCCGTATACACCTGTTAATCACGAGGTAGTATAAATGGGGATCGTGCGATAATAGATGATGAGTTATTTGCGCGTACGAAATTATAGTTCACAGTTTCGCGCCCAGCGAACTTGGGCACGATCGCGTTGACTGAGGTGGAGGGAAAATTTTTGCTAATTCGTTTGTCGTGGAGGTTCAAATTGTACATAGGTATGATGTGTGGATACCGTAGCTACGTTGATTCGGGATCGAAAACGAGGATAGATTCTGCTTTACTGACTCAGCCGCCCGAGAGATTGCCTCGGATCCCAAAACGTTTACCGACCTGATATCGAGATAAATCTAAAGGAAGATCACATACACATACGTAATATACATTGAATATATATGTATGTATAGCCACGTGATCGCGGAGTTCGAGTTCCCTGAAGCCCCATAAGATCATCGGCGCACGATCTTCGATCCTCCGCAACCGCAAATGATCTTCCCATTACGATCGATATAGCGTAACGATCACAAAGAGATTTCGGGAATTTCTTCCGCATCCCGAAAGGGGCTATAAAACCCCCTCCGGTTCCGCCCCACCCCCCCTAATCGCCCCATTCTTGTGGTTTCTTCAAATACCTACGTCCGCAAAATGCAATAAAACAAAACCAAAGAAAAAAAAAAATATGGTCGATATTAAAAATTGAGTATAAATTCAGAAGAAAAAAAAAAAAAAAAAAACAAACTAGCAAAGCGTGTATTCACTATACATTCACCCCGGGTACGGATAATTTTCTCCGTTACAAGTTTGGACAAAGTCGATTTCTTTGGGATCACGAGAGAAAATATAATACACACGTATAAACCTCTGTGTACTCCGTTGTACATCGGTACACACGAAAGAGAAGATATAACTGACGAACGGCGTCCCGGAGCGATATACGTACAACACGATACAACTTCAGAGCAGCTGGAGAAAAGATGGACCTGTAGGAACTTGGAGGCAATTTAAATCCGAAACGAAGTCTGGACGCGTATATTCGTATGGAAATCGATTACATGCGGTGTATATAACGTCTCTCTATACCTTTTATGTATAACTTGTACACACACCGCAGTCGTTGTGTAGCATTTCAGAGAGATTTCGTCGTCCCATTGTTTTCAACCTGCAACGATTTATACGCGCGTGTATATATTCGCGGAGTAAATTTCTCTCGTGAAAAAATAGATCATTGTTGGGTACAGCGGATCACCGAATTATTTTCAGCCTTCATCTTTCAAGTTCTCCGTTTCCACGTGCGTAAAATTTTCTCAATCGCTGTTCAGCTTCGCGATTGCCGGTAAATTTTTCGTCAAACCGATGGCTGATCTCCTAACTCTGCTCATCAAAAGTGGAGAGGTGCAGGGACCGTTAAAAAAATTTTTCGTCAATAAAAACGCGCGGTGTAAACTTCCGCATTTGTCTCGGTCGGTATTTAATTATTTCATAATCGGATCAGCCGTTTGGAGGGGGAGTGGGAGAGCCACAGAAAATCATGGAACGTATACCTTATGCAGGGATCGTGCAATGATAATCCCGTGGAACGAGTTGATATTTATTACTATGTAGATCGCGATACGTTCGATGAGATTAAACGAGTTAACGCGCGCCATCCACCTGTCGCGAGGATTCGCTCTGTAATCCGAGCTTTGAATAAACCAGCCCGAGCCCTGCGATCGAACTTCTATCGGGCTACGCCGTAATTGCGACTAATTTTAGAACGTCATCGAAAAAGGAATCATCTCGTCAATCGGCGGACTCGGTTTCATTTTTTGTTTTATTTTATTTTATTTTATGTTTTTTTTTTTAAATCCTTCTTTCAAATTGATTTCACCGCGTTGAAAGGACGAGACAATGTGATATTCCAAACACAGCGCGCACGAGCGGACGACGTTTGACGGTGCAAAGTGTGGGAATTACTTTGCGTGAATTTCAGTACGTACGTACGTACAATATAGTATATCCGTGACGCCCACTCGTGCGGAGTAGTAGAAGAATTCAACGTATTATATCCATAGGATAGTACCTACTCTCATCATCCTTTACGTCCTGGACAGTAAAGCCGCTAGCGTCTTCCGCCAGCAGCGCGAGGGTTTAGTTGGTTGTATTATATTAGTATGTAAAAATACGTACATACATAGGTATACAACTGAAACGTCTCGGCGTAAGATCGGTGTAACGAGAATCTGCTTTATTGTTATGGATTGTCGAGTAAAACACGCTCTTGACGTCCCGACGCGTCACCTTTCACGATCATCAAACGCCCGAGATGTCCGCGGACTCGGAGTTTTCACCGCCCTATTATATTTTCTCTTTCCATCCTACCATTGTACGTAAGAAAAAAGAGAAAACTGGTTTTCACAATTCATCATTGACATTGCACTTCGCAACGCGCGTATACGTATAACTTTTGCGGGGTGGTGCGGTACGCGCGTGTGGAACGATCTAATTACCATTCAAGTCGTCAGATTGTAGCTACGATACAGTCGACGCTACTCGAAAGGGTTGAGTATAACGTATAACGCGTGTGCAGCGAGAGAGACGATCGGAGATATGCGTCCGCTGAAGTGGTCCGCCGTCTTCGCGGGCGATTTGTTTCTCATTTGTTTTTTTTTTTTGTCTCTCCTTCGTTTTTTTATTTTTACATTTTTTCACATTTTTTTCTACTCGCGGGAAGTCATTTCACGCGAATAATTCTACGACGAAATAGAAGTGGATTATTACGGTGAAAATGAACGAATGAATATCGAGTCAAGTGGAAGGGAAGAGAACGCGATCGGTTGGATCGGGTCGCGCGAAGCAAGTGCAAGACATTCCCACGACCATATAGCGAGACCACGCCTGAATCGATCCTCCATAAGTCGTCCTACACTGATTGCCCGGTGCCACTTCGAATTAACGAGTGGTGTTCACTACGGGGGCATTGCTATACGACCGGACTCCGTACCGACTGACCACAACGCGATCGATACGCAAAATTGGAAGAAATTCTCGTACCGATTTCTAGACCAGATTTATCAACCCGCACACGTCACTCCGCGTATAGAAAACATCGTCTCATTTATGGAATTAAAAATTATACAGATTTCAAAGTATATACCTACGAAATATTATATGTGTGTGCACACATATATATCTACGTACTTTGGTTCGATATGTCTACGGCAATTAGGATACATAATTTCGCCACAATATATAATTTCCGCGATATATTTCATCGTAGCCAAATTTTTTTTATTTTCCCCCTTTTTCGTTTTTTTAATCTGCGTTCCGCAATTTTTTGAATTATTGCGTACCCCCCCGTTTGCTCTACAAGCTCGAAGGATTAATTAATATCGTGACACTGAATAATATCTTCCGCTAAAAAGTACCTATGCATAAATATATATATATGCATACCTATACTTATACGTATCGTGTGAGGTAAAAATAATTTTACGACCATTATAACTTCTGAATTAATTATTTACGTCACCATAATTCTTTTTTTTTCCTTTTTTTTTTTTTTTATTCGCCATGAAAACGCAGGTGAATAGCGATGAATGAAGACGGGACGCAAATGTTTGTGGGAAAAATTTTACCGAGATCTATACAGAAAAAGAAAAGCCGGCGTAAATATATGTAATAACAATTTGTGGGCGCTCCCGCGGTAGATAAGTGCTTTTAGGTATTATGTATGAGATAGGTAAGCACATGGGATATAAGCTATGGGTATCCGTGTATAGAGCGTTATGTGGTATTCGAGCATCGAAGTTCTCATACATGCACGTGGAAATATGTCCATTCGACGCTTATTTCCGCGTACGTATTTATTTTGTATTTATATTTCCTTTTTATATATATATACCACATACAATTCAAACGTATGACATACCGTACGGTAATTTCGAGTAATTTCTTGCACGCGGTGATAATTGCCCGAAAAAAAGAAACGGATTTGAGGAAAAAGAAAAAAAGAGTGTTTCGAAAAAAAAAAAACGTGGAACAAAATGAGACAAGAAGCAGAGAAGAAAAAAAAAAGGCAAAAGGAAAGGGAGGGGGAGGGGGAGGGGAGAGAAAGAAAGCAACGCGGCGAAGCTCGCGCTAGGTGTTTTATGGAAGCCAAGCGATCGTAAATTATAATCAGCGTCCGCACCAACACTTGGACGATCTTTTAGCTCGCGAGTCGTTAAGCCATTAAACCGTTACCAACTAATAGAAGAGTTCTCGAAGAGTACGAGGTATAAATACACGCAACTTTTCGCCGCATCCCGTAATCTGTGCAATTGCCCCCCCCCCTCGATGATATCGCTGATATCGTATATCCGTATAACTTCGCTCATTAACACCTCTTTTTCTCATAAAGCACCGCGAGGACCTCGACTCCGGAGGATCGGTTATGATAATAAAAATGAAAAAAAAAAACCAACAAAAATCGCCGGAAATCCGAAGCCGGTATATCTGGATTAATTATATCAATTATCATCAATGATCGCCAGCTGTCAGTGCGTTAATTATACACCAAAAGTTTGGGAGTCTCGTTTCGTCGTGTTATTCATCGACTATAATTGCTTTTTTTCGCTCACCTTCCACCATCGAAGTTAAAAGCGTAACGTTGGCTGCCTTCCTCCTGCCAGCGGGTAGATTCAGCCCAATTTTTTCCAGCTTTTCCCTCAGAAGTCTTCCGCCATTTTTAGATTTCGCTCTGAAACAGGTAGGAGAAAAATAGGCGATGTAAGAAGCCGTACAGATCGGACGTGCGAGGTAACTCCGAACCGCTCACGTGAACGTACAGCGCACGTAATATCATCTAACATGATGAATAATCGTAACAGAAATTATGATGGGTGTAGTTATAATAGATAAACGAATGGTTGTCACAACGATAATGTAGCAATAAATCATACTAATGATAACAACGGGGTAGAGAAATTATCGCGAATCATACGAGCAACGTACCGCTGTTGCACCGTAAAACTGACGTCATCTATATACAATTTATATACATATATATATATATAAATATAATAACCTCATATTATACGTGTACGGGTATTATATATGTATACCTATAGTTGAGCAACGCGAGCGCGGGCGCGTAACTTCACCGCGTTTTAAAATGAATTTTCACCTCGTACATCGCGGTTGGGGTCTCCACGTGTATATCTTATGTACCGCGCGTATATAACAGACCCACATATATGTGCGTAGTCTTCCCCGTCTTCCCAAACGTTCCATCATCCATCACATTGCACGTTGGTAACGGGTCCTCCCCGCGCGTTCCTCATCCCCGTATGCTCATTGTATGTACATACATATGTATCCGCGTGGTCGTGTGCGCTTGTATAAAATTGTATGTGCCTCCTCGTATCCTCTTTGGCTACTCGTGAATCCCCTCCGTGCGCGAGTTTACGACAGCCTTTATCTTCGTCGCGTTGGAAAGTCGGTAATTAATTCATTCGGCTGTCAGTATATAATATATAAGAGGTACGGTGTGCGAGTAGGACGTCGTACTTGCGTACATCTTTGCTTCGCTCGGACGTAAGAAAATAAAATTGAAAAAAAAAGAAAGAACCATCTCCTTTTTGAAAAAGAAAAAAAACTACGCGCCATCCGTAACATTAACTTCGGAGGGATAAACGACATGAGCCGATAAAGTAGATCACGCCACGCCATAATCTGACCACCTCGGAAGCCCTTCGTATAGGAGAAATGGGTAAATGGAAAATAGGACGATCCCTAAGCGCGTTGGTGCTTCGATTTTTCGCGAATCGAATGGGCATCAACTTGGGGTGAAATTTCGTATTTTGTAGAGAGCGAGGGTGGAGCGGATGGAATCGAGCAATCGAGATCTCGTGGAGTTGTGCGATGGTTTATCACACGTCGCAGGTACCAAATAAATCGTACATTGTTTGTATTACGGGTATGAAACGAGTGGGTAAACATTTCGAAAGCGGAAATCGCCGCGGAGGCGTATCGCGCGTCTCCGTTGCGTTTGAAATTTCGAATTGAATCGAAGACGGAATCGAAAAGGGACTGCGGGAGTGGAAGGGAGACAAAGTTGAAGGGTGCTCGAACGTGCCAAAGAGCGTTCTTCACTCATTACGACGTCTTGTCTTGCAAACGATTCTCCGTCTTGGTCGACGTCCCGTAATTTTCTACGCTTCCGTTTCCTCTCCTCGCCATCATCCTTACTCGTACACCTCTTCCCAATTCTCTTACAGATATATACATACAAGATACGCTAACACAGTCGAGCAATACGTGTAAGCGTACCACGAACTCTGCACTGATTACGAGAGCCCTTCGCTACTGGCATTGTTAGTTCCTTAACAGGTCCCTCCGAATTCCAACGAAATTCCACCCGCCATTTATATCAATCTTTTCGTACTTTTCGCACTTGATTTTTCAGCGGATCGGTGTAGTCTGGCGAACGACGAAATTACCCATGCATCTGTGAAATCGATGTTAAATTCACCCGTATCCGCGTTAACCCGCACCCTATAACGTCGCGTATCGATCGTCGATAATAATTGTGCATAAATTACGAGTGCGATCTCACGAATTAGTAGGTGGGGAAACGTGTATTGAAAAAAGAAGTGTGCATTTTTACGGTCGAATAGGCGAAGTATAGAGACAGGTGTGTATCGCGTAGTAGAGAAAATATAATGAACGTGAACAAAGTAAGTACCACCTATGGTACTCTACGCGTATGCAAACGCGCTGTCCTGGACAGTACGTACATATGAAACGGTACGAAGTTGGAAAATACGTGTAGATATAGGTACGCGAGTTTTGTCGGAGCTGCGCGGTGTTGTACAGCACTTGTAATTATCAGTCAGATTATTATACGATAAGATGAATTATTAGCGGTGGTATAGTTATTGGTCTTGTAGGATACTTATAGGTACGAGTGGCACCGGCAGCAACGACTATAATACCGTACGTGTTTCATTGACACGTGAACTTACACGGTTCATCGTATAATAATTGCCGCTGGTGCGCACGAACCCGTGGCTGATATTCGTTTCGAGATGTTTGAAAACTCCGGTGGCGTTGCTCGGTTTCTGGTTGCTGCCACCTTCTAGTTGTATACGTACGTACCATACGTATTACACGCGTACCTCTGCAAGTATTAGAGCCCGCGAGAGCCGGCTGCGAATGATTTATTCTTCCTTAGAATGATAAAGCCTTGCGCAACTGTAGCGACCGCGGGGCAGGAGCGCACCATCATCCGTGCGCTGCGCTGCTATATGACGTGTACATTTATACGAGCAAAAAGAGATGAATCTGATAGAACCGCCGAGGAACTTGTGCGCTATACGTATCCGCGTACAGCTGTGTATAATTCTCGAAGAAAGTCATAATTCACGGGAGAATATTATGCGCCCGGCAATAATCCATATAAAATACTCACACGTACGTACACGCGTACACAATTTCAGAGCCTGCGCTGGTAAAAATTGGGATGTGCGGAGTCCGTACGTTGAATAACGAGACACCTTGTATACGTATAAATAAAATTCGTGTTAAACAAACAGAGTTCGTGAATAATTACGTTATAAAATACGTGGGCGTAGAACAGAGAATATTGGGCAAAAAAAACTCGACGCCGTTGTCCCGAAGGCATTAGAGGGACTTGTACGAGGTGTGTATACCTATTCGGATATTTTATCGATTGTGTCATCTGAACACGTTCGAAAGAGACGAGGAACGATTTGAGAATAAAATGAATTAATGAACGATAAAATCATCGAATAAAACACATTGATAATTTTCCCATCAATTTTCAATCAAATTGATACAACGTAGATAGCTGTAGGTGATCAATAATTGAATGGGGTATAAAACCCGACGGGTGCTTACGAATATCTACAGATTTGATTTTAATTTTCAATTTTAGTCCTCCTTTGTGTTATATCTGGATTTCTATAATTCTATGATATTTTTTCCTCAATTCTATGTATCAAACGGCCACTGACCCGAGACAACTGATTTTACTGCTTCGCAGACGGACATGCAAGACGTGAATTTTTAATCAATCCTATTGAATAAAATTAAACTCTGAAGACTGGTAAAGGTCTTAGTGTCACGGTGAGTACCTGCCATGAGAAGAATTAAAAAAAAAGAAACATAATATACATTAATTAAAAAAATGTTAATTAGTCGGAAAGAATTAGCGGCGTGTTTGTTTCTGTGAGTTTTCACTTTCTTGTTATAAAATTCTATCGACAAATTTTCCTTTTGAAAATTATTTTTTTTTCTCCAATTTCGTCGATGCTATAAATTACCGGATTCAGCTATAAATTTTTTAATTCGCTCCGCATGCTTGCAATTTTATCCATGCATTAACATAATGGCTGATTTCATAGAATACATAAAACCCCTAATCAGTTGTAAAAAATTATACTAAAAATTGACGGACTTAAACACATGTTCGTTGTATAATACGGTAAAAATTACGAAGTAGCCATTAATGGCCTGCGATTAATGATCAAATGAAAAAAAAAAAAGTTAATCAAAAAATGAAGTAAAACAAATTTTAATTCAGCGTAAAATTCATTCGGTGAATGAGAAGAAGTATTCAATTATTACTTGTACGTTGTATCCTAAAAACGTTCATGAAATCGAGAAATTAATGAAACGACCGATGGACCAACAGCTTCGCTGCTCGAAACGCTACGGAGGCGACGCACCAGAAACTATGAATGAGATTTTACTCCAGAGAGCGCCTGGCTTCCTTGAGAACCGTATAAGCTGTCTTCAATGGACACATAATTGTATATAAATCTGGCGGACGTAACTCAGAGTACGTTCGTATAAAATCGTGGCCGCTCATTTTTGATTCGCTCGACACTTTATTCAAACGCGAACATCTTCCTTTTACATCTACGGAATCGTTGATGGTGAAAATAAAAGGGAGAATGTAAAATTAAAACGAAGGAAAATGAACGTGGACTCACCTCCTTAAAACACCACCTAAAAGACTGGCGTTGAGGCACTCCGGAGGTGACAATCGTCTCTGGACCTCTGCCACTGTGACTTTGTACTTGCTCGTGCTACTCAGGAGAGAAAGTCGTCCGGGGACTGAACAGAAAACATCCGAAGGTTGGGCGTTGCCGGATAACATCCCTTTTTCACCCCTCTCCGACGTTTTCATGCCTGGAAAAATGAAAATGCCAAACAAATTGTTAATAATCCCTTCTCGCTCTCGTCATTGATCAATTCTTGATCGTGTGCACCATTCGTTTTTAACCCTCTTCACATTTCATTTACTTATTTATTCTTCGTTCGAAGTTATACGAAAATTTTTGACTTCACTTTGCTCAAATTATTGGCCGCCGTTAAATTTTTTCGTCGTTCGCCAGCAAAGCAGATGTACCTACATCGAGATTATATCGGTGCTGTGTATATAATTATTTGAAAACATACCGGCATCTAAAAATTCTTCTCGTACTCGAATTTAATTATTATATCCACCGAAACGAGGCTCGGTTTAAAAAATTAGACCACTGTTCGTATCTATTATATGGCATATTAATACCGACTCTCTCGCGTAGCAAATATTCAATAACCCCTAATCAGAAACTGTAATATATACGTTCGCAACGTATTGCAGCTGTTTGAAATTACACAAAATCGAATTCATATTCGACACACACGTTTACGATCGGGTCGTTAACGTACTTTATATACCGAACTGATAATCGCCGCAAACGATCGGTTTCATCAATAAGTTTTTTTTATTAAACGCTTCGTATTTCTCTTCCACTTTTTCTTTCGATTTTTTTTTTCTGTTTTTTATCAACTATGCATGAGAATCGGAGGCTATAGATTCTCCGATCTATAGAATTTCGTTCGGGGAGAAAAAATGTAATTCCATCGAATCGAGCACCTCGTTTTCAAAGAAGAATAAAAAAATTCCACCATCCTATTCGAACGGTATTTTTCGTTTTTTGTTTTTTCTTCGCGATAAGTTGTAGGAAATTGGCGACACATTAGGTGCAAGTTGATTCTACGGGAAATAACGTTATTCAAAGCTCTGCCTCTCATAGCGTAAGGAATATCCTAATCAACCGCTAAGATCTCAACTTCTTCCTCTTGATCCCCGACACGTACGTGTGGTCAGTACAGACTTAGCGCCGGCTGTATCAACCTGACGGGATGGCTAGAGTGAAACAACGAATAAAAGGAACATCCACTGCTCCGTACAAACTACAGCTCGCGGTGCAACCTGATTACTGCAATTACAAGAGACAATTAGCGATCTTACTTGGTCGGCGGTTGTTAATGGCTCGAAGACTTGAGTGCTGCGAGCGATTATCCTCCCGTATAAAGTGAACCACAAAGCGGAGATTTGAATGCTCGTACGTTTTTACATACGCGGGTATGTAACCTACGCGTTACGTTTCATTCCGATTTGCTCCGGCCGTACAATTTCAATTCTCTCGAATTATTAAATCATCTCTGGACGTATAATGTATCAGTCGGCTAAACGACGACGAGCGGTTGTCGTATAAATTGATAAATATCAAGGTACGGAGATATGAAAGCAAACTTTTTACCCATTCCCTTCGATGTAATGTGTAGCCGATCGGATCGCGTCTTTGATAGTTTTATCGCCTCTTTTTTTGGGGATCCGTTTGACGTTAAGATTATGAAAATAAAAATGAATAACGAGACAAAAAGAAAATAAAATGTAAGAGCGATCACTTCCTGCGCTCCACTTTTCGCCGTTGCATAAATTTCAGTGCCGCTCGACTCGCGCGTTGCTCAAGACGGTGCATATAATTTAGCTCTCAAAAAGTTCATCATCATTATCGTCACTTTTATTCGGTCTTTTGAACAGTCACTCAAAGCCGAATGAAATGAAATCAGATGAAATCATATAAACGGAATGAAAAGATGGACGGTGCAGTTGAAAGGGTGGAAGGTCAAGGAGAGAAAAATAAATCACACGCCGAGATGGATGTGATTTTTGCTGCCGTTGTCGTTACCGTAAAATTATTCAACGCCGTTTATTAATTAATCGTTGATAATTACGTCGTTTTTGTTTATTCGTACATTTTTTATTTTGTTGCAATGAAAGATGAAGTTTGTCGGCCGTTCACTTGACGAATATTATAACGTGTATGTAGGTATACCCGTATTACCTATGCGTATAACAACTTCGCAGCAAATCGGATCGTCGATTAAAAATAATCAATATTAATCCGATTGGAATTACAAGTTTTACACGTGTACATTGATGTTGAAAAAAAGAAGATCTTTTTTTAAGAGTAACGCAACTGTACCCGGTTTATACCTATATAATACCGATGGAACTCCGCGCGATTCTTGATATTTCATGCAAGTCGTACACGTATAATTCGTTATGCAACGAAACGGCATTCAACTTGTTAGATTTATGTGCTAGTTAATTGTCATCGCCTTTCAATAAGAGGATCGTATTGGTCGATAACTCCGGTGATGTATATTTATACATATGTAAAGGTGTGAATCGTGAGGTATAGATCATCTTTCTCAGAGTTCTACCTTAAAC
Organism: Athalia rosae; assembly: GCF_917208135.1. NCBI lineage: Eukaryota > Metazoa > Arthropoda > Insecta > Hymenoptera > Athaliidae > Athalia > Athalia rosae. Next base: position 6,764,109 of record NC_064027.1, on the reverse strand, counting down.
GTGTTTACCCAGATATGAACCCGCAGCTGGCAGCTGCTGCAGTATAATTTCACAAATCTGTTTCACCGTAACTCTAAAATCTTCCATCCAGCTGAATCGCTTTAATCAACGTCGATAATTAATGTTATTGGCGTACCTTCGTATATTATACGCAATATCCTCGTCTCTCTCCTCGCGGGGATATTCCAGGAATTTTTCGATCGATCGGTGAGAAAATGAAAAAAAATAAAATGATGAAGTAGAATAAAATGAAGAAAAAAAAGAAAAAGAAAAAAAAAAAAATTGCGTCAGGAATTCCGCAGAGTTTGCTTTAATGATAATATTAAAGTAACGCACAACAAAGCGTGTAATTATCCAATCCCTGACCTATAGAATAAATAATTAACACCTCTCACGATGTAACACGGTATACCGCGGCGAACACCTGTGCCAAGCGAGTTGGGGTTCACATGTGCCTTCCAAGAGTTATAGTCGTTGCCGCTTTGCCGCGCTTATTCCTGCCGATCCCGCTGCACGCAAATGTGTAGTAGGTATGTAGGGTTAATACCAGATCATTGAAGTTACCCACAATGCTAAGTTGCTTCAACGAGCGTAGGAGACTTCGGTAGCTCGAAGGATAGAGTAATTAGACTCGTATAATTGAGTAGAAACTCGGCCTGCAGGTGCAATTATTCGAAGCATCGTGTTCTTCGCGAATCGCGAGACGTACACGTACCTGCCCTATCCGGTACGGTACACGGCGTAGGTGTCGAACGAGCATCGGAATTTACTAAAAAATTCTTCAACGATTAACCAACAGTAAAACTTGCTTCGAAGGTACGAACTCCGACCCCAAGAGCGGTCAATTGCGGGGTTAATATCTCGTTAAAAATTTCACCCGAGAATTTTCGGTCGAAAAATTTGCGGAGCATCGATCCGCGTCGTCACCGTCAGCCGAGTGCGCTTTGGAATCTTCAATGAGGCGATAATCGCGATCGTTTCGACGTTTTTATACCGCCGGACTTGCAGCCGCGTCGCGTTTTTTTCTTCTCGGTTTCGAATTACCCCGCGACTACCGGCGAAACGAACCTCCGACGAATGCTGTACTTGAATTTTATTAACCACCTACATTCGGCGACCGGTTGGGCGACGGAATCTCCGAGTTTTGATGCCCCGATCGGTAGACGCCGAGCGATTTTGATGACCGAATAAAATGTCCGGGGTTACAAGGTGGTAGGTAATACGATTCCGTCAGAATTAGTGTGATTAGTTGTCCTAAAGAGTCGTAATTACAGAGTCAGATTTTTAAGTGGTTAGGGTTCCATAAAATCAACGTTGTAAATCCACGTTCTATTCCGGGTAGACATTTAATTGCCTCTTTGAAAACAGAAGAAAAAAAGCCGAGAAAAAATTTAATGGTTCTTCCGTCGCGGTTTGATTTTGCTCTAAAAATCACCGTGTTCTTACGTCTCCTTTTAGTTTCTATCGAACCTACGCGCGGCGATCGCTTCTTCGATCGATTCGATCGAAACGTTTAGTTTTCTCACGCTTCGGCGACGACTCGTGCCGTCTATCGCGTCATAAACTACACGTATAACGCATGCGATGATAAGGTTTCAGCTCTTCCGTTGATCAAAAGTTTTCTAGTCGTATTGACCAGCAGCATAGAAGCGATTGTGGCATTTATTCAATTATCCTACCAAATAGATCGGGGGGCCGATGCGACAGACGATAAATCATCGCCTCCCCCACACTACGCTGCCAAAACAGTGATCGGGTAACGGTTTAACATCAAAGAAAGAAAGTAATGATTCAAGAGTGAACGAGATATATACGCGATGATTGACGTTTTACATCAGCCGTGAACCTTCTCCGTCATCACTTCCCTGGAATTATTGATTGATTTTGAGGAAGATTGAGATTTTGTTAAGCTTCGACGTAACATACATGCCTACGAATACGTGTTCATTCGGACCTTCGTATGGTACATAACTTGAGTAACTTTTGAAGACAAAGAAAAATATAACTGACGTGTAATTCTTTTCGGTTAGATAAGAACTAACATTCAATCGACTCGAGTCCATTAACTTGAGAAACGTTCAACGCTGTATAGCCTACGATGAAAGAAAGAAGGAAGGATCGTTGCGAAATTATATTATCTAACTATTTGAAAGATAAAAATTTTCTCTTATCCTTCGCCGAATCGTTCATCCAATTCGTCGATTCTTCGGTAACACCGAGTCGATTACTTATAACACTGGCATTGACCCTTGATTTTTTCTTCAATTGCTCGTCATTAGATTGCACACAGATGTTGAGAGCTTTTTTGTCGATCTACGAATTTTTCCCATCGAAATATCCAAATATTTCTGCTCCGAAAAGCGATGAATTGGCGATAACTTGATCAATTTTAGACATAGATCAATTTGACTGGTGAATTCGGATTTCTGAGGTCAAAATACATCATAATAGCATATAAAATGGAATATTACCCCGTTGGATATTTTCGATTTTTGGGCCAAAACTTAAGTATTCTAAAGATCGACCGTATAGCACTTTTCTGACGTATTTTGACCTCAGGAATCCAAATCTGGAAGAAAAATTGATCTATCTCTAAAATTGACCGAGTTATCGCCAATTTTCAGCTTTTTGGGGCCAAAAATCAAAAATTGATTTTTTAGTCTATATTAATGTAATTTGATCTCAGGAATCCGAATCTGGAAGAAAAATTGATCTATCTTAAAAAATGACCGAGTTTTCCCCATTTTTTCGCATTTTTTAGCATAAATTTGAAGATATCTCGAAGGGAAAAAATCGTAGCTCAATTTGGACAACGGATTCGTGTTCCTGAGGTCAAAATACATAAGAAAAGTGCCATACGATCAATTTTTAAAAATAAAAATTTTTGCTCAAAATTTGAGATTTTTCCAAGGGGTACCCCTTACGATTTTTTCAAATTTTGGACAAAAATTTTTATTTTTAAAAATTGATCGTATGGCACTTTTCTTATGTATTTTGACCTCAGGAACACGAATCCGTTGTCCAAATTGAGCTACGATTTTTTCCCTTCGAGATATCTTCAAATTTATGCTAAAAAATGCAAAAAAATGGGGAAAACTCGGTCATTTTTGAAGATAGATCAATTTTTCTTCCAGATTCGGATTCCTGAGATCAAATTACATTAATATAAACTAAAAAATCAATTTTTTATTTTTGGCCCCAAAAAGCTGAAAATTGGCGATAACTCGGTCAATTTTAGAGATAGATCAATTTTTCTTTCAGATTCGGATTCTTGAGATCAAAATACGTAAGAAAAGCTTATTAAACCCAATTAAAAAACTGATTCATTTTTTGCTCAAAAATATTGACCTCTCAGCCAATCGGCAAAGGAATAAAATGTCATCGCCGTTCAGCGGCACAAGCGAAATGCAACGGCACCAATCGGCACACGCTTATTCCGCTGCACGAGTTTAGAAACTCAAAGCTCATCTCGTGCTTCGAGTTTCGATTGGTCATCAGCTTCTTAGAATAACGAATAATTAATATTTTGTACCGTTGATACGAGATGCTGCAGTTCAAACGTAGTACGTCCGTCGGTACGATAAGCAAATGTGCTTTCCATTTCTATAATACGACAGTGACTTGCATTAATAATCCTTGACTCAAACCACACCCTACAAACGATAATGTGGCAAAGATTTATCACCACGTACGCCCACTATAATCTACCGTATACCTGAATCCAGAAGCCCGTTCCATTCGTTAGGATTTCAATGGACCGCAACTCGGGAGCAGAAACAATCGATCATTTGAGAGCTGAATATAAATATCACATACGCGTTAGGAAATATCCTCTAAAACTAATCGATGCGAATGGAACGAAATAATTTCTTACGCTCTACAGAGATTATACCGTGTACTTTGACAATCTCGTTCCACGTTTAATAAATCGAGATCGTGTTGAGATGGGCACGAGTCCTAATTAAGTCGTGACAAGACACCGCTGGAGACATGGACGCAAATTTCATACGATCTTCACGATTAGCGCTTGAAAATTAAATTGAGCCGGCGTATTTTATGTGGCTATACATACCGTTACTAAGGACCATATTTTATATCAATTTATATTTATATATTAAAGAGAAAAAAAAATTAAAACCACTCGCTTGAGTTTTATTTTCGAACTAATCAGTTTTCGGAGTCATGAGCCAGAATCATACCCGTTAGGATTTCATGTGTTATATATCGCTCGCTGCCCGATAATATTTCTGGATTATAATTCACGAATTATTAAAATTTCAACGAGAAACGCTCTACGATAATCTCGGATCACGTAATCCCCTTCCATTTTTTTTTTTTTAATTTTTTTATTGCTACAATATTGTGACGCAAATAGGTCGTTAATTCCATTTTATTTTCGGTCGATTCGTAAGCTCGAAAATCAGGCTTCTTGGATAAATTCCACCTGCGAAGAGGCAGGGAACGAGTCATAGTCAATCGGGACAGAATTCACGTAAGATAGTTTCATTTTATTATTGGCTGGAAAACGAAGATGAAAATGAAAACGGTAATTTTTCTCAACCTTTAACGCGGGTAACGCCGGTAATTATATCTCCAGATATATACCTGTTATCCCCATTTATTTAATATCCAGCGTGCGTTCCTATCGTTCATTCCGTTGGTCGTAGTGAAAAACGTTTAATTTCTCTACCTTATGGAGTTTTATGCCTTCTACGTGCAGCCTGTACGAGGTACAAAGCCACTGCCGTTGATCTTACATACGTATACACGTGTTTCTTGATACTTTCATTGATGCGGAGATTCTCATCAGTTTGCTCCTGTTGCCATTATATATACGTATACGTTTCCGTTGGAATGAAAATTACACCCATCGTCTACCGGTATATAGTTATACCTCGCTGGCTGTAGTTTTGCTATTAACTCTCGCGAGTTTACCCCTCCTCAGCCCCTGGACGCCAATCTCTTCGCGAACCACCTCGACTGGTTCATTCAGAAAACGAAACTCATCTGATCCGACCCGATGTGTCAATGAACGTCGGTTGGCGTAAAAAAGATAAAACTCGTACACAACCGTCGTTTGCATCTACCAAAAAAAAATGAAGAGAGAGAGAAAAAAAAAAAGGTGTAACGGCCAATTAATTCTGCTCTACATTTTACGGACTCTATAGATCGGTGTTACAATTATAATCCGAACGAGGAGATAACAGTTAATCTTCCGGCAAATTTTTATCAACATCCGCGGTCGGGGCAACCGGGGTAACCCGCAGTCGTTGGAAGTCGTGACTAACCTTTTAGCACCTAGAGAAGGTACCCGTGTTACCGTAATATATCCACAACGGGCAGCCAACTGGTGACAAATTGTGCCACCCGTGTACGAAGATGGTACATAAAATGTTGCGGTATATAGGCGTACGGTATGTGCCCCAACGACCACAGGTACGACACACACACACACAGAGACACCGGGTACCGGGCACCGGGCACCGGGTACGTCACGTCAGGTAGAAGACGGAAAGAAGAAGTCGCGTACAAGGTGTACGTGAGACCCATTGCGACCTGTCCACCGGTAGATTGTGTCGAGATTGAAGGCGTAGGATGTAGATCTTTTCGAAACCCACACGATCGGGATATTATCGCGCGCGGATTCCGTGAAGTCAATTACACCGGGTATTATTTATGTTCACTTGTAGGTAAAACCTCGCGTGCTATATCTCGGAATCTCCGCGGTAACGAACTCGTACACCGCCGACGAAATCGGAAAATAAATCAAAACGGACGAAAAAGGCGGAACTCGCGAGCGATTCGCGATTCTCGATTTAGAAAATTTCGGGTCCATCGGTCGGCGTTGCGTTTACCGCGTGACGTGCATAAACTCTACCGATTGATACATCAAACGCGGGATTATGAATATTCAGCGTTTAAATGAAAAACTGGCGACGGAGTAACCAGGCGCGATGTTTGATAAAGACGTAATATTTTACGCGAGTATAATACGTGTGTGAAAATTCTTCTCTTCACTCGAAAATTACGGAGTACGCGCGCCTACCCGGGCTTCGTAATTCCAGGTTCGATATATAATGAGCTTAAACGCGGTGTTAAGTGTGGGTAAGTTATATACAGGTAGACGCGATAGGTAGACGTGTTCGCCGGTATGTGATGGAGAGTAGGAAAGTCCATCGATCCCATAAAATGAATAATAATTAACATTGTACGATGCTGTGGATAGAGTGCACGTTGCGCGGTAGCGATCTTCGGCGTTGAATCGTCCGTAAGAATTTCCTCGATGTGTAGCATAGCCGCGCGTATCGCGAACAGCCGCATAATCGATTCGCTGAATGTAGTTACAATATAACGACGCACGGATACTCAACCGACTCGGGAGTATATTTTGAATATAAGTTATTGATTTATAGAAGTTACCGTGACCGGAGACGTCTTACATCGACGTACATCGCGCCACGAATTCCGTTGAGATCGTAAGTTTCCGCTGATGTGCTTTACACCTGTATAATAACTGGATAAGGTGAAACGCGCGCGTGTTGTACGTTCGTACGAGTATGTGTAGTCGAGTATTGTACACGTCTCGCCAACGCTATCCAGCGGTAGTCCGCGGATGCGACCGTGCGATAATTGATATCGTACACATTCGTCACAGCTGAAACTTGACGGGTGAATTTAATGGTGGAAAATAGAAACGAATAACTAAACGTATTTGAAAAAAAAAAGAAAGACACGATGTTGGAACAGGTACCAAATTAGCTGCTTTTGACCGACGAAGAAACAAACGAGGAAAACGCTCGTTCGACATTCTTGGTATAAAAAACTGCACTGCGGTACGTTGTACGCGGGTAGGTAGGTACGTACGTTGATGAGAGGAAATCTATAATTCCGAAACAAGGGTGGCCATATAATATTCTACGTGTGATGCGCACCAGCTGTGGTTTTGCAGTGGAGGTTCGATGTAATAATAGAGGTAAAATCGCGGCGATCGTTTCTCGGTGGCTACCGTCATCCTCGTCGTGGTACACGAAGCCACCTCGAGTATTGTATGTGCAGCGGAAAGAACAGCGGCAAAAGCGAACAGCAGCGGTAGCGCGCGAGAGCGAGGAGCAGCTCGGCACAATTAGCACGAACTGCACGCGACTTGTAGAGAAAAAAAAAAAAAAAAATTAGGAGATAAAAAGAGACGAGAAAAAACGGGAGAGGAAGTAAAGAAATTGCAGGTGAACCGGCGTGGTCGTAAATTGAAAAAGGACGCCGATCCGCGAGGTACAAAGTGCTGGGGGGATATAGCTGACCGCACGATTGGAAAAAAGTTCACACCGAGTCACGCTTATCACGATAAAAACTCTACCTACACTGTAACGAAGTTGAACATAAAAAATAAAAAGCCGACTCTATCGGACGTGTATAAATTCTTTCGGTACGTGGAGATTTTTTTTTTTTCTTTTTTTTACTAGCGTCGTAATTACATACTTCTTAACAATTTTGTAATGCACAATGTTAATTGATGGATAAACGAAAAAACATTCCGAATGTTTAACAATAACTCGCGAGGCGTCGCATTCTATTTTGCCCGTCCTACCGATCTATGGCGCACGATATGGTTCATTTTGAAATAATAAGAATTCCAGGTATAATTTGAATCGGACACCGGTGACTAATAATTGTGGTCTTCGCGTGTCGCGTTGTGCAGGTCGTCCTCGTCGTCGTCCTCGTCGTCGTCGTCGTCGTCGTCGTCGTCGTCGTCGTCGTCGTCGTCGTCGTGTGCACTCGTGTTTTATCCGCGACCCGTATTTGAGTCGGCGTGTAATTTTCGCAGGAGGTATAATGTCGGTGCAGGTGAAGTGACCGTCTCCACGTGGAAGAAGACGAATAAGAAAAAGACGGAGATGAAGCTTCTCAGATAAATGCGGGGAACGATGCCAGGCGTCTGGTTTACTCGTGAAAAATAAAAAAAAATGAAAGAATAATCAAATGATAATAATAAGAGAAAATAGGAATGGGGAATAATTGACACTCGTTAAAAAAGCGTCTCGCATACTGCGGACCATTTTTAATACCTGTGCCAAGCGACTGAATTAAGCGCTTCGATTCCTCCTTTCATTTTATAAAATACCCCACACTGCATAGTTCCTATTTTTCAGAGATGAATGAGCCGATCAAAAAGTTTATGTAAATTAATTTCATCGAAGCAATAACCGTACGGTTATTAAGTGTCGTTGGTCATTATTGCGGTCTTTGAATGTTGCGTAATTATTTCTATGTAGCAAGTTATGAAAAAAAGAGAAAAAAAAAAAAGAAAAAACAGATTCCCGATGGAGTTCAAATGTATGAAATATAAGATCACGTGTTGTACGTGCGAGTCCGAGTCCAAATGTAAAAAAAAAGAACCTCGTCTCATACCTTTCCTAGAGAGGGAAGATCCCAAAGTTTGTAGATAAGTCGCTACCTTACGTACGAGATTAATAATTATTAATAACGGACCATGTAGGTACGGAACGCAATCTAGATTTTAGAAGCATAGTTAACACGTGTTGCAGGACGAGCTACCATAAATGGTCGCTTCGGCGTCCGTATAATAAAATTAAAAGAGTTTTAACAAGACGAAGAAAAAAGGAAATAATCATTTTTTAACTCACCGATCGTTGTCCGGACAAATTTTTTTTTCATTATATTCATTCGTTTATTTTATTTATTTTTTTTGTTTAATTCTTCTCGATGGGATTTTTACAACTTCACCTGACGTCAAACACATCCGATCAACCGAACCACGAAGGTTTTTATTTATACATAAGATCGCAAGATATTTCAGTTGATATGCTAACAATAGACTGATTTCACCTGCGACCACAGATGGGAATGTACAGTACGGACGTTACCGCGTGGTCGCCAAGGGGCAAAGTAATTACTGTCGACGTGAATTAAATAATTAAAATTGCACTGTTCGACGATGGAAAGATAAGTAATTAAAACTGGCCATTTCTATACGGAAGAGAAACTACCGTCTCTCAAAAATTAAAAGGAGATCGATATTTCACGCACACATGCGTACGCGTACGTAAAATCCCCAGCGAAATCTCTATGACGAAAATCCGTCCTTTCTAGACACCGAGACAAATTTAGGTGAAAAAAAAAAATTCAACAAATAAATGAGCGAAAGAGACGCGATTTCCACGTAATCCTATTTACGAAGTGTACAAGACTGATTTGACTTACTGACCTGCATGCCTAATTAATCAAGTTTTATATCAGCGTCAAAACACTTTATCATAATAATCGAGTGGTCGTATAAATTATCTATTCATTCGGTCCTTAGGACAAATTCATCCGGTTAACTGATGTTACGAAAAATTGAAAAAAAAAAAAATACCAGAACGTCAACTACTACTAAAATTTATACAGTAAAGCGATGTTCTTCTTCGGGCATTTGATTAACGCCGGTATACATTTTAAGCCTACAGACGGAACTGCCAATCAAACGTCAAAATTCTCGCAATCTGAATCGACCGACCGACTGAATTATAAAATTGTAATAATAATGACGACGATCGTCGTAAATACATCGAATGAAGAATATTAGGAAACGAAACGGTCGTTCGATTTCTCGAATCGGTGGATGAAAAAAAAAAAAAAAAAAAAATAGAGAAAAAAAGGATGAAAAAGAAAGAAAAAAAATCGAAACAAAATGAAACGAACGTTGAGAATTCATCGCCAAACAAATGAGGATGTTGTTCGAGACGTTAATTCGGCTGTAACAATACCACGAAGTACGATTTAATGAGGACTTAACGACTTACTTGATGTTCAATTATCAATGTGGCGACCAAACTCGGCGTTTCATCAAAACCCGCGAGGTTGTTGCCTAACCTAGCCTAGAGTACGTACACCATACCGCACAACGTGATATACGAACAAATTTTAGGTTTCGAAGACTTCCATTTTTTTCAACCTCCTGCTCATAAGAATCAATTTGCGCGCGGATCGCCCCTGCAGTCTACGTTCGGTAATTTTCTATTTTCGGCGCAAATTAAATATTGATTACGAGTATACTCATCGATCAAGTTAATCGCGCGTTGATAATTGAAACATCTTGAAAATATTCTTCGATTTTCTGAATAGTTTTTTTTCACCCGTGTCGCTACATTGACGGTGGATAGCTGTCGGGTAGATCGGTGAAGCCCACACGGACGTATAGGATTCTCATGAAATTTACTCATTTAAATTGCTTATTGGAGCAATCTTACGAAATCGAAAGAGAGAAGGTGCGGAGGGTGAGGGGGGGGGGGAGGGGAAAAAATGGAAAACATCTTTGCCCCAGTTTTATTAATATACGAACTTCGAAGTTTCAAGTTCCATAACTCGTACATGCGATACATCTATACGCGTAAACGCTACACACTTCTCGATTCATTATATGATCCAAATACTCGGGCGTGATGTCCCGTTTCAATTCACCTTTTCTCCGCAGGACAGCAAGATATTCCGTGAAGTTTTATCTCCGTAACATCTATCGCGCTCGTTCACGCTTCGCATGAAACGCTGTCTCAATCTTGTCACATCGGAACACGCGTGTTACGAAATGCGTTAGAGATAAACACCCATACAAACGCTACGGCCAACGTACCATAAAGTGGGTATCTAACCGAACATTTTACGGACTGTGTTGTACGGAGCCCGACGATATTTTCAGCTCAAATTCCAGCGGAGGTATGGCTGGCTTTTCATTTTCCCTTCGCCGGTGGTGAAAAGAAATCGTCTCTGCGATATAATTACGCCCGCGAAGCGAATATAGGTGTACGAGCGAGGCCCGAACAGCACGATTATCGGCGAAGTAAAAATGTAAGTAAAAAAAAAAAAAGAAAGATATATACATATATATGCAAGAATAAAAGAAGATAAATAAAATAAGCGTAATAAATCTGGTCGAAATTCAACTCGAATCAAAGTTTGCCGACGTCAAGAATCCGGCCCAACTCATAGAGTACATAGGGTATACAGCCGGTATATATTCATAGACCAACCTACGCAAGTTACGACCCACGCTGTGTGTATATGCGTGTACGTCCCACGCATTTCATTTCCTACTTACGAATTGTTTAACCGTTACATACACGGATTCGTCCGATGTACTCGTACAGTTGTGTTGGTAAATGCGCGGATAAATTAGATCGATCGGAGTGAATCGAAACGAAGAGATCGATGGAGCGATGTGCATTTTGTAACAGAAGGAGAAAAAAAAAAAAAAAAAAAAATTAAGCGGTGGAATCTCCCGTCGAAAAAGTTTCAACAGCAAATTCCGCCTGACGTTGAAAAATTGAGTTCGAAAAGCAATCGATTGATTTCTAATTTGTGTATATGACGCATGTGCTGCAGACGTGGCCGTATAAGAAATTCAATCACAATAATCTGATTGACAAAATTATTCATGATAATCTAACGCCTATTTCTGTTTTAGCTGCTCCCGTAAGACGGTGTATACGCAATTACTTTAAACGCCGCGCATATATTTTGATATACGCGAGCCGGAGACTGAAAAGTCCTAATGACTGTGTGAAGATGTAATGAATATGGGTTATGATTTATGAGAATATTATATGACACGGTTCTTACATGGAAAGATTGATAAATTAATATTATTATATAGCTAACGCGACTGTAAACCGACACCTTCGAGTCTATTTTATAGTTAGAAATTCCAATTGCAAGCGAACATACAAAGACAGCGATCTAATTGACCTCGTAGGGTCACCGAACATGCCGAAAAAAAAAAAAAATTACCAAATTCCATCGAACACATCGCATAAAATGACTCGAGGCCATACGGAGTCCCCTTCAGAGACTGATTTGCGAAAATTGTAAAATATAAGAAAACTTTTCTTTATTTGTCAATCGATGTTCTTCCGACATCCTATCGGGACTACATACATATAGGTACATATATTTGTGTATAGCAGTTTATCGTTAGTTAACCGTACGGATAGCTAAATGCGAGCACGCACAATTTCCTGGGCAATCAACGCACCGGAAGCGGACCAATCGGTACACAGAACGCCTTTTCTTTATAGTCTCATTTCTGATTGGTCGGTAGTCGGCAACCCCGGAGCAGCTGGGGTTTGACTTTCCTCATCCCTTGGAGAAACCCGCAGGGGTTGACGCCTCGGGGCGAACGCTGGCATTGGCGTTCTATAATTCCATTAAGATTTCATTTTAGAAAGTTACCTTATACGCTACAAAACTAACGCCATCGAGAGACCGCACGCTGAGATATGTGTCATTATAACGCTGCAGCGTCGCAGACTGCGCGAAACGGACGTTACGATTTTTATTCGACATCAATGGCTGCTGTACCGGGTGTATGAAAAACGCTAAAAGTAATGGCAAAATTTATGTTACCTTGAATGCGTCGACGTACGCCGTTTGCCAAAAAACAGACGTCAAAAATAGGATCGGAAAAAATCACTTCGAATCGATTTGAAGATGATGTCTCAAACTCATTATAATTCGAAGCTTAAAAAAAATCTTTTTCTCTCTCTAGCACCTTCTTTCATGCAGAGGGTGAAAATTTTATTAACTAATCTTCGGATCGAAATAAAAGCTTCGTTCGTTCATGATAATTACTATGAAATAAAAAGAAGAAGATGGCGACTCGATGAGCCACGTGGGTGCGTGCGTCAGAGAAGATCATTCATGACCGCGACTATATGATTTCGGAGTTTATGAGGGGGAGAAACAAAATAAAATAAAGCAAAATGAAAAAACTTATAAATAATCTATATAATAATTTTTGTGTAAAAGTACGTAGAATTATATAGTGTAACTTTGGGCATGATTAAATCTGGGATGAGAGCGTAGGTATAGGTATCATTAAATAGTGATAAAAAGACGATTAACATAATGGGAGGGACTCGGACTTCCATTGCTGTTCGGGCTCGTTTCAATGATTAATTATTCTTAATGCTGACCACACGTCACTAATCACCAACGACTGAGGTAATTACCGTGTACACGGTTGATTGGTTGGAAAAAGAAGGAACAGCGAGGAAAAAAAGAAACGCAAGATAAGAAGTGGAAAAAAATAAATAAATAAATAAATAGAAAAAAAAAAGGAAAAAACTCGTCCGGTTTACTTCACTCGGTGTAAAACCCTGGGCATAATTTCATACGCAGAATACGCTATTACGAATAAAACTTACGTGGAATACAACTTGTATTACCGCGTATCTGCCGAAGCGAAGGCAAGTGGGATATACGCCAAACCATGTATAGATTAACCGACCTTGCGAATGAGAAAATATCAAAAACAATTCTATCGAACGTATCGGAGAACTTGACTTAATCACTTTTCTATACAAAATAATCGTTCGGCGTGAATCAAAAGTTTACAGATGGGAAGTAATTATCAGCTGTATAATTATATGATTACCTTCCATATTAGACGATCGTTACATTATAAAATGAAAATGACGACGATCGGTTAATTGATTGAAAAATAAATGAGTTTAATAATATATCGAAGGGAAAATAAAGTGATGCGCGGTGGTATAAGATTATCAATTCGTGTGTACGCGTATATAATTAAAGGAGTTTGTTTGTTTTAATGCACCTATGACGATATTTAATATGCAACTATATCCGCGCACCGCGTTAATTAAGACGCGAGAAAAGTTGATTAATCAGACTCTCGTCTTGTCCGTCCTTTTTGAACCATATAAAAGGAAATTCCTCAATTTCGATCCGCAGGATTCTGCGAAAGGCCACAGAAAAGTATCTGGAATGGTATACTCGAAGCAGGTACAAGCGTTCCTCGTTCCTTGTAATTCCGTATAAGCCAACCTGGCTTTTATGTGCCGATCTCTATGCCTACATACATAACAGCAGATACGCACACCCGTACATGTGCGTAGACGCGCGAATCGCTTGGGCTCCGCACTTGGCGCACGCGTTCGCCGTTTCATTGCAGAAATTATATAAGACAGTAATACCGAAAATATCCACCGAAGGATCAGACACCAATTCGGTATATAGAAACCGGAAGTGAATGATAGAGAGAAATTGTTGCGTCGTCGAGCTTTTTCAAAGGAAATTATGGCTGACAGATCGTACATAAGAATCGGAAGGTATTCAAAGCGCCGTAAATTATTCGCATAATTGAAACGTCTCTTTGAATATTATGGAATGACACGCGAGAATTCGTTTTGCCGCCAATGAGAAAACCGACGTCGTACGAGATGCGTGAAATCCTTTCTTTTTTTTTTTTTTCCTTTTTCTCTCCTATCTATTTTATGATCGAGCACCACGCACGCCTATAGGCGTACGCGGCCGAAGGAAAATCACCGCGGTGACATATAAAAATTTCGATCGTGAAGAGGACGAAATCACCCACGCGATGATATATATTAATATTTAAAAGTTGTATCTCTACGGTTATGGACATTGATTTTAATAAGCTGATAAGTTATGATAGATTCACGTCAATTATAACGGCCGATTTCAAAGATGGCGGTCGATACCTCAGCTAGAGAAGTTTTTTCGACCAAATAAAAAAGTGATAAAAATTTGACGCACATACCTCCGTCCGCGATAACATCAGTTTTTTAATTATGATTTTTTTCTCGCCTATATTACATAAATACGCGACGTCGGAACTACAATATGGCGGAGAATCGTCAACGATGTAAATACAGATACAGGGGAAGGAAGTGATTTTAAGAAAAGGAACGCGTTATAATATATTAATCCGAGCATACAATCGCTGGAATTTTTTTTACCGGTTTTTTTTTGTTACTCATTGAGGCATGCGTGTTACACGAAGGGTCTACCGTATCGAGATCACTTCGTAGGATAAGCTCACAGTGCGGCTGCAAAGTATAAGCTCACGGGGTATAAACGTTAGGAATATAAAAGAGAAGCGGGGACGCACAGATCGGTTAGCCGCAACTAAAATATTATATACTCATATAAAGAATCGAAGATAACATCTGCCACTGTCTACCGACATTATCATCTGACTTTTGATTTCTGTTTTCATTTCGACGTGGGTATATAACGCGCGTTACAATGATACACGTATACGCTCGATTGTTTTTTTACTTATTTATATTTCTGTTCAATTTTTATTTCAACTTATTCTCTCGGTCTCCGCTCGGCGCGTTCTTTTATCTTCTGACCTTATTTATCAGGAGCGATGTACCGTCGGCGTACGTGTAGGTACGTAGAGCCGGTTCACGAAACGGTAACGGGTGTAGGATCCGGCCCCCCGAGTTTTCGGGTTGATATCAAAGTCCCACAATTTGACGGACGCGCCGAACTACTTGGAATGACTTCTGATCGATACCGAACAACAAGATCCGCCGACCGACGAAGATACGGACTTCGAATACACATCGAGCAACGGAGCCGAAGCCGCCTCGCTCTCCTCTCGATCACGCTACTCGACGGACGCGCTCTGTGCGTACCGTCAAGATTTTACGATTGCATATTATACCGTCATTGTATTCCGAGTGACGGCGTTTCTATCTCGGTTGTGCGTACACCTCGCGGTCCTCCTCCGTCGCCGGGCTGTACGCGGTAGTAGAAGAAGAGAACGCCGAAGTCGAACCCCCACAATCTCAATTCTCATAAAACATTTATACGCGCTCCGTGGCTCCAGCATCCAGTCACAGTCACGATTGGCGTTCGGCTGGACTTCCAATTTGTTCGTGCACACGTATATAATAACACGTGAGCGTGCTGGTTGTAACACAGGTACAGCGAATGACGAAAGAATGAAGATAAAATTAATTGTAGCGGGCTTCCGAGAAGCATAATGCTGTTGGTCGGCGGATGGGTGTATATATATACACCGGTGTATATCTATACGCATTCGCTACCGGTGGTTCCGCGATCTATTTGAACCGATAAGATTTCTCTCCGTACCGTCCGTTCATTTGTCAGGTTTGAGGTGGAGAGGAACTTCGTAGCCGTAGCCTTCGGTATATCGGTAGAAAGCTCAGCTGCTGCTCGCCTCGCACTCCGGGTTAAATCCAGGCAATTAATCGACATTACCTAATCAAATTTTTGTAATTTTCTTTCACTCGACTTACTTTTTTCTTTTTTTTTCGCTCTCCTTCTTTTTTTCCATTTCTATACCTACGCGTACGCGGTCGATGGTCTTCTTTTTTCACACGTCGTTAATATAAGCGGACACGTTCGCCCGTAATACGAACGCGTCGAATGTCCTGGGATGAGTTTGAAACTCTGGGCATCGAAAGCCCGCGCGAAATAAGGACTTCCTAAATAGCGTGCCTCCATGTACCGCGCATCTATGTGTATATACACCTAGTGTTATATATCCACGTGTAAAACGAAACGTACGCTAGAAAGTCGACCGCATATGGCGGTAGATTACCTGCTTATTAGACCACAATGGAGGCTGTAACACAACGGGCACTCGAAGAGTTACGGAGAGCTACTACCCCCGTGGACCCCTTGAAACGCCTATGCGTTGTATATGTATATGTGTACACGTGTACCTATATACCTGCCTACCTTCCGAAACGCTGTTCCGTACTCCGCCTCAAAAATTAAGCTAACAAGCCAGCCTCACTCTCTTTGTAAGGTACGCCAAATTCTAACACACATCTCCGTAAATTTTCTTTTTTTTTTTTTTTGGTCCGCGTACTCACACGTCGTTTTACCCCCGATGTGCGCAGGTATGTATAGGAATAAATACGAATGTGACGAGTGGTATTTAAAAAATAAAAAGACCCGCACGTCGTGGAGTTTGTTATACGCACAAAAACGGTGTATATATAGGTAGGTAGGTACTGCATTAAACTACACTGTATATGTAAAGAACAATATATAATATAGTGTTCGAAATACACAATAGTAGAAAGGTAGAAAGGTACAAATGGTATAGAATTACCGGTATATTGTGGAGAGGTGTGAAGCTTTTGAAAAAAAAAAAACGAAACTAACAAATAAAAATGAAATAAAATAAAACGAGGAGAGAGAAAAGAAAAGGAAAAGAAAAGGAAAAATCGTAAATGCCCCTGGGGTAGATCGGATTTCGTTATTGTCATTGTAATTTGTCTGCGGGGCGCAGTTTTGGGGCGGGTCTCTAAATACGCCTCGTCCCGCACCGTGTAAGGACCCCACACTGCAGTCCTTCAGAAAATAAAATGAAATAATATACAGATGGTTGTTTGTCCGAATGTCACCAAAGGTTATTATATGCCTCATTACGCACTGCGAACCGTATATTCCGATATGCCTTATAACTTATATTATAATTCGGCTGGTTGTCAACGCTGCATTTCATTCTGCGGATCCCCCTCGAAGAATTTTTTTTTTTTTTTCTCAAATAAAAATGAATTCATCGAAAAATAGGGGCCTACCAACGGAAATAAAATCGCAGTACATTCCGCACGTATATCGTGGGGAAACCCGCATGCGCGATTAGGTCGGCTAGACGTGGAAGTTATGGTGGTATAATCGTTTGAAACGTCCCGAAGTCAGGAAATCGTTTGCTTGCGACCGAATAGGAATTGATCGGTACCCTGCGGAGTTCAGGTACGTACAGGTATATCTGCGAACCGTTTGATTATCGAAACCAACAAAAAGAGAGAAGAAACTAAAAACGACCGTAGAATAGAAAAGAAATGAGAAGAGACGAAGAAATTGAAAAGAAAAAAGGCCGCTTTGCAGAGGGGAATTCCGGTCGATTGAAAAGCGGAAAAAAGACAGAAGGGGGGGATGAGGGGAGAGAAAATAAAAAATAAAGTTGAGCCGATCCGAGTTGAAGCGAAGAGACACGAATTTCCTATCTTAGACAGGTTTGTCGGATAACATTTGCCAGCGACGTCCAATTTACCCGGACGAAGGACACGACGACGCCGATGAGCCGGGGGGACGCGAGCGATCGCTCGGCGGGTATATCTGCGGGAGACGTCCGGCGCGTCGCTTTAAGTCGGCACAAGTTTCCTTATAGTCGTCGCGGAATAACGATCTGTAACACATCCTCTGGTAAATGGATAAGTGGATAAGCGTTACGTAACCCGCTGCCGGACCGCCTCGCGTATAGGTGCACCGGGTACGGCCGTACGGGTATAAAGTCGAGTAGTACCTATAACCGAAGCTGCGGCGAACGCGGCGAACGCGGCAACGCACGTTCGCATGGCGCGCCTACGGCTAGTGACATCAGAGTGAAAATGCCGATCATTTCCGCTAACTATCTCTGCCTCCGTCCGACCCGTCCGAGATCCTCCTCTCGTCCTCCGATGCAGGAGTCGCCGTAGCCGCGCAAAGTCCTGCGAGGGCAACCGTCACCCGGTTGTCCGCAATCGAGGCAGTTTGCTCACCTTTAAGCTCCGAACGCGACGTGAAATAAAATCTATGGCTTTGACGTGCGCATCTCAACGATCGGTTTAAAAGCGAACTTATGTATTTATACCTGCGCGGAGCCGAGGAGTAAAATAAATATTACGACCGACGCCGTGGAAAATTGTCCTTTTTCTTTTTCAGATCTTTTTTTTTTTTTTTCTTTTTTTTTTCACGGTGCGCTACGGGAGATAAATGAAAGCTAGGCGATTTCAGAAGCGAGCGAGATTTGTGCGATTGACATTACGCACGTATCGGGGAAAAATAATGGTAAATATCGAGCGGTTCTTGGGTAGAAGTGATATTTTAGAGATTGATTGATAATTCGCGGTGCGAATCGAATTACCACTTTCTCCGAATCGCGGCGCGTTTACTTCCTGTTTTCTTTTTTTTTTTTTTTTTCAACAAACTTGGTCGTATTTTTCAAGAGGTACTTACTTTTCAGGAGAGGAAGATCGTTCATGAATCCACCGTCGTCGACGTTCGTGTTCTGCAATAACACAGAATATTTCTTGATTAGATCGAAGACGTGATATTTTCGAAAAAAAAATTGAATAATGAAATTTTCAAATATCGCATCGTTGGTACTAAAAATGCGGTCGGGTGGGGTTCGATTATACGAGTAACAGACACGACGCACGTAATACAACGTACCTATATACATATGCCGGAAAGTATTCAAATTAAATTCTTCTTGATAATATAAAACGCTACTGTACGGGGTTATAATATCTGGAACAGGGCAGAAAAGGCATGAGATGAGCGCTCCGCCATTTCCCCTTCTCTTTTTAATATGCGCTCACTGACCGATGGTCAAAGACCAGATATATTGAATCTCTCTTACTTTTTTTTTTATCCTCTTTATAAGGTTACGTATCCCGCAAGCTCGATGGAATTCGCGAAAAAGTTGAGATTTTTCCTTAAATATTTCTTCGTATATTACACGTATATTATTCGCATTACAGCCGGTGCAGGGGTTGCGATGTTATACGACGATCGGCATAGCTGTACGAACCATAAGCGGCTTGTTATACATTACAACAAGCGCGCTTATACGTTTTCATTAAGCAGCGAGTTAATTTGTTACACTTAATTATCAGGGCACGCCAAAGTCATTAGCTGTCGTCTCGGGTTTCGACACGGTGGCGAAGTCTGTCTAATTATTATTAATTAGCTTATCGTTCGCCCGCGATAATATTAATAACGAACGGGTTTACCGATTCGTCTTCGCTCGTGTATACGATGTATTATACCTACATCTGCGTGGCGAAGCTTGGATCAAAAGATCCCCACTGCGCGAAACGGGGGAGCGCGGATTTAACAAAAATTGCGGTAATTAGCCCACGCTTCCAGTACACCGAAGTTCGTCTCCCTTCTTATTTTATTTTTTTTTTTTAACCTCCGTCTTTCCACCGTTTTTTATTCTTCGATTGCCGCGCACATGACCATTCCCCCTTTTTTCCTAATGTCCGTTTCTTTCGATACCACTATACACACGTGATCAGCACGTACTCGAGTGCAAAGGAGAATTCCCGGAGGTATTGCAAGAAACAGGCTGTATGAATAATTCTAAACCTGGAGTTAGCGGTGCTAGTAAATAAATAAATAAATAAATAAATAAATAAATAAATAAACAAGTAAACCGCGTGGGGCAGCAAACCTCGCAAATGTAACTACGAAGCTTAAATCATTGCAATGGAAACCCATGCAGACGGTTTAACGGATGTGTATATGAGTATTCGCATAATGTAGGTACAGGGCGACACAAATGTATATGTACGTAATGTAACGAAGGTATGAACCAAACGAAGCTGCGTCACTTGACTGCCATTTTTTTTTTTTTTCAAGTTTTTTTTCCGGTTTCCCAGTTGCATCTATATTACAAGCTTTTGTATTCGATTCTTTCATCCTTCCACCTGCGTTCTGTCTCGTATTCTCAAACCGCTTTCGAATTGTTTCGTCTCAGTAGTCGCGCCCGCGAAAATTCCACCGGGAATACCACAACACGGGTCAACTATGCGCGATTATGGAAAAAGCAAAAAAAAAAAAAAAAAAAGTCACCACGTACATTCGAGAGTCCGGCTCGTGTTTCGAGTTTTGCAAAGGGAAAAATCGTACGACTCTCACATACTTTCGTGGTCCAATTAACGGTTCGTTTTCGTTTTCGAAAAAAAAAAAGAAAGAAAGAAAAAAAGGACAGGAAGTAGAAAATGATGGCGAAAATGGTCACAACCCTAATTCGGTCTGGGGACTAACGAGGCACTCGATAGGATTAGGAGAGCTGCAATGGGTCCGTTTCCAGTTAATTCAAAAAAAAAAATGTCGATCATTGATTGGGCAACAGATGCGGTTTCCACTGTCACTTGATCACGACTTAGGCGCGCGAGCATCTGTGTGCTTTATACAGTTGAGATGAAAAATTAGCAAAACTATGCATCTGGTGCAAAATCGTGGGCGTTTTTCGCTACGACTGATTTCGTTTTCTTTTTCACTCAAACTCCGCGAAATGTGGATGGTCGAGGATAGCTTTTAAATATTATCGGCAAGCCTACAATAGCTGCATATTGAATTACTGTGGGATTTTCTCACACCCGTACAACGTGTACATAACGCGGTTTAAATGTTTTACATAATAATAACGATTCGATCAAGAGTTGGGTTTAATAGATACAACGTACGTTATAAAAGTTCGTATTATATGCTCGCGGAACTATTACCACAGGTATAAATACCCCGCGAAACGTATAATTTTCAATAATAATCACGATAATATAATCGCGCAAATATTTACATACAGGTGAACGGACAGATGAGGAATGATGGTGGACTATCTTACGGATATTAAAAGCGTATATAGGAGCGAAACATGGTCGTGCGTGTGGCCGCGTTTGAAAGAAGGTATACGTATATAGAGAAGTATGTAAAGTTTATAATGGAGTATGTATACCTCACACCTAACCGTGCCTCATACTTTTGAACGGTGTGCCGCGGATCGCTCACGAAGCGATTGTGCATGCTATATTCTTGTCTTTCATTGAATCAAGCTTGAATCGCGTCGTTTCAAGTGAACTTATCACGTTGCACGTGATAAATGACCGACACCGGTCGGAGAGATCCTCGTGTATTCCTGTAACACCGGGCGAAGAAGAAGGAAGGGGGGGAAAAAAAAGACCAAAACGGACTTTATCACTCCTTGAAAAATACGTTCAACAGCGTTGACCGGTTATCCTATCGAATCGCGTCAAAAAATACCGAGCAAATGTTAATTTTCGATAATCACACGCGGATCTCCGATCGACGAGGTAAAAAAAAAAATGAGAAATGAAAAAAAAAAAAGACGAAATCATCGCCGTCGGATTACTAAACTTATTTATTCATAAATTTCGTCAATTGGGTTACCCGCGTCAGTCGAGCGGAGAAGTGACGGATCCATCGGTCCGAGGTGCATTTCTAATCGAATTCATTATACGACGAATTCAATAACTTGCGATGTTTGCCGCGATACGTACGATCGTGTAAGCGTGGCCGTGTGTCGGGACTGGCACCGCTGAGAAGTACGAACATTTTGAAAATAATAAGAAGCGAGGACGTGTGGTTCATCATAATTTAAAATAGATTAGTAAGTTAATTATTATTCGTGAATGACGGTGCCGAAAAATCATCGGCTCGGGCCCCCTCCGATTGTAATTACGCTCTTCTAACCGTCTAAAGATATCTCATAGGAATCCCTTACGCCGGTGCGACGCGCCCGCAACGAAGCCGAGACCGCGACGGACCCGAAAATAGGTCCTATGTAATTTTCCCCCGACTCGCGGTTAGACGGACACCGCGCTCCCATAAGAGAAATGTAATAATGTCGATCTCGTGCCGCGACGCCGTGACCATAATTTTCATGCGTTCACGTGCGCTAATTGACCGCGATCACCGAAACGAGCAAGAATTCCGGAATCCGAGCGGTAGGATTTCAAATTCCTTGAAAAATATTTTAAAACGCTCGGCTTCGCTTCCCGATAATTCCGCCGCGCGTAAGACCCCGAAAAATCGTTATTCACGCGACGCGTGATTCCACACCTCTCCGTTTCTCGGGGTTTCCAGCCGTGCCGCGCGGTACGACGAATATATATATATATTCCGCTTTCTTCTCTTCCCCGTCGCACGATAAATCGTCAGTCGAAAAAACATAATTTCGTTAGACGTCGCGAGAAGCGCAGGGACTACTCGTCGGGAAGCGCGTTTACAAAGGTCCGATAACGAGGAGACCCCCAATATAACCGAGCGCGCTAACAAGATTTGCCTTATAAAATTGGGTCGCTACGGCGAACCTCCGTTTCTACAGATACACGTACGTTCCCACCGTGCTTCCCGGATGTACTTGTAACATATGGTGCGCCCGAGTCCCTTTCGCTACACACGAATGCCCGAAGCAATGTGTGTGGTCTGGATTACCTGTATATGGCTATATATACCCGTGCGTGCGGCAAAATTAACCTCAGGTGCTTTTTGATCCCCTGGGAATAATTGTCACTCGAGATAATTATTAATCACTCCGGTCTGCCGATACATCGACCGTATACGCACACGCGCGCGCCTACGGTCGATGGGCCGGAGATATTGGCAAAAGCCAATTACCAAACGACGCGATGTACCCCGTCCGAAGTGGTAGTTGTAACGTACAACGGGACTTTCCCGATGACAGCGTAAGAAACGAGAGAGAGAAAAAAAAAAAAAAGTAGAAATGAAAAAAAAAACAACAAAATTGAAGACCGAGGATCACCGGCGAAAGAAATGAGATCGAATGGGAAGTCACCCGACGAATATTACACGCGCCGCGTCGAAAAGGGTTATTCGAAAAAGAAAGAGAGAAAGAAAAAAAATGCGTCGAAGAAATCAGCGATTCGAAAAAAGGAGAACACGCGTATCAATCACTGCGGTAATCTAACTCATTATATCGAAAGTTGTGGCGTATAAACGGTGCGATATACTTTTTGCGTCTATTTTCATTCCTTCTTTTTTTTTTTTTTTTTCACCCATTCGTTTATTTTGTCGAATTCGACGAGATTGAATCAAGTTTGCGAGTCGAAGCGGTAAAATTAATAATCGACTATTTTAATATTTCTTACGGCGCTGGTTTATTACCAAACCTCGATAGATCCGTACGAACGTTGTTAACGATCGGTTTTTTTTAACAAATAATAGAAATAATAAAAAATGTTGGGACTACGTACATCATCGCTCACCTGGGGGTCGTCAACGAGGCTGGTGTGTAGAACTAGGTCCGTTTGGTCGAGTCCCGGAGGTGGTAAAAGGGCGTCGGGACGTCTTACGCCACCGTATTCGACACCTCGACCTCCACCTCCGCCACCACCTCCTCCGCTACCTCGACCACCGTCGTAAGGAAACGAGGCGTGCATGTTCGTCTGGAAAAAAAAGAGAATGACAAGGACGGTCGATTAATCCAACGTTCGAAAGAATCTAGTCGTCGTTATTTGGAGAAAGTGTTCGGATCGTTTACGGGGGGGGACATTGGCAAAATGAATTTTTCACGCTCTATATGAAATATCATTATTATACGGGAACAAAACTCTATACATTGAATGTAAATTGAATCGACGAATTATCAATCACATACGCCGTCCGTCGGAGCGGTCTAAACTCTGAAATTAATCGTGAACGTGCGATGCAATTTGACACGGCTGTTGGTTTATCTCGATTAGACCGATCAGGCCTAGCAGCTGATCGGCCAACCGCTCAACCACCGGGAACACAAGGTGTCCCGAAGCACGCACCGTTCCGAACCGGCGTAATGTCAGTTATGTGGCAATAACGATTTCGAGCATTCTTCGGCGTATCCATCGAGTTATAGCTAACAGCCAAGTGAGATTCGATCGAGGCGGGAGTACGTGTTCATCTGCACCGTACGTAGGTAGTCCGCGGGCGTTAATTCTTCGGACGGCGCGCGGCTATTAGGGCAGCCCCACTCGATAAACGGCCCGATTATTTCATCGACGTTGGATTATCGTCAACGTTCGGACGCAATCGTTTCAGGGAGACACGGAGAAACGATCCCTCCGATATCGAAAAATTTAGCGATGGTGAAAAAGAGGTTCGATCTGCCCAATCTATTTCGCCACGCGAAGACGTTGACGAGAAACACGCGTTGGAACGGATCGATCGAAAGTCGATCGGTACAACGTCGATTTAGATCTAGTTAATCTTCATCTTCGTACGGTGCGTTAGAGAGATTGCGTAATTTGAAATGCATGAAATAGAGATCGAATTCCGTGCATTTGCCCGTACACTGTATATACTTACTTACGTACGTACGTAACTGATTAATGCCAATGTTCTCGGCGCGCTGCGCAACTTTGATTGGAACAAGGACGACCGATAGATTTACTCGTGTCGTCCGTTTCTTTCTCAGAGAATTCTAATGACGAAGTACCGATAAAGTACGCGATGCTCTGTGCCAATGTGGATTAATTCACATGTCAACGTCAGCCACGATCCGAACCAGTCGGGGCGATCGAATCTTTAGGTGGAATCGGAATCTCCCGCGCGTTCGCATCTGATTTTGAAACTCCTTTCTTCGAACGCAGATTCCGAAAAGGTGGAAACAAAAGAATAAGAAACATAGAGAATGCAGGAGGATGTGGATATTGTCGACGAACGTTGCTCGACGCTTGTATTCTATCCGATATCCTGAAACGAAAGGTGATCCTTATTAAATAGTCGCGTTACTGGGAGCAGCAGCGGTAGCACGAATACCGGACATTGGCATTTATAGCGATCTGCGGAGGCCGTACAATAAGCGGCAATACCGGCGCATCGAACGTAACGATAAATTTAAATATTCCGATTCCTCCGATAGATGATCGCCATGTGCATCCTCTTAGTGTTACAGTTCCCAGGCAATTATTTCCGTAGAAGAATCCGCGCGCGGGAGTCTCTCCCGCCGTACTCCACATTATCTCAATCTCTACGGTGGTCAGTGCGGCAACGTAGAAGCGTACCGCGGTCGTGGTACAAAGCAGATATCTGTTCAGCTACCAACAATAAACCTGTGAACGACTGCGATCCGCGCGATTTTACCGAGGTGCATCTCATCTTCGAAGAGGAGCGAATGTGTCACTTGCAAAACGAACGCTTCGACGTGCTTGAGTAATCTTCGCGATTACGCGGTGCGCGAAAACCGATTGAATCGCACACTCATGTACGCGTACGGGTCGCTTTCGGGACAAAAGAGACAAAAGCCCGCGTCCGACTAACAACCGTACGATCGATTATCCACGCCATCACTCAATCGCAATTATATTCCTGTATGTATACCTATTTATTCATCGCCTCTAATTTTGGACGTTGTTCGACGATTCGACCGTCGAATCTGACCCCCCCCCCCAAGGAATCGTACGAAATAATCCATCGTCGCGGGTGACTGTTGCCCGCAAACGACGCTCTCGCAAAAAATCGTAAAAATCGACAAACGCTCGAAACTGTTAACACGTCCGCGCGTAACGAAGATTATCAAAAGCGCCGTACGGTCATACCCGGTACCCCAGACGCTATAAGCTTTATGGGAAGATGAACTATGCACCCGAGGACGATGAAACTAGCGGTACCGCTCATACGGCGTCTAATACCACCCGGCACCGGGTCATCCGAGATATGACACGAGAATTTCTATCGTAGAATATGGTATATAGTCGCGGTGTATCCGTTGCCGGAGGATCGAGACGCGCGAGTTTTCCAAGACGATCGTGATCGCAGCCGATCTCGGAAAGGCCTGGCGAACGAGGAATAGGTACGACGATCACCTGCGCGTTCGTATTATAGTTATGTTTAACACGCGTACGTGCGTACGAACGCGTTGTTGCGCGTACATGGAGATATCGCGGTACTAAAGAGGGACTTTTACGGGGCTTACGAACCCAGTCCAGCGAAGGCCGAACTCGAACTCGAACTCGAACTCGCCTCGGAGGGTCAGAGTGCACCGACGACGCGTAAGACGATCTGACCTGTTTGCCGGACGGCCAGGGAAGAACGGAGGAATCGTTCACTACCGGGTTTCTCGCGGCTTCGCGGACTGCTCCCGTGTTTCTGTTGCCGTTGCCGTTGCCGTTGCCGTTGCCGCGATGCTTACCGTGGCTATAATTAACGACTCGACTTTACCTTTCGTCTCAACCTTTTAATAATTGCTCGGCAAATCGCTCCGCGCCAAAGAGGCCGATCCACAGCGATACGGTTACATACACCGACAAGCGGCACTTAATCATTTCATCTAGCCGTTGCCACGTTCACGCAATTACACGAGGTGGTTCAGGTCCGTCGCGGATTACCCCCAGGGAATCCGCGAAAACGAAAAAGAAAACAGACGCGGAACGGGAGAAACTGCAACAAGTTTCACGGTGAGGTGATTCATGGGTGACGACGAACCGGATTCAAAATCTGTGAAAATCCCGATGGCGTATCGCGCTCCCGTGCTTCGAAAGTTTCGATCGTAAACGGTTCTGGGCGCGAACGTCGAGTTATTATTCCTGCAGCGCGAATGCCCCGGCGTGTATTACTTTCTGGAAATATAGTGGCACTACGTCTTCGGAGGGAGAATTACGTTACCCCAGTGCAGAAGCTGTAAAGTCTATTTTCAGTGTAAAATTAGAGTCTGATGACTTGCGATACGAAGGAAGTGACGGTAAGTGCCTTGGCGATAGTTTTGATTTATACCAATAGAGGTTGAACTCGTCCCTTCGGGGCGTTACGCACACCGAGGACGGCGTGTTACGAATATTACGGCGGGCGCGTATCGCCGGTAGCAGTTTGCACGGTCTAGCTGTAGGAGGAACGAAAAGAAAGAAAGAAAAAAAAAAAGAAAAAAAAAAAAGACGGAAAAATACAATGCGAGACGCGGCTCTTTTCAGGTTGCGTTGGCTATTAAACGAATCATTTACGAAGAAGGACGAAAGATACGTACAAACGCAATTTGCAACAGAAACGAGGTTCGTATATATATAAGATCACGTCGCCGCTGCCGTTCGCTGCATCTTTGGGTACATATGTATGTACACGTCAAAATGTACCCACCTATAATAACGCGTATCGCACGGACGACACGGTAAAACGTCGCCGATATGAAACGAGACAAGAGTTAAAAGAGACCCAATTCCCACAGTGGAGTTTTTTTTACGATTCAACCTGACGATAGTGCGACGATGCTGCAGTGGGGAATATTTTCTTTTTTCGTACTTTGCACGCGGGTAGTTTTAGCGAGCGTATTATACATGTACGTTTATTCGTCATGCTACGTGACTCGAACGGTGCAATTGCCTCTTGCGAATAGGCGAGCGTAGTTGGAGAAGGATTCGATGAAACGTTGACTGAAAAATTTCTACGATTCCCGCAGAAAATTGAGTCACGCCCCCGTTTACTTGAACTTCGGCGTTGATCGCACTTCGTTGGAAACGGTTGACATTGTTCCTTCGGGTTCTAGGGTCACGGGTTGGGTCGGGGAAAAACGTCGTCCGTTTGTTATTCCGTTTCTGAGAAGTTTGCTGATTTTTATTCGCGATAAAGCGGTAATAGGTATAACCGGAAACGAAGGAGATACTTCGAGGACTGCGTTCCGCGATACGAGCGGTGGGTAATTGAGTGCTGCGGGAGCCTAACTTAAGCTGAGAAAGTTTTCTAAGAACTAAAACGCGAGTTACGTTCAGAATTTTAATCACAACGACCGCGGCGAGCGAAGGAAAAGCAACGTAGATTTGGGCCAACTCGCGGTTATATACGTATACATACGCGAGTGCAATTCAACTTTGCGGTAGACGTACCGTACATCAAGTTACCACGTTTGCAAACGCGCGCGGCTTCCCGATGAAATACCTTCGCTTTAAATCCTTACTCTCTTTTTTTTTTCATTCTCCTCTTTCCGTTTTTATTCGAGATGGTCACATCGCGCAACGCGAACGCGAGCGTTGAAGCTACGACAGGTGAAATTTCAACGATTCGCTCTCCAGATTAAGCGTCATGCTTTATTACGCGGTTTCGCCGTTTCCATTCTTATCACACCGCTTCTTTTTCCACGGAATTCCGCGGAGCGGGCTACGCCTTCCGCCTCCGCGTGCTCGCGATATGACGTGGACCACGAAAGGTGGTGACCCACTGCCTCGTTGGGTTCAAAAAGTTCAGATTGATAAGCCCTTGCGCTAGCCGCTGTTATACCTCTGCCGCCGCCGCCGCCGACTTCTTCTTTCACACCGTCGTCGCGTCGCGTCGCCCCGCGTCTCCGCGCGGTACGGATCGTCCGCAGAATCTTACCGGGGCAACTTTTTGCACTTCGCTATTGCGGCGGCAGCAACTTCTCTCCGCTACTTCGCTTATACCTCCGCGTATACCGCGGGGCGGGCAGCACAGAGGAGGATCTGTACGACGCGAGGATGAAGTTCCTCGGAAACATCTTCGTCAGTGATTCTTTGAAACGTCGCCTCGCGATCCCCAACATATAATAAGTAACTCAATTAGCGATCGAGGGGATCGAGCCTCGAATGACGATCATTTTTACAAACGTACGCTTCTCGAAGCCTGGCGATCGATCCGTCGAAAAAGAATTCACGAGGATGAAAGAAATTTTCTGAAACCAAGTTCGGTACAAAATACTTCGCTCGCAGTAGAACGCATGCCGATAAATCGGTATTGCAACATTTAACAGTATCGCAGCTGAACCTACGGTGGTTGTTTCTATAATGGAACCGGTCTGCGTGTGCGCTGTTTCACAGTTCTTACAAAGATAATATATCATAGAGCGGTGGGTACGTGTTCGAGAAATGCAGCCTGCGCACAGGCGGTTAGCTCAGATATTATATATATATATATAATATCTGTATACGACGAGGTTCAAACTTATCGCTCGTTTATGCGTTTAGGATGCGTAAACACGTTGCGTACGGGGGTGCGTAATATTCCGAATCCTGTACAATTCCCTTCGCCGCAGGACGTCGCCGCGTCGCGGCCGTATAAAACTTCGTCCCGAATCCGAAGGATTTCGTGAGTTTCCTGCACGCGCGCGGTGCGCACGAATTCGATCGAGGAAATGCACCGCATGGGAACTCCGCGGGTTCGGCGGTCGGTATTTCGAGCGACGATCGTACGGAAACGCGCTCTGATAACCATACCCACTAATTTCGTTCAATGAATAAATACGGTTACGCTCGGTTATGTTCAGTTCGAAGTTTGATTGGATTTCATTCCCGGCGTGTAGACGATGACTTTCACGCTGTAAAAAAAAAAAAAAGAAGTCATGCGCGCGGCGTCGCCGGTTCGAGCGGCGGCTAATGAACGAACAAACGAATCTACTAACTGGAGGATCGGCGATGAGCGAACGAATTGCGTCTTTCCCATGGTGATAGTTATAAATTGGCGTTACCGGGTATTAGTGGAATTAAACGCGCTTATAACAGTCGTCGCGACGCGTATGCATGTACACGCGGTGGTAATACGCTACTAATGAGATGAAATGTGATCGCCTTTCTCTTGTTAAACGCGCGCGCTCACCTCTACGCAATGAAATCGCGTTTATCCGGAATTTTTACCTCCTACCTTTACCCGTTGGCGATGAACTTATAAATATATATATATATATATATACATATATATATATATCCATATACATATAGGTATTAGGTATACGCCAACTCCTCACGTATACACCATTTACGCGAGTTAATCGCGAGGAGGTAGGTTACCCTAGGACAGGTACGTTCCTTATCTAGATCAAACTAATTTAATCGCAGCTTCCGTCATCCTCGTCGAGAAAATCAACCGACAAAAAAGAAACGCACAGGACTTTTGACGTTCGTCGACCGGCTCGTATATACGACGACTCGACGCTGCTGATCGCCGCACCGCCGTACGGACGGATACGTATTATAGTTTTCTCTTATACAAATCGAGACCTCGATGCTTGTTTTTTTTTTTTTTTTTGTCACTACTTTCGAGCAGAACTGCACGAAATTTCATCCTTTTCGCCTATCGGAGTCGCTTCGATTACCGTGGATGTGTTCGGTATGAATAAATTCTAGATATAATACACGTGTACTTTTTCGATGCTTTTTTTGTCCGTAGTCTGGCAGGGGACGTGCGAAGAGTACGTGGAGTACCATAAGGAAGAAGTTTGCGATTCTGATGAGATCAGTGATGTATCGCGTCCATATCCCGGGCTCTGTATCCACCGCGCGCGACATTCATGCGCCAGCGAAATGTCTTTCTTCGTCTCGGAATTTTCTGACTCACGACGTATCGCGCGAAAAGCTAGACAAGTTTCTACCGTACTTTCCCTTCCTCTCTTCCCTCCGATCTCGTCATAATTTTTTTTTCTCTCTTCTCATCCGACGTATCGAACGGGTGAAACAAATCAAACGCGTCTTTGAAAATTCACCCGAGTGAAATCGAGACCCGAACAAAATCGCCGACCCCGCGGTAAGTCGACCGCAATCGAGGTGAAAAACGGTTTTGTTGTCCCGTTCTGACAATAAAACTCCAAAGAAGATCGCGCGAACCAAGTCCGGATGATCCCTCGCGTAGTCCACAAACGGACGTACGTACGTACGGCTTAACTTAACTCCAAACTCCGAACCGGGTGCACGAGGAGGCACAATAACCCGGAATTCCCCGCTCTAAATACCCGGTTAAAAATGCCGTCACGTCAGAAATGCCAGGCGTTTGGGCGTATATGAGGTGGTTTCGTTGTACATCGTGCATCCAGATACCGTGGCGCGATTGCAGTTGGACCGGATCAACTGGGGCGTGTAATGCGGGGGTCTTTAGGATCGCGGGCATTGAAGGGGCCAAAAAAAGGGAGCGAGCGGAGATGAATTTGCAGGGGTAGTGGTGCCGGTCGGGATAGGGTGAACGGGCTACGTTTTACTGGGTGGTCCTGCAGGAGGCCACTCAGCTGATTATTAGCATTGTGATATCGACTGCAACCCCCCTATGTCACGACAGCGGCAACGCGACCGTACAACATTTGCCGTAGAGAGTATTTCTGATTTAATAGCGAGTGGATGAACGTTTTCAATACCATTTATACGCTCCTTTGACGAGCTTCAAGATTTCCAGGCTTCTACGATATCGATTTCGCGATTGTAAAAAATAAAAAGAAAAAAAATAGGAGAGAGAGAGAGAGAGATGAAGAAAATGCAGCGAACGGTAAGCGATCAATCGACGGTCAATCGATGTCCCGTCGAGAATGGACAGAGGACATTTCATCCGTTCGGAGGATCGCGCCGGTACGTTCATCTTATTATACGGAGTAAAAACGAACGAATTAATCGGAGAAAATTGCTGAACGCTTGGTGCAATGCCCATAGGAATTATCGGGCTAGGTATATATATACGTATATACGTGGGTACGGACTACATAACGCGGGTCGTCCGATGGCAGAGTATGAAGACCCTTCCTTTCTTCCTTCCTTCCTTCCATCTATCTTGTCTTGAGCTCGGCAATTCTTGGCATATTTGCCTCAAAGCTCACCCGCAAGGCATCCGCCTCAAGGGAATGTCGAAGGTCTAACCGAATCTTAATAAGTAAATTACTCTACACCCTCGCTGATACGTAGGAAACAAAACTTGAACTCTGTACCGACTCGCAGGTTCGGTAACGTCCGGAGAAGAGAGAGAGGGATCCGTATCCCGGTTCGTATTACCCCCCCGCCGCCGCTTTTATTGAAAATCAAATTAACCGAATTCTTCCGCATTCGCGTCCGAAGAAGACGCAGAGGCGATCGCCGATTAATCCTCACCGGGCTTCAGCGTAGGTATTTACGCGCGCGTACACAACCGCGCGTAATGAAAATCCGATGGCAGCCGATCCGTTTCAAGCGTGCAAAAAAAGGATAATAAAAATGAAAAGTAAAGAGAAATTATACACGCGTCGATGCGCACCGCGAGGTAGTTAACCCGCTAACTATACGAAGGGATATAAATCTTCGAAAGGCTAAAGTAAAGAAAAGGAGAGGAGAGGAGAGGAGAGGGAAAGAGAGAAAAATAAAAGGAAGAAAAATATCAACTTGCGAGTTGCCTTTACGATTTTTCTTGACATCTATAGTACCGCGGCGGTAAATTAAAATTTCAACATTTACAACCATGATTTACGAACGAAATGGTCATACAATGACGTTTGAAACGCGGTATTTTAGTTCTTTCAACAATTAAGCACACGCGTCAAAAGACACCGCGATTGCGAATTCATTGAATTTCCGTTACGCTATAATTTTTTCCACCCCCTTTTTAAAGTAACGAAGACGAGGAAACCGTCCCCTGGCTTCGGCGGTCTTCGACGAAAACTCGCTATACGAGGCGGAGATAAGACGGCTCATTGTCAAAAGTTGACGTGCGGGAAGACACAACACTGCATAGTTGGTTAACTTCCAGTGACGAACTATTCGAGACTGCAGCGTTCCTGTGCCCGACCACCCCCCAGGCTCTCGTGGTTTTCCAAAGACTTCATCGCCATAAAGAGCTCCGCAGCGGACCGACCCACGGAATCGCGTTACCGAACCCAAACTCCGAGCTAATCCTCCCCAAAATTTCTGTAATAAGTGTGCTCGTATTTCGAAAAAAGAATTCACACTAAATTCCGAGAAACGTGACGCCATTGTTCGAAAATTTTCGACACCGTAATTCCGGCATTTCGCGTAACGCCGATACGTGTTCTCGTACGCCGTGACGTAATTGGGGTGATTTAAATTTCCATTTTTTCTTTCCTTTTCTTTATTCTTTTCGCCTTTTTCGCTCGTGAAAGCCAAGCCACTCGACGCGGGCCCCTATTATTATATCGGGAACAGAAAGCGAGAGGAACATCCGAAGATACGAGGGGGGGAACAAAGAGAGAAAATACAGGCGAGTGTCGAGTCCCCGTGAAAGTTTCGGACGTTCTGTTCCCGTGTGTTCCGATGGACAATGGGTGGAGCGAATCTCGCCGGCCAAGATTTTTCACCCGGCACCCGAACGCTCGCTATTTTTTCATACCGTCTTCCATCTCGTA
Organism: Athalia rosae; assembly: GCF_917208135.1. Lineage (NCBI taxonomy): Eukaryota > Metazoa > Arthropoda > Insecta > Hymenoptera > Athaliidae > Athalia > Athalia rosae. The sequence goes on along the minus strand of NC_064027.1, from coordinate 6,730,718 downwards.
CACCTTGGAACCAATCGACGTACGACGTTGCGTCTGCGCTCACACGAGGCGAACTTCACCGAGAATTTGAGGTACGCGAAAGGCAGCTGGCGTAGTTAAAATCACGGTACACGTGTACGGAACGCTGCTATTGTACACGTGTATATACGTATATCTAATGTTCGAATAATCTATGCCCCCTCGTAGAAACTCGAGTATATTCAATTGTAGAAACAAATCTAGCGAAGCTATCAGGGTACTCGATCCCGACCAATCCGATGTCGTATGATTGATCTGGCCAGTGGTACGTGACTTCGATCTTTCGAACGTTGGGTACCTATACAAGTTAGCTGTACGATATACACGTGCACACGTGTACACACTAAGGTCGATAATTTTGCGAGATAATTTGGCAAGAAACTCGAGCGATTACTGGTGCGAAATTTCGAGACGGTGTATTCAATTTCGGAAATTGTTCGAGTTACGCGATTACGAGCTTCGGTTCGGCGTTGATGAAACTTGTACGTTGCTCACACGTCTGATTAAAGATATGCTGATTTCTTTTTCTTTTCTTTTTTTTTTTTTTCGTTGTTTCGCTTCGCGAGATAAAGCTGTTTTATAATTTTTGAATGAAATGAGAAGAAGGTGGAAGTACCTGGTCTAGGAGAGAAGCGGTGGATGGAGAATAGGCGGTGAGTAACGCTTTGCCAACAACGGTAAACCCGGTACTCGTCACAATAAAATATGGAAATGTGACATTTGGCCCTCTCGTCTCTCTAGTGACTAGCGTCTCATGCCTCCTCCCACCTCGTCACGGGGCGAATCACGTATGCTAATAAATCTTAGACACGAGAAACGCAAGCCGAATAGAGGAGGAAGTAAGAAAAAGAAAACGGACCGAAATAAAAAAATCAAAAAGAAAAAAAAAAAAACAAATCTTAAAACAACGAAAAAAGTCGACTGAAAAGCAACGAAAGAATAAAAAAAAAAAACGAACAACGACTCGTAATAGGTAACGAAACGAGTAACCAGGTTTCGTTACATCTCCTACAACTTCCTACACAGATAACCCTATAACTTCACCATCTCTGACCCCGCGAAAGAGAGCCGAATAATATTTTTCATACGCCGCTGTAACCGAAATGTCACCGCGCGTACCGCCAAAGAAATCCAAATCTTTTTTATTTCATTTTCTGTTTTCATCTCGTCTCGTGATTTCTTATACTTTCTACGGGCCAAAAATTAATGCGCGAGGAGCGTTTTTTATTTTCATTTTTTTCCTGGGTTTTCGAAGATTTAACGCGAGAGATGACTTCGAGATAGGCACGGGCGGACTCCGTTTCGTACGAATAACGTTGAGATAACGTAGTTCGTATTTGACACCCTGTAAGTCCGAGAGCGTTTAGTCGGACAGGCAAAGTAGTCGGATGGAAAGGTGTGTAAATATCACGACAGGGGTCCGAAGTCACCTTCTCGGGGAGCCTCACGATTGGGATCAATGATGTCACGGAGAAACTTATTGGCTTCGATCTGTCTGATCGATCGATACCACCGACTATTACCCGAGGATATATACCCCGTCTGTATACACGTATACGTATACCTGTTCGATGGCACAAAAGTCTAAGTAGGGATAATGCTCTGTAGATAATGTACGTAACTACGGCTACACCATTGTAATGAGGTAGCACGCTGTGCACGTGACCGGATCTGAATCTTAAGCCGAGTTCGGAACGCGCTTCTACGGATCCACGTACATACACCCGTGCCACGTGTGTATACCTGTACACGCATACCGTAATTGAACCACAATGGACTCTCGAAGAGCGAAGGGGGAAAATGAAACAAAAAAGGAGACGATATCTGCGGAGAATTTCTTCAGGTACAGATTCCATGTGGTAAAATGAACGAGTGTGCGGGAAAAAGTAACTCGCACCCAATTCTCGTATCCGGGCTTCCGAATGAAAAACCTGAAAAGCGCACGAATCGAATGTACGTCAAAACTTACCACATGTATGCCCTCGGCGTCCCTTCTGAGGTCACCGCTTCTTTGGCCGGCCGTAACCGCGGCCGACAGTTGGTTATAGTGATGTTGATGAAGAGTGTTCAGCGTTTGGGCGTACGGATCGCTGACGAGATAGTCGAGGTGTTGGGGTTGTCCGAGACCGGGATGTTGGGGGCTGGCGGGAGCGTGATGGTGCGAAGGAAAAGGTGGAGGAAAATACGGCGGTTGGAAATCCGAGGCGGTCGGAAGCGACGCGCCACCGTGATGCGGCATGCCGCCCCCGTTGCCGTTACCCCTGTGACCGTGGTGATGCGCCCCGGAGTAAGGCGACGAATTACCACCGCTGAGGGATGAAATTCCTCCATGTCCCGTCAGCCGGTCCTGAAAAATAACACAACAGAAGATATCAAACATACGCATCTCCGATAAATGATTTTCTCAAATGATTAAATCGCGTTACACGCGTTCGCTCTATTTCCGTACAGCTTCTGTCCTCTTTCGTTACGCACGTCGATTATTGTTATACATCGTAACGATCATTACCGCGTCGAATACGCATCGCGAAATCTCTCATCCGTTACTCCCAACCCCTGCAGGGTGGTCCGGCTTATGCGAAGTGTTACGAGCGACTCGCCGCTTCATTTTTTATATCGTGTTGTTGTTCTTGTTGTTGTTTTTCTTATTTCATTTTATTTTATTTTTTTTTATTTTTTACTTATTATTCATATAATGGTACGTCGTGTACATGCACGTAACATAAGAAACTGCCGGCGGTTTAAGAAGAGGTAAGAAAAGATGGCACGTTAATAGCTCCGTAAATTTATTCGGTCATCTTTCTCGTTTCCGAGTAAGAACCCAGCCCATATAGGTATGAATAAGAGGTAATTTCGGAGGAATTGCAAGCGCTATTAACCGGGCAGTGGTCGGTCATAGTTGACATGGTTTTTGCTCCGTGTAGATCGACGGAGAATTAAACGAAAAAACGAAACAGACTTTTTTTCGCGTTGCTCTTTTTTTTTTTTCGTTTTTTTTTTCTTTCGTTCTCTTCCTACGTACAAACCGCACGAACGGCAACGTCGATTAATCACCGCAATTATATTAATCTCATCGTGAAATTGAGATCATGAAGTTACAGTGTCATCGCATTACTCGGTGAAATAATTGTCAACCGACAAAGCCTGCACCTTTTCCTCCTTATATTCAATCCGCGGCAGGTACGCGCCAATAATTCTCGCTTTCTTGCAGACTTTCTCGCATGCCCCTCGTAATGATATCGAAGAGACACACAAAAGGCACGATTCGTTACGGACCGAATCAAAAATCAGCGAGCTAATATATCGACAATTTACCAATGACAATCCGATGGTGAAAAAAAAAAAACATATATATTTATGTATACCTATACATTCGGCACTCGACGATGATTCTCGAAGCAGAATAAAAAAGAATCTCGCATGCGTAAAGTGAGAATTCTAGGTCATCGCGTGAAATTGATAAAAGGACCACGTCAAAAAAAAAACAAAAAAAACGAAGGAATAAAGAGAAAAAAAACAAGGTACTGCAAACAATGACGAGGAGTCGGTATAATTTTCACGCCATGTGTACAGTTACAATAAACTAATGCAGGGGAATTCACAGTAAAATTGGCCAATCCCATGGCGCGTTCAGACTCCGTTAGAATAGTAATTATATTATGACAGGTCCCGTACACGACTAGCCGCGCAGCGTACAGCTCCGCGAAGGGGAAGAATTAATGTTGCCATGATTGCCAAAGGCCAAAAGTAAAGGTATATAGAAATACGTACGTGTGCGCGTACGTAGCGCGCGACGATACGCGAAAGAGTTAGGCGTACAAAAAGAGAGGTGGCCGATCCCGCGACCGCGAACGACGTGCAAGAAGGGAGCGCAAGACGCACGTGTGTATAAACGCGTACATGCCACAAATCGACCTACTATGACGTCCCGAAGCTCGGCAACGGCAGCGGCGGCGGCGATTGGATCTTTGCGTGTCGATGCAGAGAGTTGCGTAAGTCCGGACACCGTGCGTAAACTATAGGCCACGGAGTATAAGAAATCAATCACCAAAGCCTAGTTCCTCAAGCGGAGACTGACGGTGTACGTCGGATCGCCGGAGAGATGGAATTCAATCGTGTACCAGGCGCATAACGTGTGTGCGCCTCGACTACAAGAAGTCCGATCGAATCTCGCGAACTCCGCTTACCGAGTCTCTCCGTTTCGACGGAACTTTTACCCCTCTGTTCGTAGACGAGCGACGTATCGTCCCCCCCTTTATCGTTGTTTCGTCGATTTATTTTCGACTCGTAATTGCGTATACCTGGGCAGTTGTTCGGATGTAAGGTCGCCCCCAAGGCGACGTTCCCGAGTGCAAGGATCGCCCGGGGTTGGATCGCACCGTGTATCCGATGAGAATGAATCATGCGAACTATGCAAATATCGGTTTGCAGTATCGGCCGTTGGAATGGAAACCGGCGGTGTGACCCCGGTGCGAAAGATGTCGAGATAGATAGCCGAGCGGCGGTCACAGTAGAGATATAAAATCGTCCGCGCGCGAGAGATAAGACTAGATAAGTTGTTATTACGAGTGATGAAGTGATACAGGAAGACGGTCGAGTTGCCGGAGGACTTTGGAGCAATCATCCCGCGGGCTGGACTCGATCGAGAATCATTCATAAATCGCGGTCTTTAGGCCCGAGGCGAGACCGCGGGAACGCGGTGCCCCGACGATTAGCGCCGAGAGTCCTGCCTGGAATTTCACCGCGATTAAACGATATTCCGCGACGATCGTCTCCCCGCGACGATCGGAAGAGGCACCTTCGTACGCGCTACGGAGACGAACGCGAACGAACGCGAGGAAAAAATCCTCGAAGACGGAAGCAGGAAGAGGCGGAGAAGAAATCACCTCTGCAAAAATGTCCGTCCCCATCTAACCTGTCGACGAAATCTTTTAATTGGTCGTTAAGTCCCGTTACTCGAACCCGCGGTATCCAGGTTACACTTATACCCTTCGAACGAGACGCGTCACGAGTTAACTACTACCGAAACGATTCGGGGTGTATTTCTTACGCGCGCTCTTGGCCGCATACCCGACCCGACGTAACGCCGTTTCGCACATTCGGAAGCGAAACATTTTTCGCAGACCCAATTGCGCGGGGAATGCCGGCATACTTACAAATCCGCAACGAACTCCTCGCGAATTCCGTTCGACGTTGGAATTTCATTTTTTCTTTCAACGGCAGCACGAGTCAATGGCGATTCGTTGGGTCATCGGAAGCGAACGCGGCGGCGCGGCGCGGCGTGGGGAATACGAAGTGGGTTTTTCTTCGTTCCTTTTTCCCCCCACGTTTTTCTCGATCGGTATTCCATCTTTTTCGTTCGCGACTCGCTCAAATTACTTTTCATCGAGCCGAACTGGTTTTTTTTACGACGTTATTCTGCATACCCCGCCGTATAACAAGTACTCGAGCTGACTGTATAAACGGCGCACAGTATATGGAATAATGATAATTTCATAAAGGGGGAATTCCGAGGTACCGATTTCGTTCGAAAATTATCGACGATCTGGTGGACATGTCGAAGAATATCGGCCCGTTGAAAAGTTAGTTATAGGGTTCGTCATCATCCCTCGTTTATCACTCGACGATCGTCCCGTGACACCGCACCGTGTTACGTACGAGTACATGTAACGTACACGTCGCATGTTAAAAATTCCCGAAAATCCCTCCGGGGCGTAATTCGGTATACAGTTACAATATAGTCGTACCCACGCTCATTTATTAAACTGCACCAGTTTTACTCGAGGAGATTATAATAATCGGCGAAGCCGCTAACGCTGTACGATAGTTACCGTTCAACGTGTAACGCGGCGGACTCTACCTACCTACCTACCTACCCACCTACAGCGGGTAGATATAATTTCGTCGAAAGAGGCGATCAACTAATGCAGATATACTATATAAAGGTGAAACGGAGGCGCGCGAGTGTCCGAAAGACAATGAAAAATGTTGACAGATGTCCCCCGTTGTTACGACGCGTTAAAATAAATTGCGGGGACTCCTTACGCCGCGGGTGAAGCTGTAAGAACTGCTGCAGATATCGGATGTTGAGGAGAGACAATGGAATTGTCCTCTTATAGACAAGGAGCGCGTTGCGCGCGGGCTTTTATAATCGTCGGATCTGACCATCTCGGGTGTTTGTTAGACAGATGTATCTTGGATAACAGTATATAACCGTCAGATATCGGAAGAGACGTCTTAGTTTAGCCGAGTGCTACGTACGTCTGCGGGATGCATCCACGTACGTACATACATGTACACGGGGTCCGCCGATAATCCCGGAGAACGTGGAAGCGGCCTCCGCAGAGGAACTTTGAAAGCTTTACCATCTGCAACGTACCGTATGGTATATGGTACCTCTTTATTCTATGCGTACATACACGAAGCCGTTCCTGGATCCCGATACGATCTGATGACGTTTTACGCGGTCCAAGGGACTCCCTGCGACAACTTCCCGCGGCTATCCGTCGATTCCATCTTTTAAACCGAGCTTCTCTTAAACTTCCAGGGAGAGAGAGAGAGAGAAAGAGATTGGTTGCATTTCTACACCTACCGTATACCTGACGGCGTCCCTTAACGCCCTGGCCAAACGGTGTGTTACAATGGTCCACCTTTCATAGTAATAAATATAGATTTTATTTTCGCGTCGCGAGATAAAATTTTCATATCGCCTATTCCGACTCTAATTTCGGTGATTTATTATCATTATCGCGTCAAGCAGCCGCTGACAAAAGTACATCGATGAGTCGAGGAATAAAATACGTGGCTAATAGAAGCCCGTTATAGAAAGTATATTGGCTAATTAGTCGAGGTGGTTCGGAACGAGCCCGTTAATTATTTGTCTGGTGTGGGGTTAAGAGGTAAGGTTTTCCGTTACGAAAGTTTAGAAATCGCTTCCGAAAGCAAAGCGTAACTATACATATATATATATATGCCTGCATTCTCTTGTGAAATAATAAATGTTTACCCAGTCACGGAGTAGCTATACATACACATGATTTCGAGTATGCACTTGAAATAGAATTAAACTCGACGGTTCAAAACAGTGTCGACGGGAGATTTTCAGACCCTTCTGCAAAGGCCTTTGTCTCATCCGACAGACCCGATGATAAAATACCGTTGGGTATAAAAAGTTTTGATTTCCAACCGGACATTATACGCTCCCAGCCGGGACGTTCCGTATCTCAAGAGAAGTTTAGTAGACAGTTATCGTATACGTTTCGCGATGGTACGTAGGTACCATTTGTTTGGCGGACAATGTCCCGATGTTGCTGTGTAACTGTAGGGTGATGATGCGTCTTTTAGAATGTTCGTAGAACGTCGATGTACAGCTACGAATGTCCTGCATATTTACCGATACGGCGGACGGTGGACATGACAGTCACTGGCGAGTTTTCTCAGATATTTATCGATATTTTCTCCAATTGCAAATCAAGAACGAGACGGTCGATGTGGTATTATGAGTATGTGGGTATCGAGCATTTTCCAAGAACCGCTGCAAATCTTTTACAAATAAAGAGATACCGTGCGCCGCTTCTTGTTTCGAAGGTTACCTCCTCTACCGAAGGGGGTCGATTATTCCACGCTTCGTTTTTTAGTTTTTTTTATTATTTGTTTATTTTTTTCATTTTTTTTTTTTTTTCTTTGCCTTCATCATTTACTGACTTGACAGAAAAACGGATGACTGTCGGTCGGGAAATAGCCGTACGTTATGCATCGCGCGATGCTGAAGCGGAAAGTAGCAATTATAATCGATTATAAGCCGCTGCCGTCGCTGCTGCTGCTGCTGCTGCTGCTGCAGCAGCATCGACGATTGCGATTTTGAATAAATGCTAATCAAGCTACAGTCAAAGTATCCCCGACAAATAGATGACCGCACTGTAATAATATGTACGATGATTCTCAAAGGTTGTACCTCGACCTCGATGACCGTTGTCATATCGACATGGGGGGCGTAACAGAGGGCCAGTTTATCGGCAATTGGCGCCTCTGAACGCGGCGGAAACACCCCAAGGACCTCCAGTTTGCCGGTTTGGATCGAGGAGGCCTCTTTGGCCACCTCCTCGAAGAACACGACACTCTGATCACCCTCCAACTTTGGGTATAATGGCACTTAACTCACCAAAACACAATATTTCAACACGCACTGCATCACAGACTCTCCTTTATTTTTTCTCTCCTTATTTTCCTTGTTTTTTTTCTAACGAATAAAAAGCTCGTACGTGTGTACGTACGTACGTACGAAGGACTCGCGGTAGCGACGAATCGCGTATCGAATCACCAGCGTTACGGATAATGGAAAAAACGAACAACGTTTTTATGTTACATTTTTAATTCGGCAGTCCAGTCGTATGCAATTTATCACGTTGATGTTTATTATCCTTGATCACCTCGTCGCTCACTTTTTGTCGAACCTTTTTAACCGCGCGATCCCGAATTCGCTTTTATTTTTACCTCCTCTCTCGTAGCACCGCGCAAATTTTTATTGCGCAGGGTGCAGTTTGCGACGGGGGTCGCGGTAATTTCTCGAGGTCCGATTTCACCGTGTCAATTCGAGGAGCTTTGAAGAATCGAGGAGGACAGCGCTCGCCGATGAGCTCGAGCACCTTTTACGACCGTTAATGTTATACAATTCAAGTATCGGTACTTCGAATTTCATTGATCGTAAATCTCGAACGGGACGAAGAAATCGACTAGAATTATTCATACCATATCTTCGACATAGTTATAATGTACCGATGCATAGCTCAGGTAGGGGGGTATCACGTGCTCGGCGTCACGTCAATGGGAAAAAAATGACGACGAGAAAAAAGAATATCAATGAAATACTAGAAGCAGGTTTTCTCGTCAACGGATTACCTTGTCCCGCTAAGTGAAATCGAAGGAAATAGAAAAAAAAAAAAAAACAATATGCAGTTTTCCTTGTAAATTGCGTTATACCGACATGGACTAGAAGAGACTCCTACGCGTGGAGTGTCACAAACGACGACGACGTGCGATAGAAAATTTCGTCGGAAAACGACTTTTTTAAAAACGGTAAAAAAACGTCTCCCTCGTTCCCGGACTCCGTCTCCGTCTTTCGTAGAGTATTTTCCGTATACTTGTCAGCGACAGAGCCTCCTCTCTTTTTTCTACCGATCCTCTCGATTTAACGGCTGATCGCTCCGGGGTGGTCTAAGCCGACCGATGATGACCCAACCGCGACCGATCTCGCCTGGAGATTGATAAGAGCGAACGAACGAACGAACGAACGGACGAACGGACGGACGAACGAAACGACGGACGTTACCAGGTGCTCTTGCTAGGAGCTACTACTACTGACTATAGGACACGATGCGCGCCGTTGCTACGGTATATGCGGCTTAAACGCGAACGGGCCGAAATCCTGCCCCAGGGTACGCTCCACCACGTGGCTGCGAGCCCCACCATCGACGAGGGGACGCCCCTTCGGCCACGCGATACCCCGTCGGCGCGCGAACCACCGATACGGGAGGGGCGCTCGGATATACACAGAGGGGATAAAATGGAGGGGGGAGGGGGGAAGGGCGAAGGGGTCACGGGCCGGAGGGAAAGAGGAATCTCGACTACCTACGTCACGCGTCCGTAGGATACACGTGTGGGATTGTAGTCCGTTCGCGTTATAACTATTTTATAACGTCATCTGGACGTGTGCCGCCGGTATAATAATGCCGAGTTATTACACCTATACGATAATGACGACGACGATGTTCTCCACGGTTGGATTACGTACGGCGCGCGTATTGCGCCGTGCGCGCCGCCTTTCGTGTATGTACTCGCCTTCGAGAGGGATGAAGAAGAATGTCCGGCGTTAAACGATCGTCGGCAGCCGGAGTCCGGATTTTCATTTCTGACCCAGTTTCGATAGGAAAGAAAATAGAGGCGCGGGTCAGGGTCCGGTTGAACGAGCATCGTTACGACGGATTATTATACGTCTACTCTCCGAGGTGTACTCTCCGCCACGTACGTACGTACGTACGTACATACGTTGGTATCTTTGGAGGCCTTGTCATTCCGATGATATATCTCAGTTCTTGGAAGACTTTGCACTACAGGTTACATACGTTTACCGTACATTATACAATTCGCGCGTGATTACTCCGGGTAATGCGGTAGACGTATGTATCGTGTAGAAACTTTGTCGGTGCCACTTATTGTATATAGTACGTTTGTATTACAGCGTCGGATAGTCTCTTTGTGAATAACGCAAAACCGATCGTCACGATCCCCCGTGATACGTGTTCTCTGATTTTACATTATCCCCGCGTAAACTGAAACGCGACCACGTGTGACGCGAAACCGTATGAAATTTTCCAAATATCGTTTCGGAATTATACCTCGTTCGTCCCAACGACTCCGGATCTGATTTGGATCGTTGCTCGAGAAACTGGCAAAAATTGCCAAAAAATTAGCCCACCCGATCGATTTCGGAGACACATTTTCAAAGTCCATGAAAATCTCGAAGAAAACCGCGCCCACGCCTTCAAACGGACGAGTAGTTAGCGCTGAAACGAACGAGACCGACGACAGTAGTAGGGCCATTGTTTGGTCAGACGCGCGACGACAGCGCGAAGAAGACGTTCTCGTCAGGCGGTGCGGAGTGGAACCGTGAGATATCGTAACCGGAACGGTCCTTAAAATCCGATGAAAGGGAAGAAAAAAATCATACGATGAAATAAAAGTAAATGGAAAGAAAAAAAAAAGAAAGAAAACGTAGGTATACGCGGTGTGTGCAACGATTGTGAATATGAATGCCTAATTGTAAGTCATAATTGAGAAAAGCGGTGAGGCGTTTTGACGTGTCAATTTTTTGATTCTATGATTGCCAGCGTCTCTTGTCATCGTAGTTGTAAACGATGAATAACGAAGGGCTTTTGGCGTCCGTTCGTCTTAATTTATTCCTGGATTTGTCCGTACGGTGTACAGTATAATTCCCGCTGTGAGTTTACCGCGGCGCAAGTAACGCCGGAATTTTCAGTTGAAAATATCTGCTCGTCTCGTATACGCTCGGGTACGCGTATACGAGTACAATCTTTTACGAGTAAACATAGTAAAGGATTCGAGTGGAGTGTGACTCGTATTCAGTTCTGAGACGGCGATCGTTGCCGCTGCAGCGGTGCAGAGATCAACGGATAATTTTTTATTCGGAAGGTACGTGGGAAACGAAGAGACGACGGTGTTAAATAACGTTAATGTAAGCTAACACAGGTGCACACAAAACTCTACACCGTGTTTGGATAAAATATAAGAACAACGGATTTTCAACGCCCGAGGGGCGTGTTCGAATGGATTATAAAATTAGTGGGCGCGGGGTGAGCACAGGTGGGCAAACGATTTCCTATATCCTCTTTCCAGATGAAAATGCGATCCGTTAGCGATGAAATATTGTTCGCCGATCGAAGGAAAGAAGAACGGGGATTCTTACACGCCGTTCGAAACGACCGCACCCTATACGTCACGACTGCAACGTGGAAACGGATTGTCGGAAAATGGAGCAAATAATCGATGACGAAAAAAATAAAATCCATCCCGGTGTACGTTATGAAAGCCTCGGGCAATTTCGCTCCAGTTTCTCCCCGTAGGACAGAACCGCCTCAATCTACTCGTCACCCTGTAGGCATATAATAAACCCGCTATCTGCATGATTCCGCTGTCAGATTCCACCGTAACGAGACTTCACTGTTAACTAGACGCGATTTTCTTCCTTATCCCTGTTTGTAATTGCTGAGGTTTATTTAATTTTTGTTTTTTTCAATTTTTCGCAAACGGAAAATCAATTCGAATGACATCGATGATCGTAGGTGTTTAAACGGATCGAATCGATATCTCTTTCAACGTCCATCGGATCGGTATATTTGGTGGGGAAATTTTATTCGCCGTATCGAATCACGCGTTATTAAATTCTTCAAAGCATATTATCCGTTAGGTGAGCTATGATTGATCCAAGTTATACAGATAGGTATATGCGTGCAACTCAAAATGCGAGAGATCAGAAACCGGAGATCGGTATATGATTTGATACACGTCATATACCGTTTAGAAAATATGAATAGGATCGTGTATTATAAAAGTATATCAGGATCTGAGCAAAATAAAAGATAAGAACAAAATTAATAGAAACAAAAAAAAATATTAAAAACTATTAGAAAGTTTTCTGATGACTGTCTAATTTTGTATATACTTATCGCAGGTGCGGAGACGCCTGAGTTATTAATTTTTGTTTTAACTTTTTTTTTTTTTCGGATTTTTTCAACTTTTTTCCAGACTCATTACGACGTATTTCGGCAAATCGTAAGAAAGTGCAGGGAAAAAAGAGAAAATAATTTCGAATGCACGTTACGATACGTAGAGAAAATTGCAGGGTGAGCCGAATAGGGAAATAGATTAAAATTAATTTAATATTCAAATCGAATTTGGTAACGGCACAATCCAAAAATGGTAATCGGCGTATAGCGGTCGTATAAAAATAAAACCTATTATGCCACGCCTTAGAATATTGGGCCAGGTATACGGCGTGCGTATGTATGCATGTTATATTATACGCACGTTATATACGCGCGGTGTGCCCAGTCATTACCAATCACCGATAGACGTCCGATTTAGAGACGTCAGAGCAATCGATGGCTAAAATCTTAATGAGTAATTAACGGAGTTTGGTTATAAGTTGAATAAAGACGAAGGCATTTCGTGACCACCTTAAATAAATCATTCGATTCCGTCACGTTACACCAACTCCAGCTATCGGGCCTAGCGGTGGCAACATCCGAGTGACGGCCCATCCGCGGGAGATCTCAATCGCTTCTTGATTGTCTTTGAATTAATACTCCGTCAATTAAATTTGATTTATTTCACATACCCGCACCTAATTCACACACGTGTACGTACATATGTGTGTTTGTATTATTTCATACAACGTCCGAAGAACTGCGACCCGATCTGTACGCCACTTGGATGCGCACATTCACGATTTCATGACCCAGCGAACTCGATACTCGCCGATGACCATTTCTTTCCTCGTTTCTGGCTCGAGATGTCGTTGAAATGGTATTTGAAAAACTTTGTCGTTCTTTGTTATTATCTATTCGACAATCTGCGCGTGACAAATGACAGCTTCTCTTTTTCGTCTTATTTCATTCTCTTGTCACAGTAGATTGCCTAATTTTAAATTCGGTAAGCATTATACGAGATGGTAATTCATATATATTTTTTTGTCCACTTGTTCTTTCACCGTACAAACGATAACGATGATACACGTTCCATCGATATGCATACGGATGTTGAATTATGTACGTGGAACATATACTGTATATAGCTTCGGGTAAGAAATTTTTCTAAAGAGATATCACTGACCGGATCGTGGGAAACTTGATTTTGCAAATCACGATGCGATCGACGATCGATGATATTATATTCGTATATAACCCGAACGTGGACTCTATGAATTTGACTTTAATGGGTTCCTATATGTACGAAAAAAAAAAAAAAAAAAAAAAACCACACAGATATACGCCCATTGAATCGCATAGGTGTATATATATTCGGTGTTTCGTCAAAGATATATATACCTCCCGCTTGCAAGATATAACTTTCTGAGCATGGCATTAAAATCCCTTGTTCGAAAATGTCAATATTAACATACAAGTCCGACAACTGGTACAACAAATATACGTACGTGTACGTATCATCTGTATACGTACATATGGAAGAAACTAAAATTAAATCAGTGCATGCGTATATACATGTACGTACGTACATCGCGGTGCCATCGACTTAATATCGTGTCGGTAAGAATTCGAATGAAGAGAAAAAAAGATTAAAGAGTAAAGTCCCGAAAATTTCTACAATAAAAACCGACGAGACATCGAGAATTTATACAGGTCATGGTTCTCCACGCCATGTATACAGATGTAATCCAGTTAACAATCCGTGAAATATCGAGTAAGAAGCGTGACGACGTGTGACGGATGATAACGAAAAAGTTTGTGTACTTAAATATTGAATTTGTTGAATGAAATCGGCCGCGTCATCCGGAGAATGACAAATGTCCAGAAATGTCCGGTAGGGACGTACGACTTGACCCTAAGGCGATAACCGAACCCGACCTACGGGATCCGCATCGCGCAGCCCGATGAGAGCCATCCCGAATCCAGGTGCCCCTCCCGCTCCATCGCGCCCGCTGAAATACCCTACGGTCACTCGAACGAAAAGCTCTCGACATCCCGAGACTCCGAGGGGGATATCCCCCCTTTTCTGGTCAGCTGTTCTCCGAGCGCGGAGGCTCCTTATATCATTCTTTCGCTGTGCTTATTTTTCATTGATCCCAAATTTTATGATCCGAAGTCAACGGATATTTCAACGGATCTGTTGTGAAAACCGTCTGACGAAACTAACGTCTAACGAACTGTAACGTCGATTTCTTTTTTTTTTTGTTAAAGATACATTCGATTGATAAAAACAAAATCGAACGTCTGTTACTGTGAAAAATATGATGATAAAAATTATCATTATCATATAGCGCTCGGAAACCGCTGAATCTATTTTATAAATCAGGTGCCGCACAAGCGCGTAGGATATATTTTTATCGAACTAGCGAGTTTAGTTATTGAATTCGATATGACGAAACGGTTCAGTTTTATTAGAGACATTGCCGGTCGAATGAATTTCTTTAAATTTAATTCAAAATGTTTTTTTTCTTCCCTTCTCATTCATTTTTTTTAATTTATTTCGGATCGGGCGGTTTATTATTATAACTGTAACTGCACACGGGATGCCATTAAGCCTTGAGTATTTGATGATCTTAATTTAATTAATACCTGCGTACGGGTAATAATTTACGTTGCGAGTATCGATATTATATATATTTATTTTCTGGAACGGTTTTAACGCCGCAAAGGTTATGCCCAACCATTACCAACTACCAGGTATATCCGACCATACTTACGTACGGTGTGGTACGTTACCTTCGCCGTATAATATACCTATATTGTGTACACTATATCATAATTTAAGTACCCGAGTATACGGCATCTGGGGTCAAAACCGCGTTGAATTAATAGAGTCGCTTCTATTTTAGTTGGGAATTATTTCGATATGCAAATTTATGGACAGCAGATATTTATCTTACGCGTTTACCTTGCGTTGTACCTCCGCACACCGTACGGTATTTAAAATAGAATGTATTTTGCGAGGACCGTCAAAAGTCGCATGTCTCGTTTAACCCGAAATATGCAGGGCAACGAAACCGCGGCGAAATCTGGTAGCTAATTTTTTATATTCCTCAACCGCCGGACTCTATTATCTTCCGAATGATACCGATGAATCGTAGGCGTAATGAGAACCAGAAAAAAGATCTAAATGACTGTTCGATTTATAAACGCGATAGATAACAATATAAAAATCATACGTTCGAAAAAGTTGAAAATGGAAAATCGATCGACTCGCCACACTAGTTTGGAAATAATTATTCGAGGTTCATGCGATTCATTCATCGTACTGTTATTACATGAATCGAGAAAACCGATTGCAACGGGTTGAGTTTCAGCTGGATTCGATATTCGAAATTATACGTTGAGGTCGACGATATTAAAATATGCTCACACGTTACACGTTGGAGGCAATATTGAAGGATGTAAATTTTTCGAATAACTGAACGATCTAACGACTTAATAATATCAGAAGCAGGTCAAACGTAATGCACAGGTGCAGCAGTGTGCACAGTGATAATCTGATGGAAGAACGCGGGAGATTAACGTGCGCTGTCAAGCGCAGGAGGACGCCGTGCGTCTTTCCGTTGATATATATATGAAGAAGAAAAAAAAGAAAAAAATCAACATTCCTCCATAAACTGCGCGCCCTCCGCCGTCCGCGTATCATCCCTCAGGGCGGTGAAAATTCCGCGACTAGGACATCATCGAGAGCTCAAAAGAAGACCGCGTGGCGCTGCAGAGCGTCGACGCGGACGTTGAAGAGGTCGAAGACGAAGAAGAGGAGGAAATAACGAAGGGGGACGCGCGCGCGCGCGCTCCCGAAGAAGAGAGAAAGACGGAGAGCAGGGGGGACGACCTCTTGGACCCGCAACTAGTTACCCGGTCTAAAAAGACGCCGGCGTCTGTCAAAAACCTGTTAGGTACGACCTGTTGAGTCGTCGCGTGACGAGAGCGAGGAGAGGAGAGAGAGAGAGAGAGAAGAGGAGAGGAGAAGAGAAGAGCTTCCGCGTGACGCTTCGCTATGCAATGCTCCGGACAGTTTCCGATATTCACCGAGCGTACCCTCTCGTGACGCGCGTCCCAGTGGAGGTTTAATGCGGTTGCACCGTTTCACCGCGGTGCTTTACGTCCTCCGGGCGTCCCTACGCGGGTTAGCTTTGTTATTAACATACGGGGGCGAGAGGCGTGGCCAGCAGCAATTATTGAGGAATTTAGTTTAGCGGAGAGCTGCTGCCAGCTATATCTCCTGATAGGAGCCTAAGGGGGTAATACGCCGTGAGATTCAGTTAGACGTAGTCGGTTTTAGTATCACACGGATGCTGCGGAAAGCTCCGGCGTCGCGCGAACTACGCGACGAGGTAAGGGATAACTGGTGGCAGGCGGATAAAAGACCGTAGAAATTTTTCACTCCAAATGCCCCGTCTGCACGTAACGCGCCGAGGCACCAGGGGCGAAAATATTACACCAAATTACCGAATGTCCGGACGTGTGCCTATAATTCGAAGGAACTTATGGGAGGGTAAAAAAAATGCGTGCACGGTAATATGGTAAAACTACGGGGAACCGAAACGTCGATATACGATCACATTTGCCGTACATCTCATAAATTAAGCGCGTTAGGTACCCGAAATTTCGAACGATTGAAAATTACATCATTCGAACATTCCGATCGCCGCGCTTAATTCCTTCTTGCGATATAATTTATGTAATCCATATGCAACGAGGCACCGTCATTACTTTCCGTCACGCCAACGCGTGATTTTTCTAGGAGCAAAGACGCGAGGAACCAAGAAAAATAAAAAGAGAAGAGGAAGAAAAAAAAGAAGCGATAGAAAAGAGAAAGGGAACGAAATGAAAAAGAAGATACCACAGGAACACCACTGTCTCCGGATGTTACGAACGTACGTCATTTGTACGGCCACGAGTATACGTGTACATGGTGAACGAATGTAACAAAAATTTGCATAAAAAATTCAATAAATTCATAACCAGTAATCGATGGGACCGAAAAATTAACGAAACACTCGGACGATCGGTACGGCAGCCGGGCAAAGCGGGAATAATATATAAGACTAAAAATTTTTGAACACCCATGCGTGATAGGGAGAGTTAATATTTTACAAGCGGGGAGAGAATTAAGAATCGCATATATTAATGGAAATAATCCATCAGTTGGCGTCGGGAATTCTAATCCCACAGACCCGTTGCTTTATCACGGAATACGTATTCCCAATAACGAATACAACTGATATTATAAACTGCATTCCCATGATAAATTCTTGCTAACGATATTTTACCGGTTACGCACGTATAACATCGTTCATCCTTACCTACAATATGTATATAAAGTTTTATACGCGATCGGACGTAAAGATCAAAACTCGACGCCGTAATTCAGTCGGAAATTATTATGCCATTAATTACGAACATGGATTCCTGAACGTGTCACCGAAATTAATGAATGGATGTTGACGAAAACACAAATGATTCAAAAAGGAATTATAGCGTAATGATATTCCAATTTTCGAGAAGCGATAAAAATTTCTCACGTATGCTGAAAAATATTCGGAGCACAAATTCCACGTTGTACATCGGGGGGAAGGGGGATTGAAAATTTTCGACCCGTAGCAATTAAAAATCAGGAGCTTCTCTTCACGATTTCGATGAGTAGTGAGTTTATCTGACCATTCCAAGGGAGATTCGACAGTGTGAATTCTTCATTTCCAAAGTGTTTTCATACGTACGTTTGGTGTGACACAAATAACACTAATTGCATTGAAGTGTTTAGGATGAGATGAGAAGAAATGATGATGATGATGATGATGATGATGACGACGACGACGATGATGAGAGAGGAAAAGAATATGATCTCTCCGACGAGAAAGTTTCAAAGAAAAATGCGATGGAATAAAAGTAAATAAATATCTGTACACATCTGTGTATCTTCGGAGCGCGAGATGCGTCCGCCAACTCTGTTCATAGTTAGATAGATATGTATAAGTATATCTCTATAGCTGGCGTTCGATAAAAACTGAACTTCAGAGTCGCGAGGGAAGTGGCCAACTTTTAAAACCTGTTTCTTTCTCTCAGTGCTCGAATATCAGCTCTGCTCTCTTGATTCTCTATACGCGACGGAGGAAGAGAAACACTTTTGCTCTTTTTCGTAGCCCAACATATCAAACGAGATATATACCCTCGTCTTTCTCTCCTCCTTCCCTCCGATACACTTCGTCATTTCTCAGCGTTAAATATCCCACATACGTGTATACACCGGTAAAATCGGCGGTACGGTTTTTTTTTTTTTTTTTTCTCATTTTCGCCTTTTTGCCCTCTTCGTATATACGGTCATGAAATTATCGAGAAGATTATCACGTACGCCTTCCTAATCGCCGCTCTCTTTACCCCTCTCCAAAAATTTCGGCTCGCTTTGTCAATCCCCTGCAGAGATAGATCGTCCCGCGATGTCCGATCGAAATCTTCGTTAAACGCGGGACACCGATGCTTATCGATATAATCCTCTATAAACTAGAACCTGTCGAATCGACTTACACATCGTCACCTCCGCGTTCTCAGAGAAGAAACAAAAATCATCGCAGCCGGATCGACTCGACTCTGCTCGAAGAATCTTATTTCTTCTCACGTCGTACGCGCTCGGATGAAAAATAATTAACATATGAAGTAAAAAAAAAAAAACAAAAAAAAACAAGAGAATCGTTTTCGTCAAAATGATAACGATCGACTCCCAAAATGTAGTGCAACCGTGTGGGAAAGAAGCCGCGATATTTCTCAAACGGACATAAATCGGGCCAATTAACCACCGAATATATTCGAACTTCGATATTCGATTTTTCGGAAGGGTTGCGCGACCGGAATGAGGCATTGTACCGCCCATGTATACGGCTATTATATTTATGTACCCTGCACATCGGGGAACGAAGAAGCGAAGCGAGAAGTGCATCCGAAGAGGATGTAGAATTGAGAGAATTGGATAAGGGGACGAGGTGCAGTCGGAGCGCGTCCGCGTCGGTGCGAGATGTGCCGGGGTATTCGGACGTATACGTAGAAAGAGGGACGAGTCCAGCCTCTGGAGAGGATGCGGATGGTGGGAGCGGGAAGTAGCTAAACGACATTCCAGACAGTCGTCCGCAGGGCCCGTCCACAACCACCCAACGGTAACCAACGCGACGCAACACCCTTGTCTTTTTACACCCAGGGGCGAATATTTCCCGCTCACGTCACGCTCGCTCCACCCCCCCGCCCCCCGCGCGCTCCCTTTCCCCCCCCCCCCCCCTTGTCTTTTACTCCCGATTCCGGTGACGTCGGGGGTTGAGATTCGCAATTGGGTCAAAGGGTTGGGCCGCCAAATTCTTTTGAGACATCTGCGCTGAGAATTGACGTGGAGAAATTGCGTAATAATAATTTATGGCTGGAACCTTATATTTTACGTACATACGGAATGCCGTCCGCATACCGCGAAGCAACAAAAGACGGGAGGAGAAAAAAAAAAGCAAATAAAAGAAGGAGGAAAGGAATGGCCTGTTTTAATAGTCTCAATCGCCCCTGCTTACTCCGCGCCGCGACCCGATGAAGACCGAGCGAGGAATAAAAGAGAGTCGAAGAAATAAGGAGGAAAGATGGAAAGGAAAGGGCAGGACAGCTTTACGACGCAGACATACGGGACTGAGCCATCCCGACTGCAGTCATTCAAGACGAAGTTTATCCTCGATAACGGGGTCCTATATCAGCCTCTCCCCTTGCAGTTGTTTCCTTCTCTTCGTGCGGAGCGGAGCGTTACACACATACGTAAGTACGCGTACGGGTAGGAGGCCCCGCGACTCGCGAGAATCGAATACCTACTCGGAGTAAGGAACGAAAGGTAGTTATGTTTTGTCCGAACCCGGCGAAGGAAAAAAGGCGGGCGAGCGAGTGAAGAATTTTGAATTTAAAAAGCTGCTCCCGCCACACCGTGCGCCGGGGGTCGGGGGAGAGGGGGACCGGGGACCCCGCGGAGGGAGGTGGAGAGATATCCTCCTCTCGCGAAGCCGGGGCCCGTCTCGATCTCTAACGGTACTCGCGGCGTGTGGTTGATCAACGACGCGCGCGGTTCCAACCAGAAATTTTTCGGGAGTAGCGGGAGAAGAAGATCGAAGGGCTTCCTGTACGTAACTACGGGCAACCGACCGACCGACCGACCGACCAATTGTGGTTTTTCGTTAACCTGCCCCGAATTATGCAAAATTTTATACACGCGAGGCCCGCGCACGTTGATGAATTACGCACGTCAAAATCGGCAGTCGTGACTCGGTTGCGCAAACTATGAAACAACCATTCGAAAAACGGTCGATTTATGGAGAGGAAAAATGAAACGAACGAACAAGTAGATAAATTATAAGCGTAAGAACAACACGACTAATGAATGATATCGACAGCTTTGTTAAGAAATTTAATAAATTAGTGATTCAAAACTCGTGTTGAATTAATTAATAACGGTACGGAAAAAAAGATCCTACACAAGGTATGAATGGCCGATAATACGACCCACAGCTGACAGGCTTACGATTTCTCTGATGCATAACGTAATAAAACGAGCGAAGGCCTCCTTTATTTATGCGTATAATAACAATTAGGTAATATCCGAATCTTCGACCAAAGGACGATTAACGAAACTCTTTAAAAAGTCTCGTGTGAGGAAAACGATCTCGTACATAATGTACAATTTATTCCCCTTGTGAACGTCGATCGTTACGCGAAGAAATTCTTTTCATCGGGGAGCGTAAGTTTCGCGTGTCTCCTCTCAGAATCACATTATCGACGTTCGCAACCGATCGATTATGACGTACGATATGGATATAATTTTCCGTCGATGGAGTAAAAAAGATAGCATTTATAGGCAGGTTCAAATATCGTTGTTATACTATTGCTTCGCAACAACGATGATATCTCTTTACCTACGTGCCTACCCTACCTAGAAATATTGTAATAACGACCATAAAAGCGGAGAAAACTATTGCGCCGTCTATACATAATAACGAAGAATATAATCGTATTCACATAATGAATGGACCAATGATAATTACGGAGGGAGGAAAAAAAGAACGGAGGAATTGGAAAAAATTCAGACAACTGTTCGCGATTGGACGGATCGAGCTGGAAGAACAACCATGAACTTTTACTCGTTATGGCTCAGGACATGGGATTCTTCTCCGATATTCATCTGAAATAATAATATTGTTGTACCCGATATCCGTGCGGAGAGAGAGAGAGAGAGACCTTTCGCATAAATTCAGATGCGATACGGATAGCGAACTCCGTTGGATGCGAGCACCAACCCTTGGTCGTACATCAAGTATCTATCGTACTTCTATGCGATATTTATTGCGTTTCTTTGAGCAGAGTATATGCTTGATAATGTAATATGCTTTATTTCGCCTGGTGTTCCGAGTTAGGCGTGGGTCACGTGTGTGTCTGTCAATAACGTATCTGCGGCTATTAGGTAATTGTCGGTAAAAGTCGTGACTAAATGAGGAAAGAATTCTAATAACTGACTCGAGCGGAGGCTATTTCCCTTTTTCTTTTTTTTTTTTTATACTTTGCGCTCTTAAATTATTTGCGCACCGATATATTATACCCGCCTCCGTATACTCGGATTAGCATAACCCAACCTAATTGATGTTAGTTATACGACTTTACCTGACTCGGTAAAATATATACGTGATTATGTGTATATATATGAAACGTACATCGCGGCGTTTATACCACACGTAATAGCGATCGTATAGAACAGTTTTTATTGCATTTTGTCGAAAAGCCAATCATCGTTATCGCTATTAGTCAACCGAGCCGGAGTCATTATTATGGTGTAAAAATTAACGAGAATTTTTATTCAAAAGCCGAATTTTCCCATCTTTCGACTCCGCGATTTTATTTTATTTTATTTGTCAATTAGAATTTTCGAGTTTCAATTTCGGTGAAACCCCGTCAATCGGTTACACTCTGCTTTTCCGAAATTCCCACCAGACGCGTCGATATTTTCAAAGTACACGACGATCGTCGAAGCACACGAAACAAATATATATATAATTGCAGATGTGCAAACGCACGATGTTCTCCGGAGTTACGGTACGTGTGCGCGAGTGCGGGTATACGTAATACGTAAAAATAGAATCTTTAGGGCCTCTTTGTACATACGATGCGGACCCACAACGACGCGAGACAATGCCTCCTTCACGGACGAGTTTACCTTAATAAGGCCCGTGTAGACGGGGGGTCGATTTGTTATATACTCTTATAAATCCCCTCGGTACTTCATTAATAATACCCGGCGCACACGTATCCAGAGAAGTTGACGGTAAATAACATCGATGCGTTGTAGATCGTAGATCAAAAGATATCGGGTGTCGAAGTCCGCGGAGGAGCTCGACGGGACTTGCGTCTACGTCATGCACCACCGTGCGCGCGTAATCGCCACCGATAAAATAACCCGGAGACAAAAGCGTCCGCCTGTGGCACTCGAAAATTTTCTCAAATTCCATCTCTCACCCGGAGCTCGACGAAAGCTCGGAGTTTCGTCTAAACTTTTCGCCGATCAGCCTCGATCCGAAAACGCACCCCTTACGCGAATTCTGACCTCACTCGCATCGATCGACGTACGATAAGTTGCATCGATTCCCGTTCGCATCCCGCGTATAATATCTACATATTATATCGTAGGATACATAAGAGTGACCGCGGTGCGCAAAGCTCGCATAGGATATTTATATTTAATGCACAACATACGCGTACGTATGTTGCATGTTGCCATATAATATGATTTGTGCACTACTCGTCGGTGTTGTATGTACGAGGGGCGTGTGTGCTGTCGAACCATATGTTAGAGTCTGATTGTTTTTTTTGTTTTTCTTACATTTTCATTTTTTCTTTTCTTTTTTTTTTTTTTTTTTTTTTTGTTCGTCCCGTTTTTGTAGTCTATTTTTCGCTTTTATTTTTTACATTATTTTTTTCTTCTCAACTTTAATTTTTCATACAACGCACGACTAGATACGTGCAGGGTACAGCGGGAGAGAAGGATGCTACGGGGACTACACAAATATATATATATATACAATACTTTGATATCGATACAGATCGATACAATTCTTAGTATCGGTGTAGATCACGGCGTACTATATATTACGGATGCCGTACATGCGTGTACGTATATTTTTTCATGGTACACGTATATATCCTATGTAAAGTTGACCGTAGTTCGTAGATAGGTATTATAGATGTGCCCTAGGTAGTTATTTATCGAAGTTTATTGCAAACAGATATTTACATAGGTATAGTTGTAACGCGTCGATATATATTATTTATTTCTTATTTTCTGTTGGTTCATTTTGTTTTTCAGATTTACTTTGATAGAGCGTACGGTGCGGAAAATATCGAACTGTACGGTTGACATAAACTGAAACCCATCGCGTCTCGCGCTCTGCTCCGGTTCTCGCGGAGCTTGTATCGATGTAGGGGCAAAGAATGATCCGACAATACAGCGACTCACGAGTGTATCTGGCATCTCGCGTGTACACGTACATATTATTCCGTGTACATACATACTTATAGACACACTTTACGCATAACGCGAACAAGGATATTGTCCAGATCTTAGATCTCAATGGAGGCCGTTGTCCCCGTGCGGAGGTTAGCGTATGGAAGCTGCCCAGTTTCGCCGATCTCGTCCCGACGAATGTCTCGAATCCGCGATACACGCGTTCGATCTGCTTCCCAGCTCTCCCTCTCACAACTCTCAAGTTCGCGATCTTTCGATCTTTCGATGCACGCGGGAGATCGAACGCTCCCTCCAACTTTGTCATCGACGAAGAAACGATCTTCTTTCCGACCGCACGTCACAGCTAACGTTACACTCTACCGATCGGGTATTAGTGATTCAAATTCCACGGCTCAAAGGTATCCCGGTACCAGGTGATAAGCGGCACGATTTGTTGTTTTTTTTCTTTTTTTCTCTTTCAATCTAATGGCATCGCATTTTTCCGGCACGTCAAAAGCCCCTAATTAGATCAGGGAAAGTAGTCACAGATCCGAAGCAACGAGCAACCGAAATAACGTGATCGGTAGGACCGCGAAGCGATCGATAATTATTTATACAGTTAGACGGCTGGACCGGTAGATCCCTGCGATCTCAATCGGTATATACTTATATTATACGTGTAATAATTTGTAGTAGCGGTAAATTGATGAATTTATTCATTCATCGCGCACGCGATACCTGCTCAACGGTGATTGCCGATTTTTACAGATTTCGAATATTCGCCGAAAATTCTTCGAGGATCGAGATCCGAAGTAATGCGAGGAGAGGTGAGAAACTTGAATCTCGTAATCGATGAGCCACGCTTAATTTCACATGACGTATCGATAAAATCGGTTCCGCGTTGAATCGTTCGACAGAGTTTACGAACCCTGTCGGATAGTCACGAGTTCGGTGGCTTATGCAAGTACGTTACACGGAATATATCTGAATCGGTAACGGAGGCCCACGCCCTCACGTATACATTCGCGTGCGCTGTTTGTCTCATGCATAAATACATGTAAAATAAAATGTACATAAGTGCCGGGGGGTATAGGCCGACATCTGCAGGTGCCTCGGAGGCTTGCACGAACGCATAAATTTGCTCGAACGCGTATATAGAATGCAGTGAGAAACCAAAAAAATAAATGAATGAAAAAAAAGGAGCCGAAGAAGAAAAAATAAAATATGAAGAAGTAGAAAAATAAAGAAAACAAATCTTTCACTCTGCCCGCCGTCGACTTCCGGTGGTCAAGTCGATTATTGCAGAGAGACTGTATACGCGCGTACACTAAACGTCACTTTTTCTGATCACTAATTGTGTAGGTGATGAAGAAAGTATTTGTATCAGCTGGTTGATTCTTCATTCGTTTGCTGATCGCCTGGTGTTATATAGGAATTGTGAATAATCGTTGTTCGAATGTGTCATCACCGATCAAGTGCATGTGCATCTTACAGTGATATGTATGAATGAGCTAGATTGCATTCTCGAAAACATTTGGGTGACTGATTCAAATATTATTTCAATCTAAGAAACATGAATCCGTCAATTGAATTAGTCTACGAATTTTTCCCATCGAAATATCCGAATATTTCTGCTCCAAAAAGCGAAGAATTAGTAATAACTCGATCAATTTTCTAGATAGACAGTTAAACTTGTGAATTCGGATTCTTGAGGTCAAAATACATCCTAATAGCAGATGAAATGGAATATTACCCCGTTGGATATTTTCGATTTTTGGGCCAAAAATTAAGTATTTTAAAAATCGACCGTATGGCACTTTTCTGACGTATTTTGACCTCAGGAATCCAAATCTGGAAGAAAAATTGATCTATCTCTAAAATTGACCGAGTTATCGCCAAATTTCAGCTTTTTGGGGTCAAAAATAAAAAATTGATTTTTCAGTCTATCTTAATGTAATTTGAGCTCAGGAATCCGAATCCGAAAGAAAAATTGATCTATCTATGAAATTAATCGAGTTATCCCCATTTTTTCGCGATTTTTGGCATAAATTTGAGGATATCTCGAAGGGAAAAAATCGTAGCTCAATTTGGACGACGGATTCGTGTTCCTGAGGTCAAAATACATAAGAAAAGTGCCATACGATCAATTTTAAAAAATAAAAATTTTTGGCCAAAATTTGAGATTTTTCCAAGGGGTACCCCTTACGATTTTTTCAAATTTTGACCAAAAATTTTTATTTTTTAAAATTGATCGTATGGCACTTTTCTTATGTATTTTGACCTCAGAAAAAGGAATCCGTCGTCCAAATTGAGCTACGATTTTTTCCCTTCGAGATATCCTCAAATTTATGCCAAAAATCGCGAAAAAATGGGGATAACTCGATTAATTTCATAGATAGATCAATTTTTCTTTCGGATTCGGATTCCTGAGCTCAAATTACATTAAGATAGACTGAAAAATCAATTTTTTATTTTTGACCCCAAAAAGCTGAAATTTGGCGATAACTCGGTCAATTTTAGAGATAGATCAATTTTTCTTCCAGATTTGGATTCCTGAGGTCAAAATACGTCAGAAAAGCATATTAAACCTGATTAAAACAATGATTTATATTTTGCTCAAAAATCGAATTATTTTATGGTTTTTCAAGAGTAATCTCACATATAATCAGCTGAGGAATCCAAATCTGAAAGCCAAAATCATCTACTCCTGCAATCGATCGAGTAATCATCAATTATTCGCTGTTGGGAGCAGAAAAATGAAGACATATCGATTGGTTTTAGTCGTAGACTCACTTTGATTCGTCGCAATCCATGCATGGGTCGAAATATTTGAATTTCTCGGTCTACGAGGGAGCTCGAGCTCCGCTGGAGTCAGGTAGCCACGGGCGCGCGGTTTGTTGTGGGGCGTCACCTCTGTTCAGCCCCAAAGGTCACGTCTCACAACAAAACGCTACGCTGCTTACGTAATTTGACCCCACGAATACGAATCTTTCATTAAACTGAGCTAAAAATTAAGCCTATCGAGATATCTCAATTTGTCTCTTTTAAAAAGTAAAAAATTGACACTAATTCAATTATTTTGAGAAAGCGATTCATTTAGATGGCAGGTTCGGAATCATAATAGACATAGGTATACATTTTACGATTAAATGAATAGGATGTGAAGCATAATGGATGTCGCTATCCGCCACGTATATATTCGACGGCCACCACCACGCGCACAGTTAAATACTTTTCCAAGAATAAACTTTAGAAATTTTCAAGTTACAAAATATATTTTCGTATTTTCTAAAATTTTACACAGTTATTACATAGACTCTAACGCGCATGATAATTAACCAGTCGCAGTTGCTTAATGAGTTTCCGATTGTTTTCCAAAGATAATGGAAAGATTAGAGATCAAAATTTTTGAATTTCTATCATACACTGATTTCATAAATTCTTCAACACCGTATAATAATCATAGCCGGATCATAATAATTATTTCTATCCGCGTTATATTATACATACCGAATTCTCGAATAAATACGAACGTACGTTATCCGTTTCTATGCGAACTAAAATTAAATTTACATGGCCGAAGTTACACAAGTAACAGAAGCACAAGTTTCTCAATTCCGCATTACAATTTATGGCTATTGGTCAAGCGCGTTATTCATTCGGTATGCGCCTCTCATCGCCATTTGCTCGTACAATTACAATAAACAATAACATAATAATTACACACAAGTGCAAAATGCGATAACTTTTATCTCACAAAACCTGCACACAGGTGTGTACGCATTCGTAGAATCATAATCTGTTATACGACCAAAGGCGAAAGAAAATTGAAACTTCTTTGGCTTCAATTTTTTCGTCCATCCAACGTTAATTCGTAAGCGTTTGCTCAACAGCTTTTAATCTCATATTTTTACTACCTTTTTTCGTCGTTTTTGTTTGTCTAACGTTTTTCTTCATCTTTTTTCCCCGTGGATTTTTTTTAAATCTCTTTTTAAACTCCATCAGCCCTGCTCCGGACTTATTACGCGGTTATTTGCTGTCTTGAAAAACCTTTCTCATACAAAAACGTCCGGCTTTTGACGGGAGACGGTTAAAAAGTAATTTAGAACCCACAAAATTTTCTAATTACCATGTAAATTGACCACGGCCTATTAGAAATCCGTCTTCATTTTGCCCGTGACCTTGAATCCCTGCGTATTCAAAGAGTTCAAAAACCGTATCAAAGTGGAACTCGAAACCTAAATTATTAAGATTGTAAAGTTGTTTCTTTTTCAGACACACAAAATGAAGGGAGCTAATAAATTCATCTTCGAGTCAAACCAAGGGTCAAACATCCGGTTATTCACGATAAATGCGCCTTGGGGGAGAAAAAAAAAATTATAAAAACTGAAATTGTACGGACTGCATGATTTCAAATCTACGTCTCACATTACGCAGCTCTAATGTGCCGGTGCAGCAGTTTTATGATCAACTAAACTGCGCAATGTTTTTTTTTCATACATATTATTATACAATTGTAAAACACATTAGTAACGTTCGGTAACTACGTACAGTTTTTCTTCTTTTTTTTTTTTTTATTTTCCGAAGTGCAATATAATAGCGTTACACAGATCAGTTGCTTTTCTGTATACGTATACTCATTGCGGATGATGGAAAAATAATATTATCTAGTAGCGTAAAAAATCACATTACGAGATATTACTCATTGCATGAATTCAAAAACGAGATTGTCGATGGCGGAAGAGACGTCGTTTGGCGTTATAGATTTCCGCCGGGATAATTTTCATCGGGTACCTCTGAATCTATAGGAATTTTGGAAGCGTACGGATCAGCACCTGTCGGCAGAGTTTTTTTTCTTCTCTTAATGCAGAACGTACAGCGTTACGTGGATGAAAGAATGCCCCGTTGAACGAACGTTCATGTACAGCTGATTCTACATACACTGTACACGAAATACCCTCGACTGGTGATTTCTACACATTTTCAAGAGTCGTGGAAACGATAATGATTTTCCCCAGTCACAACGATTTCCAAATTCGAAAGAATATTTATCGGAAACTGACGTAGTAGGTTTCCTTCCATTGTATTACGTACACTTGAAAGAAGATAGACTTGAATTTCTTACTAGTGTCAAACGGACTTCATTATGCGAATAGACGTATATTTAACAGATCTATACCCATAAATAGATGAATAAATGAATATATAAATAAATAAATAAACAAACAAATCGAGTCGAGCTGAATTGAATATGATTCGCGGGAGATCGACGATGTACTTATTCGGTATACAGAAGAATCACGCCTCTCGCCCGTGGCGAAGATTCATTTTCATTTTTTCTTTTTTCCTCTCCCAATTTTCGGCCAATTTCTTCGAACCTCGTCTACCACCGACCGGGTTCCGGGCTGATCGTTTTTTTCCCTCGCGTTTTTTGGTTTTTTTTTTTTCTCTTTTTTTGCCTCACGGACTGACCCGTTGCGCGGAGTCTATACGTTGAAAGAACGGCAAGAAATTGAACGGCGCATCGTCGATCGCAGACCGCGCTCTATGACGTAGAGAGAAGAATCGCGCTACCGCAACGGCAACAGCATCGCACGCCTGATTTTAATTACCATAATTACATCGACCGCCACATTATTAGCTCCAAAGCGACTATTGTCTCCAATTAACATCAACTTACCGCAGAGTTTGATTCCATGAATTGATGGAATTAAGTATGGCTTGTGTACACAACGCGGTTCGTTATAAAATCCCTATCGAATCGCCGTAAACATGCACTTAGTGTGCATTCGCTGCCGTGTATTTACACCGTACGAGATGGAGGAGGAAGAGGGGCAGGGGGTGGAAATTAAGATGGTAATCAGTTGCGATAAATCATGCGGATCAAACGCGGAATTATTCAACGATCGCGATAATTTCTTTTAATTTACGTATAGTTACGATCAATGAATTCGACGACTACTTCCTTCACCTTCCGTAAATCGATATCAATTATTGAAAAAAAAAATTAAAAAAAATCCCCAACAGCGACTCGAGGGACTTTTTTTTCTAATTAATATGCGCGGGTTATTTGCGGTGACTGCAGCCGGTACACCTTATATATACGCGTGTGCACACATATGCGGACAAGTCAGGTATAATATACGACTCGTAGTTATATATGATCGTGCATCTCCGATTCCGAATGACTTTTGACGAGTGGAGCTGTGTAAGCGGAGAAAAAAATAAAATAAAATAAAACGAGTAAGAAAATTAATAAATGATAATAAAAAAATCGTGTTGGAAAAGCTGCAGCTAGTCAGCAGGCGGACTATGTTCTGGCTTAATTAGTCGTAAATCGTAAATTAACGACACGTAGGACCTAAACGACTTATCGCTAGACACGGCGTTGCAATTAACGTTCCTCAGAGAAATCCAACGCTACGTTATACATCGCGTTTGATACAACACCCTACGTACACTCGTACTACTACATATAATGGTGATACAGCAGCCGTACAGCACTGTAGCGCATTCGCGATTCGCGATGAGGTTCAGAAATAAATTCGACATTGAAAATTTTTTGCTTTCGTCCTCGATTCGCGTTGCTCGGGGTGCATCGGTGACGAATTGCGGCACGAATCAATCTTCGGTTCCCTTCGAATTTAATTTTTTTGGTATTCTGTTCCGTACGTCGTATACGGTGTACACGTATACGAGCGGTGAGACTCGTGATTCACGGCGCCATGAGGTGTACCATACGCCGCAGCGTTCCGAGATAATAGGAATATTATGTGTCTCGAGTGCGGCGATATAACAGAAAGTTTACCGGAAATCTATCGATCTAGGCTAGCTCGGACAAATTATACTAAATCGTGCAGCCCGTCCTATTGGTCGTAAGTTAAACTGTTAACGTGCCGCAGCCAGCAGCAGATATAAAGGAGACTACTCCCGATGTTGCTGCTCCTTCTGGGATGCTTCTGCTTTTGCTGCGCGCTGCCAACGTCGTCCCAGAGATTCTATCAAACACGAAAGGGGGATTTATCCCCCTCCACTGGACTTCCCACGCGATCCGCAATCCCGTACGTGAGTACGTACACGTGCGCCTCGCTACGTACGTACACGCGGAGGATACGTTTGCTTCCACATCAGCTGCATAGCTTTACGTCGCACAAAACTCATATTAGCATTGCATTACTATAGATTCTATCTTACTTTATGTTACATACGATACACGTGTATTGGATTCATAGCGCACGCGCTCGCCGAGCCACTTGGGCATCCCTCCGATCCTAACGAAAATTACCCGACTCGGAAATCACGAGGATTCGGACCATCCCGAGGATTCCATTACCCATTTCACACGCGAGATTTCATCCGCGATACGCAGACCTGCGAACGCTTATTTTATAGACTCCAGAGTCGACAGATGGAAGAGAATTTTGGGATTTTTCATATTCGGGAAACACCCTTGTGGTTAATTACAGTAACTTCTTATCTCTTTACAAATCGTCATTAATTGATATGATTTATCGCATACGACATCGTACACGGAATTTTATTTTTTTCATTTTTCAACCAAATGAAGTTGGAATTACACAGTCGTTTCAGGTTTCATATTTATGTTATAAACGAAGCTTTTTATCGCTCGCCTATGTAACCCCTTGTGCACTCGGAGCCACGAATTCTTCACCTCTTTTTTTTTCTCAGTTTTCCTTCTTTCGGATCTAATAAATTTGAGGACTGAAGTTGTTCGTCTCATTTTTAGCGTTTGTCGATTCGATCGACGGATCGACGATGTTAAAAGTTTCACCGAATGAAAAGGAGGAGGAGGAGGGGGAGGAGGAGGAGGTGGGCTTGGCGTGAGGTTAGTAATTTGGTACAACAAGCGTCGTGACATTTAGACAATATTTTTCATCTCGGTATAAAATAAATACGAAGTTTGTATTCCGAGGTGTGTACCTATGTATATGTATCTCTTTATATACTTCGTACACACAGCCAAATTTATAGTCATGAACTGTGGAAGGCGTGTATTTACGTAACGTTCTTTACCGATCGTTTAAAAGTCGTTCCGAATTTAATTTATTAACTAAATGGTGCAACGAGCGAACCAAATGATATTTCGAGCCGGCGTCGGGGATAATGACAAAGTAAAGACGGCTTTTAGTAATCACAACGGAGCGCGTTGCCCAATTTTTTGTCGTCGTCTCGTTTAATTTGTTCCTCACTTTTACCCCCACTGAAAAAAATCATACCATGCAGAGAATAATTCAGTTGGAAATTCTGGAGTAACTCAAATTTGGAGATCTCGATGTGATTTTGTGGTAACTTCCGTCATTTCGATCCCATTTTCTAGCATGTCGTTCATGTTCGACGAGACTTCAGATTTGAATGGTTGGTTTTAATGTAATACCGCGGCGAGACCCGATATCGTGACGAGAGATAATCTTTGAAGTTTTTCTTACGTTCTTGAGCAGGTACAATAATAATTGAAGGCTGCAGACAGATGAAACTTATAAAATCACACGCAATGCTTCGTTTATAGATATTTCGTTTTTTTTTTTGTGCAATTTACCTTCGCGTTGCCCCGTAGATCCAGAAAATTTTTTAATTTACTCGATTAAGTTCGATGAAGTAATGAAATCAAATGATTGTCTCCTAGATGTATCTTCCGATTACGCATCTGGTACTTTTTTCAGTTTTATCACCGTCGTAAAAGGTCTTCCTTATAATTTCCAAAGAGTGAAAGTCGTCGCACGTACTTGCAAAGACGGTGTATACCAGTACGCACGCTCACATGTATGTATAACAGTAGCTGTAATTAATTATGAGAATGGAATTTTGAATTCCATCCGGAATCGCGGTTCTCCGAAGTCGCGTCTCTCCGGGTCTTAAACGGGGCAACGATGAGAGAATGAAAAAATCGGGAGGCGATCGGCGACCAGGCGAACAAAAAAAATATGCCTCAAAATTCGAACAGTTAATAAGAAAAATGAAAGCAGCTATAGGGAGATAATTGCTGTCGAATCGAACGTTCGGACAGCGTACGTATAATATTCCGAGAATCTTAATTTTTATGAAATGATTTAAAGCCCTCCGTATTAAAAAGACAAAAGGCAGATACGTCGTACGTATATGTATAGTACCCGCATATCCTGTTACCGATATATCCTGACTGGGTCACTTCGCGAGAATCATTCTAAAGGAATTTTAACCGTACAGCCCGAAGAGCCTGGCAACGATTCATCACCGCAAGCTCGCGCTATACATATAATACATAATATACGCTCACACGAATTTTTCTGCACGTGGGTATATAATTATCTAAAATGCCGCGAAAAGGTGATCAATCTTAACCCCTTAAAATATCGCGTCTAAACTGCAGTTCTGCCTTCCGTTTTTTTTTTTCCTCCTTATTTTTCACGACCCCAGACGCGAAAATTGTCTGGAAGAAATAAAATACAATGAAAATAATCCTTCGGATTTTCGTCTGCGGAGTTCGAACTTCTGTCAAACTTCGCGAAGCGCGTCGCTAAATTCCGTCGGGATATCTCAATTTGTTTCGAAGTCGTCTCCCTCGTTCTTCCCAGTTGTAAAGTATGGACGGTTACGCGATACATGCTTACAAGGTATCTATTCAAGTATACCCACCTATGTGTATTGAAACGCCAAACTAACTGGCGCGTGCAAAATAATGTCGATGAGGTAACTATGTGGTACAGAGTATAGTATACTCGGTGGTGGTTGGTGTGGTTGTAGGTAATGTAAATTGCGTACGCGTGTAGGCAAGTTGTACGAGCTACGGAATATGTATCGAGCGAGGTAGATATATATGGTTGTGTTATAAATGAATTTGCATATGTTTATAGAAACATATGGATGGGTAGAGAAGTAAAGTTTTGGTCTTGTCGGTGTCTTTCTATCGGTCAGTAAAAGCAGCATATATCAGACCTGGATTATGTTAATGGGTGTGTAGTTACAAATTTGTTAATAACGTAGTTCGTTACTTTCACATATGTATAACGCTTCGGCGCACGATATACGATACACGATATACATAATCACGTTTCCCCCCCCCCCCCCCCCCCCCCTCGACGTATATATTAAAACGTTCGAATCGAATTTTAAATCAAATCAAAAACTCCCACGATAATATCAACACGTGAATTTCGTTATCCGAATTCTCTGAACGGCGGACACGTAACCATCCGATCGTAATTGCAATATAAATAGCGTAGCGTAGCCGCTTATCTCTACCCGCGGTGACATCGTTATTAATGAGAAAATTTAACGGTTTCGACGCTCGCGTCGCGACGCCCGGTAAGCGGGTATACGTAGCATAACGCGACTACGAATATAGGTATAGGTAGAGGAATTGCGAACGTGTGCTCAAGACGGCGTACAACGTTCGGTGCGCAATCCGCACAAACTTGACCTTGTCACGTGGCGATACGTGCTGCGTTGACTTTCAGTGGGGGTTGAACCGCAGGTGGATAGAAGAACCGCGTAACAAGGATAACACCTCCTTGCGGTCACCGCGCAGCGAACGACGCGGAGCGGTTTGCGATCACGCGCCGCTCGCGCATTTCTTCATCTTACCTATTTTCTACGATAGGTGTGCGCGCAGCTTTGAGAATACGAAAATTTTGCGAGCGAATCGAAGGGAGAGGATGAATCGAGAAAATGAGAGAAGCGAGAATTGTCAAAAGAAAAAAGAAAGAAAAAAAAAAGAGAAGAAGAAAAATCGCGCGAAAGAAAAAACGGTGAACCGTTAACCAGCGGTGAAACATGTGTGTAAATGGAGTGGAAATAAATATAAAATGAAGAAGCGATGCCGGCGGGTAGTAAACACGCTGGAATATAACGCCTGAAGGTGCAGCAGGAGTAATAGTGAGTCAAACCCCGAGGGTTACTGGGAAACCCTCCGCGAGTATAGAGAGCGAGACGAAGCGATGAGGAGAGTGGGACGACGATGGAGAGAATGAAGGAGCGATAGAGAACCACCGGGAGGGAGAGAGGAGAAAAAGAGAGGAGAGAAAAAAGATATGGGCTCGCGCCGAGCGGGAGCCCAAGGCGAGATGTGTCTCCTTCTCATCTTCGAAGTCACCGCAGCTGAAAGCGAAGGTTGAAACGGGTTTCCAATATTCTAAGAAGCTTAGAAGCAACGATTTAAAAGTCATTGCCACCGCGTGGTGAGCCGCTAAGCACTCGGAACCGCGGCGCGAACGATCGGTTATCGTCGTATATTACTGCACTCGTACACACCCAATAACGCGGCGTCCATTCAATATTTCAATGCACCGGACACATCCACCAAAAACACCGATCGTCCCGAATTCATTTATACAATTTTCATTATCGTACGCACCGACACAAGGATCCACGGTAAATTTCGACAACGCACACGCCTATCCCGGACTCCGAGATCCTTATCCGAAATGGAGAAAAAAAGTCAATGCCCCGCGATAAAAATACTTCGGATCTAATTCCGATGCATAGGTGAAAATGATGCCGTGTGACAGCCGCTGTTGCTTTGATCATCGGCGACCGAATATTATGCACATCGTCGAATATATATCCTATACGTAATATATGTATTATAATACCGCGTACACATGTGCGAAGAAGCGTGTATATAGCGTGGGAGTAAATACCAGTTTGTTTTCTGGGATTTTGTTTTATATCCACTTGTTTTTTGAGGGGTTTTTTTTTCCCATTTTTTTTTTCCCCTTCATCCTCGTCTCTTACTTCACTATCATCGTACACGCATGCTCGCGTAACTTGAAACTATCCCGCCGCCTCGAAATATATGTAAGTAAACAAACGTATGCGTATTGCACTACATAGAACGCCTTTTACATATATGTGTACACTTATTTAAATTACATAACGAAAATACCACGAGGGAACTTCAGCGGCCGGTTGATGTATATTAAAAAGCAAAAACTGCGACAAAGATTCAAAGGAGACAAAGACGAGCGATCGTTTCCTCTTTCCTTTTTTTTTTTTTTATTTTTTATTTTTTTTACTCTATGATTTATGATCTATGATTTTGAGATAACAACTTACGTCATCTCCACCGTCGTTTTGCAATCCGTCCTCCGTGTTATCACCGAGTACGAACGCGACGTCGTTGTTGTTGCTCGTCAACGAGGGTAGTTTTCTCGGACTTAGCTCGTCGCCGTCCGTATCCCGTTTCCTTTTTACGTCGCGAGAATCATTGAGTCTCGAGTCATGATCATCGAGCATGTCAGTCACCATTAATTCCGATTCAACACTCGTAGGCGATGCGACTTCTTCGAGGGGGGAAGTGGTCGTACCGTTATCGGCATCGCCACCCCCTTCAAGGCTGGACATCGCAGCGAGTCGCAAATCTCCTCGCGGTAGTCGAATTTTGCCGGTTATACGAACGTCGAATTTTTCTACGACGAACAA
This sequence comes from Athalia rosae, assembly GCF_917208135.1. Classification (NCBI taxonomy): domain Eukaryota; kingdom Metazoa; phylum Arthropoda; class Insecta; order Hymenoptera; family Athaliidae; genus Athalia; species Athalia rosae. The sequence goes on along the minus strand of NC_064027.1, from coordinate 6,694,496 downwards.
TCTTTCCGTTCTTCCTCGATATAAAAGATTGAACACTTTTTCAATGTCTTTCGGAGTTTTTAACTTTTTCGTTTTTTTCGAAACACTATACGACAGTCCCGAATAAATATGGACCATAAACGTTCAATAGATAAAACCGGTAATTAGACGCCTCGTATAGTATCATATTTATTTCTCTCAGATATTCGTTCTCCTTTTCTCCGATTATCCCCAACTCTCGGTATCTCAATTTTCAATGTCGAATTCACCTCCTACCCCCCACCCCATCCGCTGACCTCTTCCTCCCCGTTCTCCGGATATTACGCTAGTCAGCACGATTAAAATGTTGTTCTTGATTTTCTTGATTCAACATTTTTTTTGTTTGTTTCATATCTTTGCGCGTTATTTGGCATAGACCACAGTATAGGTGTATAAATATACACGTATTATTGCAGAAGCAGGGTAAGGTAGGTAGGTTGGTAGGTAGGTAGAGGCGGTGTAGCCACCACCGGTGTGACCAATATCGAAGGCGAGTAAACCTGTCCGAGTCACGTGCCCCCCCGTTGCACGAAAGATATATACATATCGAGGACTATCCGGCTACTGTGTTCTCAACGTTGATCTGGACCGATTTCACTGTGCAGCTAAATTGTCTCTATTAAATTTCTCGCTCTTTATGCTGTACCCGGTATTCACGCACACAAGTAAAACGCAATACGCGTAAAGTTCTATACACGTACGCGGTATCGCAAGTAAAGTCCGGCGGTGTGGTTTTATCCGTTAATTACAAACGTGTTCCAGAGACCGTATCGATCGATCGGCGAATCGGTGATTGTTTGTTTTAATCTGTTTTATTTCAACGTGATTATGCGTTTTAGTTTCGTCGATTGCAGCGGCTCGTAAATTTATTCACGACCAGACGTCACGTCGATCGAACAAAAACTTGGGATGCGGACGAAATTTTCCATCGTATCGCGATGATAAAATTTTAGGAACGGAATAAATTCAGAAGTATAGCTTCGTTCATTCTACATATCGTGGCGACTGGCAATGGAGGCGTGCAAAGGTCACGGTGCGATAATTAATAATCGAAATGTCATTAAAGGTATGAAACCTTGACGCGATGCAGATCCGCGTGGATAGAGGAAATCACGATCGCAGGGAAAAAAAAGAAGGAGAAAAAAACGAACGAACAAAAAAAAACAATGATCATCAATCGATTCCAACGGCGTAACTCTGTTATCCTAGTGCAGCAGCTGGAGAGTAACGAGGGGTCCGCTTACTCAAACTCCAACCACCGACTGAGTTGCATAGCTGCTTCGAGTTTCCATTTAATTATCCAATACAGCGGTGTGTCTGGGGTACTACTTGCCGTACCGATTATCCGATGACACATACGATCCTTTATACACACGTCATTTGTTGACATACATCGGCTACAACGAATACGTCAAACCTTCGTTCTACGATCGCACTGTAATGTAGAAAACAGAAACTGGACGTGGTCGTGTCTCGTAATCACCAACTGAAACCATGAGAAATTGTCATCCGCAGATTCGGTTGGCCACTTTGAAAAAAATCGACGAATCGACGTAAAAGAAAATTTAAAAAATGGCAGAACAATACTGCGGCAATGGATTGGAAACGTCGTAACGTCGTAGTAACACTTCGGAACCGAATGTATAAAAATCGATGTGGCTCATGTAATCGGCAACAAAAATATCACTGAACTTCGATGGAACTTCCGGTCACCTGCGGCCGTCTCGCAACCACGTGGTCACGGGTGGGGGGGTTTCGGAAAAGTCCCGGGAAATCCCCACGGGGTCGGCGCACGCGGGCTTCGATAGCGGTACGTTGCCGATGGCGATTCGTCGGTCGGGGTACGTGCAGAGACGAGGGCGATCGGCGATCGGCGATGTGGACGGCGACGGCGACGGCAACGGGAGACTTCGTCGACGAGGGCGATGGGCTACGGTAGCGATGGCGACGGCGGTACCGGTGATGCCGGTGGCTATGACGCTGACGGTGACGGTCCTCAGGACACGTTCGTAGCGCGGGCGCCCTCGAGAATATGGCTAGAGGCTAAAAGACGCGAAGAAACAAGTGGCGCCGCCCGCGGCACGAGAGGGGGGGATGGATCGGTTGAGGAACAAGTGGTGGACCTCCTCCCCGCGCACCTGCGGCGGAACCCTCTCTCTTTATTTTATTCGTCCAGGTGAGCTCGGTCCTCCTCTTTCTAGAAGTCCGTCCGTCCGGCTCGCTCGCGACGGAGCCCCCATAGCCCCGTCTCTCAGCTACGCGTATCCCGATCGTCGGGTACCCTTTTCCTCTGGACCGCGGTACGAACATCATCACCTGGACAGCGGGTCCCCTCTCGACCCGATTCCCCCGCTCTCCGCACCGACACCACTACCATCGACGAGAACCGCATCACCGTCGCCTCGATCTCTCCTCCTTCTTACGCACATCGCGCTCTTCGCGCTCCTCATCTCGTTCTCCGAACAACCGAGAACGCCTCTTTCCTCTTCTCGCTTACGAGAATTTCTCATACACACCTACAGCGGGTACGACGCGAGAGTCTCTCTTTCCTTCTCGTGGAATCGCCGCGTTTGGTCACCGCGTACTTATAGTCGGATCTCGGTTCGACGACGTCGGTGTATGATCGAGACGTTTCCATGTATGCGTCGTTCGTTTTCTATCTTGGTGTTTGACTAGACAGCGCCTTGCCTTCTTCTGTCTCGTTCTAATTGCCTTCTTCGAAGCCGTATAGTATGGTATAGAAACGCGCGTGTCGTTCTAGCCTTCAAAGATATCACCGTATAACGATTGACTTTATCCATTTGCCGTCCTTCTCTAAAAGAACCTGCAAAGCCGACCAACCAACCTCCGCGTACACTATATGGACAGACGTACGAACCGATGTTACTTCTGCTTCTTCTTCTGTACCCGGCCAGAGAACACAATTTCCAATCATTACCATTCTATATGTTCAACGTCATTCGCGTATCGCTACGATAGATCTCTGATATCACCGCGGGTTCCGCTTATCTGAACCACGGCGGACATTTCATCATCTACTCGCATTGTCCGCATGTCCGACGTTCCCTCCGATCGTCCGATATTTCTGAGATAATTGTACGTATACATATGTGGAAATTTGCGCAAGTTGTCCGCTTGGCTCGGGTGGCTCCGCGTGTTCGCGATAAATTCGATACCTTTCGAAAGGATTCTCTCGGTCAAACGAGTCCTTGATACATCTTTTATCGCCCGAACGCTCCCGATTACGACCTCAGAGCTCTTAAGGTATACCGAAGCGCGCGGGGTAAACGCCTTGCATTTCCATAAAAGCCAATGATCGGAATTGTTCTCCTAACTAACAAGTATCTCTTCGCTCCGCCTCGGACCGCGAAACTGACCAGATTCGAGCCGAACGGTAGAGCACCCATTATAAACTCGGCTATTATTCCTATTAAGCGATGCAAATGAGCATTGTTGTACGGTGACTATATTTCCTTTAAGGAGGTAAGAAAACCGTGTCCCATCTTGTAGTGCGTAAACCCTACACGCACCGACTTAACTGTTCCTACTCCCTAATATGGGTCGGGTGTTGTTATATGGGTCTCAGACGCTGAAGCTGGTTTATCATATGATGCCAAGCATGGGGTTTCGAATCAATGACTGCCCGACGTGCTGTATTACCTGTACCTCTCGAAAAGGGGGGTAAAAAAGAGGAGCTCCGGACACGCGGCGTACTCCGCATCGAGAAAGAAACGAAAGAAAAAAAACAGAGAGAGAGAGAGAGAGAGAGAGATATTCCCGAGCTGGACATTTGGAATAATCGACTTTGCCGCGCGGTACAAAAATTGAGTGAAAACGACCCGGGAGAAAAAGAGAGCGATTTCATACCGCGCCGACCATTTTCATTGAATCGTTAGAGTTATCCGGTCGAATCTTTCGACAACGTGGAAACTATATTAATGTACATATGTCGAGAAGTCGAAGGAAACGCTCGGCCGATATAGGTATACCCTGCGCTCGAGATATCCGATCGCAGATCCTTACAAAGAGTTTACAAATTATTCTAAGCTAAGCAGCTGCTGAGTGAATAAATCTTTAGAAGGCAAATACGAGATGCAAATTGGTTCTCCATTATTCCGATTGAATTTACCTCCGCAATGGCGATGGTTCGATGCGGGGCGGATATATCGCGGCTGGTACAACGTGTACCGCGCTCCCGAAGACTCGGGGATCGCGAGTCGATAATCCTCATGGAACGGCGAACGAGCATTCGTCTAGCGTGGAATTAGCTGTCATGCTGGGACATTCCTACATTCGTTAACCCAAATACGACCAGTTACGAGCAGAGCAACTACAACCGACTGGATACACTCGTGAACCGAGCAGCGAGCCGACCGACCGACCGACCGACCGACCAGCCAACGAACGAACGCTTGCACCGAGCACAGCTTGTTAAGAAAGAATGTGATTCGCGTATAAAAGAAAACAGCATAAGACTCACCTGTAAAGAAATGTCCCGGAGTTTATTATATTCCCTGCTAACCTTTTCAAACGGATACGGAAAATGAGGGAAATTTGAATGAACGTCGTTCTTTTGCTCTCGGAGCGTCGTCATACCTACCCAGGGTGAATCGCTGTTGGAGGCGCGTCAAGATCAGGGTTGGCGACAACCCGAGCGACACAACGACACGCGTCGGAGAGACGCGATTCGAAGTGGTCCTTCGCGACGATATAAAAAGCGAGAGGTCGCGAACAATCTAGGCGACTCGACGACGAGGTTATTAACAAACAGCGGTCTCGTCATGAATTCGAACAGTAGTGCTCCAGTGAGTCCCTTACGATCCACACTAGGGCAAGATAATGCCGGACCTTGAGCCCAAGGCTTTCACCGGAGCCCCGAAGTCCCTGCGGTATTAGGCATGGCATACCGTACACTTTTCTCTTTTCATCATCATTCCCATTCTCTTATTCTTTTTGCTCTCTCTCTCGATCTCCCGATCTCCCGATCACCCGGCGAACGCCGCGCACACCTGTCGCCGCTACGGTAGTAGGTAGATGGTGTTTTGATCCGAAACTTCATGGTATGGGAATCGTTTTATACGAACGTAATACGCGTTTCACGAGGTACACTGCGAGACCATAAGTAGGTAGGTATCCACTTAGTACGTAGGTAGGAAGATATTAACACTTTAACAGCACGTGAGAATGTATGTTGTTCTTTTATACGGACACGGGTACAACGGGAGAAGAATGGATGGATGGACGGATGGATGGATGGTATGGATCTCCGCGAAGGTTTGGCCACTCCGCGAGATTTCATAAAAAGTATTTATCTGGTACGTAAGGACGGAAGGAGGAAAGAAAAAAAAAGGGAAAATGGTGGCGTAGTTTGTGGTTGTGGTTGTGCGGTCCATTTTTTGATATTAACGGCCTTTTGATATAATATGCGGTTAACAGGGAGCAAAACGGCTTCTGACACTCCCAGGAGAAATCTTTTGGCATATTTTCACATTCTATTCTAGGGAGTCGCTGCCGGATGCAGATAGCGCCCGCTCGCTCATAGAATATATGGGCGCACGCGAACCTCACAATATCCCTGATGGCTGAACCCATCTAACCTTGGAATATAGGAATACGTACCGTGCGGGGAAAACTCGTAGGACACGATGCTCCGCGATACGAATACCGATAAAACATAACCGATATAGGTATGTGAGCGTCACACTCATGCAACTCGCGGAATATGCAACGCCGTCGAATAAATTCGATCGTAGATTCGGCGAAGCGCATTTTTGGAGGAAAATCCAAAAAAAAAAAAAAAAAAATAGCGGTGCAACGGTTCGAAGCCCTGCCGGTCAAGGGGGGCGATTCCCCATGCGACGCCGAGTTTGTAGGAGTGAAAACGACAAGTGTATTAGCATTTTACCGGCCAATTAAATGTTCCGGTCACGTGCCTCACGGGCCGATCATTCGCAGTCGATTTTTCTAAGGATCCGACCAATCGTTGTGCCGCGTGGGTGTGGTCTCGGCGAGTTTGTTATTACTCGAAGTCAGGTTGTGCCACGGTTGATTAGACAGCCATGTATACCGAGAGCTGAAGCTGGGCGAGTCCTACGCGCCACGCTCTTCGCCAGCAGCGCGCAGCTACCGAGTAAAAAACGATCGACACGCACAGCGAATGCGAAAACGAATGCAAAATCATCGGACGAGATTTCTCGGCAGCCTCAAGTCCACCTGCGACTGCGAGGCGTTGGAGTAATTTATATAGCTCGTTATTTTATTGGTTTACAAAGTGATCATTTCTCCTGTCCCGTGCAACCGATTCCGCTTCGCGCAGCCACTTAGCACGTTGTATCTAAATTTCCGTATTGCTTTGTGAATAACTCCCATTAGATTCGATTGCGGGGGGAAAAAGAAAAAAAATATTCGAATCGTTTGAAAACCCGCGGAGCTCACGGGTTTGTTACATAAAATGTGGAAATTAACGACTTTGCGTCACCGGTCGTTTCGAGACAGATAAACGTAAGAACTCTGAATTATGCCGTGTCTCTTTATTCCTCGAGTGTTCGCGTACAGACGGCTCACGATTCGTTCGAATCTTGCTGCAATCGAGCATATTTATAAATATAATACCTTTTAATATAAACGTCAATCAACGAGGATTTGTAACGGTATAGCGTAAGTTAATTCTCCAAATATACTGTTTGGCAAAACTTAAAAAATCTCTACAACCTTACCAACGCAACGTGGCGAGGAGACCGTGTCATTTGATTTCTTTTTTTTTCTTTTTCTCCTTTTTTCCTCTCCTTTTTCTTCAAATGTTTTTTCACACAGGGAGCTGATTTATCCAAACACCTTTGAATAAGACAAAAAACAAACATCGAACACAGCTGCATTTGGCTTCGGCGAAGAGTTGTGCCACTTTTACAGGCATGTCAAGTGAGATTTTAAAAATCCTTCACCGTCACGCATCTCGGTAGAGGACGTGGTTACGGGTTGTGTACACGTTACAGTCGTCAAGCCTGAAGGGTGGAGCGGAGATATACAAGACCTACTGCTCTCGAGTCCCGGTGTCTGTTATAAGGCCAACGCACACGCGTGTGACGGACAACACCCCGGAGCCGTCAAACGTCAATTCGTATATCGTACTCGGGTTTGCAATTGTTCCGAGAATCAGATAGGGAGACGAGATGCAGTTACAGCCGGGAGTATCGAGCTTATAGGTGGGTGCGGAAGAAGAAGAAGGAGGAGGAGAAGAATAACTTGTCGATCGAATGCCCTCGTTCGTTCTCCAACCTTATTCACCTTCCTAGTTTTATGCTTTACAAACACACCTCCTCCAAGAGACGGCTTTTGCTGAAGCGATTTCCCCGTATTATTGGCGGATAAGATTCGCCGCCGCCCGTCATCGAGTCACGGAGATAGAACCGCGCGCCATTGATTAACGAAGCTCAAATCTTGCACGACCTGCGGTCTTCGTATTCTGCGGTTAATCAACACCAAATTCAAGACGACACGGTGTCACGTTCCCTTTTACCACCACCTATACACATACACGAAGAGTATTTCGTACGTACCACGTCCCAATATCTACTGCGATGTTGCAAATCGTAAACAATATATATGTATATATATCGACACGATTAATTCGATATGTCCGCAACGACGTTAAAGTATTATTCGGTGACATCTCACTCGCTCGGCGATCGCGATGGTCGAACAATTTCGATCCGTCCACATTTCGCGGCACACCTATCGACGCTGATTCAAAGACGTGTCACATCGGTATAGGCTATTGCTCGATAAAATATCGCGCGCGCTCGAGATCCTTCGCGGATACCCGCAACACGTTGTCGCGGGGTGCACGACCCTTGACGCCGCAACGACCAAAATTTTGATAAACGATCGAGGGTTCCGCTATTGAAATTTTTGTTATCCGTTTCCATAATCTGCGCCCCTAGCTCCCATACCCCCCATTCGACTGGAAATCACGTTACTTGATTTTTTTTTCTTCTTCAAGCGAAGCCGTTTTCTTCGAAATTAAATCTCCGAACTGCCTTTCATCCAGTTCGATAAAACGGTCCATTTAACACGCGTGTTCGTTCGTTTACTCGGACTAGAATATAGGTATATACGCATTGTACAGGGATATATTTTTTTCCCAATCGCGCGGTGTAACGAGAAAGGATATATCGGCAATGATCGACGAGCCATGCATATAACAGTCATCGAACGCTCGGCGTCGCTCGGTGTAACGACAATATTTATAATAACAATTGCGACGATGACTGTGATAATGATAATGGTAATAGGTGGCAGCGGGACGCGACGATCATTAATTTACAGCCGTATACGCGAGAAATAATCTCGGATGCAGCGAGTGAGTTTCGCTATGCTCCAATTCGCGTTGACATCGAAAGTGAATAGTTTGAGGTAACACTAGTCACCTGTCTTGCACAACTCGGTCGATATTATACCGAGAAGCATAACTCGGACTAGCTACGTACGTACATACCTGTATACCTATATTTTATCTCTACGTAGACGCATGCGGATGCTCGACGACGACGACGACGACGACGAGGACTAGGAGCTATTTTAACTTGTCCGACGCAAATAACCCCGGCGACGCGATAACACTTTCATTTTTATTACCGCAACCTTCAAAATATCATTCCTATACTAGATAATGACCGCGGCGCGACGACTCGCCTCGTACCATATATCTCGTTAAAAATGAATTCCAATATTTCTCGTGGGACGCAGGGAACTTGAGGTTCGTGTATTTCGAGCGCCAAGTTTTTATCAAAGCTTCGTTTTTATACGCAAATCAGAAATTTTTTTTTTAAAGTCCTTCGCCAAGGGCCGAATACCCGAGAATTTTTCTAAAACTAACGTATAATGTTATTACATTTTTATTTGTCCGTACTGCGAATTTTATCCATATAGGGCAGCTTCGGCCATATTACGACGAAGAATTTTCTTCTTCGTCGTACCTATTTATTTTATTTTGAATTACGAAGAATTTATTTGCCTGGGAGCGCGATCGTACCCGTCTCCGACATATATTCGAGATTGGAGCATAATCACCGTGTAAGGGAACATCGATCGGTGGTCAATAAATTCCTAAATAGTTGAACACGCGGAATTACCCCGCTACTTGTACATCACATCGTTACCGCACCCCGCTGGAATAATTCTTCCAATACTGTACGGTAATTTACAAGTGCAAGTAAAATCGGGTCGGAGCAATTATAAGTCCGATCGAGCCGCGAAATAGCCTTAATTGCTTGTACCATCGATTAAGACGTTTTAAAGCAAATGTATAATTAATTACTCTAAATACACATGTCGGCGGTGGTACCTAAATCGCCCGAGTACCTGCAGGAGACCTTTTATCTCATGATCATTCGTCCGTAGAGAATGTGAAAAATAAAACTATACAAATGGTGCAAATCTAAGTGGCAATCCACTGCCGGTGAATTATCCTCCTGCTCGCAGATTGGCTACTCCGATCGGCCCACTTATTGTTAATTTCCACCGTACACGTGTCTCTTTTCACCCCAACAATCCATCTCGGCCATGAAATAATGCGTACTCGGATTATCAACGTCGTCGCCAATCATGTGGGGCCGAAAAGTAAAACTTGCACATAAGTATAGCTTGATGAGGTCCGGAAGAATCTTCGAATCATCTGAGGATCGGACCGCATCTGAGAACACGTTACTTTTGGTCGGAACATTTGCGGGGTCCAACGCTGGAAACGAGGAAAAATGGAGCTGCAGCTGGAAAAGTCGGTGATCTATCGCGAGGGCGTGGTATGCCGGAACGCAATCTGACCACCGACGGAGACGTGAGGTGTACTTCGAGGATGTGATAAATGGAACTTACAATTAGTTCGTTTCTAGATCAGGATCCTCGGGGTTTGTTTCGGTTATTAGCCAACTTCGCCCACCTCGTACAGACGACTCGACTTTCACTCGTGCGATGTAACATTCGTGGCCCTCGCAACAATATCGACGATTATTTTCCGTTGCCATCGGAGATCGGTGGTACCGATTGAAAATGATCGAGCTGAGCGATCGAAGCCGATTTTGGAAAGCCGATTTTGGCGAGTCAAACATCGAAGACAAAAAATTCAGCCCCAGAGATGGGTAGACTCCGAATCATCGAGTGTTGACCGGTATGCCGATCTCGACCTTGGCAGTGACCCATTAAGAACAACGCTCGCTCGAATATGACTGGCGAAAACTGTCAGAGGTCCATAGATTTGGGATACACGATCGCGTGGTCCGAATTTTCGAAATTCCTCGGCTTATTGTGGCGACAACTGGTTCGAGTTCGTTGATTCTTCTCATACGCATGACGGCATTTCGAAACACACGTCAAAAAAGTGCGTATTGTAACGTCACACGTGCTTCCGAATTCGAAGACATAATACACATCGTCGATTGTTACGGAGTTTTGGAAAAGTGGACTCATGATCTCCAGTCTTCCACCCCGATTTCGCAGTGGCATCCGTTGTGGAAAAGAATTTTTCAAATTTTCTCGCCTTCCCTATGTACAATAATAACACGGTTACACACACTTCGCGCACGCGTGCGTGTATCCTATAAGCAGAGATAATCGAATCCTTTTTTTCGTTCTCTTCTCTCTCTCTTTCCTTACGGGAGAATTTTTCATCTCTCTCGCACTCGTTTGGTCCATGTCCCAGCATCAGGTCAACGCCCCAGTGACCAGCGCACCTCCGTTCGTCCGTCGGTCCATCCGTCCGTGTATACCTGAGAGTTCCCGCGTGTGAGACCCGGGACTTATTCAGCTGCCTACAGGCCTCCCGAGCATTCGGTCATCTCACGCAAACACTCGCGGACCCACCATCACCATCACCAATGACCAAAATTCTATCTATCCTTGAGGCAACCGAGCGACGGAGGGGGAGGGAGGGACGGTGGAGGTCCGCGGAGGAAACCTCGTGTGGTACTCGATCGAGGCCCACCGGGTCTCGCGGCACCATGTACCCGTGCGTGTGCGTGTATTACCTCTACGTATAAATCCATCCGCGTACACACCGCCAACGTAATCCACGTACGTTACGTATACATTTACCGATCCTAAGTTGTACCTGTACGCTGCACACGCCGCACGCACGTTTGCGCGCCTTCGAATATTATATACACGTGTGTTGGTGAACAGGTGGACGCTGTGTGGTATTCTTTAATGCGCGATACATAAATAAAATACAAGAAATCCCATGAGTAGAGATATTACTTAAATATGAGATATCAAAAGTTTTCCATGTCTACGTAGCTACGGATACACAACATCCATTCATATAGCCTAATATTCGAAATTCTTTATAGGAATTTCACTCTCAGAATCCATCCGTCATTCGGATCCGATCGGTGTGTCCCTATCGGGTGGGTTTTGTGAGCTCGAAGAATCGGGAAAGAATCAGCCGGAATGAGACGTCGGAATCGGGGCACATGGGGTAGCATATCCGCTGAGTCGTTACTTTGACGATTAGCGGCGATCGCTGTCGCACACCGTTTTCAATCGGACGACGAGACCCGTGCGTTTCTCTCACTACAACTTGGAGAATATCGAATGATCGAGCGTGCGAAGTGTGGCGGGCAAAGCGTAATTATTTTATTCGTTTGTCGGTTCATTCATTCGTTTTTTCCGTCCCATAGATTCGTGTTCCTATGTACGCCACACCGGTGGCGATCGTCGATCGTACTAGAGTACCCGATTTCTCGTACCTTTTTTTCATTCTCCTTTCTCGATATTCAGTTGGTTTTTTAACGGACGTTAAATGGCGTTGTAAAAATTGTGAGCGCGGTTTGTACGAACGATGGGCGCGAGTGCGCATGGGAATTAGCGATTCCCGTTAACAGACATCACAGCACGCTGTACCTACGGACGTAGGTACGTACGTACGGGCCGCGCAATTTGTGTTAGAATTTTTCACGAGCTTCGACCTCATGCGACTCCGCGGTATGGGTATTTTATGTACACAGGTATACGGCAATACCTATATACCGAGGAATATATATATTTTATTTCCACAATTATTCCGTGCTCGGTACACCGTACGGCGCTCGGCAGTCCGGTATACACGCACACCGTCGATCTGTGCAGCTGTAAACGCACGAGGAATGCAGGGAGGTGCGGTATACTTTTAGGGAAGTAAAATTGTAAAAAATAATTCCTCGGGATGCGCCAACCTCCGTGCAAATTGCAAAAACCGAGTCGCACTATTCGCGTCCTCCCCGGAGGGGTAGGGGTAGGGGGAGGGACCGACCGAGTGGGTAATGATTAAATTGAAAGGGCAAAAACCGCTGCTGCCGGTGCAATCATTACCCTTGCGCCGTGCGGTATGAGATCACATCGCCAAGCTCTATTACCGATTTCCCATTTTTTCCCACGTGATTCGCTTTTTTTCTCTATTTTTTTTTATTTTTTTTTCTCCTTTTTTTCGTCCTCTGTCGTACCAATTTTTGTACTTTCTACTTTATGTTTTTTTTCTGCTCTCGCGTCCATCCCCCGATGCGCGTCGGGTAATTTTCTACGGGGACAGTGTACCCGTACTATTCGTATTGCAGTCGATCGGGACGGGACGGCGGGAGTAATCCTGTCATTCGAAGACTATAAGTTTAAGCGAGGAAAACGACGACTAGACAGACGTGCCGCGTTCTACTCCGTATTGTCTTAGGTTCGTCCGATCCCAACGGTCACGTAGATGGTCAGCATTTACCGAACATTACCGACTAGTGACCAGTCGACGGTGAGGAGGCTTGGCGGTTCCTTAGCCGTGCCGCGACCGACGTCGAAGCCCAATAATTACTTTGGCCGTGGCACCCGGGTCGACGTCTCTTCGTACCGATCTTCCTTCCATCCGATCCTCTCCTCTACTCTCCTCTCCTCTCCTCTCCTCTCCTCTCCTTTTCTCTTCTTTTCTTTTCCCCGCTTTTGTCCTTCTCTATTTACATCGCTTCTCGCCATCTCCCGGCTCACTCCCATATACACATATACCTTGCGAAGGTTTTAATTTAGACGATAAGCCGATCCTTTGTGCGCATAGATAATGGGATGGGTGTCCGAGCGCGGACGTGGTTCTCGTGACCCCCCCACCCCCCCCCGAGACTCCGTCGTCCCCGAATGCGTGTGAAACGATTTTTATTACCAACGAGAATCGAAAAAGTATGTAACACAGCCGAGCGTGAACGCGGTGACGAATTTCGACGAATGTCATGAGCGATAAGAAATATTAATAACGGATAAAATTTGATTTTGATTAACGGCCGCGGGTGAGAAATTTGACACGTGAAATATTTTCGACTATCGAAATTTGTCAGTGTCAGATTCTCATGCATACGGTATCTGGTGAACAATTATTTTAATTAGTATTGTTAGCTCCTATGGCCGACCGCACCTTATAATATACCTGCTACACGCCTTGTGTTTTTCACTACGTTAAATTCATTTATTATTCGCTGTTCACAAACTGACGTTAAAACTATCTCTCCTTTTCTTATCTCTCCTCCTCCTCCCTTCTTCGTACCCTACGTCCTTCTCTCTTATTCTCTCACGCACACACACACCTACGGGTTCATTTTTATTTCCAAGTTTACCCGCGAGACGTCCGACGCTAGCGTAAAGTAAGCCTTAAAGTTTCTCAATACGGAATCTTTCCGTGTGTATCTGGCGCGCAATCTGGCGAAATAAATCCCGTGACCACACGCGGTCGGAGATCCCTGCAGCCCCAACTACCATCCAACATCCCAACGTCCAGCATTCAGCATCCGGCATTCGGCATTCTGCACCGTACCCACACGCCGCTGATACCAACACATTCGTCCGCGGTACATCCTGCGCGTAAAAAGGTACATAAAGGGCATATATATATAAGCGCGGCGGTGTTGTTACACCCCACCAATATACTCGCCTCTTCCTCACGCACTTGCGGTTGCTACGGCCAAAGGACACACCTGCCTCCGCATACTGTAACTTCCACGGGAAATCGAAGAACGAGGTGCACTCACCTGCAAATTATTCCCTAGATCGAAACATCCGTCTGTAGATTTATTTCGTTTTTCGACTCTTCGCGGTTCTACGATCTATATACTCTAGAAGACTTTTGTACGACGTTTTAGTGGAACGTGCGCGAAAAGAGAAGAAAAAAAAATCAAGGACAATGAAAAATGAGATTTAAAAATGAGAACTCGAAATAATTAACATTGTTTCGTTTATTTCTGAACTCGAACAATGGTACCTATATACATGAATCAATCTATATATGGGCAGACCGTAATTTTAGATAAAAGATTCGTTTCCAATGAGGTTCGTATCAGCATATCGCGGGACTTTCATCTTTACTATCGTCGATCGAGAATCGAGAGTTACCTACACGTTTGATTGATTGTAAATTTAAAAAAAAAAAAAAAATTTTTTCGAATTACTTATTACGTAAGAAATGGGTACTGTGAACAAACGCAAGCGTATAGGTATACCCAAACGCACGTGTACATAGGTGTGTTGATATTCGTAAACGATCCGCGCAAGGCGTGGTCGATCGCGCGTTATTATACCACTCGCCACGTTATAACATCGATGAAAAAGACGATTCGGAAAATCATCGAGCAATCGAAAGAATATGTATATAATTCAAACTCTTCGTCGATATCGTCGCTCACGGAATCTGCAACGAAACGTACGAGTTCGGAGCAACCTTTTCGTTGAACCCTTTTTTTTTATTCTTTCCTTTTAACGAAATTTGCCCTCGTACTCGTTCGTGTATATACATGTATATACGGCGTTGTACACCACGTACGGTAGAACTGCATATACAGCGGATTGTTAATTATTTAACTGTCGCTCATTTCTTACTAATTACAACCTCATTTGCCAGATTATTTCGAGAGGCTTGTCGTAGTTATACCGGGGACTTGTTAATGGCGTATGTATAACTTGCGCACATGGCGAACTCTCGGCGATTCGACTCTTTTACTCGCGGGACTCACTTCGAGGCAGCTCGCGTGTGTAGATATGATTAATGCATGAGAGATATTTTCGATCGCAAAGTAAACTGATAGGACTTTCTACCGATCTGAACGTAGGTATATAAACTACAAGTATATATATATTTGATTGAAGACCCACCGCGCCATTCGATTCCTTTGCTATACCTATACACCGTATAATACTGACCAACTTTTGAATCGATGATTGATTAGAGA
This sequence comes from Athalia rosae, assembly GCF_917208135.1. Taxonomy (NCBI): domain Eukaryota; kingdom Metazoa; phylum Arthropoda; class Insecta; order Hymenoptera; family Athaliidae; genus Athalia; species Athalia rosae. The sequence goes on along the minus strand of NC_064027.1, from coordinate 6,679,263 downwards.
ATGGTCAATTCTCAGAAACGAACGTGATCTTATTCATAAATAAGATTTCCGGAAAATTTACAACTCGCAAAAAAAAACAGTCAAGTCGATCTGTACATAGTTCACGTTGGACCGTTGAAGCTCGTCTGAAAAATTTCTAACTAACGGTCGTCAGTTTTATGAAATTTTTTAATCTCGAAGAAATGTGTACAGAACAGTCCGCCGTAATTAGCGCAGAATTAGTTTTTTTCCAGTTTTTCGGCCGATCGATTTTTCTGCGGATCTTTTTTGCGAGGTACAACACGAATTTATAATGGACGCATGCTCGTGTGAGGAATAAAAAATTATTCATTTTACGGGTATAACGCGTACATACGTACCGCTCGGTTATACCTGCGATCGTTAATTCTGGGAATACGGCAGCCAATATATTCACGCATGTGTGCGATACGTACCTGCACATGTACGATATGTTGTATATGCTCACGTTGGCAAAAAGTTGACGTAAAAAATTAGCACCAAATTCGGATAGAGATGGCAGAATAATCGCTACATGCACACGAATTCATCGTATAAAGGATATATCATCGTTTTATAGTTTCGTGTACCCGAATAGGTGTATCTATTATATAATAACGTATGTACATATCCGCGATACCGCCGCAAATTGTTCCAAGAAACGTTCAAATACTGATTCAAATAATTTTTATTCCCTCGCAATTCTTTTACGCGTACCGCAGCCGATCACCTCATGAAGAGTGAATAGAATCAAGGAAACAAAAAAATTGCTGACGATACATAAGACCGACATTGAGATCGCGAAATGTTGTTAGAAATAAAAGAACGTCTCTTCACAATTCCTATTTCACGTAACTTAATGTTACAGCAAATAAATGACAAGAGAAGCGCGTCGCGATGATAATCGTTCGATATTTATACGCGTACGCGGTGATCGATGTGACAAAATTGTGAACCGAGCTTTCGCGCCCATGGGGTAAAGTGATGTGGTTATAATTCTAGAAAGCTGCACGCGGACAGCGCCCAACGAATAGTTATATCGCAGGACTACTTTGCGATAATAACCGGGTAAGCGAGTGACAAGGTAACAACCAGGAAAGTCTTGGTGTATGTCAACGAAAGAAAAAAAAACAAAAAGAAAAAAAGAAATTACGACGTCTTGAAAAAAGCAAAAAGGCAAAAAATTTAGGTAAGATTAAAAAAAAATCGTACCGGCTTCGATATTTGAGTCGCTGAGATCATTGCCTACTCTCACTTCGTTCCGTCGAACGAACTGCACGTGCAGCGCGCCGGTATATTTTTTTTCTCTCACACACACAGGTAATCGAATCAGGATGAGACAATTGAAATGATCTTGAAACTTTGGCGTTCTCGTGTATTTTCACGCGCGCGTCTTACACCGTCGAAGTATAAATGGGCGCCATAAATTTCGAATCATCAATATTTGCCGGATCGATCATCTCTCGGCGATCATCGAGGATGCCGAATAACGATTAGGCGGTGATCAACGCTCGTGCGGATGTACCGCGTACACGAGAGATATTACGTTACCATCATTTATCGCTCATTGTAAACGGCCGAACATCGCGTTACACCGAAGAAAATAAACTTTCGACCGTTTATTGATACGTAAAACCCCCGGTAGATTCATTCCACGCGATCGAACTGTACCGCACGGAGGACAGCTCGAGGTGTATTTTTTCAACCTCGTGTCCCGACGTAACTTTGAGAAAAAAAGTTAACAACGAATTAACACGTCGTAGTTTATTACAGTCAGCTGGTTTTTCCATCTCCCGTTCCCGCATTTTTCCTCACTTTTTTTATTTCGATTATAGTTCGTTTTTTTTTTTTTTTTCTTTTTTTTTTTTTTCTTTTTGTCTTCCTTTTTATCCCCGTTAAAACCTGACCCGATGGTTTTTCTCGAGATTCTGTTTGTTAGTTGAGTCGCGTAGGGCAACTGAACGGAACAAATCAACCTGCGGGCAATTTATGCCCCCGACAATGATCAAGCTCACTTTGCACCGGTCAACGGCAAACGGCAAACGGCAAACGGCGAACGGCAATAGAGCGGGTATAACGTGTATTATACCTACAGGATCCTATAGGAATAAAGGTATATTTATTCGGAGCGTGTACCCCATGCAACAGGATTTCAGTCTATGTATAATGTCACTTACTCCACACCGTACATGCCCTAGGGAATTATACCTAAGGTGCAGCAACAACGTTTAAGATTTACGGAAAGATATAGCTACACCTTTTCCTGCGTACGTTCGTACGTATGCACGTTGTACATAGAAATGTATGTATATATATAGGTGAGTACCTGGACTATACCCGTGTACATATGTATTACATATCGGTAAGTATATATATATATGTATATGTATAAATGTTACACAGAGAGCTTCCACAATATTTTTTAAACATCCGAAGAAGGTACCGCGAGATAAATTCTCCCGTTATTTCGATACAATCTTCTCTTATTGATAGAGGTATATACGTGCGGTGAAGCAGCAACAGCATCAGTTTCAGCTTCAACTTCAGCTTAAACTTCGGAGTTGGCCGTAAGTTGTATAGTGTGTATGTACGGTAAAAGCTTCGTGATAGAAGGAGAAGGGAAGCTTGTAGAATACCCGCGGTAGGGGGAGGTTCACCGAGTGGGGAATTTTTAATTAGCCTGGAGCAGTTCGATTAAATTCTGTCGAGTAATTACGAGCGGCGTTGCAGGTTTTATACTTCGAAGAGTCAAAGTCGGGTCTACGTTACGCAGCAAAACTCTCAACGTACGTACGTACGGTGTGTTATATGTACACGTGTGTACGTAGGGACATACATCTCGTGTACTTTGAGTCGAAAGATATACGCTGCTCACGAAAATCGAGGGATCGCTCGAGGAAATTCGATTCTTTTCGTTTCGACCACTTCGCTCTTCCGCAGAGTTACCCTCGTTTGAAAATCGCTCCTTTTCTCACCCCGCGCGGATGGACGGTGTGGACGGTGGTTGCGATTCCGGCCAAGGGGTTCTAGAGAGACGAATATACAGATGAATTGAAAAATGAAACTGCGGAACGCGCACCTATATCGACGTTGTCGGGTACTTGTTATAAGGGATATGGTATAACGTTATAACAGTAACAGTACTCTCTCCTAATATGGGCTATACCATTGTAAGCTTTTACACCGGCAATTACAACAACCGGGTGCAGGTTACTTGTATGTAAATTTTTCACTGACCTCATTCAGAGGTTACACTTGAAACGTGGTGGAGCCAACCGATCCGCCCTGAAGAATAACCGATGAAGGTGTAGTCCGCCGCGTGTTTGTATAGGTGTGTGTATAACTAAGAGACCAGCGGGCGACGCTGGACTTCACCAACATCGAGGAAACGTTGAACACGTAAACGCGCGGCTGTATATTCAGCGAAATAACCTACCTAATTAACGGAGAAAGGCGTATCTGTAAAACCTTAAACTCAACGACGTCCGATATGTTTCGAGAAGAAAAATTCGCGCGGGTCAAGTTCCTCCGATGCACGGTGGCAGCTGAACCTGCGACGCGCGGCGGGTTCGACTTTGTACCATTGCAATTCAAAGGGTGGACGGTATTGCTGAATTCGGATCCAACGGATCGATCGGGGCTAATCTCGACGGTGTCCGTTCCAAGGCATGGCAGGTAACAATAGCGACGCGGTTGCCGCGTAATCAAGAGCGCCAAAAGATAAATGTTACTGAGATTAATGATAAGCTTGCAAGTAGCCGAGTCTCCTCAACGCCACAGGTAAATTTATCTCCAGCTAGAGGCTCTCGGAGAGCTTTATTATGTTTATATAGAAGCCAGCTTCAGAACCGGCCCCGTTTCCTGCTACACGTTGCAGCAGTCTCCTGATCTTTGACTAAATCTCTCACGATCTTCTTCCGCTCTGAATATTACAATAAGATTAGCCGCTTCGCCGGCAGACTTTGGGGTAACGAGTGAAAAGAGCGATACATCGAGACGAATCATCTCGGTGTAATATGATAATTTCGCCCAGGAGTGAACTTTTCTCTTTTTTTTTTCTTTTTTTTTCATGAATGAGGTCTTATTAGATTTAACTGTATATATGATCATAGATATGTAGGATTCTAAAAAAATTCTTCCAACATCGCACGGAGGTTGAGATGAAAGTAAATAAGCCAATTCTTGCATACATAATTCACCGTTTTTGTTTGTTTTATGGTTTGTTTGTTCATTTTGTTTATTTTTTTTGTTTTTTTTGGGTTTTTTTTCTATACCAAACTGTTCAATTCTAACGCAATTGTGCGCTATTAACATTTTTTAGTTGCGGGAATTCCCCGAATGGTACATACGACGGTCTCTCAACGAATCTCTACGGTTATTGATTTGTCCGTAAAGTACTCAGACGAAATGGTGCTAAGAATAAGTTTTGCATATTAGTTGGTTGAGAGAAGGTAAGGCAATTTCGAAGAGAGGCACAGGTGACAAATATATTTTCTATCGAACAATCGAAACGAATCCCATTCGAAAAGTATCAATCGATATGCCCGATACAACTCGATAAATTATTTTTAGGCAACCCCAAAAATTTGAAATCACTAAAACGATTTCTGGAAAATGACTTTCTCAAATCGGCTGCACAACGATGAGTGAAGATTGGGGAATCGTGAAAATTTTGTAACTTCTGCCCGATCGTAAATTTCGAAAAAAATGTTCATGAACCCTTTGCTTCGTACTTCCAAATTCGGGAAGAACGTACTTCGTTGTGCGTTCGGATAAAAAAAGGATGGTCCATCGAAATTCCCGGTTATTCGTTCCGGAGAAGGATGCTGTAGAGACCATCTACCGGGATAATCGTCGAGAGATGATGTTGGCTGGTACGCAATCACGTTTGTTGCCGACGTGAAATGTAGCTAGCTACGTTCAGTTACCAGCTTCTGCTTACCGACTCGCGAAGGAACCTGTATTGTCCGCTTTCTCCGTACCTGGGAATGAATTACAGGGCTCCTTTCTTACCCATCATAGCTTGATATTCGAACTTCGAGAGCTTCGCAGCGCCGCCATCAATTCGAATTTTCGAACCGCGATCGGTCCACCAATAAAAAGACATTACCTGACCGCCAATTTTCGCTGATATTACAACGGATCGGATCATTCGATTTTATGCGCCTCGATCGTATTCGGCAGGTTGATATAAAAATTTATTCAAAGTATCATAAATTATTTATTATTTGTAAATTTCAGGTCGTGCGAAGTAGGTAGGTAGGTAGGTACGTGCCTATTTGTAGTGCGACGTTAACGGTGGAGAAAATTTGTTGGGCGTGATACATGAGAAATAAAACGAGATACAACCGAAATTTCACCTCGTTTAAACTTTACCGACTACGACGCCGGTCGTACACGTTTATAATGTACTTTCATAACTATGTATGGTATACGCGCGCGTTTGTATGCAAGTATATTATGTATACATATTCACAATACCCCGTAATTTATGAGCATTAAACAAAACGATGAAAAAATCTCTCTCATGAATAAAACATTAGCTCGTTTTTGTTTTACACGAACGTGATTACTTGTGTACTGCAGGTATGCGCGGATACCTACCTTCAATACAACTTATACGAATGAAAATACATACGTATAATTATCTATATACAAAACCATTATTCGTACGAAAGCAAATTGGAAGTTTTCGTAGTTTGAAATCTTTTTATTCCAACGTGATTTCTGATGCGGCATTAACATAACCAGCAATCATCCATTAGAATTGCACTCGGTTATCGCATCCAACCAATTGAGGGGCTGAAATTCGAGGAACGATAAATCGATGAGAACTTTATTGGCAACAAAAAAATTTCGCCGAGTTACGCCGATGGGGGTAAATACAGATGGAACGAAACGAGAGAATAAGGTTTTTTCAAGCTATGCTCTCTCATAATGAGCTCGTTTAACGGCAATTCCATTAGCTTTACGCACGATGTGTTGATAGCTGCGGGCGTAAAACTTGATACAATTATAACCGATACATTACAGAGATACAAAACATCAATAAAGGCTGAGGATGCGAAGTACTCGGATGATTTACAGCCTCCGCTTTAGCACTCGCGGACAAACGCGCTCCACCGAGGATGGGCGTAAAAAAATCGGCAAAAAATCAGCCCAAGGAAATTAGCTCTCTATCGGACATCACGCACGTACGTAGGTATCGTGTACCGACTCAATTAGAGTTGCAAGTTCGAATAAGTCCGAACCATTAGATCCGGTGTATACGATGGGTAAATGTATACGGATACGGCACGAGTGCGCCAAAATATGGCGGATGTAACAACCACTCACCGCGAGTACGTATGATATTTTCACAGCGTCCATATCCTTGGACTGTGCGATTTATCAACAAAACTATTGAACGCGAGTACGAAATAACCATCCCTAACGATACGTTACCAGCTTACTACCCCTTTCCCCTCCGTAAATAGTCCAGTTTCCAAATTACAACAAGAGAACAGACGAAACATGGAGAGAAATGAAAAAAAAAAAATAATAGACAGAACTTTTTTTTAGATGAAAAACGAACTTTCGCGGACGTGTCTCTTCCGCTCACACGGACGTGTACGGATGTGTACATACAATACGCGGGGTAGTTGCATCTGCACGATGAAAAAGTACCCGAGACGCCAATTCACCTGTCGTACGAGCACCCACGCTCGTTCTTACGCCTCGTTTGAATTATTATCGTTACACGCGCTGCGGTATACAAGCGGCAAGGAGAATATGACGCGGGCGTTATAGCGAATGTAATATCTCCGCTCCTACGGGTGAGAAAATGATCCAAATGTGAAAACGTCGTCTCGGTACGTCGGCGTAATTTCAGGGGCTGAGATGAAACCGAGGAGAATCGGAGGGAGGTGCAGGGGCGAAAGGGGCGAGCTGAGTTTGCGGTTGATTTTACGAAACATGGCTGACAATGAGAACCACGGTGGCTCGTGCTTGCCGGTGACCTATGACCGTGAAGACCGAGGCGAGGCTGTTCTCGGGCACGCGATGCTCCGCAGACCGCCCCGAGGCACGCGCAAGATCCTGAACGACGGGCAGCGATTGGCCGGTCGGACGACCGACTGACTTGCTCCTAGCTTGCATCACTGGCATTACTGCATCATGGATATATGCAAAGCACGCGAGGCATGCAAAGTGGTCTCGAGTTTAAACTCTCCTCCTCCTCCTCCTCCTCCTCCTCCTCGTCTCCCCCCACTTCGCCGCGGTCTATACCTACGAAGGTGTATCCTTCCCTTGTTTTCGGAGAGAATCGAAAATTTCGAATTTATACGCATTATTCCGCTCGAGGGACCGAGGACGCTGGTAATACCTATAATACACCCGAGTCATTAAGAACAAAATTCAACGTCGAAAAATTTATCGAGAATGGAAAGAAAAAAAAAAAAAAAAAAACATCCCCTGCGCGGTATAGAAGGTTGCGCTTCTTCGGTCCTTACCCTTCGTGTCATAATGATAATGACAACAGTATATATAATAGGAGAGCAACATTGTGCGCGAAGACAGCCGAGGGTCCGGTCATCTTGAGTTCTTTGTTTTTTTTTTTTTCTGTTTCTTCTCGAGCGGTTGATGGGAGTGACCCGTAAAAGTACCTCAAACGACGCCGATGGTGATGTGTATAGAAACTAACACTTATATTTAGTTCCTACGGTGTCTGGGGTAAAGGGAAAGGAGAATTCATCGAGTCTGATTCTAGTAGAAAGAAAACTTTGAAAGTTCAAAACCCACAATTAATGTAGAAAATAATAACAGAGTCACCAGTTTAAAAACGCGCGCTATATCCTGAGCCGCAAAAATTGTTATATATATATATATATATAGAAGTAGGATGTATCTCTTGAACCACGTTACACATCTACAATGTACGTACCTACGTTTGTGCGTATGTATATTTGACGGAGTTTTTAGTGGGCGTTCGGAGGGCGGCGCCCACTAATTATAATTATACTATAGCGGCATTAGCCGCGTTAATTGCTACGTAAGTCTGGTCAAATATACTCGCCGCCCCCGAGGGATGCGCGGCCGCATCTGTATCCCCACCCGATACGAATGAAACGATGTCGGCCGATCGAAACGTTTCTTCCTTTTTCCACCCGCGAAAAGGGGCAACTTGCGACACCGGCCGCGCGCTCCCCTTATTTTTTTTACTTCTCGACATTTTTTTCGCACCACGAGATTGAGATCAACGACCATACGTACGCGGAGCGTGCATGCAGGTGTATAAATAATCATACTTTCCAATGTAGTTATATAGACGGTGTATCCGTTAAATTGGTCGATGATAAATGGAAATAGTGACGTGAAAAAGGTTGCTGGTAATAATAAAAATTGAAGTGTAGAAAACATAGAGACGGAGAGATACGGTGTGAGCGGATAATAAAAAAAAAAAAAAAAAAAACCAAAAAAAAAAGAAAACGAAGAAATAAAAAAAAAAAAAAACAACAACAACCAACGAGTGTATAAATACACGTGTAAGTGTAACGTAAGCTGCACCTGTCCGTCGATTTAACGACTATCCGCCACGTAACGATATCGCGTACGTACAACAGTCGATGCAGGATAGTTATTCCGCGCGCAACACGTAGCCAAGTATCAGAGAAATAGAATATGTATGGGCGTCGTGCGCGCGTATACCTATATACACCTGTACACTCGGATAAATATCTCTACACGTAGATGGATGGATAGATACGATCCTTTAACCGATAACAGTAATTACGCCCGTGTGTCACTTGACTTACAAAAGGGTGCTGTTCGTGCTGCGGGCGCATTTCACGTATACATATACAAAGAGGCCCGGATTTAGCATTTATCATTGCAGCTCGGTCGCGCGGCCGACGTAGCTACTCTCGTACGTAGAGAAACTAAAAAGTAAATCCTACAGCTCGCGTTTCGCCTTCGGCCCAAATCCAGCCGCGGGTTTCTTCTAATGCGCTAATAACATGGTAGCCAACCGGTAATTAATAACGAACTGTGGGTCGGACGTCGCGGTGGAGAAAACCGAACAACTATAAGCGCGAGAGACGAAAGAACGAACGGACAAACGCACGGACGTACGGACGTACGACCTGACCAGGATTCTCGATTATTCTTTCTTTTTTTATTTTTCATCTCGAACGTACAACACACTCGGAGCCCATCGCACCGTGCGTTCGGTGTGGGTGGACCATTTTAATTGTAGAGTAAACGTTTCTCTCGCTTCTTTAGGTATACTTTTCTATCGCCGTGATCAACGTCAGCTCCACCATAAGTGCTGGGTTTGAATTAAAGATACCGATCAACGATCACATATCAGACAACACTGACGGTGTGTGCAATGGGTATTTAAAAACTTATCGCTTCGGGGAAAATTATACGAAACAACCGCCGCGCCGTCCTCTGTTCGTATAACATCATTTCGGCTGTTGCGATCGCTGTAACCGCGGCTCGATACCTTTTCGATATCACGTGCGTACTTTTATGTATAATCTCATCTTCGGGAGACACGATTCGTTTTCTCTCCGTCTTGAAATTGGCCAAATTTTGTTTCTGCATCTCGAACGTCGTGTACTTGGAATAATTCTCACACTCAACCCCCCGCATTTTGGATTATTCTGATGTATTCAATGTGATATAACATGCGTGCACGTTAACGAACTTTGGGGAAAATGCATTAGATGCGTGCGCGGTTGGATGGCTAAATTGTTACGACTGACTCTGCGGCAGACTTCTGACGGTGAGCCGGTGGTTTTGCTGTTACCTAAATTTAATGGAACAATGTCGCATATATGCGCTCGGGAGAATATGACGAGATCTCCTACATTCTCGTACCGACACCGCGTGCCCCTCCGCTTCTTCTACCCTCGAGCTGTCGCGTGATGTTAACTCCTCCGCCGCTCCTCTCGCTGCGCACGCCATGCCGACGGGAGCAATTTTCAAAGAGTCGTCTCCAAAGTCTTTCCTTTTCCTCATACTCTCTTCAAAGTTTCCGTCGCGTGTTCAATCTTTTTTTTTTTTCGACGTTTTGGTCATCAGATTTTTGAAGGAGCGTATCGATTTTCGGACTCACCGAACGATGCAAAGAGCATGGTGATTCTCGTCGGGGATTCCCCCGTTGGGATGCTCACGGTATTAATTGCGGTAAGCGCGCGTCGTACGTACGGGGGGTATATTCGTTAGCCCCCTTGCTGAGTGAGTCAAGTTGGTATAATTGGATTCATTCGTCTAACGGATCATGCGATATCACACGGAGTGAGGATACCCCCGAACTCATTGTGCTCGGTCCGATACAAGAAGAGTCAGTCTCTAAACGTCGATACGATTTCTGTATCACCTACGCAGCTTCACCGAAGAAAAAAAAACAAAAACGAACGAGTACAAAATGGAACGTTTTCCTTTGTGATTCTAAAATAAGCAGTAAATAATTGAATGAAACGTATCGAGTAAAAGAAAAGTGAAAAGTAAAAAAGTCTTTGTTAAGATTCGATTAGGTATAACAATATACAGAAGAGATATAAAAAAAAAACAACGAAGGTGTCTGCAAGGATGGCGTTACCGTGCGATAGGCAGCAAGGAGTATGAAGAAAAAAAGAGGAGGGAAGAAAAGATGAAAAAGAAATGTCTGAAATAAAAGTTGGTAAATTAAGAAAACCCGCGTAATAATAATAAGCTCGTCGGTCGTCTCCACCTTCCTGCGTCTGTTTTTCCGTCGGAGAGCTTTCGGTTCGCCCCGCAGCAGCATCGCGGGAGTAAAGGTATGGGTCTGGATATTTTATACCGCTCTACGACGTCGAGATGATGTTGGAGACCAAAGAACCTCCCGCGCAACGGCGGCCTCCTCGCCGAGTTTCAACACAAATAAGATAATCTCCATTATAAACTGAGGAACAGGGTAAGTAAACGGCAAGGAGTTATTTACTCGCTTCGTACGGAGGGGAGCAAACGAACAAAGTAATATAACCTTGGAATAAGAATGAAAATTAGAATGAGACTGAGGGAACGATGATAAAACGCGAGACGCGCAAACTGCAGTACAAGCGGAAGCGGCATATTTTTTTATATCCGGAGATAGATTTTAAGAAGAAAATCCGCGTAAGGGCAATTCTTACCTGTTACGACATCAACGGGATATCGTCGCGTGATCTAAGATTTCGTCTGCGGATTGTAAATTTTGTCCCCGAAACGTCGAATCATAAAGTTCCTCGCGCAGTTCCAACCAGACTAAATAATGGTACAGGGGTACGAGAGCGAAGAAATGGAGCGTCTCGATTACGCTATAAAATAATTCCGAGAAATGGTATTTTGTCCTCTCGCTGTTGGAGCGGCGCAGAAAATATTGTAAAATAATACTTACCCATGGGGCACTACAGTCGCTACCACCGAGTGATTGGTAGGCCGGTACGCATCTGAACGTCATTTTGATGTTTTATGTTTCTTTAAAAGCTTTCGAAAGGACAATGGTTCTCCGGTCACAACTTACCTAGAACAAAGCGAAACACCTAGTTAGCGATCTGTGTCTCGGTAAACGAGAACAAAAAAAATCAATCGAACAACGGAGAAAAAGTTATTCGCCGCAACGCCATAATTGTCCCGCAAATATTTTTTGCCTTCCGAATGCATAAAAAACATAATTCACATGGCGGCTAATTGTAAGACATTCTTCCCGATCGAGAGTGGATGCAATCGAATATGAACAAATAAATGTACGAATAAAAATTGGGTAACTTGACTTTAACAAATCTATGAGATTTATTTCCAAAAGTGCGCACGGTCGCATTATTGTACGGGGCGTTATTACATCTAATTCCCTCAGAAGGCATGCGGTAGAGGCGCACAATGCGCAGCCTCCTGAGTTTATTATACGGTAGAGTAGAATGAAAATTGGCACGTGGATGAGGTTTACATAACATACATAACCGTATCACCGATAGAATACGAGCTTTCGTGACCCGGAGGGTAGAAGGATGGAAACAATGAAGTGGCGAAGGTCTCAACTGCAAGCACACAGCTCTTTCTGGTGCCGAAGAATCAGGATTCCCGCCGCGATCCGGTGCCGCGCGAACCGTCCGTCGCGTCTCCCCGGATCTTCGAACAACACGCACAAGTTACAGAACCACACCGGCTCGATTGTGTCTCACCCCGGGAGATCACGAGGCAAATCTGCCGTAGTTTTAGGAATAATATACATGTGTACCTACCTATAATCGTTGTATACTTGCTTAAAACATTGACGCGTGTCACCGAAACAATGATCGTCAAGTTTGTCTTGAAAGACAAGCATTGGTAGTGTCGACAATCAATCCGGATTTCAAGAATTTTTCGGTATTTCAACGGAATTTCGCAAATCTTACAACGTTTTTTGCAGCAAACGCCACAGCACAGCGAATTCAAACGACGAGACGTTCGAATCACGTGAAATTTTCGATAGCAGAGAATATGATTGCAAACTCGAGGGCATTCTAATGTTTTGAATCGTCTCGACGACGATCTGCATTCTTTTATCACGAATGACGCGTTCGACCGTAAAGCGAGAGAGAGAGAGCAGAGAGAGAGATTATGCAGAGGTAACTCAACGCGTCCATCTTTTTTGACAAAACGAAAAGAATAAGAGAAGAGAAATGAAATGTGAGCAAAAGGAGAGGAATGAAAAAAAAAAACGAAGCATCAGAAATGAAAAATTTCAATGAAATTACATATTACACCTCGGTGAACAGAAGGGGTTCCTTCGTAGTAATGAAATCTTGTACCACGCGGTGATAATTGCCATGAGAATTGAATTTTATTTAATGACCGTACCTCCGCCTTGAGGTGGTGCTGTGCTTGCAGCAAAATCAGAAGCAGAAGCAGGCAGATATACTACCGCGGAGAAGGCGAGGAGCTGCCGCGGGTCGTAGCCGCGCGTTGCGTTAGTCAGTTTTCGTTACTTAAGCTTTGCTTTGCTCGTAACGTCGCGTTGCGTGTCTCTACCGCATCGCATTCTCGATTGCTCTCGTCAGCTTCCACATGTCTCTGCGACGTGGTGCGGAACGCAAGAAAAAGAAACAAAAAAAATCCAAAGAAATTTGTAACGCGCCGAACGTATTCGTACGCGCGGATGCGGATAACTCGCGCGCTGATCAAGCCCTCCGTGAAGACCGCGATGCAATCAAAAAATCACCTCCACAACGATCTCGTATAATTATACAATTCATTTCACACAGGTGCAAGGCGATGATGTTTTCGCGGAAAATCGAAGAACAAAGTGTGCAACGGAAAGCGTGATTAACAATTATTCATCGCTTGCATATCTTCCGCACCTAGCGCGGTCATCGTTTCTTTTTTCAATCCAATAATTACGGAACGTACGAGCGTCTAAGTAACGCACGCGGTTGTGTATGAGAAATAATTTTCTATAAATTCAATGGGCATCACGGTCGAATTACGGAGTACCCGTACGGGCGCAGCGACCCCCTAGGAGTTCGGAGCTTCGGATCCATGGGGGGTTAATAATTCATTATTTTTATCTTTCTTCGTAAGGCGAGGTAGTTTTCTACAACGTGCGGTACGGTACATTGGGATGTTTATACGTTCGTATCGCCACGACATCGGGCAGATGCCGTTCACCGTATTAAAATATATGTACGAGATACCCTATTCATCTGATCTACATACACGCGTATTCGTATGTACCGTAGGTACAATGTCGATCCTATTTGCAGATAATACCGAAGATATTATTACTAGATTAGGACGATGATTGCTTTTCTCGATCTTTCTTCATCTCACAAACGTGAATCGCATTACTTTTTTGATGTTCGTTCTTTTTTTTGTGTTTTTTTTTGTTTCTCGGTGTTTCAACCATCGCGAAATTTCGCATTTTGTACACGTTCGATTACACACGGGACACGATACGATCGTCCGTGACGTAAGATTTGTTCCAAATTATATCGTAAATTGATAATTGGTCTTCTATCTGGCGTTGTATACCATATTATATGTATACGACCGCGCCGCACGACATTATTCATCGGCTCTTTTTTGACCGTGACGAGTTACAATAAGAGCAGATAATAATATGTATAATGTCTAAACACATCCGTGTAGCCCCGTGCTCAGGATTCCCTCGTTGCCGCGGCTCGCTCCTCACGAGCTTTTGTGGCACAAAAGATTACGTTCCAAAATGATACGGTTCTTGTTCACATACTTAAATGAAACCTACAATCTGTGCTCGGCTAATCTACAAGAGGAATCTGAAAAATCCGGGAGGCTTATTGCGTAAGAAGCTAGCACCGCGTCGTATGCCCGACCCCCGCGCAACCCCCCCGTGCGTCTTTTCGATCTTCTTCTTCTTCTCCCGCGTCCCCCCCTCCCCCCACCCCCCTCGACTTCTCCACCCCGGTAAAGTGGTTATTAGACCGAACTGGACGCATTCTTTTGCCCTCGACTAAAACGAAGACGGCATCTACACCGTAGGTATATATAATATACGCTCCGCTATACATACGCATATATATGTATACGACGGTGTACAAAAATGCACGCGGAGACTGACTCGCCGCGCGACCGAAACGTAACGCATGCGAAGCTAGAAGCTCCAAGCTCCGAGCTCCGAGCTCGGATGAGGCAAGAATGAATAATGCATTCGAACGCAGCCATGCCAGAATGCTCGGCTTGAATATTCATGTTACACATATACCGCTGCAAGCTTGTATGCACGTACACGCCGCGGTAAATCCGGAGATATTATACGCCGCGTGTATATATAGAGAGAGCTTCGCATTGCGCGTAACCGATATACGTGGATGTATTTATTCGATACAAGGATATATTTCGTACGAGTATGAACCGCGTCTACGTGTACAAATGGTTCTTTGCATTTGTCGGGGCGTAAGTGTACAGTGCGTATAATACGCGTATTTACGCGTGTGTCGGTGTCGGTCTGAATTTAAATGGGTGCGAGCCGCTGAGCGACGACGTGGGAGTTGCAGCGGAGCTACCTGCTCGAATATGGAGCACCCGTCGAAATTAGCTGTTCGAGCGAAACTTGCGAGCGTTTCGCCTCGGTGATACACGTGTATAGTAGCGTATACGCAACGTACAGAAGTCGTGGAATCGGTTTGATTTTTCAAAAATATCTCTGCGGTTACAAAACCGGCGAGATATTCGTTTACGAATCACGTGGGAAATATTGCTGTCAGCGGACGATGTGTTCGTACATATGTATGTATATATATTGCATATATATTTACAGGGATAATTAGGACCGCGCGCGATATATTGTTATATATATATATATATGTATAATTAGAGATGAGAACCATATCCCGCGCTTAGCGCGCAAGATCCGTACCCCAATTATCGCGTGTATATATACACGAGGAAAATTCGGCGAAACCTTGGAAATCACGTGACCGAGATGCACACGCATATCGGTTGTATATATGCGCGCCGTATGTATAAAGGATGTTTTACGACACCGCAACGGATCCCTCCGATTTGGCTCGTTCGCCCGGCAAACCAAAATCATTTTTGGTCCTGACCCGGAATGGTGGGATTAGGATTACGACTTTGCCACACGCTCCGAACATCCCGTATAGCCTACTGCTGTATTATTCACCTTGGTGAAAGAAAACAATTTTTATTTTAATGATTCCAAGTAAACGTCAAATTGTTTCCCGCCGCGCTCCGTACAAACCCTCCTTATTTCTTTTTTTAAGGGGTATACCTGCATCGTATCATTTCTAATGACGCGTAATTATCCTCTATACCTACGCTCGCGTTTTATCTCCCGTACCGTACACGCATATATATACGATTTATTTCGCCGCGTAGGACTCGAAGATTTTTGAAAAAATTTATTTTTTATCATACGATACGCGCAACGCGGTGGGAAAATCGTCACTCTCGCGAACACGATGTTATTGTGCGCACGTACGGTCGCGTCGGTAAGAGACATAGAAAAAAATGGTTTTCTAAAAAATTTATCGAGTCACAAGATCGGTATCCCGTTTGCTCGTATATACACGCGGATAGATATAGTAGCCGTATTATAACCGCTGCTAAGTCTACTGCCGGGTCTTGATTTATGCGTCACCGATGTTTCATTCTATCGGAGCAACATTCCAATATGATTGCCTTTAATTACTGAAACGATTTGTTACCCTACCGTAGATCGCCTATATCTACGATCCCTCCGCATCTGCTACCGCGGTGCGCGCGAACGTGACCCCGAGACTTTGTCAAAAAAAAAATATCACCCGATACTGTTGCAACACCCGTGCGTAGATATCACGATAATTTTTGGAACTGGATTTTTTTTTTCAATCCTCATACACGTGATCGTCGAAATTATTTATCGAGCGTAATTATCAATGAGGATGATTGAATTTCCGAGGAATCATTCGATCCACATCTTGGACGCGCGGCGGCTATACCCGTCCGGCATTCCTGGGCCTATTACCATTACCAAATAATTTCAATGGTGGCCAACATTGAAGCAAAGGAACCTGAAATTAAGTTGATTAGAGGCTACCGTTCGTAAGGATCGCTACTACTGGAATTTGACCAGTTATTATACAGTTATTATACAGGTAGTTCTGGCAGCCCTTCGTACGTGTTAGGGCTGCAGTACGTGCACGTCCCGGAACCACGGTTCTCAACTTGATTCTAAATCGCTCTTGATCCCGCGAAAGAGTAAAAACCAGTATGAAGAGAGAAAGAAAAATGAAGAAACGCGTTACAAATATTAGGCCAACAATTAACGGGTTATTAAACTCGATGTAGGATACGTGTAATAAAGTGTTGTATACCCACACGTGAACGGTGCGTCACTTATGCCGTCGGCGTTTCTGAGCAACAAAAAACTAAAAGGTTTGATTAACGAGGTTCGGATGACAAAAAACAATGTATCCAGTAGGTGGTTAGGGCATGTGTGGTATCGGACTTTTAGCCGTATGAGTCATTGATGAATAAAAATCGTAAAAATTATCGTAGAAAACGTTCGCTACTCAGCGAGGTTCCACCGCGGCGTGCACGTGTGATATTTAAACGTTAAAATATACGCGCGACGCGGGGCCGCTATAACATTTTACACGACATGCGACGTCGGCGTTCTAAATATCTCTGCTTCGCCTGGATAAAACGCGTGGACGATCGAGATGGGTATATAATTGCTCGTTTCAAGGCTTCTAAATCACTTCTGAGGTGACTCAATCATAAACGCTTGTATTTTATGTACGCCAACTTTCGCCAACGTTACACGTTCGCGGTATCGAGTGATGGGAATAACTACGGTGAGACGGAAAACTTTTCACCGGCTCGTTTCGTTCGTTCTTCTTTTTTCGAGGCGCCTATTTTTTTCAGCCTTCCAAGTTCGACGATAATTACCCGCTTCTAAGTAGCAGAGACATGGCTAGCCGTACGCTTCTATATCGTCTATGTAACGCACTCGATACGATCCATAGATCACTCGGGCCCTCGCGGAATCCGAAATCGGAAAGCACCGAAAAAATTCTCTCCACCGATATTTTCTGTGGACTGAAATTCACCGCGGATCAGAGCGAACCTCCAATTGACTCGTCGACCCTTCTTAAGATTTATGCGGCGCACCGGTCGTTCGATCTGCTGCTGCTGCTGCCGTTGCTGCCGTTTCACTGCACCGAATATTAAGTCGATGGCGATTTTTCAAAACGAATTTGAATTGCCGAGCTACTCGAAATTTCTTCCTTTTTTCTTCCATGTATTTGAGAAACTTAGAAATGGAAACTTTACCCGACCGATATCCCCATCTACATATGCGTACGTATATTTGACTCGAGGAGCTTGCGAGTTTTCTAGTCATCGCAAATATAAAGAGAAATTAAGCTCGAGATGAGCTTGAGCCGGCAGGATCAGAATCGGAATCAGAATATCGTGGATTCGGACGCTGTAGTTTTCTGTTCAGGTATAGAAACGAGCGAAGCTTGTCGTACATATATCTATATAGAATCGTTGGCCACACGTTCGCGAGGAGGTATACCGTATATAGGTATATTAGCTATTAAAGAGTTAAACGATTTATCACCGAGCGCGCGGAGCTAGGAGCGAGGCAAAAACCGTAGAATTCCTCGCGGTCAAACAACAGCCGGATAAATTAATCAAAGTTGGGATTTTAATGAAGGGGCTATCCAGATAATTGACATGATTTCGGGGGTTAGAAAGAGGAGAGGGGCAAGCAGAGAAGGGGGGGAGGAAACCAAATTTTCATTTAATCGTCCCGTCCCAACGTAATAAAATCACTTTTTTTATTTCATTCCTACCGCACACCTCAACTTTATAGTTACGGCTAAAAAACCGTAAGTCACGAAACCTCTGTATTCGTGTACGTGTGTATCAGTGTATAATGTATAATTCGCGATGCTCCGGATAAAACGAAGAAAAAAAAAAAAAAAAAACCTCCGACGCTCTCGTCGATGTGGAATCCCTGAATCTCGTGAGCGTTAATTGCGATTGCCGTTTCGACCGCGAGTGCGAAGGGTCGATTAAAGCGCGTTTTCTACCGAAGTGTTTGAAATATTTAATACTTTCAAAGTCTTTAACTGTTCCGCTGAAAGGTTAACCAGGGTCTTTCAGGGTTGTCTGGCGGGCTGTTCGGACTGAACGGCTAGTTAGCGCGAAGATTGGCTCCTCTTGGCCTCCGGAGCCTACTTGGTCCGAAGAAAGAGGCAAAGGTAAAAGTAAAGTCGTCGTCGTCGTCGAGTTCTCCGCTATCGCTATGCGATGCGTTGCGATGCGATGCGATGCCTTCTTCTTCGTCCCGTCATGGCTGCATTCTCTCCGAACCGCGCGGGCAACCGGAGATATTCGGACGACCGAAACGCCGAGGTAGTAAAATCGACTAAGCTGGCGGTTATTTATTGCTAGTTGTATACCACAGGTGAGAAAATGAGGTAAGTCCGAGGAGTGGGAAAAAGAAGAAGAGGAGGAGGAGGAGGAGGAGGAGGAGAGTCCGTCTCTCGTTCCGCGAACGTACCGTGGGCGCCGATACGTCGAAGAATATTTTCAGATCACCGAACTACCGCAGAGTGACGAAAATCGGCGTTAACAGTGCAGATTGTAAACTCGTTAATATTTCTGCAACATCGTTGAAATTAACTGAATAAATACACCGGAAAAGTTTGTTGTTTAACGAACGGACCGCGTATGTATGTATTCGGGTGTACGGCGGCTATATAATATCTACGTACACAACGCGACGCGCGAGTAGCAATTTCAATTTCAACTTCATGTTTCGTAAACTAATTTACAACGATATACCCCCACGTACATATATATACATATTTAGTTAACTCAATAAGATGAAAGTTACATATTTACCGAAATAGATTCCAAGTAAACAGCGAAACGCGCCCCAAAGTTCCGAGTCAAGTAACAAGCTGAAGTTCGAAAGTTTCTTTCGTTCGTTCGCCTTGCTTATTCCCACAATTCATTCGTTGCACCGGCCTAGCCGCGCGTCTCAATAATTCCTCCGGCAGGCAACGATTATTAATTACGAAAAACAACGTATCTGATCGCCGCAGCTGAGCCTCGTCCACGTAAACGAGACACCGACTTCGACAAACTCCTCACATCTCTCAACGCCAGGAGCTTAAAATTGCGCGCGAAAAAACAACTCTCCCCAAGAAAGCTCGTTACAAGCTTTTATTCCGGTATCGGTATGATAAAATGATACACCGGCGGTGTATAGATATACATATGTAGGATACACGCCGCGTTGCCCGCCACGTAAAACGGATCCGTTTCTCCTTGATTGAAACGTCAGCCTCAAGGAGTTATGTGTCAGTGTAGGTCAGACGCAGTTTATGCACCGAACGATCGGATGTATCGGTTCGATGTGTTTATATCCTTTGCACCCACCTAAGGGCTAACGCTGCGGACGCGCGTACGCGCGAGGAGGAGGATATCCGTTGTACGTTGTACACACCGGTTTCTTTCGCGGGTAGGTATAATAAACGCGTGTGCCTTTATTCCGTTGTGCGGGAATGATCATATTTTGCTGCCGCGTAGGACGAACGTGGATGCGAACGGGTGTTGGGCTCGCGTATCGGTACCTGTGCACGTTGAGGATGTATGGGTGAGCGGGCATAGGTGTAGTTTGTTTGCAACAAGAATGGAGTAATTGGTGATCGTAAAATTTCAAAAGGTGCGAGTACTAACAACAGAATTGTTACATCTTCCTGTCAGAAGTGAAGATAACCGGTCGCAAAATAACCTCCGGGAGTACGATTAACGGGCGGCGATCAGTCGACGGGCGCGAAAAACTCGAGCTTCGGGGTATATGCGGTATATGGCACGAGGTGTGTAATAACGAGATGAGACGTCGCGGTTGTGCATAGGGTGGAGAGGAAACGAGTCATGACGGAGACGTTTTTTTCTGTTTTTTTCTGTTTTTTTTTTTTCATATTTTTCCTACGGTGTCCAACGGTCGGCGACGAGGCGACGAGAAGAATCGAAAGATCGAGGATAGGTATAATACGCGTTGCGGAATATAATTTCTCGCCCCGAGGGCAAATCAGGCGACCCGCGACCGCTGAAAACTGCGAGACGGAGATAAAGAGGAAGACGAAAAGCTGGAGGAATGCTATTATCACCGACGGGGGGGGGGGGGGGGGGGGGCTGATGGAAAAGCTCCCGAGGACGATGAACGCTAACGCGATCGTGTTCCGAGCTTTTACGATTCGCGCGAGTCGCCCTTAAAGTCTATCATTAAGGCGTCTGCGGTTACTCCTGCACTGTGGCGAACACGTGTGCTAGCCGTATCATGAGTTCGCAATAACGGGCAATAACAAATCACCCTTGATTTACAACCTTGTATTAACAATTTACATCCCATTCGTAACGCTCGTATGTAATTTAAACAGTTTCGTGGATGGGTACCAACGCCCAACCCTTAGACGCGAGCGCTTGTCTCATTACCTTATTCGGTTAGTTTCAATTGTTATGTACATATATTTCATCCCCTTTTTTCGACAACTTAATAACATATATTTTGAAAAGAGTTTACCATTTGGTGCATCCTCGCGGTGTTGTAGTAGTCTAGATTCGGCATTCGGATGAGTTAATAATCAATCAGTCACAATAAAATTCGATGCTTTTCTCTTCTTTCTGTTACAGTCTTAATTACGAGAGCTCTTTCATCCGTCAGATCGTGATATCGATCAGTGGTCCATGACGGTGAGGAACACGTGGGCTAGTTAGAATTTTTCGTAGACTTTTTCAGAAACTGGATCTCATAGTCCTTCCTATTTACCTCATCTGTTCCATAGGGAGAAAAATGCTCGATGCGAATTGAGAAATGGGATGAACAAAAAAATATTTTTTTTTCCGCCCTGTTTTATGCACTGTCAAGTTTCACACACATCGAGGATCCCCTCTTTTTTACTTCCGGTTTTCCGCAAGGTAAAGCTTATAATATCACAGTCTGCTTCTGGTTTTAATACCGTGGATATTCACTCGAAACGAAAACACTCACTGGAAGCGGAACGGGAGGAAAAAATGTACAATAAAATACCGGCGAAACGTGAGAGGAAAACGTAGAGAAAAAGAACCGGTCAAACTACGTGGAACTTTTTAACGTTGGTACACGACCATTTACTCCGCAAACATTATGCAAATTTCGAACGCTTGACAGATGACCGCGGGTCGGTTTCACCCCTCGGGGATACGGCGCGCGATGTCAGCTCGAGATATATCGGGTTATAGGCGCAGGATATTGTTTCCGATATCTCGACCTTTGTGGGTATATGCGATCGCCCTAACCGTCGTACAGGAGGACTGGAGGGTTACTGCGCCCGCGGGGCCTTCTCTACCGGACAAACGGGGCCCGAACAATCGGAGTGGGAGGTGGGCCGGGCCCACGACGCAAACGATTCTCTGCGGATCTCCATTCGTCGGAAGGTATCGGTACGCGACCAATGGCGAGGTGGTACCGGCGTTCCATCAGGCCCAAGTTACGCCCCTCCCTCGGGATTGGTGTAAATTTGTGACCGGCGATCAAGATCGCTGCCCGAGATCGGAGGATAACGTTCGGGGAAGATACCGCTTGATTTAAGGGAACCACGCACATCCGATACCCGCTCGAAAATCATTTCAGAAGGTACTGATTTTCATGTTGTTGTTTTTTTTTGGGGGATGGTTTTTTTGGAATAAGAATTTGTCGGACATGCGAGAGGACAGGAAAGTCGATTTAATAGCTATATTATACAATGTGGCTCATTAAATTCATAATACCCCGTTCCGAGTACGACATTCGCTTTTATTTCCGCGCTACGGATAATTGTATACTCCAGCTTTCAAGAAACAACCATTTCACCACGCAAACTGTTTTTAATACGCTATTTAATATTTACAAAACCAATCGACGACGAGCGGTAATAACCACCGTACTAATTACTCCGACAATTTCATTACAGGTACACACGGAATCACGCGTATACGGGCTGCTTTTGCATTTGCCTATGGGACTCGTTAAAATCAATTTTTACGTAAAATCAATCGACGAAGTGCATTTACGACTATGTTGAAACGGTTGAAAATTTTTTTCTGCGGTCGTATTCGACGGAAATATTACGGCATAAAATAAAATTGAAAACCACTGTTGTCGTATACGTATAGCGACGAGGAACGTTGACCTTCCGTAGTATTATAATATTCAGTGACGTCGAAAAACGTCTACCTGATTTTTGCCCAGAGGAAATCGCAGCCATTGCCCTGCACTTTATCAATGGCGTCTGGCGAGTCCCGCTGTTTCGGAAGGGGTCGCCTTGAGGGACAACTCGCATCGCCCAAAAACCTTCCGGTAACCCCCGTCCGAAGTCAGGACCTTTTGGAATTCACTCAAGGATTGCCCTCTGGTTGGTTAGACGAGTCAATGGACGAGTGAATGAAATTCTTCTGACCATTTACCGGGATGCCCCACACGTCTCGTATTTCCAAACCGCATAGATATATATATATATACGGTCCGAATGATACACTTGGTCGAATTTTTTCACCCTGCAAAATTGGTCTACCTCGTATAATCTAGGGCCCGGTTGGTTTGAAAAAATCGAACGGGGTCCGACACCGGATTTCTTTCGTCCGCGATGATTTCGTCGACGACGTCGTGAGCGCATTTTCGCAAAATACGCTGCACGTGTCTCGCGGCGCGAGGATGCGGAAAGCGATGCACGTCGTGCTTCCAAAATTCCACCAGCGAGTTTTGAGATCGATCAGTTATATACGCGTACTCGTAAATTATACGTGGTGAGAAATTTCACGCATCACATATCAAAACTTCATGAAGGTTCTAGAGCCATCGGAGGAACGGCGTGTAGCCGGGAGTCGAGGATCGATCATTACCTAAATTCAGAGAAACTGTTCATTATACCTCCGAATAATGCTCGGAGCTATACTCACCGAAGCTAATCGGAGCACGAGTCTACGTCGTAAAGTTCACAGGGTGTTCGCTCGAACGCACGCCGCGAGAATCACGATCACCGCGCGTATCGCGCCTATCGAAATAAAAGGAATACGAAAAAAAATGTAGGAGAGACGCGACGAACGTTGATTTTTCACATCGCGTTGCGAACTTCGACTTTGATTTTAAAAAAGAATCAAAACTCCGCACACATCTCTTTAAAGCGTACAATTCTGCACAGTTTCGCATCGATTTTGCCCTACGACAGCACGAGCTGCGGTGTTTTTAAAAAAAGATCTCATCTCAGAACGAGGTCGTCGCATCAAAAGGGGTTGAAATTATGCTTGAATTCACGAGGCTCGAGCTGGTCGGGATCTCCGTGCGACGCGCGCCTCGCAAACTTTGGTTTTGAAATTATAAAATTGTAGAATTGCGGTACGTGTACCGAAACGAAATGATCCTCGAAATCCCGACGGTGTGATTTCGACGTTAATTTCTTTCTCTGTGTAAAATTCATGAAAATTCGATATCCCTGCATCTTTCCGATCTTCGTTACGATCGTATCTCATCCAGCTGCGTATTTTGCCTGAATAAAAATAACAATTTGTGCGTGAAATACGTGAACATTGCCGTTTGTTCCAAAGTTGGTGTACGTAGCGTGGTGAACCTCGTAGAGAAAAGGTCTGGCGGCGTCGGCTCACGAAGCATATATACACAGGTAGACAAAGAGGCGCAAATATCTGTGTACCTGGACCGCAGACGTCTTGCTCCCGTGACCTGGGGCGTAACCGAAGAGGTATCTTATTGATCTGGTTGCCTGGGGCGTGTCGTCCTGGAAATCTCGCCGCAGGGAGGACCCGCGTCGGAGTCGGGGACCCTAAAGCGACGTGGTAGCGTCGAATAAAGCGCGTGCGCGCGTGTCTTCGCCCGGAGGGTAACCTTCCAATCACCGGGAGCTAGCGCAGCCCTTGTGCCAGAGGGGTTGTCAAATCTTTCATGGAAAAATACTTGGCGGCGCTTGCGCCCCTCTCGCCTCATTTTATCCGCATGTTCGCGGTATATCTTCGCCGATTCACGGAGGGCCTTCTCTTCCCCGTTGTACGAAACGGTTGCGAACCGTGGAGAGGACGTGCGACGTAATCGAATTCAAGAAAGAAAAAATTTATCAAGAAAAACGAAATGAAGCGGTTGACGTTGTACGACTGTCAATTTTGAGTTTTTGAAAATAATCGACGCGCTCCGGGTAGATCGAAAGAAAAATGAGGAAACGATATTTTCCGCTCGTTTACGCGGATATATATCCACGCGGGGGTTAACGATGTTTCAAAGTTTGAACGTCGCGACATCGCAGAAGCCATGTTCTTGCCATAACGTTGTTATTTCACCCTCAGGCCCAAATTACCGGATGGGTAGGTATATACGTATAATACGCGCCAATTTAATGTGTGACGTATAAACTTACCTCATGTATACGTATAGGTATATGCGATACCCGAAGACAATGAAGTAGTGAAAAATCACGCGTATAAAAAAGACGAACAATAACGCCAGTGTTATAGATTTTACGGTAATCATCATCGATGGATAATGAATAAAATAGGAAACTCATATTGTCATACGTTATACTTATATCACTGAACGTATATTGTATTGTATTAACATGCAGACGTTCAAGTTAAAGCTCACGTAGATACGCCGAGCCGTGTTGGAAGATTAAACGAAAAACCCTCGAATTTATGTATCGCTATACATACCCGCGCTTTCACTGAGCACACAAACGACATGTTAATTACACAGGCCCGCAAAAAAAAAAAAAAACAGTTGTGTGTGCCGGGTGTTTCACTATATTTTTCTCACGTATTTTCCGGTGGAACACGAATCTGAAGTCAGAATCGATGACTAAATTCTCGACAAAATCCATGAAAACTGATAAAAAATCATGATCTAGCCATTTTTTCTGTATGATGATAAATTTTGAAGGTTTTTTATCGTTTTTATATTTGTTCGCCTCTCTCTGTAAAACACAACAGTAATTTGCAATCGTGTCACTGTTCATCCTACTGTATCTCATCTAGGTCACACAAAGATAAAATGAACTTTTTATATCTTTCGTTTTTCCACAAGCTTGGTACAACTACGGGCAAAATCCTGCTACCACGAAGTGTTTGAACTGCGATGACAACTGCCCTTCAATATAGAAGGTCTGGAATGATTCGTCCAGCAGAAATCCGCTGCATAGGTCATCCGAAGACAAAAGAGTCGGAAAACGATGAAAATTATAAGGACATCATCTTCAAACAGAAAAAATTTTCATCAGTTTTTATGGATTTCCTCGAGAATTTGCTCATCGACCCCTGATTCTGATTTCAGATTCGTACTCAGCGGAAAAAAATACGTGTAAAAAATATGGTGGGACACCCAGCATACGCGAATTTTTTTTTTTTTTGTTGTGGGACTGTGTTATTATTGTATTGTTAATACGTAGAAACATAAAACGCGTTATTTTAATTACACGACTACATACGTACGTCCTTATTTTCATTATACTCAACCAAAGCAAACAAATTTCGTGCAATGCAATTTTGCGGATACATATTATATCACGTATTCATGAATTATTAAAAATTACGAGTGAATGCGAAGCAGTGAAGAGGGGCGAGGACTTTTTGTCCCAACGTGCCGACTGAAGGAAAAGTTTTTAATTCCTGAAACAGCAAAATCGCAGCGACAAATTTTAGGGAAAAACTTTTTCGCGATTATAATTTGTTTGGCAAATTACAGCAGCTATGTACATACACAAGTAGAGTATATATTGCGTAAATCGAATAGAGCTTTTAACTCGAACAATGAGGAAACGCGAATGTAATATAATTATCCTTAGAAAAGATGTGAGCGACGACGACGATAAAATGAACTAGTATAATAAATTTCTAGCTTCTTCACGCATAATTTTCAAAAAAAATATGCAGTACGTATGTACGCGGATATGTACGGGTAGTTATAAATTGCACGAGTATATATTAGGGGGGTAGGTATACATTATATCACTCGATGTCCGATATACCGGTACACATGGAGCCGAGCTGGACGAGGGAATAAAACGGAGTAGTTAGGTTGGCATATATGTACAATAATTACCGTAATAAAGAGGGGTTCAAATTTTACGAGTAATGTTTACTTTAGAATCCATCTGTAATTACAATATATACGAACAAAGTTTATACCGTGCGCTTGAATTCTTTGCGCATTTATGTATCGCGCGTAAAACGTATATGTATATTTTTAATACCTATGTACATTCAATGGAACACAGCTCGGTTGCGTATAATTATATCTATTAACTGAAATGAAATTACGATCATCCGATGACTCGGAATTTTCCACAAATTTGAAAATCATCGTCAGAAAAAGCGATTTTTTAGAATTTGGAGTGAACTTTTTATTTCAGCAGAGAAATATAAATGCCGATTCATCCGCAAGACATCGAGCAAAAATTCGGCTGAAAGTACATATAAGAGCAGTCAAGAAAAGCGAGGAGTTGAGAACCAAAAAAAAATTGTGTTTATAATATCTTGAAAAATTATTCACGCGTTTTACCGCAGATACATCTAGATTGTTCGACGAGATATACGATCGGGAGAGCGCCCGTTAACATAACACCCATATTCAGGTGAATAATAATCCGCGTGTAAAACACGGCTGTGGTATTCAAAAACGATTATTAAAAGTTGAAGAAAAAAAAATGGAAATCTTCAGAAAAAATTTGCCACGGTTTTTTATGTACGGGACCCCCTCGTTAGCCACGGCTGAAAGAATTTCCGAAACTTATAACGGGCGCGGTATGCGGGGGAATATATCGAAGCGTTCTGCATATAATAAAAGCGAAAACTTGGAATTTCATTTTTAATAACGAGTAACAAGGCGTCCGTTATAGGAATCGTTGTTTTTTTGCCATCCATCGAACGCTACGAGTTCAACCCCCCGCAGACGCAACGAATAGCGGAGTGCGGGGCGAGGTTGGCTGTGATTTTGAGGCACGAATCAATGAGGATCGTTGCAACAAATTAAGCATACGCGTATACGCATGGGTATGTTATAAGCGTAGATCCACTCTCCGCGAGGCACTCCTGAGACGAAGTCTCGACGTCGTTTGCCCCGCGGGTTGAAGATTATCTCCTGTAATCCCGCCTGCTACCCCGAAGCGCGTATATATGTGCGTGTAAGCACATGACGTGTATAAGCCGTCGTACGTACGTATATACATATATATATACATGTATATGGCAAAGTTCGCACTCAACGAAACTAGCTAATTATAATAATGCGTGCCCAGGTGCTCGCCGCGGTGTCTGTAAAACGGCGACACGATATTTTCTACGTGTAGCTACGTCGCTCGCCGATATACCAACGAATACACGGACGTTGTATGTATGTATACTTCTGAACGTCCTCTTGCCCGCTCCGTACCCGTATAATGAAACGCCGTTTTAACCGGGGATAAGGTTACGATTTATTACACGACGTGTCAAAGCGGATACTGGATCACTTAACTTTATTACAAACCGTCATTTACTAATTACGCCGGAGTCCGCGTAAGCGATCGCCCTGTTACAGATAAATGTGTTCCTTATTTTTTTTTTTTTTTCTTCCTCTCGATTTTCCTCGACGTTACTTCGTCCGCGTTGGATTCTTCTGTTCCGAAGTGCAGCACGAATATATTCCCGTGATGCAAGCGTCGACGAATTCGTATAAATGAGTTACTGGAGATCGCGGTGATTTTTTTTCCAACTCGTACTCGACAATTATTTTCCTATATCCCCAGCGTTATTACGTATGAAATTGCAGCGTAGCCGCGGTACATCTGTCACCGTATACAGTAGAGACCGTGTGCGGTTTTTCTAGCCCATAACGCAGGTTTCATCTGTAGGGGAGACCGGGGCAAGTTGGAGGCTGGGGCAAGATGACGAATTGATTGTTTTTAGAATATTTTGACAGATAGCGCCGGGTAAGTTATCAAAAAGTGTTAAACACTCTTCTACGCAATAATATTTGCGATGTAGCTAGCGTGGCAAGGTCATCCGGCTTTTTTACGGAGGCATTGTGGTTTCAGACGTGTGCGAAGTAACATTTGGAGCTCAAGAAAATAGTTGTAGACAACTACAGATAAGCAAGATCGGACTTGTGAATTAATACTTTATTTCTATACGCATATAGATCCTAGAGATCATAGAATCTCCGAATTTTCACCAATGTACTTTTTGTGGGGTTCTTTTTTTGCAAATAGTGGCAAATGGGGCAAGATGGTGGGGGCAAGTTGACGGATCGTCCTTATCGAGATCTTTGCATGTTGTTTAGTTAATTGATATTTAGGCTACATACGATTGTGCAGCTCATTGAATAATTCGATAAATAAATAAATGAATAAATTTATTCACCATTCAATGTTGGCATGTTCTAATGTCGAAGGAGCAGCTCAGTTCGTTTGCGACCAGTGTTAATTATCACTATATGTATATCTAAGCTAAACTACATAAACTATGCGTATTTGTATTTTCATATCTTTTATGGATTTAAATAAACTGAAGTATATTTTGACGAAAAAAGTATTTTTTTAGGCCCATTAAACCAAAATCTAATGTTCGCCATCTTGCCCCGTGGTCGGGGCAAGTTGACGAATTTGCAGAATTTCGGAAAAATGGCAATTACGTAGTTTGTGAATGACCGAATTCAATGTCAATTTTTTTTTTAATAGCTAACATCTCATACTTTTGAAAAATACCAAAAGATTTTGAAATTCGCTTACAATCGATTAAAAAACCGCACTTGAAGCTTAACGTCTCCAACTTGCCCCGGTCTCCCCTACGTATATGCTTCATTTTTTCGCGACGGGGGATATAATATGCGTATAAAAGATACGGATAGTCTATATACCGCGACAGATATCGAGTCGGGTGAAAATAACGACTCTCAAATTGATTTGCAGAACGTCCCGCTTACCACCACCACCCCTTTTCCCCTCGAACCCGCGCCTCAGTCTTCGCCAGGCTGGAATATAATTGGATTCCAAGTTCTTTTGAGCGCATATCGTTTTCTGTTGCAGTAACCAATAACGACACCCTTTTTACTTATATTCCAGGCAAATATAGAGGTACGTATGTATATTCGTATCGTGTATATATGTGTTACGAAAAATCCACGAACGAACCCATTAGAAATTTATTTTCCGGCTGCGAAACCATTCCAGGTTACAGTGTAACGGTGTTCGAAAAATGAAAAAAAAAAAAACCTATGATTTTTTGTTCAGCAAAATGCAAATGAAACCTACTTCTACAATTCCTCCGTCATCGATTTATACGGGGACGAAAGACAGGGAGTAATAAAAAGCCAAAAAAAAGTAAGTCTGATATTCCTAAGTTGATTTGAAAAATCTCTTCCGGGTGAATAACCACAGTGGTTATAATTCGCCCGCTGCTTCGAGCTTGGGCGCGAAAGTCCGACACCTGCGGGCGTGATATGAACGGGTGTGTACGGAGACATGCGCCGGGCCAAGGAACGAACGCGGGCGTCGGAATGAACGTCGAATAAGTGTAAAAGCTTACACACACGGACGGTCCTTCGTTTTCAGCTGTACCTGTACACGCGTTGTATACATATGTATGTACCTGTATTTATACATGCGTGAGGAACGCATACCCGTGTAATATACGCTATACATCCTATCCGTTCTTATATACATGGAACAGGTATTTACACCGACGCGAATTCCCACCTACATCGTACCTACATCGTAGTGTGCGAAAATACAAACGCAGCGTCTGTCCCGAGATGGCAAAAGGGATGAAAAGAGGAGAGTAAGAATCGGGAGGACCGTAGAGGCGTCGGGTGAAAGACAGGACACATTCGCCCCGACGCCAATCGTATATATATATATAACCGAAGATGGAATTGATCGGAGGGATCGGGAGGTTGAATTTTAGTAGTCGCGGAGGGTTACGGTGCCGGCAGCGCTTGCGCCCCTGAGGCAACGTCGCACATCGATTCCTCGAGCAAGGGCCTACAAAATGGCCACCGGCATTTCTAACCGTTCTTCCCTGCGCTACGGGTACATCGCCGCGTACACAGGGGTAGCTTTCCCTCCTATGTGTGGGTACCGCGCAACCAGAGAGAGTCTATCTAGGTCTCTTTGTCTGAGATGTATGCGCGCCGGTACCCCAACGCCGGCGAATTGGAATCTGAGGGAGAAAATATAGGGGGCGGGAGGGCGAAAGGGCGAGAAGAGGAAAGGGAGGGTAAGGGAGGTGGTTGCGGAAGGATACAGCGGGGGAAATTTCAGGCAGAAGCTGAGAGAGGCGGAGGTTAAGGAAAGACGGGAGCGCGAGGGGTGTGAGGAAATCGATTCACCTTAGGAAACCACCACCTCTATAGCAGCGGAGCACCCAGGTTCCAAACGCGGAAGGAATTCAATTATTTACAGTGGCAGAAGGAGCTCCGGCGCTCCTCTGTGTAGCTGACAACCTCCTATATACTTCGCGAGAGAATCGAAGGTGTGGTCTTGTAATAGTTGACCAACTTCATCCAGCTCCGTATAGGACGAGAACAATCCGAGCCAAGTCCATTATTTCAGTCTCCGTGAAATTTGTCCTTCTACGATTGATACGACTACCCCTATAGCGTTGCACGCGGATGCTTCGCGCGCGCTGCGTTTGATTTCGTTCGACGTTCAAACTCTTGTCCCCTGATTTTTTTTTGAATGTAACGTCATTATATTTCCGACGCATGTTGGGAGTTTTTTTTTTTTGTGAACCTACGAATTTTTCTCATCAAGATATCTCCATTTTTCTGCTCCGAAAAGTGAGAAATTGGCGATAACTCAATCAATTTTATAGATAGATCAATTTAACTGGTAAATTCGGATTCTTGAGGTAAAAATACATCAGAATAGCACACAAAATGGAATATTACCCCGTTGGATATTTTCGATTTTTGGGCCAAAAATTAAGTATTTTAAAAATTGATCGTATGGCACTTTTCTGACGTATTTTGACGTCAGGAATCCAAATCTGAAAGAAAAATTGATCTATCTCTAAAATTGACCGAGTTATCGCCAATTTTCAGCTTTTTCGGGTCAAAAATAAAAAATTTATTTTTTAGTCTCTATTAATGTAATTTGAGCTCAGGAATCCGAATCCAGAAGAAAAATTGGTCTATCTTGAAAAATGACCGAGTTATCCCCATTTTTTCGCGTTTTTTACCATAAAAATGGAGATATCTCGAAGGGAAAAAATCGTAGCTCAATTTGGACGACGGATTCGTGTTTCTGAGGTCAAAATACATAAGAAAAGTGCCATACGATCGATTTTAAAAAATAAAAATTTTTGGTCAAAATTTGAAAAAATCGTAAGGGGTACCCCTTGGAAAAATCTCAAATTTTGACCAAAAATTTTTATTTTTTAAAATTGATGAAGTGGCACTTTTCTTACGTATTTTGACCTCAGAAACACGAATCCGTTGTCCAAATTGAGCTACGATTTTTTCCCTTCGAGATATCCCCAAATTTATGCCAAAAATGGTGAAAAAATGGGGATAACTCGGTCATTTTTGAAGATAGATCAATTTTTCTTCCGGATTCGGATTCCTGAGCTCAAATTACATTAATAGAGACTAAAAAATAAATTTTTTATTTTTGACCCGAAAAAGCTGAAAATTGGCGATAACTCGGTCAATTTTAGAGATAGATCAATTTTTCTTTCAGATTTGGATTCCTGGCGTCAAAATACGTAAGAAAAGCATATTAAACCCAATTAAAAAACTGATTCATTTTTTTCTAAAAAATATTGACCTCTCAGCTAATCAGCAAAGGAATAAAATGTCATCGCCGTTCAGCGGCACAAGCGAAATGCAAGGGCACCAATCGGAACACCCTCATTTCGCAGCGCGAATCCAGAAACAGAAGACTTATCTCGTAGAGCAGTAAATACCTCATCAGTTTCTTTCATTTTTATTTTTTCATCTCTGATTTTTCTTTGCTTTCGACAACTCAGATCCTGCGGATGACGTTGTCAATCGGACCACAGCTACAGAGGCAGGTGAGCGCGTCCCAAATCGCACCCCGCGCACAGAGTTGTCTTCAATTTCTTGTTTGCTTCGAAGTCTAGACCAGAATCAACGTTAAACAATCAAGCTGCGATCGACGATTTGACGCCACCTCATTTTCATTTGACGCGGATAATCGAATCGGGGAAAAATATCAGAGTAAAAAAATCCTTCCGCATTACGCATACTCACCTATACGGATCATAAAAACCATAAAACTGGACCGCCTTTTGACAATGCATATAATTAGGAAACAAAAACTTCGTCGCCACCAGCGTGTAAAACTGGGATTAATTTTCCTCGTGATATAAGAGGAGATCGTGCGGGGGTGCTTTAAATTATGAGCAAGATATATAAACGCCCATATCGGATGTGTAACCCCAGTCTGCGTTTAGCGGTGATCACAACCCCCCCGCAGCATGTATATCGTATCCAGACTAACCACCGCCGCCGTATCAAATGCAGAACTTCATTCTGTAGTGGCCATGAAATGACGGTTCAATATGCACGCTGTCGCCTTCTCCCCACGGGCATTGCGCTACCCTCCTCTTCTCTCACCCCTTTTCCTCCGCGGTCCTTGCTCGCTCTCTTTTTATCCCTCTGTGCGTTTCTCGCTCGCCGCGTATACTCGCCACGATATTCCGCAGCCATCTTTTCGTCTCTTTCTATCGTAGCGGCGCGAGCCCGCAAAACGGCAGGGTATCGGGGTGGGTACATTATACGAGTACAGCCGAGCTACACGTGAGAACGAGCAGATGTACCCAGATCTGAGCGTACGTACAATATGTGTACGCGTACGTTCGTACATAGGTGGAGGTATATTGTACACACTCTGCGTGTATGCGCTCGGTAAATACACACGCGTGTATGGATTTGTATATACGGGGCGAGAAATCCGCACACTAAATAATCGCGGTTCGCGAATAACGAGATGACCCTCCGTGCTGCGGTAATGGATAAAAAATGAAAAATCCAACCCGACAAAACCCGCGTGAAAAAGCGGCAACTCTTTCGGAGGATCGGCAACGAGAATTGTTTTCGTATAACATTTGTTTCGATATAGAATTTGTCACAGTCGAAAAATATTGTAACCCAATACAACGTTGACAAATATTTTTTGAAAAATTCATCCCCTCTGTTCTTCCGGAGTCTGAACGAAATTCTTACTCGTAACTTTTGATTTTTATGTTTTTTATTTATTTATTTTTTTTCTTTAAGGATGGGGGCAGGTGCAGCGAGTAACCGATACGTGATCCACGGTGGGTTCTCTCATGTTCATTTCTTCCGATCTATCGATCGCCGTGTTACGTTACGTGTGTAGTTTGGTGTAGTGCGGAGCGCGTTGCAGTCGATTGAAAAGATTTCGTAGCACGTGAGTCGAAAGGATCGGAATCGTTTTCGGCTCTAGTATCGTACGGTACTTCGTGGCGAAGGGGTGAAAAAGGGCGGCTTAGCCGGGGGAGAGGGGGAGAGGGGGAGAGGTAAAAAGGGAGCGGGGGTGTCCCCGGGGCGATATTCGCGGCAGCACCATCTGTTTTCGGGTAAACAAACGCGATCCCGGTTCCATCCCCGTTCTATTCCCGTTCTCGCCTCGGGACAAAATTTCATTTAGCGGAATAGAGCGTAAACATGTCTCGGCGAAAAGTGCAGCGCCACCGACGACTTAAGCGGCAGGTTTACTCTTCCGTTGACTTAATTCATTCCCTGGTTACAATTTCCATGGTACCGTTCGTCGTCATTCCTCTCGTGTTATCCGATCCTCTTTTCCTGTGGGTTGTCGAAAATTCTCTCGAAATTTTTCGAGCTTCCTTCAATATTTTCGCGTCCCTCTTGGTCTTTTTTTTTTTGTTCCTCCTTCGATCCAATTTCACCCCACGTACCAACGGTGAAAAATCCGCCGTGGAATATTTAATTCGGCGGAATGGTTGAGAGCGTGCAGTCTGAAATCTTTTTAAAAATGAAATCGTATTCCGAAACGAATATGGATGAGTATATACCGGCATATGTATATTGATTCATAGCCAACGGGGAGGGGGGGCGAGTCAGTCGGTATACCTATATATCCGACTTCGCGTAGCCGGTGGGATGTTCACCGTAAATCGTATGTAGATTCTCGAGAGATTCGCTCTGCGCCGCTCGTATATATGTGTGTGTGTGTAGGAATGAAAATCGTCGGATGAAAAAGACAAAAAGTCGAAAGAACGAAGAGTAAAAAAAAGAAGAGTGCCTTTAAAATTTATCCGCAAGTATTACACGTTACATGTACATGTGTGCGTATACGCGCAGCTGTCCAATGCCGAAAATGGGTCACGCACAATCTCGGTGCGAATCGTATACTAATCGTAGAGTACAGCTGGAAGTGGGTGAGTTGGAAAAAAATTTGATCCCATCCGCGACTTCCTTTTCTTCGTGGCCGCGATGCGCGGCCTACAAGTTTCTGGCGATTTTTCTCTTTTTAACCGCGATTTTGATCACCTCTTTTTTCGTAATACGAGCTGATCAATCCCGCGGCGTAATGAATGTGTTTCCTCTTTATTTCCTCTCTGCCGTTGATATACGTTGTCCTCTTTTTTTTTCTCCTCCAGTTTCCCGTCTCTCTTTCTCTCGAACTTCGCGTAAGATTGATGTGCTCGATGTCAGCGTGATAATTGAATGAGTGCCGTTCGTGTGTCGGCAAGCCGCCCCTGTCCTCGAGAAAACAGTTCAGGGCGCCTTTGCGGTATGCCGACGTCCGTATGGAACCACCGGCAATATTCTTTCGATTAATTATCACCTTGGAACACCTGGGACGGAAGAAATCTGCGGTAGACGGGCAGGAACCAGCCTCAGATCCCGATCCCTATTGTCTTACCTTCATTAGTGCTCGGGGAATCATCGACTCGGATCGTTATGCCGGGAAAAAACGCTTTTCGCGCTCTGCTTATGTTCCGCGGATACCATGATGTTATATTTCACGATAATTATCAGCCGGACGATAATTGGTTGTCGGGTAGCCCGATTTTTTCGATTTCAATTTTCCAATTTTTCAAGGGAGAAAAAAATTTGGCGCGCTACAAAATGTACGTACGTATCCATTCGCGTACCGTACACACGCAGTCGAGTACAGTCTTATTTTTTACACCGAGTCCAAGACTGTTGATTGAAGAAGCTTTTAACAGGGTGCTGCTGCCGCATGCATACGTCGAAAGACTCGGCTCTTTTACGTTTTCACCTACTGACCTAGAAACTCTATCGCAAAGTTATTTTCAGGTGCGCTTTGAAGTTTCAAAGGTAACGAAAAAAAAAAAAAAAATCATGTAGGTAAACGTAAATGTCCTCCTGAAGTGAGAGGATATCAGCCGGACTCGTTCGTCTATTATATCCTTCAAATCGTCCGGTAGAATTTGACGACCTTATTAAAGGAGAATCCATGGAATTAGGAAGGGATCGATGAATAATGAATTTATAATCGATATGATACGGCCGAAGCATTGTACTAATCGTGGATCCGTTTTTATAGAGACAAAGCTTCGGGCTGAGGGATACATAGGCGGTGTATAGTTATACCTTATGAAGAGAGTGTGGGAATCTCACGTGCGCGATATGTAGGAATGTTAGGAATGAAACGGAGCCGAACGCGCGGTGGGGCACGCGAGGGATAACCACCCATTAAGGGGAACCCTAATCTCTAATTATTTAATAAAAATATGTTTACGACGTGGCGCTCCGTACGCCCTCGACGTACGATCTTCTTTCTTTTATTTCTTCCGCGGCGGATCTTTTTCTTTCTTTATTTCTTTCCAGACGGGGCCCCGCGTGCGGCGAGTGAGTTTAGCGGGTCAAAGGTCGCGCCCAGGCCGTACGGGTTAGTCCGAACTCGAGGTCCGGGCCTACTAATATAGTCGTGCGCACGGCGCATTCCTTTTGAGGGGATTCTCGAGTCCGACTCGAGGAACTCAGATTTTTTGAGTATCAAAGACGAGAAAAGAGGAGGGTAGGGTCGCGAAATATTTGACACGGATTGTGTGCCTTTTCTTGTGAGCAAAAGTAGCGATTTCGGGAATCACGCGTGATGATTCACGCCGCAAAAGTTACCCTGGAAATCGCGAAAGTTATACCCCTAACTTTGAGACGGGGGTTTCCCACGCGCGAACTACATATTTCGAGAATTATATCGTGCCACGGTATAAACTTTAGAACCGTTCTACTAATCGTACAGAAAATTATAGACCATCGTTGTAACACTTATCGCTGTAGTATTATAAGTAGCTGCACCGCGGAGTAGGTGTATATACAGTTTTGCCGAAAAATAGAAAAAATTCATCTGAGAAATTCATCGGCGTTTCTAGATTTCTGGAACTACGCGATTCTGCATTTTTTTCCTCAATGCAATATTTCGCGGTAAATCATGCAAATATATTTGAGGCTCTTCACCTTTTCCCACGGATCGTTGCGAGTCCGAATTTGGATTGATTTATTTTTCGTAGTCGCGCGGTAGTAGAGGGTTTTCCGAGCTTCTCCGAGAAAGAAATCGAAAGCGCCGCAGAGATTAGTCTTGTATGAGTTGCAATCGATCGTTTAAGGATGCGGATTTCGCAATAGCCGAACCCCGAGAATCCTTCGTCTGTCCAAACAAGACGCGAAAGACGCTCCGAAGCTCTTCGAATGTTGACCTGATTGACCGGCGGCACTCCGCAATATCCAGGTTACCACCTTTGTCCGTTTATCTGTTTGCGTTCCCGGATTCCAGCGCGAAGATTCACCCTTTTCAATTCGACGAGTCTCCCCTACACCCAAGACCTCTTCGTACGAAACAAGTCTGGGTCAAGATTCTACAATGAAGATCTGCCAATAATCAATTTTCTTCAACTCCCTTTTGGACGGAGAAATTATAGCGAAAGTCGAAACCTGCAGCGTAAATTTAGTTTCAGAGTTTCAGTTTCGTCAGGTACACGTATACACGTATATACGTGGATGCGTCGTTCTGTCCTAAAGCAACAGGGCATCGGTATCAGGTAATAAATTTTATTATTCTTTTCATTGGTGCAGGACGGATAATACAGAGATAAAGAAAGCGACTGGTGATTCTTTCTGGTACGTTGGAGTGTAGCGCCAAAAAAGCGGAGGTTTAAGCTACGCAGACTCAACGGTTTTCGGTCTACCTGGCAAAACCATTGATTACCGAAACGCTTCCCACACTATCTGCAGGGCCTCGAATAGTTCCGAGTTGAAAACGCAACAGCGCAACCCAACCACCTCCGAAAAGGTATATAAGTATAAAAGTATAACCTCCCAAGCAGCGCCAAAGACCTCGCGAGAGACCCGAGAGAATTCAGAGAAAGAGGATCACCACTGTAATTTCCATTAAACCGACTTTCTAATCGCTCTCAACAAACCCAATGTAACGATTCGAGAGAAACGTAAGAAAATAAAAATGAGAAGAACAAACAAAAAAAAAAAAAAACCAACAAAATATATTCCAACACGCGAAAAATTTTGCCGAACACTCTCGCTTTCCATGCATAAGCTACAGCCGAAAGGATTTATTCCTTGATTTTGTCTTATTGTTGATTCTGAAAGCGGATGGATCAGAATTTTCGAAGCGCAATAATTCTCGTTGGCGCGTGATCACTCGAACGGTATTCGATCGAATATCAAATAGAGCGGGGGGGAATCGGGTGGTCAGTAGTTGGGGTATCGTCGGGCAGAGTTCACATCTCTAAGAATCGAAAGGAATCTCAGTAAGAGGTGAAGCATCGTAAGAGGCGCCAGGGCGTTCTGTCGGGGTCAACTAACCTTTTCATTAGCTAACCCCGGCCCTATAAAACCCTAAACATTGACGCAAGCAAGAGTAAGGATCCCTTACAAGACCGAAACAACAAAGTATATAATTATTGGTGTTCCAGAGGGTAGGGGACGCGGGTAGGCTTGTAATTTTAGTGGCGCCATAGGAACAGTTACACCCCAGACCGCATACAAGAGACACGCGAATGGGGATAATTCCAGCCTCATAGCTGTCATCTACGAAAGATTTCCAAATTTTTGATACGAAACTCGATCGTCACTCCCCCCCTCCTCCTACTCCCCCCCCCCCCTCCTCCTCCTCCCCCTCCTCCTCCTCGCCCCCGACACAACATACCGACCTCATATCGCGGCTGTACATCGACGGACGCACATCTACAAGTGAGTATAATATTATACATATACCTATAGTTCTTCACTGATTGTGAGTTGCCTACGAAATTTGACCACTGTACGCCGAGATATCAATTCATTCTTCGGCGCTCCATTATCAGGCGGTTATTGTAGTTGCCGTAGCACAGTCTCTGTCGAATCGTAGAACGTACATACCGTACAGCATCTGCGAAATGCGTTGCAACCCGATGAAAAACGAAGACAACACGACGCGACGTAAGGTAAACCAACGTTACGTGTTACGGGCATACATAACGTTCTACGAAGCGAAGGGATTATAGAAGCTGGAGGCAATGTATATGTATACATACGAGACAAGAAATAGATTATCCCAGTTGATCCACGCCACGCCGTCTGCAGCAGACTTCGGTCTATCGCAAATACGACTTGAAATCGCTAATTTGAAATGCAAATTGCAATTAATTTCAACTCTTCTCTACTCACGTATCAGCGAGTCAGCCGTGCGTGCGTGCATACGGACATTACTTGCGTTTTTTGCAGCGTAAAATTTTCACCGCGACTATCCGCTTGATTTTTCTATTCTCCGCAACCGTGTCGTTTATAATTTGCAAATGTATATCTATATACATGTACTATATACGGCACGAATCGATGCTCGAAAGTTTTACCCTTTTCCTGAATTTTATACCCTCTCTTAATTCTCCCTCTCAGTTCACCCTCTGGCGGAATATTGCCATCAGAGAAATTTAAGGTTTTTGAGCCTCTTTTTTTTTTCTCTTTCGACGGGAGGGGGAGAAAAAAATTCTTTAAGCAACTTAGCCAAAGTATATGGGGGAGGCGAACGGACGACTCTCATTTGAGTCGGGATGAAAGAAGAAGGGCTGCGGGATCATGACGAGCGCGAGTTCCAGCCGCGAAATGGTCGAAAACACCGGGCCTTTCGCAGCGTTCGAGCCCTAAGGACATGCAACCTGCGTGGTTCTTGCCCTCTTATAATGTATGTATATATACTTACCCGTATCTATACACGTAATACGTACATATTATATATTCTTCAAACTATACGCCACGAAAGGACGAACGGACGGACGTACGGACGTACGGACGTACGGACGGACGGGACTTGTAGAATTTGTGTGCGTGGGCAGGAGTTTTGCCTTGTATACATACGATGCACCGCATAAGCGGAATAACGCCGCGTATATAACCCTCGGGTCCTGTTGCAAGACTTGAAGTGGCTTAGCAACTTACCTCTGTAGAAGCCATATTGCTCAAGGCTCGCAAAAATATCTCCCCGTTGCCCCACCTCTCTCGCGAATCTCTTTCTACCTCACTCCCTTTTTCCTCTCTCGATCCTATTCTGCGAGCTTCGCTTTTTTCCAACTTCGTTTGTATCAATTAACGCATCGACCGAAGCACACGTTTGATTTTCGAAAAAATTTTTTCCCCGGACGGATATTCGTAAGTTGAAATTCTTTTCACCCGCGTACATATATCTCCTGCAGCCCGCAGGATGCACGGAATTTCCACGCAGGGCGAAAATCTGGTGGATCGATCCATACCTTCCTTTTTTTTTTCTCGAGGATTTATAAACGGCACTTGGAGGGTGGCAATTCGGTGTCATAATTTACCGGTAATTTTTCGGTTATTTATTTTTGTTTTCTCCATTGCCTCGTGTTGTGATTCCTTTTTTTTTGCTTTTTTCCTACTCTCTTTTTCCTCGATTTTCTTCTAAACTTTCTACGCTTACGTTAGCCCCGTTTGATTTATGACCGCTGAGAGATTTATACGGGCGTTCGACAGGGGAGGGAGGTAATGCCCAACGAAAGAGTAAAGTGGAAGATTAGAGGCGATTATCGTGGATCAGGTGCGCATCGAACGCTCCGTCACGGCCGTAACTCACAAATCTCGACGCGTGGGTGGTTCCGGGCCGAAAAACTGCAACGACTCTCTGAATTCCACGTATTCCAGGTATTTATAGATAGATGCAGAGGTACGTTATACAATCGCTTACTAAAATTCTCCTACGTAATAGCTGTGCGTCACCGTTGGTGATTTTTTCTTTTCGTTTGTCATCTCCGAATTCGAAAAATTAGTGTTTTTTCGAAGCACCCTGTAACCAGATAATACTTAGAACACCGCATAAAATCTACAATTCTGCAATTTTCGTAGAGAGAATGGAAATCTCCACTTCTATATCATATCTTCTGTCATCGGACTGTAATAACTTTTGGGAGATTATTTTCATTTTCATTTTTTTGAGATTCGAGGTGGCGAAATAGAGGGATGAAAATTTCGCGACTATGGGTTCGCCACGTACGTACTGCGATTAACGGAGTCTAATTGATATTACTTCCGAATTACATCCATCTAGCGGATGATCGTACGGTTACGAATGCCTCCGAAATGATCCTCCTTCTTAAAGGAGGTACAGCATTCCGCGAGTTTCGGGGACTATCATTTCGGGGATTAGCATAATGACAGGGATTCATACACTTTGTGTTTCTCATTGGTGTTTTTCGGTCGGGGGGGGGGGGGGGGGGGCAGCTCGCGGGGGCGGGGGGAAGTCGAAAAGGGCTTCCAATTCGATTTCGAACGTTGGTAGCAAACGCACAGATCGAAATAATGAATAGGATAGTTTCTGGTATTCAAAGATTATACGCATCCCAACGGCAAATTATAGATTTGTGGTTTTGGTGGCTGGGTGTACCAAGAACTTGTGGGCGGGTTGCGCCCGCGCGAGTACCTCTGTATACCTATACCGACGTTATTATACGACCCTTTACACGGCATACGTACACGTAAATGCTCGTCTTTCTTCCATATCTCCCTTCGCATCCCGCTTAGACGGTTGATTGCGATGAAAATTAGGGATTAGATAAACGTACTTTCGATCCGAACCCCCGTACACGTCATAAACCCGAGAGATGCCACATGACAAAATTATCTTTTCGACGGATAAACGAAAAAACGGGAACGCTGCTATTTTTTGTCGATTAATTTCGGACTAAAATCGGCACAAAATTGCCCCTTCGGCGTCGCGGTCGTTCCGAGTCGGAGCAGCGCGAACACAACCGCATCCGGGGCTGAAAACGAAGAGTCCGGACAACTTTATAGTTCGGTCCGAAGTAGGAAGAACTCACCGAGAAAAAGATAAGAGGTGGAAATGACCGAATGAGGCTACGAAACGGACGCTGACGTTCGGACCTGAGAAAATGAGTGTTTATGGCGGTTATGTACCAATTATTATCAAATAAAGAGTCGTTTATAAAGCTCGCCGGTAAATGACACACATTTTTACAACCTCTAATTCCAGGACCGCGTCGGGGTATCCGCGGCGTCCCCGAATCAGAGAAATAATCATTCCCGCCTAGTTTTTTACTCGATCCCCTTTTTATGCGCCGTCAAAGCGAATCCTTTATACGTGTATACATTATAGCTCGTTTCTACGGTAAAAGTAAAAATATAATTCAAGGTCCTACCGCGGTATAAGTTCTTGCAGCCCGGCTCTAATTTGACCTTTTATATATTCTCCGCGTGTATACGATACACCCATACAATCGCGCTTCGCGCTCTTCCAGAAAATCAGCTCTGCTTTCGGAGGCGAAACGGCGCATCACATTTCTTAGGGATCGTACCTCGGTTCGTCTGACAGCCAAAGACGAGGGTGGAACTATTAGGGAATTATCGACTTGGGAATCGAATTGGGAAATTATCCGCACGAAAGATGGGACATTATTTCCTTGAATGGCGTCTGGAACATTATTTATATAATGACTCGAAAAAAGAAACGGGACTTACTTTCAAATTACACTGAAATCGGGGTAGTTTTCTTACCGCGACCCTCGATAATCTACACTCTAATGCACCCCGTCGAATCCAACGGACGTTTATAATTCGAAGGCGTCACGACAGATTCCCCAACGTAATTATCAACTCGACCAACCGAAGAGAACAATTACTTTTCTCTCACATTTTACACCTGCACTCCATATCGTGCAGATTTCATTCCGTTCGAAGTACACGTCCACCGAATCCACATTGATTGAATCGCACGAGGTGGCGTTTTCCGACGACACTTTTTTCACGCGACGCTGAACCAAACGGAGAACAAAAGAGGCGATCGATTCGAGACCGGTTCTCAAGATGTAGATGACAAAGTTGCGCGTTGAAAATAATACACGTACCGTACCGAATTGAATACGGTATCGTATGTGGACGTATCTTCTCATGCCTTTTACTTAATCGTAACTAAAGCTTGATATAAAACCTCGTGCAGAAGCATCAGCGGTGTAGAAGAGAACGGGTATAAGAGGACAAAGACGAAGATGATATAGCGGCAGCCCGTCTCCGAGGCACGGAAGAAAAAGAGCCATGCAGCTAAAAGAAGGCGGTATGGGTGAACTATGCAGTGGAGCGAGCGGTCAAGAGTAGATGGCAACGCACACTTGACCGTCCCTGTAAGTAGTCGCTCCACAGATTCATCGATCCATCTTCGCCGACCGAGAGAGCGTAAGGGCGCGTATGTAAGTCCCCCCTCCCCCCCCATACACATAGCGCGATATCTCCTTCGGCAGAGGGAAAATTTTACGCGTCGGTGTACACGTGCGATTTCACAAGTGTACACATAGTATAGAGGCACGTGATACCAACTCCGGCGTACATAAGCCACGCTGCGGCAAAAGGGCCGCGGAAGGGCCCTGCGAGGTATACAAGTCCCGTGCAGGTACGGGGTCCGATGTAGCTATATAAGGTATATAGTGCCGCGGAGGGGCGTAGAAGCGTAAGAGGGGCCTGACACGCGATGCCTGTGCCCCAGGGGTGTAATCTCGTGGCGCGGACGGCGGGGGCGATGGGGTCTGCGGGGGCGGAGGTGGGGGATTTCGCCCTAGCGAGGGCCCCTCGTTCAACCTGCGAGCGAGAGTTTCTCCCCCCCCCCCCCCACCCCCGTTAGTTCTTCCCTATACGCCACCACCCCCTCGCCTCGTTCGAGAAGAATCGAGACCCCCCCGTACCCCCCTAGCCCCCCCACAATGCCACGGGGCACTGTGATTACGCGGTGAGTATAGAGCCGACAAAACGAGATGGTCGACCGGTGGTGGATATATTATACGTATACGTATACAAGGATGTACGTATATAGTAGGTATATATATATAACAGAAATGTGTACAACGACGACGAAGAACCTTTACTCTGTTGGCTTTGGTTACCTCCCCCGCGCTTCGACGAGTAAGGTAGTCCTTACCTTGAAATATTTTAAGCTTTCCACTCTAATTCTCTGGAGGAAGAGAAAGAACGGATTCGGACGAAAGATGCAGCGACGGAATGACCGGACATCGTTACGACAATGTACAAGAATCATTGGTCGTCGAAGAGAGAAAGAAATCGTCAACTTTTCGCCGTAAGTGAGAGAAAAAGTGAAGACTTTCGCCGCGTATCGGGATGAAGTTGCTCACGTTTTATGGGGGTGTTTCACCTACGATCGTATACCTGCGAGATTCGGTGCAGCGTACGTATGTATGCGGACGGAGGCGCGGGTCCCGAAGCATCGGGAGAAATATGTAAATGAGCGTATACCTATAGGAGCGACGTTGGATCGCCTCAGTTCAATAGACCTTCGACCTAAGGTCCGGATAATTTGTTTACAGGCAACAACACACGCGGCTTCTCGATCCTCGTTCTTTGGTTATATGCGGGGATGCCGCGGGGGAGACTCACCGTCTTCGTCTCGGGCGTAGCGTAGCTTTAACATCGACGGCGTTGGTATGACAAGGTAAAAAAATATACCCAACGCGATTTACATACGATTATCAGCCGAACTGGCGGCACGCACACCCACGCCGTTTCTCCGGTATAAAGCTGCGGCAGCGGCGGCGTCGTAGCGCGCATCGCGTTCTCTCTTACCGCACGGGGCGAATTGCCCGGATAAAGAGCGAGAGAGAAATCGCCGGTTGTACGACGAGGGAGGGGA
Organism: Athalia rosae; assembly: GCF_917208135.1. NCBI lineage: Eukaryota > Metazoa > Arthropoda > Insecta > Hymenoptera > Athaliidae > Athalia > Athalia rosae. The sequence goes on along the minus strand of NC_064027.1, from coordinate 6,634,621 downwards.
TCGTATAACGTGAAAGGATGGAAGAGGAGAGACCGAGAGACCGAGAGACGGACGGACGTACGGAGAAAGGGCCACGCGGACGATCCGGGTTCTGGACCTGCACTTCACGAGTCCTCCGGCTGTCGGGATGTCGATGAGCAGCAGCACTCGGCGTGGGCCGCTCAGTAGGATACCGGCACCCTGAAGAAGCCCGCACCCTTGAGGCGACCGAGAGGAAAACAATGCCTACCTACCGACCGACCGACCGACCGACCGTCTATGCGTCGCGGTCCTCGAGATAATCCGAACGGAGTTCTCCCGATGTCTTTATTCGAATGTCTTTATGCAAACAATCGGGAGATAAGTTCACCAGTCGTTTGAGGTCGCGAGTCGATTTTTTCTCTACCGTTTCGTACGGATTGTCCTGTAGCCCGACGGTTATTTTTCGAACGTTTCCTTCCGACGACGACTCGTGCTCTCTGGTTTTTTTTATCCTCCATCGCGGACGACGACGACCTCTCGTTGTCCGTTTGTGACACGGGGGGACGGCCGCGAGGGGCGAGTTAGGGTCGAGGATATTTCTGGGTCGTGACATTTTCCGATGAAAAAGTAGGCGATAAAATGAAAGACCGCTGAGACGACAGGGTCTCCGGGGAGGTAACGCGCGGAAAAAAACGCTACGCAGCGACCGATTGCGAAAATATCTTTCAGACACTATTTTATATATTTACTTCGGAAACCCACCCCTGCCTCCTGTATTATTACGTCGATCCATCGATGACGGTTTCGCGACACGCGACGTCGGCATTTTTGCACCCTTGGTCTTCTGGCAAGGAAACGAAAAATCTGAGGAAATTGGAAACGCATTCCGTACACCGGTAGAAACGGTGTGTGTCGTGTACCGAGAGACGTACAGATGCGGGAGCCGGTAATTTTTGCCATGAAATAATCCGACCTGCTGCAGCTTCGGGGGATTTAAATACATTATAGAAACAAGGGATGCACGTAGGATGCAACATGTTGCTTCGTTATTATTATAATACCTTCTAGTATATAAATTATAGAAGGCTAGAAATCTTCTGGCTGATGCAGACGCCATGTATGCGCCGACGCCATCTTGTAATTAGAGGATCAAGGAGGCATCGGCTTAATGAGCCTCGGGGTACGAGAGCAACAAGAGAAGCTGAGATCGCTTCTCCCACCCCGCCGGAGAAGCTGAGCGCTGCCGCAGGAAAGCGCGTGAGATGTGGGGTAACGCGAGAAATAAAATGAAACAAAAAGTGACTGCGTAAAAAAATCGAATGAAATAAAAAAAAACAGAGAGTACGTTGGGCGAAAATTGAAAGAAAAAAAAACGCACGGATAAGACGGCGAAGAAATCGAAAGAGAACCGTGTACGCGGCGGCGGTGGTACAGGAGGTGAAACACAAGAAGGACGAAAAAGGAGAAAAGAGGAAAGAGACGGAAAAAAATGAAAAATGAAAAATGTAAAACGCGTCCGGGCGGCGGCACGTCGGTAACGAAATATGTATTCCGTATGTGGTGCAACGAGAGGGACGGGGTGTGTGCTTCGGAGAAGACAACCTACAAAACTGCCGGTATACACGGTGTACGCGGGGCATTACGAGATAGGGCCTCGTGCACCGAGAGAGAGAGAACGGGGCATATGCCGGGGGATTCAATAGCAATAAAAGCATAAGGCCCGCGTAATCGCGGTTGAAGAGAGAGGGTCCCGAAGACCTGGTAGGTCGAACCACGGCACGAGTTGCGTATCGGGCATCCGCGACGGGCGTGGCTACGTTCCTCGCGAGTTACTGCGGGGCAAGCCTCGCCGATGTTGTCCGCGTACCCTCTTCGCTCTTGAGCGCTCCGTACGTAACACATGCTCCCAGAAACACTGCATCCACCTATTCCATCTACCGATCCATTCCCAAACGTACCAACGTTCGTCGAAATTTACTAAAAATTCAGGAAACTAGAATCACATCTTCCAGGTTTTTGAATATCGTCGAACGGTCGTCGTTTCCGTTAATTTTGCTCGATCTTCTTTCCTTTTTTTCTCTTTTATCGCCGCTTCTTCTGCTTCTCTGTTCTCTGCAGAAATGATCCAGTATAACGCGGATGTTTCTTTCCATAGCGTAGAGTTATATACCTTACCGGTTCGAAATTGGTTGTTGAGGTATCGTGATATCCTGAATAGCACTGGGTGCTTTTTACGCGTTGAGGAGTTGTTAATTTTTTGGTTAGTTAACGCGGATGTCTGAATACAGAGAGTCGAGCGGTACGAAGACTCGACGGGATAGCTGATGCTGCTGCCGTTGTTGGAACGTCGGAAGAACCGGCGCGCGCGTTTACGAAGAAGAAGAAGAAGAAGAAGAGCTGTAGGTACCTTCTTCTCGTGAATCAGATATATCTGCAGCACAATATATTACACAAGACGTTCGGTTGCTCGGGCCCCCGGGACATGCGGGTGTATAATCTTTGCCGGTCGAGCGGAGTCAAGAGTTTGGGCCCAATTACAGGGCCAGTACCACCGAACGCCTCCATCCTTCGAAACTTAAAAACATCGAGATCGCGCGGCGCGGCGCGGTGCATACACCGCGTCGGTATATACCCCGAGCATAGGATATGGGCCACAAAAATTCTCCGCAAAAGTACAAGGTCAACTTACCGCATCATTGTCCGTATACGAAAACATGCGAAAAATGTTCGTCGTTTTTTTTGTTTTTTTTTTTTTTTAATCGTCTTACCTTTGAAAGTTTTACGAAAACGAGGGAGGAACGCGGCGCACGACCGCGCGGATCGCGATTACCATCTATCCTATGTATAAATACTTCTTCGCGTTACCTAAACTCTGGACCACTGCGAATCCATCCCGACAATTGCCGAAGGGTGAATTGGCGGAGCCGCGGAGCGGGAGCAAGCTGGATGCCGGTGTTGTACTTGGTCGTTACACCGTTTGGTGCCCGCCGCATGCAACGAGATCAACTACATTCGACGATAGCTCTGGGCTACGATACCGCGGCGTACATTACTTAGAGACCGGCGGAAACGCTGACTCGTGGAATTCCAACCGATAGATTCCCATCGATTATTTATACCGAGGAACAAAAGAAGGAAAACCGGGCGCACCCCGGAAATAATAAGAGGCGCAAACACCGGGTCGGAGTTCGCGACGATATATGGGCGCACGATAATCCACCGTTGGTAACGATTTTTCGCGAACCGATTCGGGAGATTTATGTACAACGCACTCAGTTGATCCGAACTCTGGGCCTTCGCCAATCCAAACCACGGATACGTACAGATCGCCCGAGGGTTGATTGGCGATCAACGCTCCTACGATCTGTAGTAACCGATACACTTGCGCGTGACAGTGGCGGACGTTAACCGTACATGCACCGCACCTACCGTGTCCGCCGTATACGCGTCGCGACATTGTGCATCGCTGAGGGCGGGAATTTCACGGTGCGAGACTGTGCAAGCCCGTCGCTGTTCGGCCGAATATAATTAACGCGAGTTAGGAGGTGAAACGGACTTGAATTGAAAGAAAAAAAATATATCAGCTCGCGTATGTCGCGGTTGACGTCTCCCGCTCCACATCGGACGAATCGCGTTCGAGCGCAGTTCGGACGGATCTACCGCCGTTCCACAGATACCTCAGGGTGAATCGATGGAGAGCGTCGGAGCTCTGCACCTGTGTTGGAAGCATTACTCATCTCCTCCGTACGGATGGAGCACATCGGACGATATCACTGTACGTTGTACAGCGAGCAGCTCGGTGGAATGTGATACGGGAGTGATGGGAGCTCCGTGGTACCTTGATTAACTCACTCCGACGATGAGTGGATGTATATATGTATACGGTGTACCGACGTACGGAGCGACGTACTGCCGCGGTAATTGAATATACCGATCATCACTTCGCGAAAGTCCGAACGCCGTCTAATAAACGGACAACGATTAAACGAAGCGCACCGAGCTTTGAGGGGTCCTCGCTAAAACGAATCGAACGACTCGTGCAAAAGTTGCGAAATGGCTCGAATATATTTTCAACGACGCGTTTGACGTCCGACGTATAATTGAATCCAAACGATTCCTCTGTACCGCTGCAGAGATCGGCGGACCTCCGTAGACGCACGTCACTCGCAGCGGTGAGCTGCACGCCGCGACGCAATGTCGTCGCTAAGGGCTAGACTTTATTCGTAAGAAGAAGGCTGCAACGACCACGCTGCCACTTGAATAATTGACCGTACCAATATAAAACAGAAACAAGAGTGCCTCGGCATCGGGCAGTACCGGATCGCGGACCCGTTCCTCCTTCGCATCCGACGGTTCGTTCTGCAGGCCCCCCGACTCTCTTCTGGTTCTGGTTTTAGTCCAACTCGCTGACTCCGTGTATCGAACGTTATTGCTGGTGCTGGTGCTGGTGCTGGTGCTCGTGGTGGTGATGGTGGTGGCGGTGGTGGTGTGCAACAGGCTATGCTATGCATACCTTTACCTTGACTTCGCGAAGTCATCCGACGCTCGTTGCGTCCACGCCAGCGATCCTCAACCGATCCGGTTTCACCTCCGAAATGATCCCCGATCACCTTGGAACTTGAAACTTGTCTTTTTATCGGCGCGTGCTGCGAAACTTCGCCAAAACTGCCATAACGTCGTTCGAAATTGCGACGGGTTTTTTTTCGCGGCATCGCGAACTCGGTTATGAAAAAATTTGAAGAAATGAAACTACGCGGTTTGTTTCAGCCGAATGCAATCTTGAATTTTTTATACATTTCGATTTTTTTTTTTTTTTCTCGTTGGTTTTACCGTACGTGGACAGCGCGATGATGAACGTTAAAATTTGAGTGCCAATGGGTGGTCGTACGCGATATGGCTAAGGGCGAGGCAGGTAAGGAAGGACTGGAAGGACTCCTCTTCCTAGCGAGGCGAGTCCGGGGCTCCCCGGCCACATAATTAGCCAACATCTATCAGCCCGAAGCTCTATAACCGGGTTCAACTCACCCTCGCATCGATAGTATCGCCGCACAAGCATCGTGCATAAAGGGTGGCTGACTCGCGACCGTTCGCCACGGACGCGGCCTAACTTTGTGTACCAGAAATCTGATCCTTTGAAACTTTTATACTCCCCGTTTCCCTTTCCTTATATATAGGTATATATCCTTCGTTATTACGATGTTGTTTCCATTTTTTCATTCACATTATCTATGCGATTCGTATAGAAAACACTCGGCTAATAACGGATATCTGCGATAGGTTCGAAACTTTTCGGGTGGATCTTTTTGAAATGAATGGAAAGAAAGAAAAAAAAAATGGTAAACCCATACGATAATTGTAAGCGTATATATACGTCTATTATTTTTGATTCAACGGCAGGTGTTATTAACATAACCATACGAAGATTGGTCTATTCGTTTCGAAATCTTTCGTTTACGCGGTGATATATATACGTTCGAAGGCGGCGTTGCGGCGTTTGCGGTAAAAGATATCAATTAGGCATTAGCATAATATTTCATAAGAAGAGATTCTTTCGGACGTTGGAGCCCGCGGGATACCAAATTTCAAATAAATCTGAATAAGATACAGATTCGAGAGGGTCGATCGGTAATTCGAACAGTCCCAGATATATCTATTTCCGGAAACTGTATATTTAACGATCGATCGATTTTTTGAAACGTCCGAGCCGGCAGACGGTTGGTTTCGTATATCGTAGTTAAAACGCCGCTAATCATTAGCGACACGTGATCGGTCAGGATGAGAATTCATCGAACGATCATCGCAGCGTTTCGTCAACGTCAAATACGCCGCATAACGTATCGGTCGCAATCATCGACGACGACCGTCCCTATGGCCGTACGTCATTCGCGCGTAATTGCGGCAAATCCAATCGTCAAGCCGACCGTCAAAGCGAATACAATGCGCGGCAGGTGAAACGCCCAACGAATTAACTTGGATCTTCCAACAATGCCCGAAAAGCGAAACGATCGGTAGAAAAAATATATATCGATTATTGGCATGAACGGTATTGAAAAAAAGGGGAGGAGAGGTGGAAAAAAAAAAAAAGAAAAAATTGGAATTCAGAATGTTATTCTTGCCCGGGGCGGTGGCCACCGAGCGACAGACCGCTTATATAGGCAGGCCATAGCTGTTTGAAATCTCTTAGCATACTTTAGCGAGCTAACAACGCGGAGTGAAGACACCGGGAGTGGGCAGTACTGGCGCGGTGTTCGGTAAAATGTACATGTGCGCACGCGCGCAGCTGTCTTTGAAATTCACATTCTCGCGATTGCGTTTGGCTCCGGGGTAGCGAATTTTGGATGCCTCGTGCTCTGTACTTATTTCGTACTGACCACGTATTACCATGACTGCAGAAGCCACCGAGGACAGCTTTGTGCCGCGGCAAAAGTCACGAATCAACTTCAGCAGACAATGAAAATGAAAGAGTTGAGGGAAAAAGATGATGAAGAAGAGGAGGTTTGCACCTTTACCCTCGAGGTTTCGTTACCCTGCGATCGGACTTGCAAGATTTCAAATTACCATTTCGTTTCTTTTGAAAAAAACCTGCGGGATATTCTCACTTCCACTTAAATCTTGGTACGGTTCTCTTAATTATTTAATTGAGGGTACCGACGCGCAGCGACGCCTCTCGTCTCCTCGCTCGCTCGCTTCGCCGGCTACGCGGTACTCGAATATTTGTCGAGGCTCTTCGTTATATCAGTCAAAGAATCGATGCTGAGAGCGCTCGATTTCTCCCGCCTATGAAAGGAAGAATGAAGCAGAAACACCGAACGAACCAACGAACGAACGAACGAACGAACGTGTGCAGGAGGGGCCACGTGGCGGCGCGTGCCCTGAACTTGAAAAAAGTAAAAAAAAAAAAACAAAACTAAAAAAAGACCCTCGCGGCCAACTCCGCGCCTTCCCGTTCGTCTGCTCGAGATCAGTTACAGGGCGAATATAATTAACCATCAGTTTTCGGTTTCTCTAGGTGGAAATAATACCCATGTGAGATCGGATCGGGGGATTATCGAGAGAAATTGAAAAGGACGCGAGGCGTCGTATGATGGGGAAACTCAGCGAGCGATCAAAAACGATTATCGTTTCTTGCGCTTCTCATTTATACCGCGGCGGTGTCAATTCCATATCGTTGGTAATTATTTCAACGGGGGTGAAATTTCGTTGATATTTTTCGTTCGACCAGAAGACGCGATCGATCGGATTCCGAGCCGGCGATTCCGGAAGTGCATCAGGTACGGTTATAGTCGGGACGGTCGGACACGGTGGGAGAATAGAAACTCGGAGAGTCGCGAGTTGGACTGAATTCAATGTAATTACGAATGCCAGCTATGGTGTAAACGTATTATTGATTTAATTAATGTAGGTAATTGCAGGGCTAAATCCTCTCGCTCGTTGCTCAAGGCGACGTTGATAGCGGCTTGATTGAAATGTAGCTCGTAAAAATAATCCAATTTGACCTGCAGCCCGGTGATTATGGTGTTAATTGCGGATCGTTTTTACCCCAAAGCGATAATCCGCCCACGAACATCGGCTATTACTTTTATAATTATTTTTAATAGTTACGTCCATTTAACAAAGTAAATCATACCGACACCCGAGCTTGTCTTTTACTATCGACGAGCGCGTCGAAACGCTACCGAAATCATCATCTCCGAGCAGATCCGACGCCGGTCTCCGAGACTCGATATAAAGGCTTCAATTTTCATCCCTAACGAGTCTAATGGGAGCAACTATGTTCGAAGTGGTATCGAGGGCCCTTCACTTACCAAACAAAACAGTTTCGTTGTGCACGTGCTAAGCTAAAATCATGATACTGTACCTACCCGCCCAGTGTAGACTTTGCTCGGTTTTGTTCGGGGCCACCAGTCCCTCGAACTATAAGTTCGAGTATCACTAGACTCGAGTGCTTTGAAACAGTGAAACGAAATAGGCAGAGGGGATCGCCCCGCGTACATTATAAGGAAAGGGGATGCGAAAGTTTTTGATAAACGAAACAATCTTCGGGCCCCGTGGCTTCGCTTCGCCCCAAAATTAATCACATGAGAATGTTTTTGTTTTTTCTTCGTCCTTCGTTTGGACGAAAAGATTTTTTTCATCCACCGATAGCGATAACCCGACGCCCGGGAAGTGATTAAAAAATTCTCGTTTAATTGGCGCGAGCGAGACGTACGGATTGTCGGTGAAATTGTTCGAACGGTTGAACATATTTTCACACGTACGAATGTAGATACGTATTTGAAAAAAAAAAAAAAAGAAAAAAAAAAAGAAACACCGTAGATGCGCGCCTGTATTCTTTCGGGGAAGGATAATAATTGCGTGAATTTACCGTGAAACACGTTCCCGAGTACGGGGATGCCTTAAACTCGCACTTCCGTTTTCCGGAAGCCTCGAGGGGCTGGCGGATCAGCTGCGGGCGACGTGGGCCAAAAATAACCAATAAGCGGCCAATAAAAGCAGAGCGTTAAACGTTCGCTGCTCTACGTTATTTCCATCTCTCTCTCTCATGAGTAAAAGAGCTACCGGTTAATTACAGGGCTAACCCTACTGCACCACGGCCAGGAGCGAAGAGCCAAGAGCGAAGAGCCAGCAGCCAGAAACGAGCTAATAGATCCGTCTTCTCAATCGGATCGCCTTTAACGCGCTCCTGCCTAACTCGCCCGATGAATTATACGTGTGCCTCCGCTGTCCCGGAACAATTACAAGTTACGGGGTGAAATTGCACCTCGTTGGAAAATGACTTTCGCACGAGTCGTCCCGACATTAATTTCACGCCCGTCGTTCTCGTGGCGGGAACGATCGATGCAAAAAACGCGAGAAGTGTGCGGGCACGCGATTCCATTCGTACCGAACGTTCGCCACCCAATGAATCGATACACCTGAGAAATCCGACTTCCGCATATCCGGAGTCAAGCGACGTCGGATGTTGTTCGATGTTTTGTGCAAAAATAAAAGCTGAGTAATCGGATGAATTATTTTATTTTCTTCCGTCGTTATTATTTCTTGTTTTACAACATTATTCGATAATATTTTCACCGGTATTTCCGCTAGTTATTGAACCGTGTAAAAAAAAATCGTATACCATATTTTGCGTGACCATTTTAGCCAAAAAATTTCTAAAGGGATCAGTCGTTACAAAATTAGTGGAAAAATATACAGCGAGCCATGGGTTATTGTTGTACGGGCTTTGTGTTGCACATATTTTCCAGGGAATTTCGACAAAATCGAGTTTATTCATCCGATGAATAATTTCCGTTTACATTCCGTGTAATTGATTCTCGAGGGCCGCACACCGCGGAATATACATTTTATTGACAACGAGACTCTGCGGTGAATCGTTACGCTGCAGTGTTAATCTTCTGAAAATCAATATCATAAAATTATTGCGTCGTTTATCCATCCGGAACCGGGACATCCGTGTTTCCGTTTGCGACACAGGGCACAATATCTCGTCGGAGAGGAGGCGAGATAAAAGCGTTGCGCGGGTGTCCGTGGCGGAAGTGACGAGAGGCCCCCGGAACGCGTGATCGTCGAACGGAGGCTCCCGCAGGAGTCATCCGCACACCGCAGGGGTCGTCTCCCGCGGAGTCCTCACCTCCGAGGTGTTCTTCAACTACGGAAGCAAACGAGCGCCGATCATCGTTTCTCCGATCAACAATCCCTCAGGGTTAAGGACTACTTAACCTCTCGCCTTCTTCGGCAGAACGCGCCGCAACGCGCTTTGCACCTTCATATTCATCCTACGTGCGTCGGAACATTTTTTTTTCTTTTTTTTCTGTCGCCATCGAGTTCTCTCCGAACATCGAGTCATCGGTTTTGATGAAAATCGAAAATTGTGACGATTGATTCGTCGTTTTGAAAACTGATTTTTTTTTTTTTTTTTTCGTTCCGATTTTTGTGGTAACGATTCAGCGGAGCTAGGCAGGCAGCTGGTCGAACGAAAAATATGGAGACAGAAAAGGAACGAGAAATGAAAAAAAAAAAAAAAAAAAATCATCTACGGGTGTTAATGAATTGATTAAAAAACAAAATGAATCACGAGTGGTGAAACTCGCCACTAAAAACTCATTAGCCGAAAGATTCCCCGGGGGATATGATTTATCGTGGATTACTGCATGCACTACCTAAAGATGTATATATAATATAAAAAGGGAGAGAGAGAGAAGATGAAAAGGAGAGAAGGAGAGAAATAAAAAATTTTGTTCTAAGAGGACATAAATTTCAGGTGTAGCTCGGGAAAGGGTTCGAAAACATATTAAAAGTGTGATTTATTTTATAATTAATTTACCTTCCATATCGTCGCGGTCTAAACACCGACAAGTCGGCAGAATTTTCAAATCTACATATAATGGAAACGGGGCCCCTGTAATATATAACGGCGTTTGCGTTCATGCATCGAACGCCGGCTATGCAACGTTTATGAATTCGTCCAGACGGCGAAAACCCGATGGAACGCACGGCCTTTCAGCGTATCTCAAAGGATCCGTATTCCGGGCTCCGTTTTCGTGACGTCGGTATCAACTCTGGAGATAGTGACCCCGGGAACCCGTAAACGACTTGTTAATTGTATTTTTAGGGGCTTCCTATGAGGATCCCAGCTCCTAATTTACGAACTGGCCCGTTTGGTTTATAGGGCCCCCAATATACCGCCCGTAACCGACACCATACCTCGTTAAATCAAGAAACGAGAATCAGCTCTTGCAGCTCACATACGCATACACATAAATAAACATACGCCCGATCTATAACAATGCGCGCAACTACCTGTCCACCGCGTACATATCTGCATACGTATATACCTGTATACGTAATAATGCAGGTACGTACATAAACATAATATACACGTTCCACGCAATATGTAAAATGCGAACATTTTTGCCGCTCAATTAATTGAATTTTTTTTTTCGTATATTCAGCTGCTTCGTTTAAAATGATGGCTACAATATGGATGGTGTAAATTTTTCAATTCAAATTTCATTCTCGTTATTGGAAACAATTGTTTCGAATATAATCGGTATTACCATAATGGTTGCGTGATTTTGTTCTTTTTTTTTTTTTGTAGATTAAACGAAAAAATAAAAACCGTGTCGTTCTGGTATGAAATTTATTGAAAGAGAAATAAACTAAAAAATTTACGCATTTTTCTACGAGAGCCGAATTTTCGGAAATTCCAAAGGAGAACCGTGGATCGATCTGACCAAATCGACCGATGGAAGCGATGCGAAAATTTGCAAGAAGAAAAAGGAAGGGAGAAAGAGACAAAGAAAGAAAGCGGGACGAAGAGATGAAGAGGAGATGGAAAAGCTGAAATAAAAGAGAAAAGCAAAGAGACGAACGGCGAAGGGGGTTGGGGGAGGGGAGAACTGGAAGCAGAGAAGAAGAGGAACGCGGTCGTGGGCATCAGCCATATGGACTTATCCGAGCAACGCAGTCCGAAAATAATAAATCTCTGAACATCGTGCGGGATTATTAAAAGAGTCCCTAGCTCGTTCCCCCCTCAAAGCGAGAAGGTAGTTCTCCCGAAGTTAAGGTACCCCGGTCGAGACAGGAGACGCGAAGGAGAAACAAAACGCATTACCGTTTCTTAATGAAGCTGAGGGTTACGGGACGGACAGTCCGACGAACGATGAAGGAATGAACGAACGAAAGAGCAACCAACCAACCAACCAACCAACCAACCAAACGAACGAACGAACGAAAGAACGACCGTTCAAAACTAATTGGAGGCACAAGGTATTAGGAGAATGGGTCCTGCTCGCGTCCTCTCTCGAGATCTGGACCCGACCTTTCGCTCCAAAATTTCTAGCGCATTATTATATACCTATATACATACATGAAACGGAGGTTGAGCCCCCACGTGACCATACTGACCACCGTGCGCCACCGGTGGGTGTGTAGAGGGAGGATCAAATGCGTTAACAGCTAGTTTATAAACCTCGAAAAGAATTCATTCGCAACGTGTTCGATCGATTTGTTTTACTTTTTCTGTCTTTCCTCGTTTTTTCAAGATCACCTGATTTTTGCACACACCGTCACAGTCATCGGACGTTCGATCGTCTTTCCCTTTTTTTTATTTTGCAACCCTCCACGTCGACGGAGAACTGATAGAAAACAATCTCCGACGTCTGACGTTGTGATAAAAAAATATCCTATTTATCGCAAAGAAAAATAAGGAGAAAATGGTGAACCGGATGCTCGAATAAATCACCTTTTCTCATTTTCAGAATAAGTAATACCCTCCCGATGTATATAAAGGGCGTGTGGCAGTCGAGTTTCAACGTGCCTTCGAGCTTCCATATTTTTTATACTCATTGTCCGCGGTGCTCGAGGCTTTTTCGTAATAAACATGTTACCGTTTGATTAAGGGCGTTGCACCTATCCGATACAATATCAACTTCTTTATAAATTCCATCTCCCATCTTCCTTTGACGGTGATCGAAAGTCAATCGACTACACGTCGTCGGCCGCGGCGTCCCGTCCGAAATTAACAAAGTCCTTTTTTTGCCCGCCCAACGGTCCACGGGATCCCTTGTACGTGTATTCGCGCATAGAAGAACGGCTTTCGCCTAGGAGACGGAGGAGCTTCGGTCGAGTCACGGCGCGTTAGGGTACAGAGATCATCCCCCGTCCCCGTCGTATCCGACCGAGAGCCCACTTTAGTGGTCCTGGTGGTCCGGGGCGGCGAAATCAAGTTAGCCAAATTAACCATGAAATAGACTCCCTCCGCCCCAGTGTCTATCTTCTCGCTATACCTATACGTACGTTTGCTAGCAGACTACGTTTCCCTCAACGGTATTATTATTATAGACGACGTACGTACAATGCGCCTGATGAAACCATAATGTTTATATATTCAGCGCGCGTAATTTCGCACATACCTATACCTGTATCGACGCTATTGAAGCAGGTACCGTAGTCGTGGCAACCAACGTTGTTTCCGCGACAGATGTTGTTTTTCGTTCGAACGATTGAAACGCAAAATTGCAATCACGATCGATTTTTTTGCTACAAATTATCTGGATACGTTTGATACATATACATATATATATATGAAATAAATTTTTCATTTGATTTAATTTTTTTTTTTTTTTTGTTTTCATGAAAATAAGAGCGCGTAAGCATCATTATTTATAGGGCCCATGATCCCATTGACAAATAGGTGGACCAGGGCCCACCTTTTTCTCATTAGCGGCACTTTGAACTCTCCGCCCCCGTCTTGACAAACTAGATTAATTTCCACCGTAAAAGAAGGCCGCCTCCTTCTCGATCGTTTCGAACGAAAACTCACATTGGGATTTAGATCCGTATACACCGTTGAAAGCATTGATCAAAAGATCGAGCCGAAGCGACGTTTCGTTTATTTGTTTATTTGTTTTTGTTTTTTTTTTGTTTTTTTTTTGTTTTTTTTATCGTGTAAACGTTAAACGAGACAAGACGTACGATCGTATCTATTATTTTTATCGGAAAAATATCATCCCCATAAATAAAATAATTCCCTTTTTTTTTTTTTTTTTTTCCAATTCACGACGATTCAATTATCCAGTGTCAATATTTCCAACGAATTTCCAAAATGGGCGCAGGGTCGCTGTACCATTCCCGCGGAAGGATCGGTTCGAACCAGTACGTGTGTAGCTAATTAAAGGAAAATAAAAATTTCCGTGGAAAACGATAAAGGGATAAACAACGAAAATGGAATGAAAAAATAACCAAATAAATAAATTTGAATTGCGTTGAAAAATATATGTATATATAACGGTGGTTTTATAACTCACGTCAAACAGGTAATTAGTCGGTCTTCCCCAGCTGTAATGGACCTGCTAAGGCTGAGGCCGTTAACTTATTTAAATGAACCAGTAACCCATGTCCAGCGCGGCAGACACAAGGCAATATAGGAAAACCATTATAAGACATTATTAGGGGGGGCCCCGCTATTTTTTTTAAACTCTTATTATTGTTTCGAATTGGTCGACAGATTAATGCCGGAGAAAGAACAGGTGAGACGTATAACTATGACGCTAGTTGGAAAGGGTTGAAATTAATTCTATCGCGTACGTGCAGCGGTGTATTCTCACAGCCGGAAACGAAAAGTTCCATTCCATCACTTGGGGGTGGCGAAGTGGACAAAAAAGTAACGTCTTCGGGCTTAAAAACGAACGAACGAAGATTGTCAAACGCGTTCCATCGCCCGAGTGACTCTCGCTGTCAAGAAACGAGGAGAGGAAGTAAAAAAATGAGAAAATCAAGTTGCGGTGGTTTACCTGGAAATCGGCTGTGATGATTTTTTAATGCCCATGCTCGACTCTCCTGGATGAGATTATAGTGATCTCAGTTTACGACTAAAGTGAGATTAGCATCTTTTTATAATAAAATTTGTGTATTCGTATCATTATCGAATTATACTATACGTAAAAGATTATAATCTATCGGCGGGACGCTTTTGCCTATAAATATAAATACGCCTACGCTAATTTTTATAGAGTCGCTTCGTTTTTTATCCTTTTTCAAAATTTTTGATTCAAATTTATTTTATTTTATTTTACTTTCCGATCAAGTTTTGTCCCGCTTCTAATCTCGAGGCTCGTTTCGTTGATTATCTTTTGTTCCTATCGCGTTGATCGACGCTGATATTTTCGCTCCACCTCGCCCCGCGCGACGACGAATATTACGAGAGAAAGAGGGCACGGTACCGCTCCGCACGTTTGTCCGTTTCGGCCTCTAAACCGTTTATTCTTTTTAATTTTCTAGTCGAGTAAGCGAATCTTTGGAGGACCCTCGACTGCCTGGCAAAGCGTGCACTATCCCGTTACGGCATCTCTCAGTTGGCAATCAAAATTCAAATCACACAATTCGCCTCCAAGTTTCGAGTGAACGAAAAATCGATAAACCGATGTCCTTTTCGACGACGTCGCGCATAGATTTTCACCCTCTCTTCTGCTCGTGCGGCTTCCTAAGCATCACGCGTATAGAGGTATACGCGAGTCGCGACGCACGCGTGTGTGCGTTAGATCCGTGGAGCAACTCTGCAGGGAATATTCGAGAGCTTCTTTTTCCCTTTTTTTTTTTCCCTCTTCCTTCACTTCAAACTATCCACATATGGGTCAAAAAATTCCTTCATGGGCACGCCGAGTAATCATATAACAATCAAGGCGCTATACGGTCGAGCAGGTGGTGCCGCAGCATCCTGAAATATACGGAACGGGCGCGGAGATTCGAGTGTAAAAGGTATATACGCAGGTATAGGTATGTGAAGGCTTCGGGGCTGCGTTATAATCTAATAGAAATATGTAAAGCAACCCCATTAGCATAATATAATCATAACGGTGGTAACGATCTAGATTCTCGTGTCCGCAAATTTTAATGACGATTTAATAAATTCCTACGCGCGCGTATACGCGCGCGTCAAGAAATAATTTCTAAAATAAACGAATTTCGAGAAAATAAAAACTTCTTCAAATTTTTCCAACGTCGGCGACAAGGCCGTCGCGTCGCGTGGAAAGAAAAAAAGGTGTCACCGTTCCGCGCTGCTCGAAAAGCATCTGAAAAGTGTCCACTGTACGACATTACGAAGTCGCTGAGCTGCAAAGAAAAATGTATATTTTTCGAAAAAAAAAAAAAAAATGTCCGGAGAGGTTGTGCGCGAGCAAATATTAGTCGAACACTAGAACATACTACTCATTATTTTTCTTTGTGTCTGGAAAATATGCTCTCATTGGTGGCGCGGGTTACTGCACGTAGCATATACATATATATATATATATGTATATATATATACGTGCAAAGTTTTCGTGCAGAGAACGGAACAAAAGAAAATATCGCCGCTCACCTCCCTCCCGCCAGATATTATTTTATTTTCATTTTTTTTTTTTAAACTCCCTTTTTCTCCATCTACCCCTCACCTCTCGCTATCTTTATCTCGCTTTTCTGTGCACGTATAGCGTACAGTCGAGTCTTAATTACTAGACCGAGCGTAAGATAAAGACAAAAATAGAAGCTGACGTCTCTTGACTGATCATGAAACGTTTCGCTACTGACGGTTCCGCGGTGCGAGAGCGCGAAATGAAAAGGAAACGAATATACATTTTATAGAAAGGCTTCGCTTTGGTCGCGCCCTCCTACGCGCGCTTCGAATCTCCATTAGAATTTTTTCGACCACTCGAAAGACGGCTAGACGAGGAATCCGCTCGCGCTAAACTATTATCCCATTACCTCGCCTTCCATTTTCCCCCCGTTCTTCAAACAAAGGGGGCGGAAATTTTTCCAGTCTTTAATTAAACCGTGTCGATTTTATCATCCGTTAACGAATGTGTCCCACACCTACGTTGCGATCACACGAGCCATTATGTACCGAGTTGTATTCATTTTAAAGCGAAGAACAGTACAAACAACCTGCCGCATTGTCATCGCGGGGCAAACAACTCGACACCCTGCAACGTAAGCGAACAACAGCGAGCCCACGGAGGAGTAGTAGGTACGAGCTCGTAGTTTGTTCGACAGCCGGACACGGAGATGGAGGTATAGAGGTATATCGGACGAGGTGCGGGTCGATCACATAATATAAGTTATTCACCTCGTCCGCACTCGACCTCCCGCGTAGCTCGTCGAAGCATAAAAGTAAATCGTGTACCGCGAACATTGAACATTGTGCGATGGAGAGGTATGCCATGAATATTGCGTACGGAGAGAGAGAGAGAGAGAGAGACTTTCGCTTTCGTCGGAGCGCGGGGCGACGTTACGTATATATTTATGGTATGGTTCGAGCTGCAACCCTTACTCGAAACCAAAATGAAATTAAAATGCAATTTGAAGCACCCCATGATTTCGGGAGAGGGAAGGCGGGGGCTCCAGTTGCGGGTTCGTTTCGCGTAGCGCGTAACGTTTCCCTCGCAATTTGCAAACTATCACGCGATTACTCTAATTCAGGTATCATTTATTTTTACTTCACCCTTCCTCTCGTTTGTCCTACCACGTATACAGAGCGACGCGCCCTCCCCCCCGTTCCGCCATTTCTACCCCTTGTATATACGCGGTGCCCGTGAAACTCCGGAACGAAACCGACCGAACAACCACCACCCTGGAAACCCCCACACTTTAACTACACCCGACCCCGACCACTTTGAAGTGGGCTACGTTTTTTGATCTTGCCACCAACTGTTCTCTCCTACAGCGAACACGCCGCTATGCAAACTAGTGAATCACCTATTAGGTGATACACCTATAAGCTACAAATTACCCACTCCATTTACCCCATGCCACCCCATCATTTTGGCTATTGTTTTTTTTTTTTTTCTTCTTCGTTATCTTTCTCTTTCATATACGATCACGTCACTCGTCGAACGAATTCTCCGCGAAATTTTTCACGGACGTATCGATACCGGGGTGAAATGTACAAAGTCGACGGATGCGGATTGGTTTTCTTCTACGGAGTGAAATAATTGGCCCGACTTATCCGAACTTGGCCGACTCGATGCGGAAGAAATGCGACGAAGAATTTTATTTGGTTTGAAAAATTTTTCTTTAGCTTTTCCCACCGACGAAGCTTCGTCAAACCTCATGATTTTTCGAGCGGATAATATTTCCGGAAAATTCTCTCTCTCGCTCCGGTACAAAACGTCGAACATTATTGCGATCCGTGTTTACCCACTTTCCAATAAAGTATTATGCATCAAATGCGGTTGCTCCCGATCCGGTTGGGGATCGGTCACGTGCCGCGATTGAGTGCCACGTTGGGTCTCTCCTTGAAATAACAAGGGTCCGCCCAACAACCGTCGAATTAATACATGGGACTTCTATTTCGTGACACTCTTGACTACTCCACGTTATACCGACCAATGTGTGCAAAAGTATCGTGTGACTGTCGCCCGCCCATACCACATATATTTGATTTTCCTTACCACTTGACGTTACTCGCAGCATAATCAATCCTACATACCAAATACGTATTTACATTTCCGAGATTATTACTTCGACGAAATGACCATCCCTTCGCTGATCTCGGTAGAAATTTTCTGCGACTGAGTGAAATTTTTCAAACATCTGACAAATCGCCAAGTTCCCCAATGTGTGGGACGGTATGGGAAGATCGAGCGATTTTCGAGACGCAACTTTATAGCGAACCCGTGGCGGTTAAACTTATTTCCGCACCTCGTTTTCCGGTTGGCGAACCACTTCCGGTCAGTATACGAGATTTCCTTGACAGCGTTAGCGGTAGTCTCGAAGGGATCTGTCGAATATTGAAGATGGTTCCAGCGAGGCTGCATCACGTGCGTACGCACAGGTAACGTACGGGTGTACCGCGCGTCTAATTTGTCGTGAGAAAATTATCCAAGTTTTTTTTTTTTTCCTCCTCCTTCTTCCTTTTTTCTGCCAAGGGTAGAAGGTAATTCGATTCGGCCTGGGCTATTACAAAAGTTTGAATTAAAAGAGCGTCTATACATAGGTATATAATGTTTATGGTGCGGCTGATTCTTACGGAAGTTTTGGAACTATATTAAACCGCGAAGTTTTGGTGGGCGAACGTTGGCCTTTCCGCGGTGAAGGAGCGGTAGCAGAACCGTATATAATACGGCGAATTCAAGTTAGTTAGAAACTCAGACACTGTGCGAATCTGGGAAACAGTAACGGAGTGATAAACTTAGCTTCCATTCTTTGTCTGGTTCGTAGCGAGAGCTATGCTCGAATATAATCCAGCCGCGACCCGCAAGTTTATCAAGTTTCGCAAGTTTTAATCATTAATAAGCACGAAGGTTCCCCCCCCCCCTCCCCCCTCCCTCCCTCTCTCCCTGCCCCCCAATTTCGAACAATTCCTCTCGCCACTGTATATATATACATATATACGGGTACAGGTATACCTGCGTTCGGAACGAACCAAGCCTAAAATTCCTATCTTCTCTCATTGTTATCTCTACGTGTGCTACACCTACACTCTCCTAAACTGCAATGAGCTTCCACAGAAATGTGAAATAATAAAATAATCGGTCTTCTTGGTTTCCGACGTCTTTTTTTCTACACGCACCACCGATGCGAGTAACCCTCGCGCAAGAACCGCATACGACAAACTCGTTTGGTTTTTTGAATGATGTATTTTTTTTTTTCATTTATCCCCTTTCGTTCCGTACAGTTGTACAACCGCGTTAAAAATAATGGGGCGTGACTACGTCGAGTTTTCTTTTTCCGTAAGAACGTCTAAACTGAGCTGTTACTATAATTTCCGTTGATAATTACTAAAACTAAATGGGATTAGTTGGGCCTGGTTAGATTCGTAGAAAAGTAACCACCCAATGTTACACGCACACGCGGATGATTTACGCCCTGTGTTTTATCGCCGCCACTGTTTGTCAACATTTTTCTACCCTTGCCACCCTCCTATCCAGTTGGTGTTTCTCGATTCTTCCGCCACCAGCGACGTCATAGACAACTTCATTAAATATTTTATATTTTCTCCAACGGAAACAACGCTGTAACGTCGATTTCTTTTTTTTTGGTTTCTCAAGGAATCTGTGTGCGTATCGTTCATTTATTTTTTTTAATTCGTTCCACGCTACCCAACGGAAGTAAGCGTATTATATGAGTAAACCTACGTACTCATAAAATACGCTTTAATTGCATCTGTAGAACTCGTTAGCCAGGAGCTAAATTATGAGGATAAAAAACTTTTGTGCAATATGCCTCCAGGTCGTACTCGCACTTTTGATGGAAACATACACGTTACGACGAATGGGGGAAAATTGTCGCTATCACTCGATCGTTCGATATTATAATTCGACTTTATTAAAACGTAACGAGTCGTCGACGGTATACCTACGGACGAGGATAAATATATCCCACAGTAGAAGGATACAAGCGATCGTATTCACGGGGTAGGTACGTACGTAACGCGTTTAGCGTGACATTAGGCCAGCTACCTTGACACATTAATCGCATAAACTTCAGACAGAGTTACCCGCGAGAGCACCTGTAGTAGTTACCTGTAATTACTTATAGTTATAGTTACACGTAGTCGGCGGCTTTGACTCGTAGTTACGTACGTAACGTAGAGTAAACTATAGTCTCTCACCCGTAGAAGCCGCGATCACCTGGTATCATCAATCACCAATAATGGCGAACGACGCCGACGTGGCGCACTTTCGCCTATACCGTACTTGTGCGAGAGTGTAACCTATCGACTACGGTAATATAGTGTCAAGGGTGTACCGCGGGTACATCGTCGGAATTCACTTGCGAAATTCACCATCGACGATTGTTTTAAGGAAGAAAAAAAAATAGTGAACGGCGGGAGCAACGGCGGTCGCTCGAATTCGAATTTGAATTTGAAACTTACCTGCCAGGCGTTCGAATCCAAGGCAAGATACGACATGTTGTTGTTAGCGTCCTCCGTTTTCGATGATTTTCTTTTAACAAACGATTATGCGAAGAATGTCAGCACTGAATCTAACGCAGCACTTCCGGTGTATTAAAGATGATTCAGCACATCGTTCACATCGCGGGTAAAACGACGGACATTATCATTTTTCCGGTAATCTAGAACGTGAAAAACGAAACATGAAACGGTATTGCGACTATGGGAAAATCGAGGTAACGATGGACCGACTTATTTCTTTGAAATTTCACCCAAGTCTTGTGAAATATTGTTTCATTAATCTATAAGAATGTGAATTACGCGCGCGGCTACCGACGCGACGGACGGATATCCCTCGGGAAGGACGTCAGCGATTGCGGAAGAACTTTGTTAACGAAAAGTTAAAAGCACGACTCCCAGAGGTGCCACAATAATATTTTCTCTTATCTTTTTTAATTACAAATGTTTACGTGGCAATTAATCTTCCCCGATTATAAAATATCTTCAAGAGCTTGAAAAGCAGGCGAAGGAATTCGAAAAAATTCAATGGAATCTCGCACGAGGTATCGATATCGGATGTAGAACGAAAGAATCGCCGTACGATAAATGATCGGTAATTTCAGCGATTTGTTTTTTTTAATAACTCACCTCGCACTGTAATTTTATTATTCTCGTTTCACCGAGAAATATATATATATATATATTTTTTTTTTTTCCAAAATTCAGATCACGAAACACGTAACTAACAATAAAATAACGTCCTAACGTCCTCGGTATTACACCGTCAGATGACCGAAACTAAGACAACAACGTTGAAGACAAATCGCGGGGATCAACCCGAACACTGGAACAAATGATCGAAGTTCAAATATTCCCGCAATGGAGTTCGAACCGCTACGATACGTATTCGGAATATTTGAAAGGAACGCCAGCTAATAGTCGGGGGTTGTTAAGATTATCGGCATAACGTTTGGACCGAAACTGCCCCGAGGTGGTACCTCCGGTATGAAAATATCGCGCGAATTCCCGCGGATGACGTTCACCGTGGTGGGGCGATAATTTGAGTATATACTCGGTATTTGGATCCGGTTGAGCAGGAAGGAAGTGGTTTTCGGATTCAGCACTGCACGTGGCGCGTCGCGACGTCGCACTGCGCTCGAGGCAAGAGGTGCCGCGTCGCCCCCGTATCACCCCCTATGCCTCCGCCGCCGGGGGTGTGGTACCGCCTCTAGCCACCAATACTACCACCACAAACGTACCCCCGGCAAACCCCTGCGATGATAACGGGACGTCGTACTCCCAGACGACGCGCGCATGTCCAATCGATGCCCCCCTTTTCTCTACGTGCCAAACACCGAGATGACGGACACGAACTCCCTCCTCCCTCCTCCTCCCATCCCCATCCCCCGTCCCCATCCCCGACGTTCTCTTACTCCCCCATATCGCGGAGTGATGCTACAGACTCCGCAATACGATCTTCGACGTAACCGAGACTACGATTTTAAATTCACCGTCGACCGAATTCCCTCCTTCCGCACAGATTTTATGCCGATTTCGGATCGACGCCGATTCTGATTTTCTATAGAGTTAATCAAATTTCGCGGATTGTACGTGGATTGATCTCGTTCATGCCGCAGGGATAGGGGTTTGTCAAAACACGATGAATCCAGCGTCGGATTTTTTTTTGTTTTTGGGCTCAAGTCGACAGTTTCCTTATGTTTTTAATTTGAAGTATAAATTCATTTGGATAATGGCTGCCGATTTTTTTTCTTTCTACAAGAACAGAAAAAGAAACGATACGCGATCCGCCATACGCAAGGAACTGTAATTCTTGGGGTAAATGAATGAGTGCGAGTAAGAGATTGTTTTATTTTCATTTTTATTTCTCTTTTTTCCAAGTTCTTGTCGTTTGAAAACTTAACAAGGGATGAAGCGGTAACAAACATTAAACTTGAGTTAAAGATTGTTCCTGAGATCGTAAAATAAACAGGACCATAGTCTATTACACTATAGCCTTATAAAGAGTAATAGTATATAACCGTTTGTCGTAAAATTTACAACGTCATTTGTAATAATAATAACCGTATATGAGATAGTTGTTTGCTGTGACTACAATTATCTCTATGTACCATAATAATATAAACGTACATACCCGCAGTACTTGTACATATGTACGTAACAAAAGTGCTGCACTCTTACAACTTTATTGCAATATTATTTTACAATAATAATTTTAAAGTAATTTCACAACTCGTACGCACGTACCCTAGAGGACCGTCAAACCACACCTCGTCGAAACCACCGTTGCACCGATTCTTGCAATCCCTTTAAATTTTCATACGTTTGAGGCCGGTTTTGCACGTGCTTCTGGTTTTGAGACCATCGCGAGAGAGGAGTATTGATTTTTATTTTATTCGACAAAAAAAGGATTGATTTTAAAGGGGACATCGGAGGTGAGAGATAGATCGATGGGTGAAAGGATCGAGTAGGTTGGACAGAGAGAAAGAATTGGTAAAATTTGTATCCAGGCATCGGATGAGGAAGTTGGCTGGGATATGGTCTAAACCATATGAAGTGGTGCGTTTCGCTTTTAGCGGCCATTTCTTAGCGACGGTTCTCGTTTAGATAAAGCCAATTCGAAATAGAGCCGAGCGTGAAGCAACGAACCCTACAGGGTTATCTGGAGTCGTATAAGGGAGACAATGGTCGTATCCATATGCAGTAAAACGAGAAGATGGTTTTACGAAGCACATATCGTCGTCCTTCGCGTAAGCGTTTTGTAACTTGACGCGATAACTTTGCCAATTCCAGGCCGGCGTAACGCCTAAAACGTATATAGGTATACAGGTGCGTCTACGCGGAGCTAACGATAATAAAAACGGGGAAAAAGAGGATCCCGAGCGCGTGATAAAGAAAAATGATTGTCCAAAAAATATGGAAGATAATAATACGAGGAGATTATATCTTTTCGTACGAATACCGATAGTGAATTGTATTTTATTGCGAGCCTCGTTTTTACGCGATGAACGTTCGTTCAACGAGCTGAACTTCGACTTGAAACACGATGTTCGATGTATTCGGATCGTCCTCCGCATTGATAATAAAAACCGCACTTTCTACGTTCCGTTTCCAGCGATCTTCCAATTAAAAGAGCCACGGCATAATCGCCATAAAACACAGGTAATACATCGTCGAAATTAAGGATTATAAAGTGCACGCGGATAATGTGCAGTCCGTAACAAGTGCGGCAAAACCTGGGGCACCACCAATTTCACTCTCCGTATAGCCCCGACGCTGCCGTTGCGGCTGCACTCGATCGACGTCTATCTTCTATTAAATATCGCCGATAATGCATGCCCCGCGGGATTCGACACCGATAATATCTCCCGAGCTTTTTGCCCGTGGAAATGCAAAGGCACTGAGTAGACACGGACGTGTATATCCTACGTGTAATATAACCGACGCGGCTCTACCGTCGACGACGCGGATACAAACCGCACGCATCACGTTGCCAAACGAATTTATGTGACGGGAAATCGGTAAAAACAGAAACAAAATAAGCTATAAATCATTCGATCCGTCAATTTTATGATATGCCTACTTAAAAATTAGCTGCGGGGCTAATGAGGAACAAAAAAGCGCGATCTTCGATCGTTCATTTGCCGATTAGAAAAAGGAATCGATCCATTTACCTACATAATCCATACTAGTTTTAATTGTCTTTAAGATTTTCAGTACTGATCAACTTTTGCCCTCACTCATCCCCCAACTATTTTGAACGATTGCAGAAAATTTGAACGAAGATTCCTAGCAATGAGAACCATTTTGCTACGCTCGAGTGATAATAAGGTGCAGGGGGGGGGTGGGGAGGGGGTTACGTCGACGGTATCGTCGTAAACGAGGTGGTCGAGTCTATAACCGGAGTTAGAGACTGCGGTACAGCGAAGTAAGATGAAAACGTTGCACGTATACGTAGCCATACTAAAGGTATAGCGAGAGTCGATTCTGTGCAGATGCTAAAGGCTAGGGGAGGTCAACCCGTTCGTCTACCGATACCTAAGCAATGGAGTTGGGCATCGAGGTAGAAAGTACGGAACCACGCCTGGGCCGGGTCATGACTCGTGACTGGGGCCCCCGCCCAACGACCGACCGACACCGGCGACGAAGACTTTACTCGGGTAAAGGCAATTCAGTAAATAAAGACAAACGAGTTTCAGCTGCCGCGGCGCAAACGGCCCTCTTCAACCAACTCCTCGAGGACTCGTTAACGTTTTACACCCGGCCAAAGTGCGGATATACGACGTACCTACGTACCTACGTACGTCCGCCATCCGCGTGTGCGCGTAAAAAAAATGGAAACGAGCGATGCCGTCTACGTCGTACGTCGAATAATTTGATTAGTTATTTTTAAAGCGAGTCCCATTCATCGGCGACCGTTGCGAAACTTGTCTGAGATTATTCTGTAAAATGACGAAGGTGGTCGGACGTCCTTTTCCGTTTCTCGCAAATTCTGTGGCGGTATATCGCCATACCTCGAATTCCGTCATTTAGATTCCGAGTGTATAAGCTGAATCGTTGATTTTCGAATAACGTGTAATTATACAATTTCCCATCGACCGAAATGCCGTTGAACATTGGACACGCGGGTATACTCTGTAGTTTTCCATTCTCGATACGATACGACGGATTCGTTGGGCTAAGTCATACTCGAATAGCGTTTGATAGAAAGCGGTCGAGTAAAATGATGACCCGGAGCGGAAGCTCGAGCTGCGCGTTGCAATGGAGATCTATCGTGTGAACAGCCCGAGGACTACGAAAGACGTGCAATGATAGAGATTAGAAACGTCCTATTTGGCGGTGTTCCGCGTGCAGCACCGTAGATTCGTCGCGGCTTCTAGGAAATCACTACTTGCGATTAGCCTTTTTCTGCGGATATATATAGTCGCACGTGCATTTTGCCCCCGTGCTCATTTCTCCACTAGATTTTGCACTGGCGCATAAAAAGCTCTCAGCGATAACAACTGCAAGTCCGCGAACTGAACTATTGCGCTAAAAAATTCGGACTATCAGGTTCGAGTTTACTCGAATTCCGTAGCCACGATGATTTTCATGCTGATTCTCCTGTTTTAGTACACTTATATATTATAGCATTGTACACGCGCTGGTTTGCTGACGTTGGAGCCAAAAGTTAAGAAAATTATTTTCTTTGTGAATTCCCATGACCTCAAGAATCCGAATTTGCTGATATTGATCCTTCCATTGCAATAATCGGGAAATTTGGAGTAGAGAAATTGGAATATCTCGATCAGTTTCAATCGTAGCTCAATTTACTCGACGGATTCGTGTTTCTGGGGTCAAAATACATTGAAATAGTGTCATACGATCGATTTTTAAAATACTTCATTCTTGGCCCAAAAATCGAAAAAATCTAAGGGATCCTTGGATTTTTGTCGATTTTGGGTCGAAAAATCGTATTTTTTTTATATGCTATTCTTATGTATTTTGATCTCAGGAATCCGAATCCGGAAGAAAAATTGATCTATCTGCAAAAATGACCGAGTTATGCCCATTTTTTCGCGATTTTTGGCATAAATTTGAGGATATCTCGAAGGGAAAAAATCGTAGCTCAATTTGGACAACGGATTCGTGTTTCTGGGGTCAAAATACATAAGAAAAGTGTCATACGATCAATTTTTAAAAATAAAAATTTTCGGCCAAAATTTGAGATTTTTCCAAGGGGTACCCCTTACGATTTTTTCAAATTTTGGACAAAAATTTTTATTTTTTAAAATTGATCGTATGACACTTTTCTTATGTATTTTGACCCCAGGAACACGAATCCGTTGTCCAAATTGAGCTACGATTTTTTCCCTTCGAGATATCCTCAAATTTATGCCAAAAATCGCGAAAAAATGGGAATAACTCGGTCATTTTTGCAGATAGATCAATTTTTCTTCCGGATTCGGATTCCTGAGCTCAAATTGCATTAATATAGACTAAAAAATCAATTTTTTATTTTTGACCCCAAAAAGCTGAAATCTGGCGATAACTTGGTCAATTTTAGAGATAGATAAATTTTTCTTTCAGATTTGGATTCCTGAGGTCAAAATACGTAAGAAAAGTACCATACGATCGATTTTTAAAGTACTTAATTTTTGACCCAAATATCAATGTTTTTTTCGTCGGGGGTTGTATAATAATCTCATGTATTGATCGAGATAGCGCCAATTATTCGCGTTTTGAGTTTTCATTCCGCGCTTCGGGATTCGTTTGGACGGGATAACGAAAAATAGGTGCCTCATGAAGCACGCGCCGCAGCCATTACTCTCTTTCCTTACGAGAATTGAGTTTAGGATGAGCTCCCCGAAAGATGAGCCGTTTCAGTTTCTAGGTAATCAAACGTCAACGGTAGGCAAGTCTTCTCGTCTCTCGCATACTGCGAGGGCGGTTAGGTATGTGCCCATTTACCTATAGGAGAATGAAGAGGGTGACGGAGTTGACTGTCGACTGTCGACGTACTTCAATATTGTTTCAAGAAATTTAAACGTGCGTATATATGTATGTGTAAGACACGTACTCGTGCGGCGGTAGGTATACGGGTATCATGCGCGAAGTTTAATCCAAGTTTTCTGCATATATGTATATATGTGTCTAGCTATACACGGGTATATCCAACCTCCGCGCACGGTGAATTCTGTGGTTTTGACGTCCTGTCGTACGCTGAAAGATAGATAATTTACTTTTGCCCCGAAGCCAACTTACGCAATGACGTATGCTATACGGAATCCAGTGGGTAGTATATAAGTACAAGTGGAATTGCCATAAGTTATACGTATACTCGAATTTCATTATTCCCGAGTTCAGTACTAATATGAATCTATTTTACCCAGAAATAACTTGAAAAAGATTTTTTAAAAAATTGAACAAAAAAATGAACCAGAGACGAAGAAGAAGAAGAATCAAGTGCCGAATCGTCTCAAAAGCTCGAGTTGTGCGACGGGCGTCTCTATCGCTGAAATACACGACACACGTGTAATATTATCACAGAACGCCCGACGTCCCGACGCCTCCCATCCATAAATATTTATCTCTTCCTGTCGCTAGATCAGACCACAAAACCCTGCGGATAAGTTCATCGATACCGCGACGACGCCGATGAACGACGAAGAATTAGCTAAACCTTTTCGTGGAGACGCGCGACTCCGTCCCGCATGTAGAGTGGCCGTTCGTTATCCAATTTGCGTGATTTTAAATGCGACGGCAACAAAAGCGGCGCGTCCGGTCAGTTTGAACTCACAAATTTCGAACGATACGAGCCATGAATTCAGGTTTCAAATATTTTCGCTGTTTACCGCAGAGTTGATACCGTGCCGTGAGGGTGTGCATGCTAGATCGCGCGCAGTTCGTACTTATAACGAATTACGGAGCTTTGAAGTAATTACTCGACGTGTCATCGTTCGATGTTGATACTTCGAATTATCGAACGTTAATTATTGAAGGTAAACAGGTTAATTCGTTTCATCAAATAAAACGGCAGGTTTTTTTTTTGTTTTGGCTGATTTCCAATCGAACAGACGAACGTGCGGACCGGTTCCCGTACATACGTGATATTTTCGCATTCAATATGCAGAGTACAGGACATCCGGTGGAAAATTGAAAGCGAACGCTATATAACGTATCGGCTGTACGGACAAAATAAAAAACAAATCCACCGAATCAATAGCTTCCATAATTTTGCTTTTATTGTTATTGATATCGTTTTTATCTAGCTTTTCTAGTTTTTTTTTTTTTTTATTCGTCGTACAAAAAAAACGTAACTTCAGATGGTCGGTGCAGGCGTCGGAGAAGTATTATAACGAACGAAACGAAAATACAAAGGAAGAAAGAGGGAAGAGGAAGATAAAAAAAAGGCGAAAGAGAAACGAGCTAAAAAATGAATGAAGAAAAGGTAGGGAAAGAGGGAGAAAAATTATATATTAAAAAAATAAAAAAATAAAAAACTAAAAAATATGTACCACCAGCGGCTTGTTTCCCGCAGATCAAAGGGACGCTCTGACGTTAAAAAGAGACCCGGATAGAGCAAGAAGGTTGAAAAAAAATATATATATCCTCTCCTCCCGTTTTGTACCGTAATGGAAGAGTGATACGTTGTTTACCATTCCATGCCATCGCCCATGCCGCGCGTATACCATATAACCATCGTGCATGCGTTATGCCTACCAAAATATCTCCTCTGCAACGGCAACGTAGTGGATTACGTCGGTGGAGGTTCGTAGGTATTATATGGTACTATATTGTATAATTCATGTGTGTGTACAACGAGGTAAAAAACAAAAACAAATAATACCTTTGTAAACATACGTAAAGCGAAAAACGAGGAAAGCTACCTCTGAAACTTTTTCACCCGTCAAATTTTGCCACTTCCGTCGTACACTGTACGCGTATTCGTTGCTCTGTACACTACGTGTAATATCAAACGTGAATGCATCGTGTTACTTGCCGAGTCTCATTTTGTTTCGCATGCCGGTATATTCGAGGATACCTAACAACTTGAGGACCTAGGTATACGGAAAATTGAAAGATTATCTCGTTTTGATGAAAGCTCGGTTGGAACAACTCGATGCTTAAATTCTTTCCCATTTTCGACGAAGACGAATTTCACAGGAAAAGTGACTTCTATTCTATTTCATAAGGTATGAGCCCTCGTGGCCGCCGTAAAATGAAAAAATAACGCAGGTTACGCCCTTACAGTTTCAACGAGCTGCGTGGATGTAGAGCGCAGTGTTGCTCGATAGTAACGTTAATATACGCGTGACCGTGCAACTTGTGTAATTCCATTTGACAGGTATAACCCGATTTATCTTCCTGGCTAATATTGGCTACAAACTTCAGGGGATGTAAGTTGGAAATTGCCAGTTAAGCCCTGCATGTCCTAGAGCGGGCGAGAAGCAACAGCGGCGGCAACGGCAGCAGCACAAATCGATGCGTTTGGGCAGGTGGAACTGCTGCAACCTCCATGGACTACAAAATTTCCGAGCTATATATGTATATGTGTAGAGGTGCCCCGTAGGTTACCACCGCGACGTCCACTGTGTGTAGTTTACGAGCCATGCGAAGTCGCGATATACACGGATACATGGGACTCCGTAGTCGGCGGATGGCGGTATGCGGGAATCGCGATAACGGAGGAGCTCATCTTACCCAAATTACCTAATTATCCAAAGTAATGACCTCGCTGGTGCATAATTCAACCATCTAGGACGACCCTGCGGCCGCGGAAATCAAATGTGACGTAGGTATACGTATGTATGGATGGATAGAGAGACGTGAGCCACGTTGCCTGACGTACGTTTTCAAGGTAGAATGTGGATTTTGGCGAATGTCACAAATTGAGATTTCAGGTGATGTTATACAACACGAAACTGGTCAATAGGATCTATGAAAGGAGCCTCTTTTCACGGTTCTGATCTAATTGTTATTGGTTGTTATAAAAGTATACTGGAAATTGGTTTTGGTATCATCGCGCAAACTGGAGTATAGAGAGCTTGTGGGAAAAAGGATAATCTCCGAGAATCGTAGCAATAGGATCAATAAAGGATCAATACCGAAGTACCGTTGATCCACTTTGATCCCCATTGATTCTAAGGGCCTTTTCAAAACGCTAAGGAAGAATATATATGTAAAAAAAAATCCTTTTGGTTTTGAAAAAAGCCCCTGAGGCAGTCAGGTGCCTCGACCTTTGGTCCTTTTGGTCCTCGATCATGCAGCAGAGTCCTGCACGATTGCCTGTTTCCTTGTTTTTTCCCCTCCCCTCCATCGGCACAGTTTTCCACGAAATCATGGTACACTGAGTCGAATTTGTGGAAAATGAAGGAAAAAAAAGGAGAATCCCTCCTTGTCCTCATCCGCCTTCGCCTTTTTCCTCCTCCTTCTTCTTCTCCGCGATCATGAAAGGCTGCGAATCGCTCTCGTATTCTTTACTCTACGATTCTTTCTACCCGCGACCCAGAAAGAAAACGTTGTTGACTTAAGCGCGTGGCGAATTCGGCTTTCCAAACATTTCCTACGCCGTATTTAGCTGGTGGATACACACGAGTTATATTCACATAGAAATGGCGATCGATTGTTCGACGAGAGAATCCCGCGACAGATATCCCCACATATCGCTGAGTTCTTTCTCTGAATTTTTGGGCTTTTTTTTTCTTCACTTTTTTCCCCGTATGCTCCGCGTCGCAATTTTATGCCCCGGAGCTTATTCTAACCCCAAAGCTGTTTAGATTTCCTCGAGAGAACAGCGTGTCCATCTCAAGGCGGAACAATGCTCACGAACTGTTTAGTCGAATTCGAAAATTCGTCGTTCCCATGATAACGTACCTCGGACGGGTACTTCGGGGTTCGGATCAAGATGAAAGTGGGTGGCGCTTTTTTCGAGAATATAATGACTTCTCAGAACTCAGGAGTTCTTGCGACCTCGTAGAAATATCTAACGTACACGGTTCGTACGTACGTCTTCGGATTTCGGTATACCCACCCGTTTAATTCCGTCACCGATCAAGCCGTTGCCCGGGGCGTGCGAGAATTCCGCGGAATCGCAGATGGAGACATTTGTCTCCTCTCTTTTTCGCTTCTCCTTATTTTTTCGTTAAATCAAAGAAAACGCGATTGGATTCTTCGAATTAAATTGGCGTGAAAAACTCGATACGCCGATGAACATCTCGATGTTATGCAGTTGAACTCGATCTCCGGTGAAATTAAAATCGCATTTCGGAATTCCTCGATCGGGAAATTCCTTCGATTATTTAATATGATTCAGCGTGTTTTACTTGCTACCGATTTTTTTCAGAGATATCTGGCAAAATTCAAAATTAGGCGTACGTCGGTATGGTACATACATGCCTATACCCGATGTGTTCGTTCGATCGGAGGGTAGGCGATGTATTATACGATGCGATGGAAATTCGCGCCCATTCTTTTATTTTATCTCGTCTCTCCCCGTTTCTCTTCATCTGGACCTAACGCACGCACGGGGCGTTGTTCAATAACGAAATAAAATTTCGATTCACCAAAATCTCTGCAGCGATTCGCGGCGTCTATACTCGTATACCTCATATTATATATACATCGAGTCTTTGAAGTTTCGAAAAAGAAAAACTTCGTCTCCAGGGGTTGAAATTACTTTTTCAGTTTTTTTATTTTTTAAACAGTTGTAGCAACTCCGTGTTAAACATTTATCGATTTCACGGATTTGTAAACCCGTCGATATCTAAATGTGAGTGAAAATCAGCGTAAATTGATGATTTCTGAAATCAGATCCGTAAAATGATGCGAAGTGAACCATTGAGATTCAAGGTTACTGAAAAACCTTGGAAAAACGGTCCCTAGCTAAAATGAATAACGTCAGGGCAAGTGTGCGAGATGTATATATATATATATATATATATGATGATGTGGCGTGTTAATCGAGCATTTGAGAATACGAAGTCGTGTAAAAGGATGTATTTCTCCCATAAAAAATGTAGCACTCTATAAAAAGGCCGCATAACTCTATCGCTATAGTTACACCTATATACCTACCCACCTACCCATACCTACCTCCAGCTCTTAATTCGTTCGTTTCGTGATAAAACATTAGTTTCAAAGTTGTCGAGCAACCCGACCTGCACCGCGCGGACACCCACAGCGGGAACAAGCCTGGAAATCGGCGTTCGAAATTTATGCCTAAGTACCTGATCATGCCCCCACGATATACCTACGAACGAACGAAACCTCGTATTACAACCCCGTGCACTTTATGAATGTTCCTGCTTTACTACCTTCCTTCGCATCCAGTCGTGATCCTCACTTTGCATACGTTGGTTTTCCGGTTCGTCCGTTGCATGCGTATACATTTCGCAGAGGGCTTCGAATCCTCTGCGAGCAAAAGACGGACTTAAAACTGTCGAAAATCCCAACCCGATGCGATTCGAAATGAAAAACAGAAAAAAATGGGAATACAACTTTGCCACATCTCGAGCATGATGAATTATTCGAACGTGCAATTAACGATACACTAGATCTGTACCTCGGTAGTGGGGACATAGATTCATCATAGATGAAAAATGTATTACGTCTGCAAGGAAATCGTAGCGATCCGCGATGCGTTCGGTGTGTACGTACACACCCGTATAGATATAGCTGGCAACGCGCGTACCACGGCTACGTACGTACGTACGTACCTATACCAAAGCAGCGACTTTATCATCTGGGCTCGCGTCTCTCATTAGTTGGCACGACGCCGCGGGCTGTGCGTGAGTTTAATTTGTGGCGAGTGTGCTCGTTCGTGTGCCCGGTGCGTGTGCGGCGTGGGCGGCACGCACGCTAGGCATTCCAAAGTCCGAGTTGCTCGTCGAACGGACCGCGAGTTGCCTCATATCGGTGGTACGCGTATGTACCCGTGTAGTACCACATGAACGTGCCTACGTTATATCGGTACGTATAGATACCGAAGTACGAGGTACGGTAAAATATACGCGCGTAAATACCTTCCAAGATTTTGCACGTGAAAGATCTTTTGAAGGATTTTTCTTCATCTTTTGTACGTTCGAGCGCGGGTAGAGGTACGAATTTTGAAGAGAATACGCGAAAGACACGCTATTATCATTCCGGTGATTTGTAATTACTGTCCCGGGTATTCATCCGACACCGGTTGTCGGTGTTGTGATTTAAATTGACTAAGAGTGGAATTTTTTTTTATTTTTTTTTTCTCCTCTCAGGATTTACTCGTAAATTGAATAGAACTGTTTTTATCGGATCTTTTTCTTCTCCCCTCGCAATCAGGATCATTTTTTTCCTACTGCGAAAAAAAATTATTCAAAAGATGCCCGCCGTACAATGCGAAGCGTCTCCCGTATCGGAATTATACATGTATGTAAAAATGCGTATAGTATACGTGAGGTTGTATAATGACCGAGTGTACGGAATGTGGAATTCGTTTTGGAGCCGATTTTTAGCTTTGAAATTTTTGTTTCCTTTATTTCGATATATATATTCCGACACGCATATCGCTGTGTGCGGAGAGAGTGAAATTGATCGGAGGTCGTACACCTGTTCGTGTTCCATTTCATCGAACATTTTCGGTACCCGTATCGAGTTTTTGACAGATTTCAATTCCGTACGATCGAAATGAATTAATTACCGAAGAACCGCACGCGTGATCGAGGAACGGTGAAAGATGCCGATCGAAGCTGGCGCGACGTCGCCGCGCGTCGATTATTTCAACGTCGAGTCTACCGTAGCTGCCTCCCTCGATTCGCTAACCACCCCGAGAAAAAAATCCCCTACCAATATTTTTAGCTTCTCAAACAATGACAATATGTCGGTTCGTGGGTCACTGATCGTGCATAGATCTGCTACACGGATACGCAGCCAACTACCACGTATTGGTATCGTAGGCGTGCGTATCCCTGCGATACACGTAGGCCACGTATACGTATACCTATAGACATGACATACCGTGGGGACGAGGGATTCGGAAATCCGAGGGGCACGCCTATGCGGTGGTACGCAGGGTGAAATTTAGTGGAGAATAGGGTTCCTCTCTCTTCGTCTCTTTCTCTCTCTCTCTCTCTCTCTCTCGTTCTCTCTTTTCGCTTCTCCTTCCTCCTTTACTACCGACTCAGCCTAAGGCGAGGTTTACAACCCTCCTTGTGAATCGGGACGTGTGCGCATACATTTTGGAAATTCGCTTCGATCGCATGTATGTACACTTTGGACCAAGTCCTACGCGCTGGATAGAAACCCTATCCGCGTCTCTCTTCGTCTTTCCTTCCCCCCGCCCTTCCATTTTACTCTAGGTCGCACAGGATCTATAATACCGGTTACAATGGGGATTAGGCGGGCAGTACTCACCAGGTAATATTCTGGGATATACTCTACGTATGTCCACGTCTACCTACCCTACGCTTCATGCGCGTAATAATCGCAACATCGCAGTAACCGAGATGATACAATATTCCTACCTCGGTCACGGTGGTCAAAAATCCAAAATTTCACCCCGCCAACTTTTACCATTCGCATAAGCTGGATACAAAAGGGCACTCAAGGTCTCTTGTACTTATTTTCTCCCAATCGCGAATAAATCAAAGGTTCGTAACGTCCCTTACGATTAAAGTCTGGAAAGCACTTCGTCAGGTAACAATAAATACACGTAATTGATGTCGTTCGAATTTTTGGTAGCATTTCGGAATTCCGACGCCTACGTAGTGGAATGGAAAAATAAAAGCGCGAAGAGACGGAGTATAAATTACGTGTGTATAACTGACCGCACGCTGGGTGAATTAATATATGCACATGATATAGTAAGAATAATATGGTGGAGCAGGTGATTCGAACGGAAGTTTTTTCCAAGATATATACACATATACGTGTGTACGTATACAGCGTTATAGATAGCGCCAAGTTTTTTCACGGAGCAAAGGTTACCCTAGGGTAAGAGGCGGCGAGAAAACAAATTGAGCTCGAATATTCACTCGAATATTTCATCTTATTTTAACCTTTAACATGGTCCTCCCAGCACGACATCCGGTCCACGCGTCCTCGTAGCCCTAAACATCTTCATGAGGTCGCTCCGAAGTGAGTCGGTTATCAAAAGTTCAGCTGCTTCGGGTTACCTGCGACGTAACGCAACGACAAAAGCAGCAGCAGGCAGCAAGCAGCAGCAGCAGCATGGCACGGTTTTCAACTTCGGAGGGCGATATTGCTGGCCGCGGTGCGGTGCGCCGCCCGCTTTCGAGCAAAATTCAACTCGGTTTTAATATTTATGATAAGTTTACGTTATCCATAGCTTAACCGTTCCCTTCTCCACCTGCAGGGGGTCCCTCAAGTTTGCGGACTTACGAATATCACACCGGACATAAATTGAAAGTAATGGTGGTCGTAGCTCCTTGGCTCGTATGCGAAATGCCAGCGCGTTATAAAACCCCGTGCAAAGAATGTTCCTTAAACACGCCAGGAGAAAATTCCTCTTTCAATTCTGCACGGTGATTGAAAAGAAAAAAAAAAAAAACAACATCTTATTTACCTGCGGACTACACGCGCGTACGTACGTACATAGGCGGTATCCTCCTCCCGATAGGAGTAGCTTTCTTATAGTTTACTCACTAATTTTACTCTTCTAAACATCTTACACGGGCTTGTAAAACAATCTTGTTTGATTATATTAACTCGTACTCCTGAACCATCGCGCGGCGCAACGTTGGAAATAAAAATAACAAGCTAGGAATAAGAAAATGGAACGGAGGGAAGGAGGGAAGGAGAGAAAAAAAGAAAAAAAAAAAAAAAAGAAGGAAAACCCACGAGGAGCAAATAAAGCTCGAAACGAGAAATAAAAATATTCAACGAGACGCATAAGAAGCTCCTGCAGGTGAGAGGCGATATGAAATCTTCGGGAGAGATCCGTCGCTGCCGCTGCCGCTGCCGCTGCCGCTGCCGCTGCTGTGGCGTGAGGTGTTGACGACGCTCGAAGACCACGGGAGGTAGTTGCCGCCTACTGCGAGCTAAGAACTCTAAATTACGTGTGGACAAGGCTTTATGTCTTTATCGGTTATAGACGACGTCACTTAATTCTGAAGGGAAAATTTTCAACGATTAATAATATCATCGTATGTGCGTGCGTTGCGCGTACCGGCTGATCCGACCGCTTTTCACCGTAGAATGGAAAAATGTCCAATGATCGCCGTACATGTTTTTCAAATTAAATTACGCCATCGTCGCCGTTTCAGATAATTCTGATCGTGGGGATATCAGAGCTAATTTTATCTTCATCTTTTCGCGCGATAACGTCAAAATAAAGAGGGAATAAAAAATTGAAATTCGTATATTCCGTATCGTAAACTCCCGCGAGAAGAAAGATATCCTTACATTTATACGTACCTACGGAGATAGCTGGGTTTGTCTTTCCCGTACGTGGGGGAGTGAGAATGGCGCGGCCATAACGTAATATCCTAACGTAGTTGAGTCATTTCCTGGTGACCGCGCGTAGTGGATACCATGGTGGTCCCGTCGAGTCCCATGGGACGATTTTGTCAAAGGATCTCTATTCCGCGAGAAAGTATATTATACTATTTGCCCCGAGGCAAGAGCTGGGAATTGCAAGGGAACCGCGACCGGGGAGGGAGGGGGCGAGGAAGAAAAGAGGAAGAGGGATTCCCTGACGCAGAATTTCGGCTGCGAGCGAACAATTTTTTTTCTCCCTTTCCTCTTCGAGCTAGCGTCGTGACGGCGTAAATCGTTCGCCGTCATTACGTTCGAGTGTCACCATCGTGGGAAGAAAAAGAAAAAAATGATCATTTCCCAAATATCGCATGACACGGGGATGAAACGTGGTGGAAAAAAGAAAATCGTCGACCGACACACATGTTCCTTTATTTTTCAGTTATAGTACGTACTTATTTGTGATTCGTTTAATTGACGTTGCTTCTCTTTCGTTTTTCGTTTTGCGAATTTTTTCAATTTTCCATATCCGCCCCGCGAAGCCGAACAAAAAAAATTTTCATGTTTTAGATTCAAAATATTGAAAACGTCAGGCCTTTGAAGTGATGGGCAGCTCGCTGCAACGGACAGTAGACCACTATAACGTTCGACGGATGTACACATATCCGCTTTGCGGTGATCTGTTCCACATTTTCCCGGAAATTTCTATATTTCGTGGCAATTGAAAATTCGGAGGGGTTTGAATACCAACGGGTAGGACCTCCTACCGCCGCCGCGTTTTCGAACACCGTTCCATACACCGTGTCTCTCGACATCGACGTCACGATGAGTCAGAACTGCCTCCGTGTTTAACGTCGAATTCTGCAGGTAGCGAAAAAAACGGAAGCAAAATCGAGAGTGAGGGTATCGCAGCACAACAAGAAGAAAAAATCTAACGCAGCAGAAAAACAAGGATCGCACTCGTGGAGGGGTATCTATCGACGGCTCTCCCTCTACTCCTGCTCTTATCCTCGTCTGGGATAATTACAGAGTAGAAAAATAAAAACAATGGCTCCAATCACGCGGTCGAACAATGGCGGGGGGGGAAAACAAAACGCA
This sequence comes from Athalia rosae, assembly GCF_917208135.1. Classification (NCBI taxonomy): domain Eukaryota; kingdom Metazoa; phylum Arthropoda; class Insecta; order Hymenoptera; family Athaliidae; genus Athalia; species Athalia rosae. Next base: position 6,597,222 of record NC_064027.1, on the reverse strand, counting down.
ATTGCGTCTAAAGAGACGGCGAGGACGGCCCCCCATGACGATCCTCGTTCGTCGTACGTTCGGTAATTGGAGGCCCTACGTGCCAAGTGGCGGACGCCCTTCGTTTCTGGATACTTGCATTGTGTTCATACCCTCGCTAACAATACACGCGTACACGTATAGGGACACTCCGATACGTGGATCCGGACGGTTAACCACCTGTGGTTAAAGTTTCGGGATACTGACTTTGCGCCGCGTACACCGGACTAGAAATTGCGGCGCCTCTCGCTTGATGAACGGACGCGAATACTTGGCCCGGGCAAGGGTTGTACCGTCCGCGAGACGCCTCGTATGTTCACCTCCGTACACGTTGTGTATATATTCATAAATGTATATCTATGTAGATGGCCCACGTAATCGTCGTAAGAAAAACGGACTTAAAGTCAGCGGGTAATTTACAATCTCTTAACCGGCAATAAAGGCGGCCCTCTCCATAAATTAATCGCGTATGTTATACCTTACTCAAGGTAGAATGTGCACCATATTGCACGTTGTATAGTAATGTTGAAATATGTGTACTTTATCCTTGCCACGGATATGCGTGTAACGTACGTACGTACGTAGGCTACGTGGTACCTGAAACTTGTAACGCTCGAAGCCGCGACCGCAGTGCACTTCGAGTGCCAATGCAAACGATCGTAAACGAACCTTACGTCTGTATACAATATGAAGCTTCACTTTTATCGCGACAACGATGCTGAACTCGCTTTTCGTCCAGGTCATCGATGGATTTATCTTTCGCGATGAGATTCACGGTCCGCTCCACGCCAAATCTTTAATATCGTCCAAATCTTGCAAAAATTATCTACTTTTTTTTTTTTTTTTTTCCTTAATGGTATAACAGGAATTAACTCTGTAAACTGGGAACGTGACTCGCGAATCTTTTCAATCTCGAAATTTGATGTTCTACAATTCCAGGTTATACGTGGAGCAGCGAATACACGTACGCTGCCCACCTTTTGTAGCACACGTGAGCCGCGAGGTAGCCACCGGCCTTTTCCTCCGCGCGGGTATCGTATTATATGGTATACATGTATAAACTCGAAATTCCAGGCATAACATCACGATCGCAATTCGGTTGGATATGCGCGTTTTAAGAACACGCGATGCCTTACGGAGCGGTAAGTCCCAAATTGACGCGTTTTCTGACATCGTCGAGGCCCCGGGCTGCACCCGTGACCCTTCGACCCCTACCAGCGCTCGGCCTCTCGGACTCGCATCCGTCAGGATCGCCGGAGTCGACGGAAGCTCAATTTTTAAACCTCGCGAAAGAAAATTCATTTTGTTTTTTTTTTTTTCTTTCCACTTCCGAATATTTCCCGCAATGGCACAATTTCTTGAGTTATTCCACCCTTTTAACGTCCAGTCTTTTTCCGTAAATTCTTTACTTTCCATTTTCATTCCGGTTCCCTTTCTTCGTTTTTTTTTTTTTGTTACTTTTCGTAGAACACCACGTGAAGAGAAAAGAGCGTAAAAAGTTTGGCTCAGCCATGTACCAACGGGAAAAGCACCGACGCAACTTTAAATTTACCTAATGTGCTCTACACGCTCGCCATATAGTGGATATATAAATCGCGTGCCTGGTGCGTCCAAATAAGAATCCTTTCCAAGTGAACGCAGAAGCCCCGCAAGATCTTGGCCCGTCCCCCCGAATCCCTCGGGCGATTTTCACGACTTTATCCACTCCCGGAATCTTCAACGCCCAACCAAAGATAGCCGATGGCGTTACCCTAGCCATTCCCTTTCTTCCTTTTTTCGTTTTTCTATTCACTTTATTCTTATTTTATTTCCTACTGCTTTTTTTTTATTTCCTATGGACAAGCTATACGCCTGGAGATCCTGAAATTTGTATTTTTTTTCCTTCATTTGTAAACCTGACTGAATTCACATTATTTCATTGTAATGTATACCGTTCGGAAAACGCTGACGAGACTAATAACAGTGATAATAATAATGTGTAATTTGGATTCAACTAAGGTAATCAAATTTCATAATGGATTGATTGGACGAATAAATGCGGTATAACGTGTGCGCGTGCCTGCCGGGCGAATAGTCGTGACAAAAAAGAGACTATTTGTAAAATATAATTGAAAAAATATACGGAACAACGAACGCAATTAAAGAATAAAGAGAAAATCCAATTACAGGTTAGATACATGTCCTACAGGTTCATTACCTCGTTGGAAAAGAAGAAGAAGAAAGAGGGAAGAGTGAGAAAGAGAGCGAAACAGCGACGAGAGAATTCACCCCTCTTTTTCCCCCGCCTAATACTTGCGGTCCCCATAAGCCACCCGCCGCACTAATTAAAATAAAACATTTTTCTTACCCTGCCCGACGTGGTTTAAAACTTATTTCCCTCTTCTCTTCTTTCTTGGGTCACGCTGCTGCTGCTGCTGCTGCTGCTGCTGCTAGTCGTCCTTTTGAAAAATAAAAGGTGAAAGGAATTGTAAGGGGGAATAAAAAATAATAAAATGAAAAAATACAAGTGAAAATAAATGTCGAAAAAGCAAAAAAAAAAAAAAAGAATTAACGCAAAAAAAAAACTTTGCAAAAAGAGGGATGGGGCGGGAGGGAGTCGCTCAGAAAAAGACGAGATAACCAGCTTTGAAGTGAGTGGATGTACGTATAGCTATATCCTTGTAACTGAACTTGCTCCGTTCCTCGACATTAAATAAAAATATTTTCCCGTTTTTACCGTCGCTTGTAATTAATTCACGGTGCAAACTTTTTATTTATACTGTCCTTTTTTTTACTCTCCTTTTTTTCACGACTCTTTTGCAAACTACGTTAACCTCGCTTGTTATATGTAATTGCAAAAATGTCGTTGCTAACGTCGTGCAACTGCAGCAGATGGAAGGTATCTGAAATTACGTAAAATCATTTCTGAAAACTTTTCGTTAATTTTTGTTTCCTTTCAACCGTCGAAAGTTATATTTCCCGGCTTGGTTTCCGCGGTGGAAAAATTGGACGCGTTCGCGTTCGACGAGAAGAAAAATTTACTGGAAAAATTTAAAATAAACTAAAAAATTGAAGAAATAAATGTAGCGGTGTATGTAAATTTTCATTTCATCACGCCATGTGGTAAGCTGCGTTCACTATTTTTACGCTTTATTACAGTGATTTAGTATGGTTAGAGGAGGTAGCTATGGCACCGTCGACGAGGGGCTCGCCTTGCCTTCCGGGCACTTGTAAAAAATACATGGGGTGCTGTACCAGGCGGTAGACTCCCCGAGACTCGCGTACGGGGATCCGCAGCTAACCGCCCCAATCTCGTCGCAAGAGACGCAGGCTATTCGATTTCAAAAACATTCGCCAATCCACGAAACTCGTGCAGAATAAAAAGAAAAGTAAACAGAAGAGCGGGAGAGCGGGAGAGAGAGAAAAAAAAAATGAAAGAGAGAGGAGAAATTTTACTTTCAAAGAAAAGAAAAAGATTCCAAGACATTCGGAATCAAAGACTCGATCCCCTTCCGTATATGTAATAACCGAAGGTTTCATCCCCGCATCTATGTATATACCCACGTACATATATCGAACCCTCTACGGATTCTCTTTTTTTCTGCAATCTAGTAATCCTACTCTCCGTCTCTTTTTTCCCCGAATTTTCAGCGTTCGTTTTAGCTTCGGATTCGATTTGAACGTAGGTAAATCCGTTCCGAAATCAAATAGAACCGAAAACGGAATTCGTAATTGTGAGCGGCAACTTGAGCTCTAAATTAATCACCGTACGGATGATTTTCGCTCCCGCAGAAGGGAGGTTTAAATACTTTGGTAAAGTTAGCGCCGCGTGGCGAAGGATTTGACGGCGCCACCCCGTCGTCCTGTAAGGCGGTCGCAAGTTATAACGGGCTTCTAGCTGTGCTGATCAGTTTCCAAGGATTTCACTTCGCGGGACGATCGCGCGTCTACCTTGCAGGAACAACGCCGGGTATAATAATCACCGACAGCTCCTATTGTTGGATGAATATTCATGCAGCGCGAGCGGGTACCGAAAATCATCTGTACTTTCCAGTATTAACATACTCGCATACTATTACAAGACGCGGGAGAGCGAAACAATGCGAGGATCCGTACGTAACGATATTAGTAATAATAATAATGATAATAACAACAACGACTAATAACTACGAACTATACCTGCGGTACACCCGTATTCGAAAGACCTCGCCCTGTGGTCGGATTGGATCCGGTGAAAGAAACTGACGCGAGATAGAATTGGGTGCGCATTATAATATGGCATAGATCGAATCGGTAACGAACGCGTCATTTTTCACGCAATCAATGAAGAATCCGTCGGTGAGCAAGATAACTTATTGAAAACCAAACTAAACAAATATCGGCGATATATCACGACGGGATTTTTAATGCCCCGCCTCGGCAGCATGGCATAACGACCATGTTAATCACCACAGAGGCCAGGTCGGCCCATCTCCTAATGAGCTCGGTGCAAAGCAAACACGTCTTCGGATGTGTGCGTTCGTGCTTTTATATCTGTACCTCCTCACCTGGGCGTATATAGGTATTATACCCTCTCTACCCTACGTATGTATGTGCGCCACCGACGCGAGTTCTTCGCCGCCGTAGTATAATATAACAGCTCTTCGCCAGTTGGTATGTGCCCTGCATGCGTGCACATACTGCAAGGTACACAAGTATGTGTGTACCTATAACCTACGCAACGTACCCTTGTACACGTATGATACCGATGAAAAAAAAAAAAAAAAAAAAACATTGAAAAATAAAGGAAAGAGTAAGGAAAGAAATATCGCATCTGCACGCAGACGCACGACTACTACCGGCGATAGTGAACCTTCAACTCGCCTTCAACTCGCAGCTACTATACGGGTAGTGTTCGTCGCGGCATATAAACCACCACCACCACCACCACCACCGCCAGAGCTTGAGCATATGCCTATAAAACTGAGAGAACAGAGACGACGATCGGCGAAACTAGAAAGTGAGTAAAGAGTAAAACAAAAGAGAGACGACGACGACGACGAAGCCGAGAATGAGCAAATCTGCATAGAGGAAAGAGGGAAGAGGGGGACTGTGCATAAGGTATTTTTACGAGCACGTGACCTCGTGCACTTTCAGCGACGAACACCGAACCGAGTTCATCCTCTTATTGTTGGTGCAATATAAACATAAAGACCCGACGACGACGCTGTACCGCGGTCTCGACCTTTTTTTTTTCTCTTTTCTTTCAACCGCACATCTCTCGGAACACGGTGAAATTAGTGGTTTGAAAAAAAAAAAAAAATGAACTCATCATGTAATATGCCCACACTCACGGTTTCCTCATCCCTCTTCCGAATGTACTCTTTCGTATAATGGGCTGTGCTCATAGACTCGGTTTCGTACTAATAGGTAAGTAATTAGTTAGTTATTAACTCGTTGACTTTGGCCACGCCACGAGGAGGGCATAGGTCGCATAGCGATACGTCAAGTATTTGAAGTATCGAATTTTAAAGAAAATTGACGTAAAGTTTAGCATATACCCACTACGAGTTGACTCGTAAGACTTGAACCAATTTGTTAGTGGGAGTAACCTTTACGTGCATAATATACATATGATTATACTCGCGCGGCACAACGAGGCGTGGATATTATGTACGAGAGCTGGTACTCTTCGAACGGGGCAACCATCGGCGAAGTGGAGAGGAGAATTCGTTAGTTTCTTTTTTCCTATTTTCACGAAGAAGATTGATGCTCGCGTCGAGGAATTGGACCCCTTCAAGGACGTTACCCCTTCGTAATCGCGTGTACGTATATTCATTTTAGCGAAAATATCATCGTCGTCGTCGTCATCTTCGCCGATACGCGAGTACAATTCCATTTGTGATTTGCAAGCGGCGAGGCAACGGCGTAAAATGAAAATCAAAGGTACGTGTACGTCGTATAGATAAAAGGCATAAAAGCAAAAGTAGGCAGCTTTCAACATCTGGTTTAAATCTCAGACCCGAGGCTGTCGGGGCGCGTTCCTCGTCAACGGGGAAAACGAGAGCTCCGTTCGCCACTGCGTTGGTGTATATATTCGCGAGGTGTAGTAGGTGGAGAGGAGATTCAAACACCCCCAACTCGAGGATTTTTAGCCCCTGGCAAAACACCGATGGAAAAGTTGCACTCTGAGTGCTTCGTTCTGTTTTTTGGTACACGTTTACACACAGCTACAGCGCGTTAGTGCCGCCAAAAAATTCTAAAACGTTTTTAACACCGTTTCGGAATACGCCGGTCACCAACCACCGGCAATCGAATGGCGACGCTGAGCGAGGAATACCGTGGTGATTTCAAAAGTTTCGATCCACCGTTGAAATTCCCCACGATTAAAACTACGCGATACGCATTGTGCGTACGCGCGATGCGAGGATTTCTGTGGAGCATATTGGTTCTATTCAACCTGCAGCACATCGTGCGATGCTTTGATGCGGCAGAAGCATCAGGAGCGTTGCAATTTATTCTGTAACTTCGTGATTATAACACAAAGGCCGTAGCAATCGCGTCTGTTTATGAGAGATCCATTACCGGAGTTAAGCTTGAGCCTAACTCGGAGCGAGGAGGAGGTGGCGGTGGTGGTGGTGATGGCGCTCGAGTACCTAGTCTGTTCTCCCATAATAGCAGATATAAACCCTGCATGGCCCATGGTACTCCGGTGTGCTCTGATGTGCTCTGTTCTGTACCGTACCGTTCCGTTCCGTTCCGTTCCGTTCCGTTCTCTTCTGTTCACCGTTCGTATATAATCGCGGGGAAGTCCCGAACGTGCAACAACTTTGGCTTTGCTCGGTGAAGCGAACGCAGCGGCTTCCTCATCGCGAAAGGACCACGAGCGTACCGAGCAGAGTTTAGTAATCACACGGGTCGCTGCACCACAAAGCAAGACGCGCCAAGGCACGATATACACCGGGGGTATACGTATAGCCGATGGTAGACCACGTCGAAGAAATGAGGTTTGCTGGCTGAGGCATCGGCGCGATCCTCAGACCCCCTAAGATGTTATTATTACCCTCGGATCCTTGGATCGAGAAACTTGGATTAATAAGAAAGAGGACGTGCGTGGGGCGTCTCGTCACTCGACGACCTTCTCTCATTGGCTCGCGGAAAAAATCTCGCTGAAAACAAACTTCGTCGGGGTGCCCGACCACCCCGAAAACGCGCGACGTCGCAACCTCCCCCACCTTTCAAGGTCAAACACGCCTGCTGCCGAAAATATAAAGTATTTTTCTCCCACTTTTTTTTACATAACCGAACATCTCGACGCACTCTATATCTTATCCATTACGTGTACGTGTACGTAACCGAGATGAAAATGGTGCGAATGCAGTACGTAGGTATTATATAGGGGTATACGAGGATAACGTGGTACTTTTACGACAGAGAATGTATGAGGGCAGTAAGTGGTAAGGACATCCTGACTGATTGTGGTCGCGGCGATCTTGACGTCCCGCACGCCGGTCCTCGTGCGGCTGGTAGAAAAAAGTTCTGCGTCGTTGGTTCTTCTTTCCATGTATATACATATATATGCGATAGAGGATGGAAGGGTGTACAAATGTACTGTTACACCGAGTTACACTTCCCCGCAGCGAGTTCTTACGCATATGCGATATCCGATTTTTACATTCCATAATTCATAACGATACCTCGTCGGAGGAGTCGAATGTAATACTTTTCGTTGACATGTGACAAATCTGGAAGTAACGCCGCAATGCGATGCTAGTTTACCTAAATTTACCAGCGACGTTTGCAAAGGACATAATATTATAGTTGAAAGACAAGTTCACGTATATAATTTTCTACCTTACACACTCCAACGGTACGTGTGCACGGAATATCCTTTTGAGGAGCTAGTAATGAATCATTAACTAAATCACAAACAGATATATATGGTCCTCGTATTTGAAACAAGATAATTCAGAGCAGGTAGAGGTGCCTTGGGCAAAGCTTTGCCTTTGTAGAACACTACTCAACGTCCGATGCAGTGACATATCGTACGATATAGATATTCTTCGGTGGCGCTGGACGTATTATGATATACCAACGCATCACGCACCGTATCTGATACGACAAAGCTGGACGCTGATCCCACGTACAGTTCTACGTACGTACGTACATTACATGCATTACCCATCCGGCTAATTGTAAGCAGAGTCACCGTAACCGAGCGTATGAATTTCCTTCCATTTCATAATTCCACCAAAAATACAGACCTCAAAATATCGCCAGGTACTGTCACAGATATTCAATATATATCTGTGGTAGCTATACCGCAGCGTAAAATCCGATAATGAAGAGTCTGTTGAGAAAATTCTAGGTCCGAATAAACGTTTTACGTTTGCTATATACTTTTGTAGCAGTGGTATTATATTCGGTGCGTATTTTAAGGCAGAAGAATCGACGAGGTACCGGTTGCTGAAGGCAACTCGCGGGTCCACCCTCGCATCTAAACCACTCAAAGCTGTGCCGGTCGCTTCGGTTAAAACCTAGAATTTTATACGCAATAGATCTATAGAGTCTAGTCGCTAACGTTTAGCGATAATTCTAGGGTTCTTGGTGGGATGCCGAGCCCTTGGGGAGGGGGGGGGGGGGGGGGGGGTTCTGGGTGACTTATGCCCAAACCCTCGGGCGCTATACGATGCACTAAACGAAATGATCATTATCATTACGTGTATAGTGTAGCACCGCAACAGCTGATGACGAATCCTAAACAGAAATACTCGGACGCGACTCACGTACGTCAGTTCGCTCGAATTATTTTTCATGCCCAGAAACAACAGCTCCATAGTGTAAATGAAATATATGAAAAAAAAAAAAAAAAAAAACATACTAGGCGATTTCTTTCCGCGCCTTTTATCGTATTTATTTGTATTTCATCGAATGTTCAAGAGAGCTATTCGAGTGATTCGTGTTCGATAATTCACTTCTCGTCCCTCGACGGAGGACCGATAAATTCTTCGCGATAATTGCCTCGTGTACGGTCTGTCCTCTGACATATAATCGCTGTCACGGACATCGAACAAAGCGTGGCAGTTTGCTGCCAGAAAGTTAGTTAATCTTGATGCGAGAAATCTTGTATAATTATACACGAATGTTTATCGGGTATGTATACCTTCGTACAATCATTACCGGGGCTGCCGAAGCACAACATGCATGATGAAACCCAGTGGGTATATTATCGTTAATTAGGACGGGTCATTAATGGTTGGAAATGTTTTTTTTACCGCTGTTTTTTGTTTTTTTTTTTTGTTTTTTTTCCGTTTTTTTAATAACTCTTTCGGAGTTACGTGTAATTGGGCATCGTACGGGCAGAGGAGATCGTAGCCTTGGGGTGAATCAAGCTCAATGACAGAACGACGAAAAGGTTAATGCCTTAGGTACCAATAATTAACCTGTTACAATAATCGAGGAGAGAACGTGCAGGTGAAATTATTATCATCCCAGACCGAGATACGGTAACGAGTCGCGATCAGTCGTACCGACGATCGCTTTGCCCATTATAATTCTACATGATTACTCATTCTCGTATTATGCTTGATGGCACTGCACAAACTCTCGACTCGTTCTATTAGCCTCATGCCCGAGCAAACGCCGAGCTTTACACGAGTCAAGTGCAATACTCCCTATCCGTGTAGACGAATAGCGATAAACAGAAAAACCTCGGGTAATTATCCTTGAAGATAATGCCGAGCAAAGTTCACTCGATGAGCGATCAAGTTCAAGTAAATTATGACGCAATGTATGTATGATTTCTAAGACTTGGCGTTGTGCGGCCTTAATCCTGGTATACCGTTACACCTCGTATTATCGTAATTCTAAAATAGGTTGTCGGTGGCTTCGAATGTAGAGCTAATTGAAAATACTATTTATCAGTTACAGAACTACTTTCTCTAATTGAAACGTCGCTTCGCCGTTTGCAGAGGGTTAGGAGGTCCGCTCTGCCGCTGGAGTAATGGATGAAATATATACGCGGCACGGTGTGTCCTGTGTGCGTTTGAAATCTAATGAAATGACAGTCAACGATAAATCCCCCCGGCCGGTGTAGTTGATCGCGAACGTGGGCGTTGACAACGGGGTTCGGTATACGTTCGTCGGTTCCGAGGTCGGTTATAGAGGGTGGACGAGGTGGAAACGGAGTTGGAGCGGAGGTGGAGGTCGGGGTAGGACAGGTGCGAGTGACGCCTTTGATCTTCGGCGAGATGCTGGGGGCCAGTAGCAGAAGCAGAAATCATCGGAACGCGCAAGTTTCGGATACGATTGTTACACGAAGTTGATTAATAATCCGTCGAAAAATAAAGTAACAACAAACCGGGAGATATTTCGAAATTTTTATTTCGTATCTCGCTCGTAAAAACCTCACGAAATTATTGCTACACTTGTGATTCTGTGACAAACTTTTGCAGCAAATAGAAAAAAAAAAAAAGGACACGAAACCCCGTAACGGGTTGCAGGAGGAGTTGTAGCTGTTGACGACAAATCGAGGGTTAAATGCACTCGGTAAATAGTCAGACTGACGCGGATCGAAGGGTGATGTCTATCTCGAGAGCTTAGGGATTATGGCCCTAATTTGAACTATCTCTCTATAACTATACGTGGACCGCGGCTGGGCGCGCTAGGGCGAGCGAATCGGCAAATTAATCTATGCATTGCTGCTGCGCGAAACTTATATACATAATATGAGAGAGATGAAATCTCGAGGGAGGGTGGCAAGGAGGGAGGGAGGGATCATAGAAAGGATCGAAATGTTTATTCGAGGTACAGATATTGGCGTTTTTGTGCATCGTGCACGGAATATCTGCAATTTTCGTATATTTCTTGTCTTTAATATCCGACCACGCGCGGCGCGTGTATAAGTGCTATAAATCATTTTTATTTCGTATATTTTTGGATGCCAATAAATCAAACCTCGTAGACGTCTTAAACTCCTTTTAATTTTCCTAACGCAGTTCGGAGCGATTTCGAGCGGTTTCTATACTACAAAATCTTTCCCTCCACCCTCGAACTTCACTCAACTACATAAACCTCAACTCGATTTCCTAAGAGATTCCTACGAGATCTAAATTGCCGCGCGATATTTCATCGTTGAGGAAAATAATTTCATAATTTTGTTCTATACCTATACACCGGGTTATACCGGTCGGTATCTTTGCCCGTGCAGCTTCTTCTTCTTCTTCTTCGACCATCACGGACAATTATCCTTGATTGATTGACGGAAGAGATCATCAAATTCCTCCAGCTATACAACGTCGCCCACATTATATACATCGCAACGTACAGGTACCGAAGTAACACAGATAATATAATATACCCTTTAAAAACGAAAGCGCATAATGATTCAGATATGGTGAAAAAAATAAAAAATAAATAAATAACATAAAATAATTTTAAACGTAGCCCATATAAATCCGTGCCCGTTGGCGGTCATCCGATTTCATCCGAGTATGACCGAGAAAAAAATCACCCCGAAAAGCCTCGGCTTTTTAACTCACCCGCAAAACGTGAGAGAAGATCCGGAATATACGCTATACATATACCTTCGTATAATAAGAGACAAAAGCGATGACGTCTGACGAGATCACACAGCATTCGACCTACTGCAAACCAGAAACGTTTGAAGTGCACCTCGCGCAAAAATGTTCAGTAATTAGGGGGCATAAAAATAACCACCACCTACTCAGGGCACTTGCTGCGAGACTTGGTGTTGGGGCGCCCGCACCACATCAAATGTTTGGGTCATCGCGCCCGCAACTTTTGGTTCCCATCAATCTCTCTAAGAGTTTGAGTCCGGAGTTGCAATATTTCACTGGCTTTTTTCGTTGGACCGATTATATACGAAACACGAAGAGAAGACGTTGTTTTGAGAACGTTGTAAAAATATAATTGTTGGGTGGGTGGTTACGGGTATACCTATAATGTATATCTATACAACCGTACACAGTTACATGGTTCGTGTATATGCGTGGGTTGAATTTTGCGGGACCCCAAAAAGGAGTTAAAAGGACCAAAACAAACCGCAGAAAAGGAACTAGCGCACAATCATTCTTGGAACTGAAAACTTAGCTGCTAATGCGCCTGCAGCATCAGAAACGGAGTATAATAATCGAAAGGATTCTCTCAAAGTTCGACGCACCCTGCAGTACATTTCGTATAATTCTAATAAACGAATACGTAAACGAAATATCGGTAGGAAAAGCTGATTGCAGACATGTGAGCAAACAGTTGCCTGATCCAATAAACGCTGAATTAAAGCGGTGAACTCTTTCCAGTAATTCTTTCTAGACGTACCACATTCGGTATTCCAGTTCCCTGAGGACAACGGCGACGTGTGGCTGTCAATAACAAGGACCCCGTGCGCGCCCCTCGACCAGAGAAGAGGCCTGATCCTGTTAACAGGATCATCCTCGTCCCGCTAATATGTCGGTCGTGAGAAAGATCACAAACAGTCCAAGTGGATAACTTGCCACTACCATCATATCGCCGTGAATTTTACGCGAAAAGTTCGACTGGAATTCGGTGATAGTTCTGTCGATACTCCGTGTCAAAAAAAATCAGTCCACGAGTACGAACAAAAGATATATTACAAGTAAGATCTAACGGCGTTATTCATGTCACCGCTTATGGATTTTACTTCAATCTAGATTGTACTGATAGCTCAGTTCGATAAGCAGATGAAGGTGAAGTTTGTTATCAGTTGCAAAGATAGATGGACGATATCGCTGCTGTTCATAAAAACCGGGCAGTATTATTCGGTCGAAACGTGAATAAATTATCTGAGTATATACTGGTTGGAATTGTTGAGCAGCTTGGTAAACGTAAAATGGCGGTTAAAGGTTGGGACAATCACACTTGAATTCGAAATGGGGCTGTCGCAATATTTGCATACGAGTATTATTTATGGAAGGCCCCTTGGGATGAGCGTTTGTGTCATGATTATCCCACAGGACTCAGTGGACGTTCAAATCGCATTACAGCGTCGCACGATTAGCTATGCGCGTGCTAGCTAAATTAACGATCCTTATACACCTTGACTGCAGATATGGCGAGTCAATGCATATGGGTATACCTATATATAATATAGGATCAGTCAGTAACTTATCGCGAGATAAAACGCGCAATTATAGAAATGACGATCATCCTCGTTTCTTCCATCTTCTTCTGCTTCTTCTAATTCTCTTATTCCACTTTCGCCAGGCTCGCACAGAGGAAGTAATTTCAGTTTCCGAGAAACATGAACCACAAAGCCTTCCTCCAACTCCGTGGAGCTCTGATGGTTCGAATATTGCCGTGTTTGCCGCTTGATTTAACCTAATTTCCCGGATTTTTCTTACGTCTTAATTTGCAGTTTGTTGCGGCCTCCTACTGTCCGCGGAATAACCACAAATTATAGTCAATTTTGCTCCGTGTAATTCTACCGAGCGAAGACCTTCGGCTTTTTATATTTAGGGAGCACCGCGTATACCGGAAGGCTATTTTCCGGTGCAACTCGGCACCTCACATCATCGATTAGTCATGTCGACAAAAAGGAGATTTATTCTCCACAACTCAAAACTTCGCTCTCCCTGTACTGAAATAAAGTACCTCGAACATTTAAAACTACAAAAATCTAAACTGCAAATTGTGTTTGTTTCGCAATGAAGCTTGTCAAATTGAGGACGCTACTAAAGACTATAAGTTGTACCGAGAATCGATGGATCATTACAAGGAGAAGGATTTATACTTTCTTTCCTTTTTTTTTCTTCGTACAAACGAATAGTCCTGATCCTAGACAAACAAGACTCTGCCTTATATAGTCCCCGTGTTCTTGCTTCAATCCTCTTCGCCCCTCCCTTTCGCTTGTCGTCCCACCCATTCATGTTCGTAGGGTTTCCTACCCCTTACCTAGGGAGGTGCTTTCACCGGCAGACTAATGATTTGCAAACATCACCCCTTGGCTTGGCTCGTTTCGCTCATTACGAAGTTTTTCCTGGGCGCGTTACGCGCGCTATAGCGAGGAGGCAGACATCTTGAAGAAGCTTAAGAGGGGCTGCTGGTGGTATAAGCTTTTGTTAGAGTTTTTAGCTTTATACCCTTCACGCACACCTATCTCACAATGGGCAAACCTGTGCTCAGAATGATGCGCAGTTGTCATGAATTATTTTTCAAGTTGTTGGCCATTTACAACGCTATGGGATCTCCTAAATTTTTTGTCGAAGTCGATCAATTGTCTACGATCATAAGCTGAATACCCTGAAAGGAAACGTATGATATACAAGTAAACTGATAACGAAACCTACAGTATTCCATGAGCAAATAAAAACGTTCAAACAAGGATCCGAGGCACTCGGAATGTTCTCCAGCTAGAAATCTCTTTACAAAAAGCTGCAACTTAAGTTTATGTATGGTAGCCAAGAAACGAGTGTTTCGCATACACAAGTTTGCACGAGTTTCTCTCAAGAATTCACGTGACGAGTTCACTCGACAAGCTAAGCTACCAGCCCGCCATTTTACACTACAATTTATCAATCTGTAAAGCATAAGGTTGAATGATAGAAACTGAAAAAAAATTCTGTTCATTTCCTTGTACCAGGTACAAGCAGATACCTTATTCAATTTAACAAATAATGGCGGGCTAATTCGTTTTGAACAAACGATGGTCAAATGTTTGAACCAAAGAGTATCCTCCAATCAAGTTTGTATCTTTGAAACAAACGCCATCCACATCAATTCTGCATAGGCGGGAAATTTTGAGGCACACTGCCACCAAGGTTCAAAATGAATTGGTTTTACCACCGACTGATGCAGCGCATGAATGTCAGTCGGTATCATGCAATGGATAAAAACGAAGCAGAACGACATCGAGGTAAGTTACCAGCTGCTGTTACATCTGAAGGTTTCTTCGACCTGACTGTTACCAGTGCTGGTCTCTCTTTAAGTTTGTCTTTCACAGTGGATAAAAATTGAAAATACATAGTAATTATTCGATCGCACGGAGGAAAAGAATCGTTTAATATAAATATTATTTTACAGCTAAGGAACGAACTCAGTAATACAGGAGAAAGAATCATTTGTCAACATAGATTATAATTGTGTTCCGCTCTGTGATGGGTAGCCATCAGAATGATTTGCCTTCCGTTTCTCACGCTATAGATAGTGATTAAATATGTTGTGTATTTAATGTCGACTTAGTTTCAATTACTAGAGGACGTCCGCCGTAGAGATTCCCAAGTATCACCTGTCGCTTTATTACTTCTAAATTCTGGACTCCAAATTGAAATGTGTCTTTTATCTTTTCCTGGTCCTTCAGTGTTTTATTTTCTCTAAATTCATGACGGATCTTCCGAAGAGCGTAGGTTCTGTAAACGACAAGCACAAAATTAATATCATGGGAATTTGTTAATCTTACAAGTATTTTGTCAAAAACTTGACACCGGATCCATAACGCACGTGGTTGTCAAATACAAATAGACAGTCATAACGAATTTTTGTGTTGCGTAAGCCGACTGCTATGCATCGATTCTTCGACGAATTGAGACAGAAATTCGATTCGAATGGGTAAAATTTTGTGAGGATATGCTCGCCTACCGTTTCAGTACTTGCCTGTAATTATAGGAGTTCCATTTCTTGCTTTGTCTTATCATATTTCGGTAGAGACCGATGATCGCCTCACGTGTCACCGCCATAATTCCTGGCAGCTAAACAAACCAACAAACCAACTGATTGATCCAGACGTACCAACTTTGCTGGAACTCAATAGTAGGGTAGGTCTGTTGCTAACAATAAGATGAGTAAAAAATAAAGATTGTGTGTTACGTTTAAAAATCACTCCGGTGCAACTCAAAAAAGGTGAGAATGATGACGAACGTCGATGACAATTAGCACCGCAATATGAGAACAATGAACTAACAATAAGATCTGAACTAGAATTATATAATCTAACCTCATTACAGCTGCCGAAGAGTGCGGTCCGACCACCCGGCATCACGATTTTGACGTTAGTTTTGATTTCGATGGTAAATAAATTCCACCTCTATTGCTACGTATAATCAGGTATGTTTTCTTGAAAATGAAACTTCATCTGGCAAATTACCGATGACTACTGATGATTTTACATTCAAGGTGCAATATGATTAAAAACGTTCGCCGCATTTGTGTACGGATATCATCCATACGGGGATATTCCACCGCATCTAAGACAGACAGTCAAAAACTTGAGCTAGAATTCCTCGGTCAAAAGTATCCGAGAGATCATTACACTAATATAACGGCTAAAATAGCCAGATACCTCGGTCGAAACTTGCATACAGTACCAAATCACCCATTGTCACATGTGAGACAAAGAATCACTGACTATTTTTATAAGGCTTTCCCAAACAGACTTGGTAATCCAGTGTTTAGTATACATGACAACCTGAGGCCAATCGTAACAGTTGAACAGAATTTTGATTCATTGCTTGTTCCAAAAGATCACCCTAGTAGAAGCAAAAGTGATTGTTATTATATCAACTCCAATACTCTGCTCAGAGCTCACACAACTGCTCATCAGTCAGAGCTCATTTCTATGGGACTCAATAATTTTATCGTCATTGGAGACGTTTATCGCAGAGACGATGTTAACGCCACCCATTATCCTGTCTTCCATCAAGCTGACGCTGTCAGACTTCAGACACAAGATGAACTATTTCAAGGTGTAGAAAATTCTGTGGATTTAAAGATATTTGAGCACAGGGGTTCGGAAGACACAAATAAGCAAGGGTGTCATACATTAGAAGCTACTAAAATCATGGAACATGAACTGAAAACTGTTTTGACTGGATTAGTACAGGCTCTTTTTGGCAAAGGTGCGTTATTCAAGCAAAGATAGCTCATTGTAAAATCATCATTTAATTTTGATAAATCGTGCTCTTTATCTAGACATCAAATACCGTTGGGTGGAAGAATTTTTTCCATTCACTCATCCTTCTTGGGAACTTGAAATAAAGAAAAATGAACAATGGATCGAAATTTTGGGCTGTGGTATTATGCGACAGGAGATATTGCAAAGATCTGGGGCCGGTGATCGCATAGGTTGGGCTTTTGGCATTGGTTTAGAACGCATTGCTATGTCTTTATACAATATCCCAGACATCAGACTGTTCTGGAGTACTGACTCTGGTTTTCTGCATCAATTTCAAGTTGGGGATCATAATACACCAATTGTATATAAGGTATCTCTCATATTTATTCACATGACTGGATGAAGGGTATCGATAAGTACTGACCAACCATTTTTCAGCCTGTCAGTATCTATCCACAATGCACAAATGACCTCAGTTTTTGGATACCAAAAGGAGAGAATTTTTCGCCTAACGATTTCTTTGATATAGCCAGAGAGGTTGGGGGCGATGTAATTGAACAAATTTTGCTAGTAGATGAATTTACGAACCCAAAGACTCAACAGACCTCTCATTGCTATAGAATTATCTATAGACACATGGAACGCAATCTGACGAAATTTGAAGTCAATAATCTTCACGGAAGAATCGGAAGAACTGTAGCAGAGAGATTCAAAGTTGTTATTAGATAATTAGTCCATTAATAAACCATGTTTGTTAACTATGCGTTTTTTTACCTGAAGCGTTACTTTCCTTGACTCTATAACCAGAGCTCATAAGCCACTCAAAATACTGGCATGTATTTAATATATTATTTTATTTTTGCATAAATTACCTAAAAACAGATTATGGTACAATCAGTTATATATATAATCTATGTATATTTTTAATAGTTATCGAGCTTATCTTATTTATCGTTTTTAATATATAGGTACGTTTAAATATTGGCTCAACGTGATCACCAGGATTTGTTCAATATGGTACACACTTCATTCTTCAATGGGCGTGAAAGTAATCAGCAATTAAATATTGCATTTTTCATCTTCAACATTGAAGTGCTTAGATAGAATAGGATCACATAGTGTGAACTATTATATGCATTTTGTCCGTAAATTATTAGAAATAAAAGCAAAGCAGACTCGGAAAAATTGGCAAAAATTATAATACGCATCTCGTCTCGAAAAAAAAATTCTAAACCAAAAAATAATTACCATAGACTGCAGCTAGGAGCTGATTGACTAATTATTCTCAGAAATCCATGTGACAAGAGAACTTGTAAACTCCAGTCGAAAAAAAACTGCTCTAAGCTTCAAATTCACAATTTAAGTTTTGTAATCAAGGAAAACATCGGTATAAATAACGTGTGGGCAGTTTTGTTCAAGACATATGCCGGAAATATTCGTATTACACGTTTTTTTTGTAACACGAAGTGTAATCCAAACTGAACGATTCTTCATTTTGTGGTGAGATCTCTCGTATTTGTGATAAAATTCTAGTGTTTCCATGAAAAACTTGACTAATCAGCATCTCACTTCGAATATTCGAGCCAATAAAGGCTTACGAATTCGATTAAAGTGAGTTCACCTAAAATTCGGTGCAACTTCACGTGAGTGCCATCAAATACTTTAACAAGAAATATGTATAATACCGTATAATTATTTCATTGTGACAATTTTTTTTTATTAAATAATTGATCCTTCAGGGTAGAGTTTTTGTCGATTACACAGATCCTCCAGTCAGACTTATCACATAGATTTAAGATAACTTTGTATAACTCGGCGGCGAGAACTTTTTCCGTAAGAATTTCAAAATATACAACGGCATACATGATACCAAAGTTATCACTAGTACTTTCCATAGGAAATCTGTTGTCTTTATAAATTCAGCATCTGCGTGCGAATAAAGATGAGGTATTAGTTCAAAAGTTACGTACAGAGTTTAGTAGTTACGATATGGATTTCTACTCACCGAAATAATCCTTTAAAACCACCAAAGATAACAAGTATAACGCCAAAGACAAGATTTCAGCAAGAACCATAATTTGGTGCCACGTTCGAACGGTCAAGGCCACCATAATCAACTCTGTCAGTACCAATGCTGAGAAGCTGATTGCCACTATATGAATAAATTCATCCTCAAACATAATCAGGGCCCCATACATTATAACTCCTCCTGCAAAATTTACGAAAACGTGATCAAATTTATCCGGGTAGAAAAAAAATGCAATTTTCGAACGATGTTCACCTTGGTATATGCTTATTAGAATCCACATGAAGAATGTTTTATAAGACAAACAGCGTCCTTTACTGAGCTCCTTATAAAGTTCTGGATAAGTAAGAGCTATTTTCCCTGAAACGTCTTTATCCAAGACCAACGAGAATACGGGAAACATTGTGTAGATTGTAGCATAGCTGTAAATCATTTTTTTGTTGTTGTTCTTATTCATTTTACGAAAAGGTCAACGCAAATTCAATTAGTAAGTACTAAAACAAACTTTGTTACTTACCCAACCATCAAAAATCCCTGATACAGTGCCACAGATGATAGGTAAAAAACTGCTGAAAATACAGCCTGCATTGTAGAGATAATGAGGCCACGATGGATGACGAATTGACTCAGAGCGGCAGATCGTTTATAACTACGTCTCCCATGAACCAACAACAAATTCGCAAGATGACTAAATTGAGGAATCGAAAAATCAGCTGCTAAAGATGCCTGACGTCCTTCCAAACCTTCCAGCCCGATGCCTATCAAGATATTCTGATTAGTTTCCTGTTTAAGATGGTATGTTCAAACCTCATTGAAAATTTATTCTATTATTACCAGCATCTGCTGCTTGTATCATTGAAACGTCATTACCGCCGTCACCAACCGCTGCAGTTCGTTTCTTAGTATGCTGTTGAATAAGGGTAACTACTTCTGCTTTTTGAGTTGGTGAACATCGACAGCAAACCACAGCTGGTGAACTACATGCTAGTTCTAAAAATTCATTTTCGTAATACTGCAGGCATACTTCGAGAGAATCTCCACTGATCACTAATGCACAATCCTGCTTTTTTCGGAATGTATTCAACTCTAAATGTGCGTCTGTTCTTGTTACTACGGATTTGAAAACGTGCAGTCCTTGAGTTCGTGAAACCAGTTGGGAAGACTTTGCTATACAAGTCGCAGTTTCCAGTTTATCGCCAGTTAACATCCAGATCTGTGCAAAAATTCAAAAATTTTATATCTATTGCAATGACTACAAAACTCATACAGTGTGAAGAATTCAAACCTTTATTCCAGCATTTCTCAACAGCTCTAGTGTTGGCCTAACACGATCTTGCAGCTTATCTTCCACGCCAGTCACACACAGCAATTCCATCTCCCTTTCAAGGCTTTCTACGACTGCGGTGACTCTGGAAGCTCGGTCACTAACGCACATTCGTGCTGCATTATATCTGTAAAAAATGAAATTTTGGTATCCTCCGAGTGATTTGCTACATTTTGCAAGGTATTGAAAAAAGCTTTATATACCTGGTTTCGAAATCCAAATATTGTTCTTCGGTCAAGGTTTTCTTAGCAACGACCAAAGTTCTTAAGCCTTCCCTGGCCATATTTCCACACTCCTCTTCTAGCCAATCATTGTATTGCACTATTCCTGCCATAACGACATCTGCTCCTTTCAAATAAAATACAGTTTCACCACTCGATTCTTCCCTTACAATGATGCCCATCCTTTTGGTTTCAGATGTAAAGGGGAAAATTTGCAGGATATGATAGTTCAAAATTTTGCCATTTGGTGCTTTCAACTGCATGGATGCCAGATCACGTTTGATGAGAGCTAAACCAACTTCTTCCGTCCACTTCACTAAAGCAACTTCATCAGGACTCGAAGCTTGATAATTTAGCTTTTCCTCTGTCGGATAATAATGCTGATCTGCCTCCGTTTGACTGTAAGTAAACCAGTGTTTCATGACGATGCAAATTTTTACAATCCTTTGCTCATTAAATAAACCTAGATCAATGAATTAAAATTACTTGCTGTACCTCTGAATAGAGCCTGTGTCCCCGGTTTCCACGCTCACTGAATCCAGATTGTTAGCTGGAGTAGATTGGTCATGAACAGGGGTAACATTGTGGCACAAAGCAAGAGCATGAACAGCTTCATAAATCCTTGTACTCTCAGATCGCCTGACTTTACCACCATGAGAAACAATTGATACCCTTAGAGGCGAATTTTCAGAGCTAGCTGTTGCATAATATGACCTCAAGACAGAATTAACTTCATCAAACGTTTCTTGTCCATATGACACAGTTCCCAAATGTAGTTTCTTGAAAACCATTATATTTTGTGTCAATGTTCCTGTTTTGTCACTTAACAAGTACGATATTCTGCCCAATTCCTCTGGAATGGTAGTCGTTCTGACAACAGTACCAGCAATTTCTTTGTCTCTTTGGATACACCAGGCATAAAATGATTTCCCCATATCCAAATTGACTCTCAAACTTATCGGAATTATGTATGAGAACAAAAGAACGAAACGAAACATGTAACGGTACCAAGGACCGTTGAAACCTTTCAAGCACATCATCACCAAGGCGAGACCAATCACTGCACCGAACAAGACCTGTGAATTACGAGAATAAACCTAAACGTTGTGGTCTGGTTTAGCAAAACTGCACTGAAGAGTCCAGTAATCACCTTAGTTAACTGGTTGATTTCTTGATCCAACAGACCAACTTTTGATCTTGGAGCTGAATGGTTCATCAGTGATCTCGTTTCTTGTCCAGTATAAACAACTATCCCTAAGGCTGACCCTGAGGCAATAGCAGTGTTTGCCCATAACGTATTATCCACGCCAAGACTTTCTTCGCTACTATATCCATCATACTAAATAAATAATGTTATGAAAATTTGCATGATTGGATGCACAAGACAAAATATAAACGCCTTTTTTGGGTTTGAAAATCACTAATAACAAAGCGACGAAAAAACACGATATCCCAGGCTAGATTTATCTGAATGTCAATAAAGAACGCTCATAATAGAAGAGATTTATCGTTCTGACGTAAAGCCATCAGATAAGATCATGTGTCAAGCCCTTCCCTGAGACACACATTGAGTCAAAAATTATCTCCACGCCAATATTTTTTTCTACTTACTCTAGTGAAGGTTCCAATAAAGCTATGTATATCCTTCTGAGGTTTTTCGACATATAAGCTGGCTTTAATATCAAATAACTGGGTATCATTATCCAATTTCTGTGTAGCAGGAACTGCTAAGCGCAACTTCCAGTCTGTTTCTCCATCCAGTTGATCCGTTCTAACAAAACACGCTCCAGACTTTTCTGTAGTCCGCAGGAGAACTAAATCGGCTGGAACTCTTTGGCCTTTTTCCACAATCACCTATTTCCAGATGCAATTGAGATGTTAATCTAATATTGAGGATCACTGGAGATTGAAAACTTCACATAATGTAAAGTATCAATTAGTAACTCCCACAGTACAAGTAAGAATATATTTCACACAAAAGTATACTGATATTGTAATCGCACATATTTGGAATTGTAGATTTAGTCATATATTAGTTCAACTGAAGAGATCCAAAAAATTGGTTCTTCTATAGCATAGCAGTGTCAAGATGTCAATGGTGTCACGTCACAACTCAGCAATGTAAATATTTGGCCAGCTGTCTCAATTGGGTATGAATTAAAATTAATTAGAAAAATGATGACCTTCAGTGATCGAAAGTAATTAGCAGTTGCAAACAGCACATGCAAATATTAAGCATGAAGTTCATTTTATCTGAAGATCAATGGTAGAGTGGAATGTCGGGATGCAATTCATTAAAAATATGTTGAAAATATTTCAAGTGCATTGCAACCAATGTGTTATTATGAAAGAAAATATTATCAGTGTGACTCAGATGGATTGCGTTCAGAGATAAGCTGCACTATACGAATACCCTTACATCGTTTGTATCGATTTTTGTCAGTACAAAAACATGAGTATAGTAATGATACTACCTACCAATAGCATTACCAAAAGCAGATAATCAAAAACATAACAACATTTCGAGGGCACTCTGTAATTACCACCCAATTATGCCAAAAAATAATATGTATTAAATATTTTCAGTGCTACATACCAAGTCACCAACACGTAATTTTGAGCTAGGTACGAGCTCTGGAGTATTCCTTCCTCTCACTATTCGCTGATACTTTTGTCCATTGACTTCTTTGTCCCTCTTGTATCTCCTGAAGTCATCAGCAGCTTCTCGGCAAATTGTTACTGTTAAGACGAAGCCCAAAGGACCCCAGTATGTATATAGATACCCAATTCTTATATCAGGAATAAACTGAGACAATGCCATTACGAGGAAGTAGAGATTTAAAAAAAATTTGAACTGCTGAAAAAGAACCTGGAAAAACAAAGATATATATTTTTTTCATAATCAAGATATTTCTCATCAGAACTTGAGATTTTGCTCTCCTAGTAAAACAAGATTACATACATCAGTACAGAAAACTAATTGTGCCTAATAGTATGGTCGCTTGATTATTTAAGGCCCTGGATATTGTCCTTTTATCACTATCATACATAATTGTTCTCAGTAGGTACATATTCATACTGGCTATCTTCAAACTTAACATTGCTAATCTGATCAAGCTAAAAATATGATCTACAAAAA
The DNA here is from genome assembly GCF_917208135.1 of Athalia rosae. Classification (NCBI taxonomy): domain Eukaryota; kingdom Metazoa; phylum Arthropoda; class Insecta; order Hymenoptera; family Athaliidae; genus Athalia; species Athalia rosae. Next base: position 6,573,672 of record NC_064027.1, on the reverse strand, counting down.
ATTATCATAGATACCAAAACCCACTGGGTTCAATCATTAATTATCAATGATACCTGTAAAGTGGGCTGAAACATACGCGAAATCGGAGGGGCATAAAACAGGTGACTTTGGAACTATGATTATTAAAAATGGTATTATGTTTTTGCATCACAAGAAAATAGGCAATTCTAAAGAATGTGTATACTTTTTAAATCACTAGATTGGATCAATAGATAGTCACACAGCATATACAAAAAGTCAGGCTATTTTCATTTGCTTGTAGAACATACAGGTATACATTGCAACCTTTTATGCTGGTTGTTCATTGATTTTTTAAGTGCTATATCCTAGCTTTTAGGTCCTTTGCTAACTTTCTGCAAGGGAATAAGCTACCAACGAATATGTAGAGTTTCCTGCAACTTCATATTATCAACACTATTGAAAAAATATTTTCACTCAAACTATTATTTTGATTCGATTATTGCAGCATCAATCGAAATTGAATATTGTCGGAGAAATATTTAAACGATAGGAGCTGCTACTCACCTGTGGTAAAAATGTGATGAAATTGTATTTTTGGTTCCTGATAACATTGGTGGGAAATTTTTCGTGCAAAGATTGACCAATGTGGATAGTTCTTGCTCTGAGCTCTCTTTCCCTGCAACATCTTCGCCACATCCAAGTGCAACATCTGCAATAAAAATAATCAACGTTTGAAAATTAGCGCGCAATCGAGTAAAAGACTTCATTCAAATTTTATTTACTATGACAGTTAAAGGCTTTGACGAGGGTTTTACGGAGTTTTGGAGCAATGACAATTGCTATTTAAGGCAATGAGTATTAAAAATTAAACATATTTGTCGCGTTTACACAATTACGTATAAAATGTCATTCGTCATAGCTGCCTCGTTCTTCGCAACGTTATAGTTGATTTGTAGTCTAATTATGACCAAAAGACCAAGTAGAAAAAGTTAAGAAATAAATTGTTAAAACAAACATTTGAAATCGAGTGGTAACAACGTGCGATGTACTTGTACGACAGCACAGCAAGGCGCACATTTCGTAGAAACAGCTGCTGACTAACGTTCTAATTCGATCGTTAAAAATTTATATATGCGTGCATGTAGGTTGTAAGTATGTGTGCACGCGATAAAATTTTATTCCAATTCAATTAATGTTTAAAACTTTTAGATCCGTTACAGCTGCACCCGACGATTTTGAACGCAGTTAGAACCGGCATGGTTAGATTGCCTGATGGAAATACGCCAGTAAAACACCTTTCCCCCGGTTACTATGTAGAAATGCATCACCTCATCCATGAGCTGTCATTCTTTGGCCTCGATATCAACGGAATGTCTTCCTTTGAAAGCCTTATAACGTTGCTCTGCGTCTCCATTGGAAATGATTATTTATAAAACAGCACTTAACGAAACATTACTTTTAACGAACCAACAATATTTAAAGAAAAACAAACAAAGCACGTCTGAATTAATTGTGTTTAGTTGATTGAAACAAGAAAAAAAACTCTTCAACGTAAGATGACATCACTATGGATTAGGAACCGAATAACGCCTCATTTTATAAGTATCTAGGGCATACGATTATCAACTTTATGGTGCAACGAAAAATAGTAGCGATAACACTTGGATGCACTTAAAATCGCGTAAATCCAGTCAACGTACGTTATTAAACGGTATTTATATCATTGTTTTTGTTCAATCTACACAATCGGGAAAATGGACGTGGTGCCAAAGTTTTTCCTTGTATTTGCTACGAAGATACACTGGCGACACCTATTTTTTAATCGATAAAACAACGCTCCGATAATGGTAAAGATTTATAAACAAAATAGGCGATAGTAATTCGTCAATGCACTTGTTTACTGACAGTGCGTCAATGTCAGTTTATGATCGTAATCATGACTTGGAATTCTAAGTCATCTTATAGCTGGGTTAAAAAAAACGCTTATAATGTGCATCCCATGATCTCTCTCGTAGAATAATCGAAAAGCTATTCCTGATAAGCTGCACTACAATATTTCAGACAGGATGTTTCATGATCTATAAGATATTTTGAAACGTCAACACAGGCGCGGCTGAGACTGTTTACAAATCCAACAGTTGAGAAATATCATCAGCTAATTATTATCTCTAGTCTATTTCTCAGATAAATTGCGTGCCCGATAATTTTTCATCACGATGATGCGCTCCGAGCTGTAAAGTGCTGCTATCTAGTTGCATCGCTGGAGATCCAAGATCGTCGAAAATTGATTTTGGTACTTGGCGCGAAATTTGCAAGCTGGATATCCCGGCAATTGAATAACCGTGAAATGTACTTACCCGCACAAAAAATTAGTGCAGAAGCGCGAGCAAGCATTAAAACGTCTATTTCTTGACGCTAAAAGTCGGATGCTGTCTTCCGAAGGCTGCAAGAGGTAGTCAGTCTCTTCGTCCATTTCAAAGTCTCTCTCATCAGAGCTAAGACGCAATGGCAACTCTTCCAACCTCATAGCGAAATACTTTCAATTATTGTACGATATTAAAAAGCTGCCTCAATCCGCCGACACAACTCTGCGGATTTTGTCAACAATTAAAGCTGATGAAAACATTTGTGATACCGGACTGGTTTTTTCTTATTAATTTCTCTCATCACCGGGATATTATAGTTAAAATTATATCGAAGCACAGCGCGAGTTTTCGTAGTATTTGATACGGTAAAAATTATTGGACTTTCAACTGGTACATCGTTATTTTTTAGAATTACTTATAAATAGATCAGTATTGGTGATGTTCCTATTTATTTTTGAAAATGCGTTACTGTCACACATTTGACATTGTAAGGTTAATTTTGCACCGTTCATGCAGCTGTAACTAGCTGCCAGTACCTTAATCAGGTTTCAAATGATGTCACTGAATACGGGACAGAAATTTCCGGTGGGATTCACCCCTTGTTAAGAGTATAAAGTCATTAGAAATCTACTTCAACACTAAGCTAATACTAAAAAAGTCGTAATATTCAAAAAATAGTCGTATGTTATCGGCCGCCATGTTGAACACTGTATGATAATATCACGTGGCCCAGGTACGGCGCATGATCTGCGGCGCCTTCGTTTAAAAATAGGTAATCTTAAAGCGATATCGAGAACGACACCCTCAATCTTACGCTGTATATGTGAAAAAATTATAATTATAATTAGCTATCACCGTATTTACTGGAAATCATTTTGCGCATTGGCTATTTTCAGATTATCCTCACTCTCAGTCGACGGCTTTCTTACTTTCTCGTGCATCTTCTGAGTCTTCTTTTTTTCACCCACTAACTTATTCAACTCAAAGTACTCGGTGCATCCAGAAATCTTTCTGGTTCACTTATTAACTCGAAGACTACACACAAAAGTTTAAAAATCGCTACTAAGAAGAAACTGCTTTATGTAAAAGTGATTATCGGATGAGTAATGCACAACCAATCTAGTTAAACTTGGTACCGTTTCTGTAACGTATAAATAACGTTATCTTTAGCCACAACGTTTGCGGTTGTTCTGCCTGCGAGCAGCTGGCGAAATAATTCTTCAGAAATATCCTTTTCCTTTTCCGTCATGAAACTAATGCTCAAATGAAATCTATTGCAACAACTGAGTGCTGTCAACACATTGATCGCAGCTGTATCAGCATCGTGTTCTCCAGTCAAATTCTTCAAGAGAGTATCCATTATCTCACCGAGAAGACCCAGAGGAATTTCTGGACGAAATATTTCAACAAAATTGTCTGGGCTGAAATGATATAATAAGGAAATCAATCGCCTTATATCAACTGGCAAAGTTATATTAGGATCCACTTTTAATTCTCACCTTATCACCATTAGGTATTGGAATCTTCTTTTACTGTCAGTTATTTTTTTCCACGACCGTAAAAATTCTTCAATCGTTTTTGGCTCGATGTCTTCAATCTTCATGTTATTCACCTCGTTGTTGGAAGATGGGTTCGGAGATTTTTCGAACATTGACATCGTTGGTGGAAGAAAAGGATACGGAAATCGTGCATTGGAATTCGTACCAGATGCGGCACTATTCCAACGCACTCCGAGCTTAGGTTTCATGTCCCCACGTTCCAAGGGCTTTAAATGCGCGGCACTTACCTAAAAGTATTCAAAAAAGTTTCTGATTTCAATTTTGACGCGAAAAATTGTTTAGAATTCAGTCTCACCATGTCCTTAAATTGATCGTACGTAGGGACTCCTTGCTCTACTGCTCGAATTTTAGCATCGTTTTGCAGCTGGTACAAAGCATCGGCCTTAATGGCATCGTGTAACTCGTCTTCAAGACTTTCGTAATCGATGCGATTTTCCAGAATGCTCATTTGCGATGCAGGATTCATCGAACTTGATAGCCCAGATTGTGATTTTCGTTAAAATCAACTGTACATGTAGAATACAAACAGAACTGATAATATTATCGCTGTGGGGAATAAATCCGGTGTTTCCAGGAAACAGTCGTAACCATGGAAACTTAGTGCATGCTGACCTGTCTCGCTAATCACATAAAAAAACATTTTCGATTTCGGGGTAGTTGTTTAAAATTGGTTATGTCATAACTGGTAATATGGTTCGACATTTTGACATTATGAGGGCATAATTTTAGTCAATTTCGTCAAGTATAAAATGTAAAAAAAAATCGTTTTCACACTATTGGACTTATTACACTGTGAATTAACATCGATATGAAGGAGCAGAATGACATCGGCTGGAAATCATTAAGTAGGTTGAATTGACTTTCGTACCATCGACAGGATAAAAGCAGTATCTATTTCGTACCCCTAAAAAACGATGTATCCTTAGTCGACAAAGCTTTGAGAGAAAAGCCGGTCGATAAACTTGAAGAAACCAACCCAGAATTGTCCAAATATTCCAGTATATCAACGTTGAAAAACATCTGGCCTGCAAATTATTTACGGCAGAGAAAAGACTGCACGAAAGTATCGCGGCTGAAAAGACATCGGTTTCCGCCATCGTTGCTCGCTTCAAAAGCCGCCGATTTCTGGCAAACGTTGTTGCCTTTGAGAGTAAATTGTTCCTGCTCATCCTTATCCGTTAGTGACAAGTCTACTTCCAGGTTTGATCAATCGGAAGATCGTGGATCATTTAATGGTATCCACGAATGTCCATTATATTTTTCTTTTTTCTCCTTTCGAAAGATCGTCCTTTGGGTCCCCAAGCCCTGAAGAAAATTTCAGCTCTTCGAACAGCTCAATTTCTCCTGTCAAAGAATTTTGTACTCGAGAAACTCTTGGTGACACTTTCGAACACACTTGCATAACGTTTAAATTGTTCATAGATCGCATAGTCAAGTAAGAAGAGATCCTCAGTTTTTTTAAAAATTCAATTATTCGCTTACAGTTGACACAATCTGTTTCCAGATTAGTGAACATTCCGCTAAAAATTTCAAAATCGTCGTCGAACCACGTCTTTTCCGGATCAAATTCACAAATCTATCCATCTCTAATTTGGCATCAAAAATTGAACGAGGATCTGGAAATTGTTGACGAGTATAGACCACAGTGCGAAATTTTTGATACGGAAGAAACAGAAAAAACATCGCAAAGCTTTTCGAAGTTCGAAATAGCTGAGCAAAAAAGGCAATAATTTTTATTTCGTTAGGAATTTTTTGTAATCACAAATAAATCGCGCGAACGTGAGTATCAATGTAAATTTCAGACGTATGACATTTTCCACTCAACCGACTCTCAGAAAAGTTACGAGGAGCGCATTGACCAAAGAAGAACTCTGCTATTTCTTGGAGTACAAAAAAACTTTGCTATCAGAATATTTCCAGCTCAAAGCAGACTCGGCGGATTTGAAAAAAAATCTGAATATCTCTGATCAAAAGGCTTTTGTCTACGGGACGCAAAGTGATTCTAGGTCCCGTTCGAAAACTTAAAAACAAACTTTTTTCTTCGCTTTTTTGAACTTCAAACTAATTTGTACGACGGTGTATCTGCAGGCTACGGGAAAACGACTTATTTCAGTTCGTTCAATTTATCAGAGCACGAAGGAAAAATGAGACCGGACGTATTCCAGAAAAAAACGCAATCAGTTCATCGGAGTGTGTGAAATTGCAAACAAAGCTGACGACTTCGACTCCATCAGTGAAAGAAGAAGAAAGCGGTAATCTGGTGGTTAATAAACGCCGCGTCACTTTCAGCAACCCTTTGGCAGTGGATTCCACGACGGCTTTAAATTCTTACTCTTCAGACAGCGTCGAGGACATCTCGTCAGAATTGAGTTTTACCACTTCGTCTGATTGTGAGTTGCACTTAACAAGCGGCGATGAAAAATTATGTATTGAATCGCCAGGCGTATCACCTTTCTTAGATTCCCTTGTTCCAATCGAGGAACCGTTCGTAACTCCGACGGTCAGTTTGAACTCTTTGTCTTCAAAAACTGGAGATTCGGGATCAAAAATAATAATGACGGAGGCGAAAGTCACGATAACGGAAGTGGAAAATCATTCCGACGAATCAATCGACGTCAGCGCGAATATATCCGGTGAAAATTTCGATTCACGGCCGACCGAAAATCTTGAAGAACCGTCGGAAGTGAATGATGAAGCGAAACGTAGACAATCAGGATTTTTGATGGCGAAAATACTGGATTCCGGGACCATTAATGAGCCAGGAATCTATGAAGCTCATGTTGGTAACAGCCGGAAAATTGACAATAAAACTGCCAGATTTACTTTTGAGGAAACCAGCCCGCAACAGAACGGTGAGAGACATTTGAAAAGGAAAATACGTCAGATGAAAATCGCCGGAAGGTATTCGATCCTTGACGAAGATGAAAATTCAAATTGCGCATTCGAAAACGAATCGATGTGCAGAAGTAAAATGATAAAATTCAGTAACGTGGAAAATTGCGAAACACGTCTGGACAAGCGAATAGTAAATAATAGCTATAGGTCCCGTGAAGATCAGCAGAGTAGTGAAACCGACTCGGATGAATGTTCATATTCACGAGTACCTTTACCGAAAAGTGTTGCCTTCCAGGATCATCGTTGCAAAGCCATGATCAGCGACCAATCGATTGCCTCTGATAAAGAGCAATCCGAAGACAAATCTGATATGACTGGCCGGTATGAATTCGCCTTCGAGGGCTGTTGGGTTCAGCAAGTCGGTACGAACGTTATTCAAGGCTCAGATAATTTAATAAAAAAAGATCCCACGAAGGATGAGGATTCTCGACTATTTGAACTAAGTACACCTAAAGTTCCAGTGGATGACGACGAAAATTCGAATCAAAGTGAACCCCTGATGGGATTAGGGATTCACGAGGGACTCAGAAATCCCGAAATTTGGAGAGCGGACATTACGTCACAACCCACAATTAATTATGAATCAGGCTGGGCCGTGGGATATAATTGGGACCGAAATTTACAGGAAACGACCGGAATTAAAAAACGTAGCGATTGGCTGATGCGCAAATTGGAGGAGCTGCGATTGGGTCCAGATACAGACCACGAGTCGGATTATTACGTAGATTCAGATATGGAGTCATATTTTGGGTGCGAAAAAAGCCTGTCCCTGGTAAAAAAGTCTATTTCGAATATCGACTTTCATTCTGAGAAGCGTGGAAGTTTTAACATGAAGAGAGGTAGACTTTGTCCAAATTTATTCCTGCAGGATGATGTTTGGTCGGGCAAAAGAATTTTTATCAACGAATGTCGGTGCCATAAAAATCCCCCAAGTAACAGGTACGAATTGGGACGTAGAAAACATGAGATCCGACACTCGCATTCTCAAGAATTTCACCAATTTTTGAACCATAACTTTTTCTTACATTCAAGAGCGAGGCTCCTTTTAGACTCGGAAACAGAAGAATCGGGTCTTTCTCCATCGATTCAACCCGAATTTCCATATGATTTTACCCGAAATGATAATTACATCAACAAAATAAAATGTAGACGGTTCGTCAACTCGCCAAAAAGCATTGAAAGCGGTCTAGGGGTCTTTCCGAAAAAAAATTATAGGTGAAAATTATTCTGCTTCTCGTTTCTCCTTTCTTGACTCACGATCAACTATACATGCGATCAGCATTGCAACCTTTAAATTTTTCATTCTTTCAGACAATTTTCATCCCACAAACCTTTGAAAACGACTTTCAAAAAATCCTTCAATTCGGCGGGTGTGCACAGCGTCGTGTCCACCCACACTGTGGGCACAAGTGTTTCAGAAAAGAATCACCGCTGCTACATGATGGACGTCAGCATCGACACGGTCGATCTCTGTCGATGCAAATCTACAGAAACCGAACGTCATTGTTTCGAATCAATTTTTACGAACTCTGAAAAAGGCTGCCAGACTCAGGACTTGTTTAGAGATTCGAAAAATTCATTCGAACGGGCTCCGGATCTTCGTGAACCATCGCTGAATTCCAACAACGCAAATACCTCTTCGCAATTTAATTTACAGACAGACAAAAACGACGGCCAGTACATTTCAAATACTATTGCGAATTTGGCCACGGAGATAAACGATGCGAGCAATAATCTCGGTGAGACAAGAGTTTGCGTTGTTTTCGCGTGATTTAATGATTGATTGGTTTTTACAGCGAGATTGAGATTCTGTGAGATCGAGACCACACGTGCCAACGTTGGCAGCAACTATTTGCTCAAGGGTCGCTTTCAAAATGGCACTAAATCAGCAGAATCCCCATTTAAATTCTCAAACCTCGCCGGACCAATCGAAATATCTGAGAAAAATTGCAGTCTTCCAGCCGGCTCATCTGCTCCAGAGAAATCGACATGTCCAATTTGCGATGATCGAAATAAACCCACTGGAAGGTTGACTGATTTTATTTTGTCTTTTTTTCATCAGTGCGATGGTCTGTTTTATGACCATTCTTTATACCTCAGATACGTGCTGCCCGCATGTATCGTGAAGGGAGGAGTTCACGATAAAAGAAAAAATGAAAAAGATCCCTGGAACCGCGTTATGGAACGAGCCAAAGTTCCGCATCGGTATGAACTACGGAACTCATCTGTATCCAGAAGCGAAACCATTCGTTGACCTCACCCAATGTCGCCCACTTTGACTCCTATTGTTTATTCGGAAGACCTTGAGAGTCGACAGAATTCTCTTACCGGTGGTTCGTCCCACGAAGAAGAAATCGGAATGCAGATTGTACAGGTCGAGAATGATTCTTCTCCAGTTTCCCCACCGCAGGACTACATTTTGGAAATGGAAAAGGTATCTTATAACGATAAATTAGATGAATTCAGATCAAGATATCCGCAGAAATGACGTCACCAATTCCAGTTAACTATTCTTTCGATCGATTGACGTACATCGAGGAGAGTCAGGTGAAGCGGATCTTGATCGATGAATTTATCTATTGATTGTAAAGTCAGAAAGAAACATCCTTACTGGGATGTGATTTATTCAATCAATTTATAGGGTATACCGATATTTACGCTAAATACACTGCACCGCGTTTGCTTTCACGTCGAAGTTTAGAGAATTTTCATCTTGCGCAGCAGAAAATGCGATGCAACATCGTCGGGACGACAGACCAGATGCATGCATGCCTCGTGACGTAAATTCTCCGAATGGTCCGGGTGCGCATTGCAGTAAAGTTCGCCTTAATTAGTTTTTTTATTTTATTTTTTGTTTTTCGGTGATTCATTTCACGAAACCAGCCTCAGTTCTGTCTTTTTATGCAAAAACCTTCCCACACGTGTTTCGGTTGTTTTGCAAATTAATTCTACGCGTAATAGCCTCGAGAACGAGTGCACGCAGCACAAGCGTTATACGTATACCGTGACACCGAATATTTTGACTTTTAACCAAGGATGCATCAACGCCAGACGATCTGCGCCTGATGATTATCCTCACGAGTTATATTTAGTTTTTGTTCATTCTCCGAATTTAAAACGCAGATTTCATCCGCTCCACCACGACAGGAGAGACCGAGAAGATCTTTATCTTCTCATCTCTGCCCTCCCACACCGTCAAACTTCTCCACCTCAGGTTTGCCGGGAAATCGATCACCGAAAAAAATTCGCAGGCCACAAACAATGTCGAACATGTCTCATCGTCTGTTGTATTGTATAATTTCCGAAAGAGCTGAACTGTCGCAGCAAATGCCGATCAAAATTCCAGCCGGAAATTTCTGCACCTGAATGATTATTTATCGAATTCTTTTCTCCCGTCATTTGGTCTATTGTGAAACTTCGAAAAAAATTGAGAAGACGAATAACATAGTACATATATGGGGAAAAATATTTTGATGAGTTATGCTAATGGTCTGTTAAATGTAAATCGTAAATCGTAGTAGTGTTTCCGTTGAAATTTTCTGATGTCAAATATAAAAGTTAACAAGTTGGTTTTTGCTTGATATTTTGGATCATTTCATAAAGAATTATCGAAAATTATCGAACAATGGCAGGATGTGTTATCGTGGTTTCCAGTATTCGTTACTTACTGCACAGTAAGTTTGAGTAATTGAATCAGTTGTCGCGCAACCGGCAAGTTGACTCACTCATGCGATACTTTCAGATATTTGCGCGTCTTTACCTAGCACAGAGTTTCCACGAACAGAAGATTTTTTCATTCTTTCCATCTGAAGTTTATCCTTACGCTTTTTCACCAGTCTGTCATGGACGCGTTTCATCTCCAATATTTCCTTCATTTCTTCCTTGTCCTCCTCCTGAAGAAGGCAAACGCATTATTTGTCATCCGCTATTCCCTTAAACGAACGAGGACCAATTACGATAACTCACGGTCTGATTCAATCGCAGTACAAGAGCTCTTCGTCCATCCGACATTGGCTGGGAATAGTCCATCAATTTTTTCAATCTTTCCGCTGGACTGACACCTCTTTCTACCACCAAGACTATCCTGGCCCACTGTGTGACGAAATTTGAATTTGACATTGAAAAACTTGGAGGAGGTATTATAAATGAATGAATAAATTCCGGGTTAAAAAAAAATTAGCGTCTTCGGGTAACGGCACATATTTATCGGTGGCACCCGGCTGCCGGTGGCCTGGACATAAATTAACGTCTAGTAAGATTTGGTCGTGAGATTACGGGTGTTATATAAACGAATCGTAAATTTATAAATTAACATATAATTAAGTCTGTCATTAATACCCCCGTGTCTCGTACCATTGACTCCTGAAAATCGTAGAAAAAGTCATTGAATGAAATGATGTTCGCATACCTGCCTTTGCCATTCGTTTCTTGTCTCCGCAATTTTTTGGTAGGTGTTGCCCATCATGGCGATCAGCATATTGACTAATAAAATGGCCACGATTGCCATGTATACAACGAATAGACACTGGAATTCGACGAAATCATTATATTATAATCCGCATATAACGTAGCCAACAAATGTCAGAGAAATATATCACCGTTAAGTTATATCTATAATCGTGTGGTATTTCACCTTAGCTTCCAATTCGTGATCGGTTCTTTCGAAGGCGCCATAGTAGTCGCCAAAATTTGTCACACTCATCAAAAACATTGCCATAATACTTTCCATCGGCGAAGGCATGGGGTTACTTACGGAGTCATCGACCCCTTCTGGTGTGTTTGGATTGTCGAATGACAGGAAAATGATGTAATAAGCTGAAAATTACCGTCGATGAATTTTTCTGTCGAGAATTTTTCAAGTCATCGTAGGAAAAATTACGTAAAACAAAAATTTTGCATATTCATTCTACACTCGTTCACAAGCACTAGCTGTAGTCGAATTACACGATTAGACCAACCTCTCTGATTACGCGACCGTGAATTTATGCGTTCCCAAATGCTTTGGAAAAACCATCTATATCGTTAATACATGACTTGCACTTCGACCGAATTCCACGTGAATTCTGAGACATTGAAACGGTAGGAAAAAAAAAAGGTCGACTACCGTAGGAAATTTCTGGTTACATTATCATAGAAACAAAACGAACCGCGCGACGACTTCAGCTGTGTATTGAATATTTATACAAACGCCTACCGTTGATAAAATATGGGATTGATTTCATGGAAATTAATTATAAAAAAAAAAGTACTGAAACGTTTTTATTTTCAGGGTCTCGTGAGCTTCGATTGAAAAAAAAAAGTTTTATTTCTGTGATACCGTCTTTGAGTTGTTTTGGTTTTCTTGTAATTATTTTCATTTTTTCATTTACCTCTGCAACCAGTAATCAGATATTTTTGTAACAGAAGAAGAGAGATTTATGAAGAGAGAAAGGTTAAAAAATGGCCGTGAAATGACGACAGGTGAGATCGACGCATTGTCATGTAACAATGCTGTATACGAGCCCGTTCTTTGATGACATCATCGCGTGGCTGTTCGCGGTCGATATTTAAAGAAAATGGGTCAAATCCATTCGCTCCAAACGAAATTATCGAACTAAAAGCGAATGCAATCGAAAAATGATCCACTTCGGATGACCGAAAACGAAGAGGCTGTAGAACAACACTCGATACCTCGGGTCGGACAATTGAAATAAAAAAAGAAGGAGAAGAAAAAAAATTACAATACCTTGCGAGAATCCCATTACGAAGACCAAGTATATGGAAACGAATCTGAGAAGATCTCCCATGATCATTCTGTAAATCATTACAACGAAAGGGCCGACCGTCTTGAAACCTCTGCAAAAAAATAAAAAGTATGGTGCCAAGGTTAGCATGACGACAACGGCGAGCATGTCTTCCACCTCGTCGGCGCAGGCCAATCTTAAAATTGGGAACGAGAGTAAAATGCAGCACGAAAATAGGAACATCACTCTGGATGGTGCAGTCATCTGTAACAAAATGCATCATAGATATACCGCTACGCTCGCGTTATATCACTTTCCCATGGCGCTTGATGGCCCGTAAATTTTACACCCGAACCATAACTGAAATGAATTTCCTCTCTTCCGACTCACCAGGTTCTCTATAAACATATTGAGACCGAGAAATCTTGCTTCTCTCAGAGCCGCCGCGATGTAAAGAATCGCTCCGATCTCCATCAGAACTTCGGCACTCAGACGGATCTTTGCAGTCGCTGACGTCATCTGCATCAATCTGCATTCTTCCGTTAGGTCATCCCACCTGGCGTATGAGAATATCATTTTCCTTACGTATATTTACCGTTTGGTTTTCGATGAAGAAATTTCGCACATACCAGTCATCGTCATCTTCGCTATTCGATTTGAGGCTCGTCAAATTGAGAGCTGCTAATAAATTAGTTGCATTCTCAAAGGAACGGCTCGCAGTTGGAGTTAGATGGTTCAATGCAGCCGTGACATTTTCCGTTACAGTTGTAGAATTCTCTTCCGCAGTGTTATTGCGACCGTTGATCTCAGTTATTATCGCCTCGGCTGTCGAGGACATCAGAATTATCTCCTCTAATGCTGACGTAATATTCGATGCAATTTGAGAACTGAACCTCTCCAGTAAGCCGGCTGAGATATTGAGCGTGGATAGTATGCCGGAGGTCAAAGTCGCCGTTAAATTTTTAGCCTGCATCGAAATATCTGAAATTGTAGATGCTGTTGTAACGTGATTCTGCGTCGGCGTTGAAGAATTCCCCGGTGCAGTTGTTGGCGACGTTTTGCTCATCGACGGACCTGGTCTGAGCGTGAAACTGACCAATGAGATCAGAAAGTAGAAACAAAACAAAAAATACTGTCGATAGAACCTGGAAAATGAAAGTCAAGAATAACGTCTAAATTATATTTAAAACGTCTGCTGGGAAAAATAAGCAAAAACGAAAAAACTTGGGAAATGATGTAACAAGTACAATAGTGAATTAAGGAGGACGCGTTGTTTACGACATTTCGACCGGTTACCTTGATTTGACAAACGTGTTCCACTTTGCATTTAAAAGATCCACCAAAACGCCATCCATCAGTTCCAAGTGTTCGTCTTTGTCCTAGAAAAAATCTGTGCTCTGAAATGTTTCTTATTTCTGTGAACCGATTCTCATCGATGACACCGCGTTCACTTACGCCAAACACAACCAAATTCAACGCAGAATTGTTGCTGATTTTACCCGTGGCAATGTCGATGGTATCGATGAGCATGAGGGGATAAGCGGCGCAAGTGATGCTCCCTATTTGCCAATATATCTCCCTCTCGATGTTCAAAATGTGAAAGAACATCTCGATTCGCGCTAATTTCGCTGCTAACGTTAAAGGAGTCAAACATTGAACGTTCCTGAGGGCTAGAGAAGCCCCCACTTCGTAGGCCATGTCGAAAGTCTGCTGGAAATTCAGACGATTACTTTTTCCTCCCAGCATAACAGTCACCGCTACCCACTCGATTTTTACAACTTACTAGCTTCTGATAAATAACCAACATGTGTAAGACCGTGTTTCCGTTGGTGTCTTGTTTGTCGGGATCGGCACCCCTGGCCAGCATCAGCCTGTAACACTCCTCCTGTCCCAGACAAGCCGCGAAGCTCAGCGGATATTCCCCCCAGTAAACGTAACTGTTCGAAAACATAAGCCACGGGTGAAGGGACAGCGACGATTTCGGAGTAATTTGATTACCCGTCATAGTTGGTTTCTGGTGTAACGCTGACCCACTCGTGATCCATACTGTCGGCTCTCGAAGCTTTTTGATCTTCCGGACACATGAAGTTCCCAAAACACCTTTCATGGACGTCAGCTCCGCTGTCCAGCAGAAATTTAACCATCGACGGGTCTTCGTTGACGATCGCAATGTGGAGTACATTCTCTCCTAATTTTATGTCAATATGAAGATCCCTTTCGGTCATTGAATAACTAATCAGTGCTGGTATTTTTTATACGTCAAATTGAGAGACCCACCGTAGTACTCGTCGCTGATGTAAATGTCGTTGATCAACTTCGGATAGAATCGCAAAAGACGTTTTGCTAAATCAGCGTGAATTGCCGTCGCGTTCAACATGCACAAGTGTAAAATTGTCTCGCCAACCGCTCCCCTCTCGCTGAGACACCAGCAAACTTCTCTGTACTTGCTCTTGTCTGAAGACGAAAAATGAAAATCATTCGACTCTTCTTTTTATTTTTCTCGTCGTCCCAAAGAATTTATGTTTCATCTGATATAAAAACCTATTTTATCCTCGTCGACGTCTTCCTCGCCAAGATCCTTGTCGATATCATACTCTCCGGGGTTTTCCATGGCTTTCAGTGGGGGTAGCTGAAAATCGTCGAACAAAATTCGGTCGCGTCAATGTGACTTGCGATGGTTTTTCACCCGGGAATCAAACTTTCGTACCATTTTATGCCTTCCTCTTTCCTTGTTGCGTAAAAGTACCAATTTACTTATCGGTATCCATTTTCCTTTACCCTTGTTGTACAAAAAAGGTTCAACTTTTGTTCTCATCGCGTGGTCCAGCTCTGCGAATTGCTTCGTCTGAGCTGCCCTTTTCATCATGTCGACCAGGAGGCCTCCGCCTGTCGGTAATAATTGTAAAAGATTTTCAATCCATCCGTTAAATATTGGATCTTCAAATTCGGAATCGTGAAATCGTTGGAATGTTACACTGATCGAAAGTGGTATTTCGGTGTCCGTACAGATAATTGATACTTCGCTGGAATTCGCGTAAGTGGAACTGAATATTAATCATTCTATAGGCAGCTAGTGGCCAAAATTATATCTCTGATGGAACTTCGGACAAATTGCGTCACTACTGCAAGCATTCCGGTCTCTAGAGTCAGACACTCGAACCGGTCAGCCATTAGCACTTCACTCGCCGATTACACGTGGATGCTTATGGCAAAGATAGATAAATAAGCGAAAACAAAAATTCAACGAACGCCAGCTTTATTTTTGGACTTCAACGCGCACAAATATCTGTAGGCCGTTTGTATCGGCGTTAGATTACCTAATTACACATGATTCGAACGGAATTAGTTATTCTATATCAGGGTATCGTGTGGCAAAAATTTTCGATTGATACTTGAATACGTGAGGCAATAAAAAAAATTAGGGAACATTTTCGAGTTTGTTCAACTTATTTATTCATCTTTTTCTACATACATCGGAACACGTTTACCTTTAAGATCGACCAACTTATATAACAAGATCGACGATGTATCCGTCTGTTTTTTTACACCACTTGTCACGTTGCTCTCGGTGTTGCCCATTGTTTCTTATTTTGTTGGATTATTTATTGATTTTTTTTCGATGTGTGAGTGAAACTGTCAATTGTGGAGTGCCCCAAAGAGTGGATTGCAGTTTTATGAAACTGACATCACCGTCCTAACAATATTCGTTGTCATGGCAAAGCTTGGCTATCGATTATACCCAGACTTAACGCTACGCTAAGTCCTGACTAATTTTAAATAATCGTTTAGTGGTCAGTTCATGGTTTTGAACACGATTATCGAGCAATAAGCGGTTGTTCAATTCCGCAGCGCATCAATTGTCAGCGCATACTAATTGTAAGTTATTCAAGAATTCATGAATGGAACCCACTGAATATTGATATCTCTCATTTGGTGTAATTTTATTCGACTCATCGATGGTTATCAGCTCACTCAAGATTGTTTTTAAGAAGTAGATCGATTTTCCTTCTTTTTTTTTTTAGTATCTTGTGACTTCTCGCGCAAGACCAAGACAAGGATTATCGGATTTCGTGAAAAAAAGGAAACCAATGAAGAACCCCATCAAATTACAATCAATCGACATTTCGTAGGTCACGAATTCTCATTCGGGTATTAGAATTACACTCCCGAAGCCAATTAAATGACAAAAAAAATGTGCATCGTTGATAGTTTCTTACGTTCGTTAAGCTGGCAAATTGAGTCGTCCTTTAAACTAACAAGATTGCCCTTGCTGAAAAGCGAGCAAGTCAGCTACTTCGAGCTATACCGCTTATACCGAACTCTTGTAGAATGAAAAAAAATGTTACGTATATAAAAACATATAGGTGTTTCGTTTTTGCTTTTTTTCGATGTCTGGTACCAGCGAACATTCTCATATACAGAAACTGCTACTACATGCAACGAGTATTGGTCAAGTGGTACGAGATACACGCATTATACATTATGTATAGTTGGCGTAACGTAACGGCTCATACTGGACAGTTTGTGGGCTTGGCACGATATGATGATGTCACAGATGTAAGTCCGATCAATTGTGACGCTGGAAACGGGTGATAACGCTGACCATGATGATGATGTTACGTGGGGGAAAACGATGACACCTGCAAAGAATGGATGAACGAGTCGAGACGAACGATCATGTTTTTATCATAAATGTCACGACGGTAACTGGAAGCGAATCAAAGTCGTGACCACCGACGGTATATGAGAAAAAACAAAAAAAACCATCGCCATCGGAGTAGCCCAAATGCCAGATGCGCACTAATTAGTATCTCTCGACATCCGACAAATGGACGAAAATTAACCGATGTCTATGGTCTTTTAGTGGGTAATAGATGTCACCGACGTGAGTAAAAAAACGAAGCGTCCATGTGTTCGGCTTATCTATTACGATGATTAATTACGTATAATGTCCGCGTTTTGATTTTATGGATCCTCTTGAATCACCCGACCCCGCAGGCGAGTTGACAGTTTGTCGATTGAATATGTACCTACCTATCTCCGATCATTTGGTAGTTTAATCGCGATTCGAAGCGGTCGCAACATTTTTATTGCAAGTTTTTACGAGCCGATTTTATCATTTATATACGATATGATGTCATTGCGCATGAAATGAAATTGAAACCGTGCTACCGAAAGACCGTTAACCCTGCGAGACTGTATCATACCCATATAAATACTTAATAATGTCAAAAGAATTTAACAACTCCGAGCCATATTATGATTAATGCGATACGCCCCGGTCCCAATAGGTCACAATACTCCTCCTATACCTTCTACGGATGGTGAAAAAAAAAAAAAAAAAATAACAAATAATTGCGAAAGTTTGTTAACCTGGCGTCAGAGCACCAGACTGGATTATCTTTTGTAACAATTCTGTCATACTTTCAAGGATGTATGAATCGTACGAATACGTGACCGCTCGATAAGGAATAAAAAATATCAAGAACGAAATAAGAATAGAAACAAAAAAAACAACGTGCCGTGCAAATTCAAACTGATATCTGAAATTGACGGCGATGAATTCGACGACTCGTTGATTCGCTGAATAAGTTTGAGGAAAAAATGTAGTCGGAAAGAAATGTAAAAAAAAAAAATACATTTCACGGGGTCACAAGATTGCGAAATGTCACCGCAATCTTGTGAAGTTGCACAACCGTAAAGAGCTTGACCCCCATATGTTACCGACTATGGTTACCATCGTTAATCTGCATACGTCGTACATGTGTTAACGTACGAAAGAAAAAAATTATTTTCTCTCGCGACCACAGATTGTGCTTCGGAAAGTTACGTAATGGGCGTGGATGTTAAATGGGCTTTTGCCGGGCCCTCTTGCAGACCACACAGCGCGACTCCACGGATTGAATTCACTTTATAAAATCTTTAAGAAACCTGGTCGGAAAATATATTCAGGCGTACGAACTTGGATTTATTTAAACTGGTCCTCGACTACGAATTTACGAAAGCTCGATTGCGCCTTCGAAAAAAATCGACACATCCGCGTTCGAAATTCGAACGATTAAAATCGACGAGCGACAAATCGATCGTTCGATAATAACTTTATTTAAATTCTCCCTCTTTCTGCAGCAGTCTTCGAATTTACTCGCTTTGGCGGTTCACGCGTTATACCAAAAAATAAAAGACAAAAATGAATAAACAAAACTCTGGTCACGAATAAAGTACAGTTCGAAACGCGAAAATGATCGGTAATGAAGTTCACACTGTGAGTCCAACTTGAATACAACACTCGAATAAGTTTTAAAAAAAAAGAATGTTTTTCTTGTTTTGTGCCACTGAGAAATGACCGCAGATATTTTTTTCTTTCTTTCTTTGCTTTAATTAAAAAATCGGATTTTTGAATGTTGAATAATAAGTGGCGGTGAAGATTATTGCCGTGCAATTTCTTTGAACTTTTGAAGAGTATGAGAAAGACATGTAAAATCAACACTCCAGTTATTTGAACAGGTTCCTGGTGCGCATGAAGTTTATTTTAACGAGTTTGTTTTTTCATATTCTGATCAGCCTCCGCGTCTGCAGATAATTTCATGGTCCTGAGATTTCTCTTTTTTTTCCTTTCAGCGTCCAAAGAAATCGCGATGAGCTTTCGTATCGGGCGACGAAAAGGAAGTAGATTATATCAAACAAAAAAAAAAAAATGAATCGACAAAAATCGCTGGGGGTATAACTCCAAAATATATCAGCTTCGGCAAAAATTAGTGAATTATGATACCCGGCAATCAGTCTATACGGCCGGCCTCATGTGGAGAACAAATAAACGAATCCCTACAACCGCGTGATATAGTTAGACAGTTTAAGTGATGCGGATTCAAAAATAGCTAAGACATTCTGGAGAATATCGGCCATTCGTTGACCTAAGGGAGTGTTGAATTGCACACGTTCTGCAAAGTTTTATTTATAGATCCTAAAAACACAATTAATCTTGGCCAAAATTTTAAACGTTACGCGAACGCTCGCGCGTCTCGGTTTCTTTTTTTTCGACTTTTTTCTTTTATTTTCCCAGTTAATTCAGCACAATTTTTGCTACACACCGTCGTGTCTTGCCGTACGTGAGCGATCATCTCATCGACATTTGTAATGTTGGATTTTATTAAAACACGCTCAATCATCATCTTTCAAAGCATGTTATAATTGTACGCGGAAGTTATCCGCATCGGATGATTATTTCATCGGTTAACTATGCGAACGAATTATTATCAGCCCGCTACAGACGCGCACGTTTCGTACGAACGTATGAATATACACACCTATACCTATACGGGAGTAAAAATTTATTGTACTTATGCAATTCAACGCAGACATCTGTTCGGCATGCTAATCATATTATGTCGTAAAATTAACACCGTGTAGTCCGCATAATTTATAAAAATAACTTTCGGCGTGCAAAAAATTTTAGACTTCACGTAGAGCTTTCGAATTGGAACTGCAGCGATAGTTTTATCTGATCAGAAGAGGAAAAAACGATGCAAGAATACAAAGAACAAAACGTAAAACTCAATCAATTAACGGTCGAAGATTAACGCCGGTTAGATAGTTCTAATCAACTATAATTTGAATAATGATTATCGTCATTATATCTCAGGGTCATCGGGATTAATAATTTCACAGAGCAAGAGATTACGCGGTAATTGAATGACGTAAATATTTTGTACAGTTGATTGATAATTATTTGCAATAATTTTTGATAATTCAGGTGCGTGAGTAGTCGATTTTCAGCGACAGAGATAAAATGTATTTTCAGATAAAATATGTTCATTAAAAAGCGGTAAATTTCGTCCGTCGCTCCGGATCGTTCGGGTATAATAATTCTCAAGTGATTTATCGATAGGTTATTAATAATAATATTTCACGCGTGTCACCCTCTGAAAATTTGCTTGGCTTTAAAAATTTAGTATATATATGCACGCTCGAATTCGTCCCTATTGAATGATGGTCAATTTATTTAGTGAGCTGTGTAATGGCCCCAACGTCTGTAATGGACCCTGCATTTTGATTGGTGACAAATAACGACTGCGTACCAAAAAAGAACTACGAATGAGATGAGAAAAAATATAAATTAATTCATAACAAGATTACAATAAAGGACACTGCGGGGCATCTGCAGGAGTCTTTCAATGAAATTGACACAGATTGATTGCTGAAGCCGAACGAAACGAAACAGAAAATTTTTCTCGGTCTCGGCCGCGAAGAGCGATGACGTCAGTTGCGACGGTAATCCAATCGTCGGGCCCAAGGCCCTTAGACATCGCGTATTGGTGTATGAAAAAAAGGGCCCTCGCCACGCGTGAGAATTAGGTGCGGTTCCAAAAATACAAAAATTTCCGCACCTCGACACGTCATGAAGTTGGCCGAATAAAATATTGCAAAATATTCGAAACCAGTTGTATTCGGACAGTATACTATAAAGATTTATTCCATACTCTTCGGAGCTATAAATTTTATAATGAGCGCGGAATGGATGCTGCGATATAAATAAGTCACCTTCGAAATTAGACGACAAAGAGAAACGATCCAACGGCCGCTAAATATTTTAATAAACGTTAATCACGTCTTTGTTTTTTTCCAGGGGTTGTGCGGTAAAAAAAATATTTTTGTTCGTCTATAATTAACTCAGCGAATGAGGGTTCGGTTTTTTTTAATCTACACGGTAAAAATTGATCCACCGTCGCGAAGTGAATCGAAAATAAAATCCGCGGTTGAGTAATAAATGAACCACCATAACGACGCGATTTATGATAATCAATTTCGATTCGGAAGCGAATAGCTATCGATCAATGGACCGAAAATATTCACGGATACAAGCATTGATTTCATTCGTCGTTAAATTTGTGGCCCGTAATTTTTCCTCAATTTCACATCATTATATTTCACACGCATGTTGAGAGTTCTGTTTTTATTAATCTACGAATTTTTCTGCCCCACAAAACGAGAAATTGGTAATAACTTGATTTATTTTATAGATAGATGAATTCAACTTGTGAATTCGGATTCCAGAGATCAAAATACATCATAATAGCATATAAAACGGAATATTACCCCGTTGGATATTTTTGATTTTTGGGCCAAAAATTAAGTATTTTAAAAATCGATCGTATGACACTTTTCTTACGTATTTTGACCTCAGGAATCCAAATCTGGAAGAAAAATTGATCTATCTCTAAAATTGACCGAGTTATTGCCAATTTTCAGCTTTTTGGGGTCAAAAATAAAAAATTGATTTTTTAGTCTATATTAATGCAATTTGAGCTCAGGAATCCGAATCTAGGAGAAAAATTGATCTATCTGCAAAAATGACCGAGTTATTCCCATTTTTTCGCGATTTTGGGCATAAATTTGAGGATATCTCGAAGGGAAAAAATCGTAGCTCAATTTGGACAACGGATTCGTGTTCCTGAGGTCAAAATACGTAAGAAAAGTGTCATACGATCAATTTTAAAAAATAAAAATTTTCGACCAAAATTTGAAAAAATCGTAAGGGGTACCCTTTGGAAAAATCTCAAAATTTGGCCAAAAATTTTTATTTTTAAAAATTGATCGTATGGCACTTTTCTTATGTATTTTGACCTCAGGAACACGAATCCGTTGTCCAAATTGAGCTACAAATTGTTCTCATCGAGATATCCTTGATTTTCCAGTTTTTAAGCCGATGAATTGGCAATAACTCGATCAATTTCATAAATAGATCAATTTGGCTATCAAATTCAAATTCCTGAGATCGAAATACATGTGAATATTATAAGTATACCCCAATTAGAAAAAAAGACGAATTCCGGCTCCAATTTTTAGAAAAATTTCAGGCTATAAACTTGGCGTTCTTTTGGCTTGGTAATTCTCGATTCAATGAAAAAACCATGAATCGTAGGATTTGGCTGACGTATTTGAAAAATTGGATATTGCCCTCTCAGCCAATCAGCAATCGAACAAAATGTCAACACCGTTGAGCGGTAAGGCTCACTCATTTTGTAAAGTCCATTCGGCCCACAAGCAAAATCCAAAGATCGAGTTCCGATTGGTCAATAACTTTTTAGAACAGGAAACATCTTTTAATGGGTATATTTATTATTCAACAAGATTATTTACGATTTTATTCAAGCGGGACGGAGAATAACGGATTCATCGTATGCGATCGCGTGAAACTTTGCGCGTCTAAAAGAGAAATTCACACATGTGTAATCACGAACGTATTTATCTGTCCATAATAGATCGAGTATAATATACAAAATTACAAAGGGGCGAATGGTATCCACGATACGTACACTGCACGTGGCACCGACTCAGGGACTCTCATGGTACTCATGGCGAACGTAATTTTGTTGCGACAAAAACCGTCAAAAGATTCGATCCTCATAAAGCACACATAGTCTGAATACGATATATGGTGAACAGATGTGCCCATTGTCAGCGTCTTATAGAAGTCGCTTACAATAAAGAAACAAACGCCATGACCTCCTAGTGTAGATCTTGAGAGTAAGGTCAGGCCAGGTCAACTTTCAAAGCGAAAAGCTCGCCAGACGTTGTATTTTTTCCAGATTTGATTTGGAAGGTATTTAATTTGAAAGAACGGTTTCAAATACTGCGGCCAACAGGTTATTAAATTTGGAACACCTCGTAGAAGGTGTCCGTCATCTCATTCATTAATCTAGTATAGTTTTCTTTTACTCAATCTTCTTTTTTTCTCGTTTTTTAGTTTCTTGCTTTGCTCGGGATCCTCTAGCGTAACTAACGAATCTGCTCCAGATATACCACATTTCATTTGGTACGTAGGTACGATATTTATGATGTGAGGAAGAGTTTTATGCCGTAACTCGCTCTCGCGTCGTACGTCACGTAATACTTACTCGTGTTACTATTTTTGAGAATTTGTTCACCTGATTCGAGCTACATGGTTAAATTTTACGACAGCAGGAACACCTCGAACTTCTAGGATCACCGCCAGGTATGGATTTCGAAAATTTGCGAGCTTACCATTCCCGGTGCAATTTATCAGACCATTAAGAGAGATATTACTTACAATTAGTTACTGTTAAATTGAAGATTACTTCGAAATTTTCTAAAATAGTACAGAATAGCGAGTGCAGGCGGCTTGAAATTGCGAACTTTTAAGTACGTGTGGATCGTGGGAGTAACAATTAATTTGATTTTTAGTGAATTCGACCTCTAGATGTCTGGAGCGATGAGCGAAGAGCAGAGTAACTTTCCTCTTTCTATGATATCAGCGCGGTTAAAAAGTGTTCCATGGCGCCTGAGGTTCTCCATAAAAAGGACAGGAAACCCCTTTTAATTGAAATTGATATAAACTTCCGGGATTAATTAACGCGAATCCGCAAGAAGGATCGTTTCTCAGAAGCTGAGGTTGTGCATTAATTAACATCTCAGTGCCAAACCGCAAGCAATCCTCGGTTCAGATTAAATCGTCTTATAAATTACAGGACTTTCGACCATGTATGGTGAATAGCTTTAACTCGGAGGTCGGTGCAACTTTTCCGCCACTAAGCGATACAAATTTCATTCCTTTCTTGACACCTCCGTTTCCGAAGTGTGAAAATGAATGAGATTGAGAAGGCTTCGGCCAAGAACGTTTTTATGAATCTTTCGTTTCGGCAAAAAGAACAAGTTTCGTCTTCCAATATGTCTCGTGCGGATATATCCGAGAATTAATAATGTACATCGTCTTTGGTGGGCACATGATGAAGATTGGCGGGATATTAATCTATAGTCAAATATCACGCGTGTCAGCTTGGGTTTGCATTTCATTTAAATTTCAATTATTTGTAATAATATTTACAATTGTGAGTCACGGTGGGTTCAGTTTATCTGAAATATCAATTCCACCCAACTATCTCAATGTCAAATTAATTCTTCAGTTTCATCGAAATAATTATTTTAATTAGGTCCTTTTTAGCCACTCCAACGGTTCGATGACGCGATCGGGTCATCGATGACCTCTGCATTATTGGGAATTCGATCCTATAAACGTGTCTTCTGGCTCGTCGTACATAATCTTCTGACCTAACATTGGATACTGTCACGTTTCCTCTTAATGTGCACCATAATAATCAACGTGGTGCCACTTGACACTACGAGAAACTTTGTTATCGCACTTAGCTCCCACTGATTGTGCGCTTCTCAACAGGTATAACGTTTCTCTTCGTGATTACTTTCAACTACGACCGAGTACCTGAAGTTCCGAAGATCGGAGCGAATTCGGTGGACGTTTACCCATTTCTTCTCGATTTTTATCTTTTTATCTCTTCTTTTTTTTTTTAAATACTTTTTGCCGCTTTATGGTGTAAATTGTTCTTCAAACGACTTTTTTGCATTAATTACGCTGCGGAGGTTCGCATCGTATTTTTATCCGCAAGCGTGCCAAGATTACCTCACCATACCTTATAATTCTCGAGTCAATATTCAGATCTCGTTGCGGTAAGGATGAAATTATTGTAGGAAAGTTTTCGATCGACTTAATGCGTCGACGTAACACGATTTACATACCACGAATTGGTTGACCAAATTTTTTTTAAATTCACCTCGAAAAATGATGAATTTTTTTCAGGTGTCCGTATAGATCAGTTCGTCTTAACTTGAACAACCTGTTGCATTCGACTGCAGTTGAGTGAAGATGGAAAGTGTAGTGGTGAGAAAAAAACGACTTCCTCGAGGATGAAAGTTGAGTATTTCGGAGCTTGCGTGTTTGAAGGAAGTTGGAAAGGACCGCGGACGAAGAGAAAAACGGAGGGAGTTTCGAATCGGAGGTGTAAAGTAAAGCAACGTGATTGCGTAGGTATAGATTGCTTAAACGACTCGCGGAGTCGAGTCATTCGTTCGTTCGGTTCGGAGTCGCGAGTAGCCAAAGTCAAATCGTAATAGCGCAGCGATACGGTTGCGGTTCGTTTGGACGCAGTGAGGCGCGCGCTTTCAAGCGGCCAGCAACGATCCTTCGAAAACTTTTGAAAACTTCGCTAGCTCCAGATAAACCGAGTCCTCGGATTCTGTGATCTCACTAATCGAAGAAATTTGTGCGTTTTAGCTCACCACGTGATATCGGCTGTATTTCAACCGAGCTGATATATTTAGGAATTTTTATACGCGAATCATTGAAAACCGATAAGCCTTCTTTTTTTCCCAAAAGAAAAAAAGGAACTCTTTCCGAACGAGATTCTTCTGTGAAGAAGATATCCGACACAACGAATCGAAATGTGAGTAAAAAAAAAAAAAATTCAATTCGAGATCTTGTCTCATCATTTGTGAATTTTTATCTCAAAAATTGGGATTCATTTTCTGAACTATTGAAAAATAGGGAGACCAGCTCTTATCTGAATAATTTTTTTACCATTCGTTCCAATTTTTTTGATTCATAATAATAATATAGATATTTTATTTATTTTTTTTTTTGGATTGTGTAATTAGATTAATGAGAAGTTGTTTGCGACCGTTATCTTTCACCTAATTTCAAAAACCGATAACTCTTCAGCCCCGCTAAATTAATCTGGGATTGAACTATTCAATTTTCCATCCGGCATTGAAATGAATTACATGCGTACACGAAAAAGGGCGCGAATTTTCAAGATCGGCATACGCATAGTTGTTTTGCCTTTCATTGCTCGGTTCTTATCAATGATATCATATCAAAAATTGTACACATTCGCAAGGTATAATGAACTCGTATGTTCAATGACTTGAAAAACCACTTGAGTCGCGAACCGCGTAATATACGAGATAACGCGTCCAACGAATCATTGACATCTGAAAATAACGAATTTGAAATTAACGAACAAAACTGATGGTAGTAAAAAATTCGTAATACCAAAAGCATTTTGAGGGCAGCGCTTGGAACAGGTCATTTCATACCGCAAGGAGGGGGCCCTACGGGAGAAAAAAACGTGGGTGTTGGGAAAAAAAAAAATGGATTAGGCGGGAAAAATCTTACGACTTGGATTCCGAGCTCGGAATACCTGTGTCGAATATAAGATAACAAATAACACACCGTTTGGGTCTTGGGACCAGAATCTGTGGTAATAAATCCGATGGCCTTCCGAGTCATATAAAGTCTCGAAGTCGTAACTTTGGGCCTCGGGAATTCGCCTGGGAATTTCGTACGAGGGATGAAACATAAAGAACAGAAAGGAATCGAAAATGATTCGATAATCAGCCGGAGACGAGAGAATATGTTTTTCCTTTTACGGTTTATCATTCGCCGTATCGCGTTGAAAATAGATTTTTCAGAATCCCATGAAAGAAGACTGGGTTGGTTCTACGAAGCGATATCAAAGTTTCGCATAAATGTTTCGGCACAATAGTAAAATTGATATTCATGAGATTCTTCTGCGTCTCTTAAATCTCGATACGAAACAAACAAATAAATAAAAGACGCTGCCGAAATTCTTATGGTTGAAAAATTTGAATCAATACTTTGACTTTTACAGCCGGCTCTGTGGTAACCAACTAAACGTTCGTGACACGTTCGTTTAAAATATTTATAAGAACGTGATTAAAATCTAACGATATCATAACAAAGGTTACATAGCTAGTCGTTGACAGAAGCACAAGTTGAGCAATCCGCCTCATTTCATGACGTAATCCATAGAGACAAGCCCTATAAATCTCAGGGTGACTATGCATCATAAACTGCCTATACCATAGAATGTTGTCCTAGAAATACTACACCACCATTACGATTACCACCACCGCTTGTAATGTTATAAAAATGCAACAAGTTGCACACGTATCGCGTGTCGTCGATTATTCTAATATAATCGGATTTCGAATCATCCCATCATCCTGAATCCCCGCATACTCCTTCGCTGAATTATTTCTCCACATTATCACCCGCATGCCGCACATGCTCGACTCTATAAATTTTCAGAGCATCATCGTTTCGTTGATAATAAATTTAGTATTCAACGTAGAAGTGAGCGATCAACGACCGTGTACAATAAATAATTGAACCGATATATTAACTGAACGTTAAATGAATAAATAATCAACTTAATAGCGAGCGAGTAAATGTACATGAGAACATATAGCAGTACGCCACCGGTCGCCTTGAATCTTTTATTTTATTGCAGGGATAGTAAGATTATGGACATACCAGAGTGGTCACAGAAACTTAGATTTACATTCTAAGAAAAAATTCTGCGGGATGTTTGTCCTTTCGGTACAATAGCGGCGGGTAGTTCGCGGATTGTATATCAATAACCGCTGATTATGGTGAATAATAGAGTGTTCTTGACCGATTTATCGTTCGATTCATTAACAACGAGTTTTCACGTGACCTTATCATCGGTATTATTGTACTCGGAATATTCAAGCGTTCGATTCCAAGTGATATGTTGTTGGCAAGAAACGTTGTACGATATCGGCTTCCAAATGACTCGATTAGAGTGGCGTTTGTGGCGGGTTCAATTAGACAGAGTGTGAATTACATAATTTTTCTATCGCCGGGTTACATTCACACCTCAGATAATTATGCTATCGTGTTATATACGAATTCCTGTTTCGCCGGAAACGGCGTCCTTCCGACGAGGACGCCGTTGATGAGAATTTTTCGATTCGACCGTCGCTCGCGAAAATTACTCAGGATGAAGATAGGAGGAAAAGATCGTACGATTTAAAGGCGTGAGGTGTCCCTTCATTCCACAATTCAGCCTCTGTCAACGAAACAAATTGTCGTATCGCGTAACAGAATTGTTCTGCGAATGAATTCTAGAGTTGATTAATAACACATGTATGTACGCGTACGACTATCGCTACTCTGCGGTCGTACGGATCGGACAAATTTCACTATCAAGAAACCACACGCGCTCATACGTATCACAATGAATTTGCACAGTGGCCAATTTCAGCGGGGCGCATCTGTCCGAGTCAGAGTTGTACGGGTGAAAAATATGTGAAGCACAGCTTTGCCGTACTACAGTGGAAATACAATATGCGATAAACGTGGATAAATCGCTGGGCGTCATATGAAAGTAATTGAGCAGAAGTTGCCTCCGGCGAGGTTTGAAATGAAAAAAAAAGCACAAATTTCGGTCGATTGTATCTAATTTGTTTATTTTTCTTTCACGCGTCGTCACGGTTTATCTCGTCGCGGACGTAGCGTTATCCATTCACTTGTTCGTGACCAACGTGGCGCTAACCGTGACATAGAAAATTTCTTAAGTAAACTTGAAACCGTCGCTTGTCGCTGCTCTTTTGGAACGTTGAATGAAACAGACTCGAGAAGATGCCGCGTTCTGAAAATATCTAAATACGAATCTATGAATAACTGGAAGCTTTGCTATTCCCGTAATTCTCATTGTTAGTCACCCTGAGATGCAGGTGTGCATATCATAGGAATCTGACGTAAATCATGTTCGAGTGCATACGATACCTTGGAAATGCAAATTGATTTTATTCCGATAGCTCGCGAGATTCAGAAAAAAAAAGATAGAAATATTTGCCTCCGATTAGCAGATGCGATTAAAATACAACACGTGGGATATTTATCGCGATGATAATAATCCGTTTTAATCGCAGGCTTAGTTGGCTAAAAATAGCATCATGTAAATAGTTGTAAGATAAATTAATCTTTAGCCAGCCTAGTTTTGTTATACATGTATACCAATTCGCGAAATTACATGTTAACGAAACGGGACGCACTCTCGCCGCGGTGCAACGCGTGTGGTATTATATTGTACTTTACGATGTGTACCTAAAACACACACGTTACGTATATACATTGGGGTTAAATAAATGACCCAGTTTACAACAACGAATTTGTCTTCCTTATGTATACTTATTTCAATTGGCCAGGCGTCAATGGCTTCAAAGAATCGCTGCTGTTTTTACACGTCTCTCCGAACGACGACTTAAAGTTGCAGCAATTACCAAACGTCATCGCTGATCCCATAAATTGTAAAAAAAATCTGATCTATAAACGCTCCATATTCATGTGTGAACGTTCGACTGCAAAAAACGAACGACGATGTGACCTTGTGAAAATTGCCCAAGAACATCATCCAGGTAAAACGAGAAAATGAACGAACGATTTTCCAGTCTAGTACATTCCATTATAAGATTACAATTTATAATGTATCAACTACATTGCAAATTCAAACGGGGATCCAACCCCTTCCGGAATGAGATGATGCATTCTTTCTGCTTCTACTGTCGGATTAAAAAAAAAAAAGATAGTGTGTTGAAAAATCTTCGATATCGTGAATTTTTTTGTTAATAAATTCATTTTTTTTTTTTGACTCTGGACTCTGGGTAATCAATGATTCTCCAATTGAACTCAATCGTAAGAGCTGCCTCATAAATAATTACCATACAAGCCCTACGAATTTCAACGACTCTGTTGAATAAACAAAAAAATTCTCCACGAACCGCGTGAAATTCTAATTAAAATCAACGAGATTTGAACGACAAATAAACAGGCCTGGAACGTATAAAAGCTCATAAAATTTTAGTTAATAATCCGAAGGTCGTTAAACGTAGTTTAACGAATTAGGAAATAACGCAATTCTACAGTTTTTTCCTCATTTTTTTTTAGTCGTTAAGTAAAAATCCACTTCGCACAGTTATTTTGTTATAAATCTCAATAAGACCGTTGAAAATGATACAACTGCCAGCTATGTAGGGCTGTCCTACGAAAGTACAGAGAACTTAACTTTGGCAAGACAATCGCGATCTTTTGCCAAGTCGCTTAGCTATGGCTGAGCCTAGTTAAATTATAAGTACGTGAGCATCTCATAGAGACCTCGGTTATTAGTCAGACTCTTCTTAGCACACACGCGCCTATTTCTAGTGCTCGTCGAATTGCTCCCCGTTTCAGCTGTGATTCAACGAATAATTTTTCTCCCGTTTCTTTTGCAGATGCTTTTCTCTCTGCTCTTTACATAGATCAGGCGTATGGAACAATCGCACCACAAATATCTTGGCGCGATCATCTCCCAATGCGTTAGGCGTACTTTCAACTTTGTCGAGAAAAATGAGAGAAAAGAAAAAATACAGACATAGATAAAGCAAGCTTAAAAATTTCAGTCAAATAACAATGTCGTAACATGAGATAGAAAAGAAAAAAGTAACTAAAACTGACCGCTGTTGAGTGTTTTTTTTTCCCCCTTTTTTATCGCTCAGAAGCGAGGCTTTTTTAACGTGATACGAATGGCAAGTGGTACGTGTCTTAAGAAATTCGGTCGATTTGCGGAAACTCTGATATAATGAATCGTAGGATATTTAGGTAGTTCGCAGCTGTTTTGAGAATAGATAATAAATAATAAAAGTTTAGATTCTAATTTGAGAGGCCTATACCGGATCTTCGAGAAGGAGTGCGCAGGGAAACGGAGTAACAAATCGATCGAAACGATTCTGATATATTACAACAGTTTCCGTCAAACTGGATATTACAATTACCGCGGCGATCCAAGAATAACCATAGCGCAAGATTGAAAAAGCCTAGGTGATCGGTCACACCTTGTCAAAAGCACGTGCTAAGTTACCAAAAATAACTTTTCCTATACCGCGCACGATTCTCGCGACTCGTGTCAAAGCGAAACTTCAATAGAGTACGCGGCTATTATAGCTCCGGTTTGCACACACCGTGTACGCGTAACCAGGAAATTGGACCGATACTAAAAATAATTAATTGATTTGCGAATCTGAATTCCTGCCTATTTTTATAGACGAGAATATCGATACGTTCTCGCGGGCATTTAACGAACGCGGAAACAGGTGGTCGATTTATCCTCTAGTTTTCCGGGACCCATCCGGCTGTGAAACGAGGATTATTTATTTGGATTCTAACGCTGAATAAATTAACACGTTCAATTCAGATAAAAATTGTACGCAATAAATTTTCAAACCGATTGGGTCAGCAATAACTCGAGTTCTGATATCTTCTTGAAAAGAAAATGAAATGTATAAATTTCTACATTAAAATCCCTCAAAAATTCTTTCGTTCGAAACGAACCGGTCAATTGTATCGTTCGCATACAGTACGCTTGTCATGCTTCAAAATTTGCGTATTGCGATCTGATTGGATGATAAATCGATCGTTCGTTATTGCCATTTCAAAGCTCGTTAAAAAAGGAGGTGCCGATGTCAAGAGATCAATCGGGAAATGTTTTTTTTTTTCGTATTAAATTAAAAAAAAATTACTTCATTGCATTCCGGTCCAGCAGCTGCAGACATTAATGGTAACAAATTACTTCGCCAATTGCAAAGTCAATTAGCTAATTACACTCTCCCTATTCGAAATCAGACTTGTGAGATACGTGAAATGAAACGAAAAAAAATTGTTTTTTTTAGATCAAAAACGAATTGAAAATTCTCGGAACTCATGTGTCGTAGATTCATAGACTGTGATGAGTAAAATACTGAGATAAGGTAGCAGCGTTGTAGACAGATAACGTTACAACGTAATCGAGAGATAACAAATCGATAATTATACTATATTCCATATCATTTTACGCAGGTACTTAGGACGTTGTTGAAGTAGCCGTTTTATCGAATGAAAAATGAAATCAGATGAATTTTCGGGTCTTTTTTTTTATCACATCACAAATTATCGTAGAATATATATGGGTCATGTTTGATATTTTCAGATAAGCGATGCCGCGTGATTTATATATAAACCTAAACTATAAATGTGCTTACTGATAATTACGAAATTATCAACATTTTAGCCTTATAAAATTATTTTTGCCATTATCGTTACTATAGCTGATATAATATGTTAATCAAATTTTATTTTCTAGTGCAAAATCACCGAGTCTACTGATCGGTTGATCGAACAGTTGAATTATTCTCACAGATTATTTCTAGTTTGTTGCCTATGAACTGGTAGGTGGTAAAACGCGATGAATTAAAATAATTATCATAAAATTCTCCCGCTTTTCCGGCGCCAAAAAATATCCAAGTACGTCAAGATAATAATTGTATTGTAACACGTGTACGATGACTTGAAAATAAAATTACGCGGGTACGGATATCTCCGAAATGAGAGTACATTTATGATATGAATTTGGAGTAATCCCTTATGAAGAAAACTATCTTTTTTCGAAAACTAGACAGAAAAAAAACCAAACGATAATCGCAAATTTATAAATATTTTATAAGCCACGCTTGTCGCGTACTCGCTATACTATTCATACGTGCGAATATGCCACACATCATTTATATTATAGGTAAAATAGGTTGTATACAAATATCTGCATATTCATACATACCGTATCCTGTAACGTGTTATTAAAAACTGGGGCGTTTTGACCGTTGGATAATTTTAGAGGCAAGGCCTAAATTCGCGAATTTCACTCCTCCGTGAAAAAAGGGAAAAAAAAAAAACTGACGTGAAGAAAACAGCGAAATAAGATTTCGGCAGAGCAGGCGATCTGATTTTCGTCCTAAATAGCGGAGAAGATGTTAACTCGGTGTGTATTCAAGTTGACA
Source organism: Athalia rosae (assembly GCF_917208135.1). Classification (NCBI taxonomy): domain Eukaryota; kingdom Metazoa; phylum Arthropoda; class Insecta; order Hymenoptera; family Athaliidae; genus Athalia; species Athalia rosae. The sequence continues at coordinate 6,540,687 of NC_064027.1, read as the reverse complement.
GGTCAAACGGTGTAACGGTATGCACATCTGCCAGACCTTGGACGAGTTCTAAATTCTCTGTGTTCAACTAAAGTTAGGCATGTGACATAATAGCGAGAGTAGCGGTAGAGAGTTAAACAGCCTAGAAAATTAAAATAAGATAAGTACGCTCGCGGGGTAAGAAATCACAGATTACGTTAAAATAATGTTATGTACAAGGCGCGATTCTTGACGTTTTTTGGAAACATTCCATCCGTAGAGATTTTTTCTTTTTTTCTTCAATTTTTTTCATTTACTTGTTCACTTTTTTCATACGCCTCCTTATCATGTGTGGAGTAATTAGAATTACGCTCCTATAATTTATATGCCCGATTCGCATTAGGGTTGAACGAGATAGCGATAACGCAAATCGGGACAACTTTTAACAACGCTGTATCGCAGTGAAGGCGAAATGAAAAACACGGGATGGAAATAAAAAATTTTCGAACGCTCGTATCACGACCGAGACAATATTAAAAAAAAAATAGGAAAAAGAGAAAATCTACGTAAAGATCCGTAATCTATCAATGAATGATCGTGTTCTTAGAACGAGTCATGAATGAGTCGCCGCGAGCGACGTAAGACGATGAAATAAAATACATAGGTGTAAATGCTCCTCTGATGTTACGACGGTACCGCAATCATCTGTGCATGTTGTTGTCGGGTAATTTGCATACGGACAATACCTAATTGTTGTACGCGTGTCACACGTGTACGTTTAGATGAGACCGTAATTATCGGACTAATTGTAATGGTTATTTCTGTAGATTCGGTTATACAATTGCACGTTTACAGTTGGAGCTGTATAGGATTAGCTCTTGGTTATTCTTACACCGAGAAATCATTTGTCAAAATACAAATAGAAATGAGCGCAACTTTGATAATTGCTTTTGTTGAAAGAAATAATTGAATTGCCTCTGTAATGGTGTACGCGTTAGGAATCTCGTCGATCGCTCATTTTCATCATAATTCTGGCTGAATAATGCATTTCACATTCTTGGCACAATGGCAAATTATAAGCGGCAATGAGGCAAACTCAAATGAGTGTATTCGTGAGTTGGACTTTATATTTATAGGTTTTTACATTTTCGGTATATTCCTGTAACGAAATTAAAAATACATCGCGGATCAACGATGGTATTTTTAAGCTGCCCTGATTTATTTTCGCGATATCTCCTTCCTTTTTGGATCTTCTCTTTGTAAACATGACACACTCTTGATCGCGTTGAATTGCATGAAATTTAAGAAAAAAATAATAAAAACAATCATGGTCGTACAAGAAGTGGATCTGAAAATAGCCGGAAATGTGCCAAGGTATTTGTTATAGGGCGCGGCTTTTACGATTCCTCACGTCGCAACATCGATGATTTCATCGAAATAATCAGGGCGAATGATTCCCAGGCATTCCTAAAAAAAATATATTCATGCAAACCTTGCCCGAAATACTTCGAATGGCTGTAAGGTCTTCGAGTCTCTGAAACTGCAACTTTCTAGGTGGTTCATGATTTTATTTTGCTACCTTATCCGATATTCGGGGAAAAGATAACGGCGCGAAGAAGCAAATAAGATAAATTAATACTTAAAAAAGGAAATGCTCAACTCGAATTAAAATCTACTTTCCAGGTTACGGAGCAAAAACGACTTCCCGTTGGGGATGGCTGTGGGGTTTTTCGTTGTCACTTTCCTCCTCACTTACGCACATGGAGTTTCCAATTATTACGGTTTACCAGACGGCCCATACTGTAGGGGTAGGTATCCAGCTTTGAGATGCTGCGATGGCCGTCAAGACGAGTGCAGTGCGCCAATCCTCGATTCTGTTTGCTACTGCGATGATTTTTGTAACCGAACACGATCTGACGATTGTTGCCCGGATTATTGGTCCCATTGTAAGGGCATCAATATCGACGAAGGCCCGGGTGAAATAAGACGTGAGTAATTATTTCGAATATTTTATTCGTCAATTTGTCTTTGGATGGTGCACTTTTTTAATTTCCATGTTCGCTTTTCTTCGTCGCAGAGTGTCATTTCAAAAACGCCTACTACAATGACGGTCAGACGACGATGGACAACTGCAATGAATGGTACACTATTTGAAATTGATAATAACATCATGTTAGCGAAAATAACGCGATCGACGAATAAAACGATATCCTTTTTTTCTTTACCAAACTGCAGCAAATGTACCAACGTTAACGAGCGCGCGGAAATGCTTTGCGAGACGAATCGTTGCTTGATCGAACCCGATGTGATCGAAAGTGTGAATCTCCCGAGCTCAAGACTCGGATGGCGGGCTGGAAATTATTCAGATTTCTATGGAAGGACACTCGCTGAAGGGGTCTTGCTCAAATTGGGAACTCTGAACCCGTCAAACTCGGTGGGTCGAAGATTCGCTGAATAAACAACAAACCTAGGAAACAAAAGAGAAAAAGTCCTTGCAGCAATAAGGAGCAATAACATATATTTTAGGTGACCAACATGCTCCCGGTCCTTCGGTTCTACGACCCCAATCAACTTCCGAGGGAGTTCAATGCCGAAGAACGCTGGAAGGATCTCATCTCCGGAATCACGGACCAGGGCTGGTGCGGCGCTTCATGGGCCATTTCTACGGTTGACGTTGCTTCCGATCGCTACGCTATTATGAGCATGGGTCGCGAAGCCGTCCAGCTATCAGCTCAGCATTTACTATCCTGTAACAATAGGGGACAACAAGGATGCAAGGGTGGTTATCTAGACAAAGCCTGGCTCTTCACCAGGAAATGGGGGTGAGGATATTTTACCTGTAGATACGAACGATCGTACAGCGTCACGATTGTCAAACGGCAATTGATTCAGTTGAAAATGAAATTTTTATTCTAATATTGGAAATTAGTTTGGTCGACGAGGACTGTTACCCATGGTTGGGAGGTACGAACGGGAAATGCCGACTTCCAAAAAAATCGACCCTCGCTGCAGCCCGATGCCGAATCCCGACAGTTCCGGCAAGAAAATCATTCTACAAAGTATCGCCTGCCTATCGTTTGGGCAACGAGACGGACATAATGTACGAAATTCTTACCTCTGGCCCAGTTCAAGGTAAAAAATGATGAGGCGATGATTCTGTGATGCATATTTGTTCTTCGAATTCCGAGTTTGAAAATATTTTTATAACCAATTTCAATTTCTCTGCAGCCACGATGAAAGTCTACGAAGATTTCTTCGTTTACAAAACTGGTGTGTACAAACACTCCAGACTCGCAGAATCTCAACGCACTGGTTATCACTCTGTAAGAATAGTTGGATGGGGTGAAGAACTCTCCGAATATGGACCGCCGGTCAAATACTGGGTAAATACCCGCGTACAATAAATAATGAAAACAATGTTTAGCTGGCCTGTTTGCGTAAAATGGAAATCTCATCGTGTATTTTTGATATTCTAGGTGGTAGCCAACTCCTGGGGTCACGAATGGGGTGAAAACGGATTCTTCAGGATCTTACGAGGTGTTAACGAGTGTGAAATCGAAACCTTCGTTTTGGCGGCTTGGGCCAAAACAGTGATGAAGCTTTAAAGTGTCTCAATATTTTTTCAATGCCTATTCTTGAATAAAAAAAATTATGAAAAAAGAACAAAAAAGAAAAACAAACCATACAGACAAGATTCGCGTATCACCGTTGTATTTATTAGCACACTACTAATAACTATCGACAGTTTTTAATTATAAAATATAATAATAATTACAATAAAACCAACTGTATTGAGTATGCATGTTACCACGTACATATTATTATGATATGAAAATAATTCTATGCTATTATATTATTAATAATTTTTATTTTAATATAATATATATTTTTACAAACAGGCTATTCTGCTAGTGCTGTGCCTTGGTCACTCATGTAAATTACGTCATGATATTGATTTAGCTATAAATTATTTAATAAAAAAAATATTCGAAGTAATCATAATCACTAACAGACGGTTCGAAATTCATGTTTCATTTCTTCATTCAACGTGAAACCTATTTCAAATAATTCGCGGGGGGTGAAATATCAACGTTAAGCGTTGAAGTACATCATTTTTCCTGTAGATGTCAGCCCCTAACAAATCTTGAGATGTGATATTGTACGCACACACCATAAAGAAGTCGTATAAACCGGACGTGCGTAAACTGTTTATGTCGGCCTTCAATTATCTCACCCTCGTGTGGTTATGTGGAAGACGTCCTCGAGACCATGGATCTCTAACGATCGAGGTTTTGTAAAAATTGTACAATTACTTTTTTTTTTTTTTTGATATCGTCAATGAATATTCAAAACTTCGAGTGAACTCAGGTGAGCCAATATCTTCTGAAATTATAATTTACTTAATTCATCCGCAATATACCGCAAAATCATTGCAAATACCTCGTAAACATATGACAAGCGCAACACGCAGCCACAGTTGATTTGATCGTTGACAGAAGCTGTGTGGAACGATATGTACGTACGTTGTATGTATACGATTTATCTGCCTACGTTTCATGAAACATGCACACGCACGAGAAGTCATATCGAAATTACGCCGGTAATATTCTGACTACGCGTTAAAATAATATAAGGTTCCATTATCTGTCGCACTTAATGATTGTCAGTATTTAGATAAGAATGTGTACAACATAATGTGTTACTTAATTTTTCTTTTCACACGTGCAGTATCGCAGGTACTCGGCGCCAAGTCATACCTGCTCATAATTGAAGAAGAACAACAAAGGAATTAGAAGAAGAGAAAAAACCAACAATGGCACTTCAAACGAAGCCCAGCGATAGCACCGGTAAGATCCTAATCCAATATATTATATTTGTGCAAATTCAATTTACTGGACGACGGTTAGCGAGGAAAGGTTTCTCTTTTCATAATCAGCTATCGCAGCAAGAACTTCTTTGTACGTGCATGCTACTAATTGTAAGCTATACACCTGCTGAGGGATCAACGGAATATCTCGATTTGATCTTTGGCCGTAGAAGATTAAGCGAATTTCTATCTATAAACAAAAACAAGCGCGTAGATAGTCAGAATTTATAAGCAATCGGTGGTTGATTTATGGCCCGAGGGATCCGTGGAATTTGAGCACTCGGGTATGTATACCTGAACGAGATCGGTCTAGGATTCAGTCTGCAGCCTCGAGGATCCAAACCCTCGTAATACAGGGCGTTTTGAATTTTTAAATTCGCTTCTTTCGCTGTTTTGTACCTGAACCTTCCGCGAAACTTTGAACAATGTATACCCTCCTTGGTATACCTGAGACCCATGACCCTTCCTCGGCAATGCTAACCCAGAGTTTGAATAACTTTATTCGCGATTCTGTTCCCCGGTAAAAGACAAGATTTTTTTCCTTTATTTTTAGAGATGAACGAAAAATCCCCATTTCAGATCGTCATTGTAGAAAGTTGGCTCATTGTTACACGTGCACTGTAGCTATAACGTCTGGTTCGCATAGAATTAGAAATGAGCGTAGAATAAATTATTCGATCATACCGATCGATAAACCAACGAACTCGCGCACATATTTTTCGTTGAAATCGTGTCAGCCTACGCTAACAAAACGCAATTACAATTGCGAACATAAATAAGACTATCGGTATATATAACAAATAATAACTGGTAAAAAATTTATAGTCTTCCATTTAGTGCGTAGCCGTGACCGAGTAAAATTACGAGGTCGTAAACGTGTCGAATTGTTCGAACCGAAGCAAGTAAATATTGTAGATTATAATCGTATAAGCAAAACGCGAATCGGTGAACGATGTTCGGTTACATGTAGGGTAGAAATATTTCCGCCATAGTTCCCTGTAATATTCCATGGTCGTCGCGAATTCATACACGTTGTAAGTTTCCGAGATATCTATCAGCGTGATTATTACCACAGTCGTAGTAACCCTCTGTGACGCCGTAAGCAAGTGTTCCTATGACGAGAACGGCGTAAGTATGATATATTAATGCGAATTTGTTACGTACATACGCTGCCGTATGAAGCGTGTAATACGACGTAAGAAAGAAAATCAGTAAAGTATTGTAATTTCGAGATTATAATTCGATAAAAAAATGATTGAATCTACTCGTATGATACGCTTTGTTTGTTTGTATTTCGCTAGGGTTGGGGGGGTAAAGTAAACACATATCGTATTTCCAATATCTCTTATACCGGATCAGTATTGAAATCACGTGATCTGCACGGTATTTCGTTGTTATTCTCATACGCGGAAATGGTTTCCGTCTGGATTTAAGGGTGGGTTTGAGGGGGCGGGTCACCGGTCGAGTCAGAATCGCAAGATATGAACAAAAGCCAGTCTCGAAGAGTAAATTTTTTCGGTGAGCTTTCGCATGGCTTTATGTCGCGTCGTCCGTTTTTCATCTCTCTCATATACGCCGCAAGCTCTGAATTCTCCGTCTTCCTCGCTCGTTTTCCCCACTCTTAACTGGTCGTATCTCTCCCACACTCTTCATCCTCGTTCGTTTCATTCCCGAGGTCGGTACCTCCGTCTTTATCTTGCCCGTATTGATCCATCCGTACCCCGAATCCAGTTTACCTCGTCACAGCAGCTTCGCGAAATGCGACATGGTGGGGAGACGCGATGCACAGTGCCGGTTGGTCACCACGTTGCCAGTCGAGACACTCGCCTGAAAATTTCCAAATTGGCCAGTGGTCATTAACTAGTAAATGTTCAGTGTTAGATGAATTATTTGATCATCGATAAAACCACCGCTGCACCTCGCTCCAGTTTTGTCATCATTTGACGACCCTGGCCGGTGGTGAGTTCTTCAATTTTTTTCACTTTTCATACTCTCCTTTCATGCCCAAGTTCTACTGTTTCGAAGATCGCGTTTTCTTTGTTTTCGAAACATTTACACCCACTCTTGATTCAGCTTTCATTCAAAAAAGCTTTTGTTCAATTTTATCCCCGGTTGAAAATCCGCTTACTATATTCCCCGACAATGCGCGTCCCGAACTTTCGAGAAGTTGTTATGCATACCAGGTGAAGAAAGCTTTGGATGGAAATTCAGGAACATGTCAGAACTGAGTGTAATAAAAAACGCGTGGTGAGCCCAAACGTCGTCGGTTATCTCCGCATTGTTTGTGTTATGATTTTAATTGAAGATTTAGTTGGCAATAAACACGCGTTATTCATAATTACGTGTTATACATTTTATTACATGGTACACGTTTTATCTGTAACAACGATAAAGCTGAACTTCAAATCTCTAGACCCCCGAATAACAAAGACACACTTAGGAAATTTAGTTGGAAAATAAAAGAAATCTTCAACTGAAATTATCAAATAAAATCAAAGAATGTAGGATGTGGAAAGCCATACTTGGACATAAGAACAATATATGAATCTTCAAGAAAGATTCACGATGTTTATTAGATCGAAGAAGCCACAAATAATAGGTCAACTATCGTCTTGTCATCCATACGTCTTACTCTTCTAATTATAAGTTAATCAAATTTTTTGTAATTAGAGCAGTAGACCGTACAGTCTGAGGCCGCAGTCTGAAACATGAGTTCGATAAAATGACCCCGTACGAACGTACTGCATGTGCGAGTAGATAACTCGACTGGACCAGTTCTTTTGCTTCAATTCTTCCGTTCACGCACATCCTGTATACATATAAGTATGCGAGGAGCAGTGTGGCTGCGATTCAAGATTTTCTCATCAATCGTTACGCACCAGGTACTCGATTGGCCAAGTAAATTCACAAAGTCTAGCTCGAGATAATGTGACATTAACAATCGCTGAACTGTGAACGACGTGACACAATAAAGACATTTTTTTTTTCTTCGCGTTTACATTTCGCAGTATTATCAGCCACGTGTCTTTCCGTGAGTTACGTAAAGGGGATCATCTTCATCCGCTACATGTACAGTGTACACTTATATACATGTAAATTATACATGCGTTGTATGGGTTTACTCGATAAACATAGCCCCGATTATACCTAGTACATCATTTGGAATCCGAAACCCTCATTCACGATACGTCTACTATATGCGTACGTTTGATTTGCAATTTATGCATTTTTTCTACTACCAGCTTTCGGGTTGGAAAATATAGTTGGAATCACAGCATTGTAAAATGTACAAATTTTGACGTAGAAGGGCGACAAATAATTACCTAACTCGAAAATCTATCTACTCCAATTTCATTATCATGCATCAACACGCATATGGGTGATTTGTTCTCACATCCATTTAGATACTCGCATAATATTGTGGTAGAGAAAACCTAAACAGAAACCATTATCAGATAAATATTATAATAGCGTATGTGCACCTACTACCGCGAGTCGGTTCGAGTAAATGTTTAACGACGATGAAGATGAGTAGTTTACTTTTGGAGGCATGATAAAACAGCAGGTTCTACGGAGAGAATTTAATACATCATATCGTCAAAAGTAAAACGTAACCAGTTTTTCGTATACGGTGGCAGAGCTGCTCCATGAGTGAGTCATGCACATTGAGTATAACCGATTGTGAGTACGTTGATTTTCTTAACCGGATTAGATATGCCTACTTGCCGAGAAGAATCTTCGTCTAATTTTACGTGGGCGCGATTCTCCCGCTCCCAGATTCTTCGAACCCCCCTCGAAGAGTAAATGACGAGGGAACAGGTGAATAATAGATACGTTATACTATCGCCCTACTCGGGGGCACGTGGTTTATATTTATACGTGAAATATGCTTCGAAACGAACAGAGAGAGAGAAAAAATTCCTTTTTTTTGCTCCCATGGTCGGTTTTTGCGATTCCTCTCTCTATTCGAGCGGACGTTATAAGGTGTACCACGTACGTACGTACGTGCGAACGTTCGTCCGAAAATTTCTAGGTCTAACACGTGCTCCGTCTTAAAACCCGAACAATCTAGTATACCCAGAAGAGTATTTATTTTTGGTTTCGCAATTCATGTTGTAAAATACTTCGTTCCATTTTCGATGCACGAACGTGTCGCGCAGGGATGTTGAAAATATTTGAAACCATCCAGATTTCGCCCAGTTTCACTATTCTCAAATAATGAAACAATTTCGACGCCTACTCGAAACTCTTGGGGAAGTTCTTCGGGAATTCATGCGATTTTATCCCAAAGAGAATTCAAGTCCGATTACATTCGTTGGCTGCACTTGAGGAATGGGAAAAAAAAAACTCTGGTATATACGGAGGTAAAAAAATCCACAGCGTTTCCATGGAAGAGATTTTGACGTTTAAAGATACTGACGTATAGCGAGAGAGGATCAACGGACCACCTCCGCAGTATTATTATAATATAAAAACAAAAACGGAAACTCTCGTCGTCACGGATTTTATTTTTTATCTGCGGTTTCAGCGGAGAGACAGGTGTCGAGTTTATCGCATGTACGCTCGATTATTTACTCGTGATATTTCTATCGTAATTATTATAATCGTAATATTCATATACACGGTGCGATAAATGAATAATAAAACCGAATGAAATAACCCGTCTCTCTGGTTATCGCGCCACTTTCGCAAAATCTTTTTCATCACGTTGTACTTTTTTTTTTCTCCTTCTATTCTGTGCGACGATAGTTTTTTTTTCGGTCTTTCTCTCCTACCGTAGTAACGTTGACGGAGCCAGGCGTTTCGTTCCGTGGTGGGCGCAATTCTCTCTTTTGACTATACGTACTAGAGTCGTTGTCTGGTCCATTGCTCATTCGTGTCTATGCATATCTACGTACACATATTATATACATACGTCTATATATACCTATACATCTCATTTATGTACGTTCCCCCAACTCTGTATCACACCTATATGTACACGACGGTCACAATACCCTTGAAGAAATCGCGTCGTCGGCATTTCAGCTGCAAATGTCGTTGCCAAGCCCATTATAGAGTCACTGACCGCATTTACGATAGACTTCGAGATGGTATGTATACGCATACGTATATGCGCGATCTTTGTGCAACTCGTGCCAATTGGTTCGCGTTTGATTACGCTCTATCTCCCGACCACATGCGACTCGCACCCTTTTTTCTATGCATCGCGCAGTCTGCGTCTGATCCTTTTGTCCCAAACGGTTTTTTTCTGCTAACCCGCAAACTATATATAATACGAACATTTTTCCATCGCTACGTGACTCTCGTGAACGTTGTATCCTATCTGAGTACCGTAGCATAGGAGGAAGGAAGAATTTGATGCAACGAGACGTAATTTTTCGCAGACTTATATCCGGTTTTAAAATCGGTTTCAGCCGTATCAGATGTACAGAGTACCTACGTGCCTAATTGAACGAAATATTACCGGTGCCTCCGTCCGTACACAATAGCCACACATTGTGATATGTTTGACGATTCGTCGTGAACGTTGAATAAATGTCATCGTTATAAGTGAGTTCGTATTCGGATGGGACGTTCATAAATGACGAGAAGAATTGAGCCGTCTAACCGCTGTACACGTTCCGGGTTAATGATTGGGATTTATCTTATGTACCGTGTAATATTTGCCGAACGTGTGCGATCTGTGTGTATGTACGATTTATGAGTGCGATTGTACCCGGCTTTTACCGGTCGAATTTTCTGAATTTCTGGACAAGCACATTTATCACACGATATTATAGTGTGTGCTCGATAGGAACTTCCGTACATACCTGTATACCGATAACTGTACGGTATACCTATTCAACATCGTGCGTGATCATCGCGTCATTTTTTTAAATAGGAAACAATACACCGGTTAATAATTGAGCTATGGTATAACTACGTGACGATACGGAACGGATAATTGAACTCACCTATACTGTAATCAACCGCGAGTCAAGTGTATGATGTATGAACTTGCCTTACATCAACGTATAAATTAAGATCTAGTTTTCATCGCCGTGTGACGAGATGGAAACCAAGATCAAAGAAATTCGAGATCGCAAATTATATACTATATTTATACGTATGCTCTGATCTAGATCTAGATAGATTTTAATTAGAGATACCCGTTTCGTTCGGTGTTTCTAAACTAATCTATGCATATCACTTCGAGTGCCTCTCGATATGATATTATATTTTCGGTGATCGATTGAATTATTTTTCACCGTTATTATATTGTAGTACATCAGCTACACGTATATATACCTATATGCGTCTAGTTAGTCTACGGAACGCGTCTGTTGGAGATTGTTAGTGACGCGGGTTCGGCGAGACGAATTGGCAGCTAAAGAGATCTTAATGCTGTACATTCACGAATAGTACAGCTATACATATCATACAAACGTCAAGAGAGATCAATTTGGTAGATCATTGATGTTAATTAAAGCTGGTCTAATTGCCCTAATTTATTGGGAATTGATTCACCATGTACACTGTTGGTACCTTTCGAAGACCACTTTTTTTATCGTTCTTATTTTGCTTGCCGTTCGTATCATAGACACGAGTGCAAATAGATTTGAGTATACGTTAAATACCGCATATACGGAGGATCACGAGATCGCACTATAGGAACTTATTGTTGGCCGATATCCAAAATAACGTTTTACGTCGTTGTTGGGGGTGGTCGGATCTAAATTTTAAGAAAATTTAGATAGCCGCATGGGATCTTGTACTAAAATATCCGATATAATAGCTCTTAAGACCAGACAGCACCTGGGCGATGTTATTCAAGTTGGAAGACAAAAATCCTTGAGTCAAATTGTATCTACAGATAATGTAGAACAGAAGACTTCGAACGAGAATAATAGGTAAGTATATTATGTATTTTGCGCTACGTGGCCGGCACCGTGGACATTGCATTTATATGTTAGGTATATATTATATGAATCTATTTTCCAAGCCACACAGTTGGTTTCACACCTCGTAAAGACGTTCGGGAATCTGTCGACGCTGGAAGAAACCTTGTGTAACTTGTATGATATATTTATTTGATTTAAAATCAACGATTTGACCACGCGTGATTTTTTTATGTTCCTTACGGTCGAGGTTATTCACTGCCTACATTTTCATCTTTGTGTAAAAATTATACGTTCGCGCTCTGTAACAAGTTTATTGATTCAGTGAAAATTATTTTTGCAACCACTGGCCTTTTTAGTTTCAACTTTATCAAGGTTACCGTCAGTTAGCTCAACGAATCAATTAGGATAGCTATACAATAATTCGCTCAGGAGTTATACATCTACTGCGTATGTTTTATATTCTCATGTCGCGTCGCCGATGAAATTATTTGATTTTTTTGTTCTTTCCACTTTTCATCTACATTATCATATAAAACGCGAATCCAAAATTCAAAATTGGGACAAATTGAAGGGATTACTCCTTTGGATTTTTTGGGTCAAAAGATCTAAAATAGCCACGTTTTCACTAATGCTTGTCTAATAAAAATTGATCTCAACAGAAGCTATCTTGTCACAATATAATATTTTTCGACAGTCGCGAATAATCGTATCGCTTTTGCATATAGGTATAATCGAATAATAAAGTGAAGTGAAGAACTATTGATTCGAGGAGTCTCATTGATTTTGTTCCTATTGAATCGTGCAGTATTGTTTACGAGCTCGGTTACGACAAAAGTATGTAAAGTACCATCGTTAAACTATGAGTATAAAATACATTTAATCACATTTCTATTCTAACCATTACGGATACCGCGGTACGGATAAAAACTCGATGGTTACATACAGGCGAGGTCGTTACTTTAGTCACACCGCGATGTTTTCCAACATCGCAGAGTGAAAAAGATAGTTTCAACAAATAAAAATTGAAAAAAACAATACGGAAGTACGTATCTTATCCGAATGATCTACTACCAATTTGCGCGTATCTATTTATCCGTAAAATATTCACGTTATACATGTATGCATCAAGTGGGTAAAAAGGGATAAGTTTTTTTCGCTCGTCGGTGGAGGCTTCGCTTTTTTGTTCATTTTTTCTCTTTTGCTTTGAGCGAACCATTCGTTGCGTGAAGAACACGAGCAGCTTATATTATCCCAGCCAGACAATCGCAACTCCTTTGAGAATCGGAATATTCCCAGCTTTTCTTTTTTTCATTCCCTTCTCCCTCCTTTTTGTTAGAATTTATTACCTGATCGCGCTCTGCTGTATATTATATTGATATAAAAACAATGATCCAGGGATAACCTTTCGTGACAGTGGCATTGTGACGGTCAAGAGAAGCCATTCGCCTTAACCTTCCGTTGACATTGAGGGGCGCGAGCAGACCATCAAGCGCGAATTGCTGTACCTACGCTCGCGCGGCCTTCGCATCCTCAACATTGAATGAAACGAGACGACATTCTACTTCAAGTCCTTATGTTGAAATATTCCCGAAAAAATGCGAGTAAAATATGCTGCTGACCGTTTAATCGTTATTGATGCATAAATTAGACAACCCATCTTTCTGTTCTTTCTTTTTCAACAAGTAACCAAATTGGGTCACAACCGTTAGTTATCAGTTCGTCGTCGTCGATTGGAGTAAATATATGTCGTTTAGAAGACGTAATTATCTGAACTCGAGCAATTTCGATCTCTTATCATTATTGTGTGGAGAGTGGCAATCAAATTTTTGTTGCAACGTATCTCTATATATGATCTTGAACGCTTTTGATAACGACTCTACGTCGGGCTCATAGTACGTAACGATATACGTCGAAAGGAAGTTGCCACCTTTTTATTTTATCTACACGCGTTCAGCTGCCGCGCGATTTTAAAATGACGATTTGTCTGATGACCGGCGAAAAATTAACAACGCTCTACGAACGATAAAATGAAAGAACATACCAACGCGTTTGGCCGTATCTTCAGCGGACATTTATTGACGGTTCTATAGAAGTAACAGCGTGCGAGACGAAAAAAAGCACAATTCTTTACTGCAGTATAAAATAGAAAAATGCTACTTTACCAGTGATAAAGATTTCTATGAGCGTTATCAGCAACAAACAGCTCTTGTATATCACTGGACGTGTAGAAACCGTGGGGGTGGTTTTTTTTTTTTAATTATTTTTGATTTTTTGGTTGACCAAGCATGAACTTTGAACATCATTCAACTGTCATCAAAGACTTGAAAAGGTTACCGAGAGTATAGCCGTATCCCCAGCGAATCCAAAGCCTGATTAACTATCGTCAAAGCTTATAGGTGATTATCTGAATGCATATTAGGTAATAAATGTATGAAAAAATTTTGTCATAAAGTAAAATTTAGGGTACAGAAATTTTACTCCAAAGCGAACCAATGAACATTACAAAAAAGAAAAAAGGAAAACGAAATTTACGCCGACCTACAGATTAAGCGTATCCTATATTATATAGGTATCAGCGATAGCGAAATAAGTCTTGTGGCCTAATGAAATGATTTAACAGACGCAAAAAAAATATTCGCAGCAATGTGATGACAATAATAATAACCGTTATTTGATGTCGTAAAGTTCCCATCGGTTCGTTGATCTCTCATTAATATTTTATCGCATCTTTATTTTTATCGTAATTATTATATCGTAATTTAAGCGTGCGCCGATTAGTCTTGTAAAAGATGTGCGCTAATTATGAGTTACATAGACATATATCTGAGCCGAGCATGTACATACGTACGCACGTTATCAACCTTCTGACATTGATATAAATCTATAGTCTGTGGAGTCCGCCACCTGCGAATTTTTTCCCCTCCTCGCAAGTTTTCATATGTATATTACTGGTAGTTAGCGAGGGTACCTGCGTCACTCAACATTCAACAGTTGTGCCATTCGCGTTAGATAATGTATTACTTGATACAAGATTCAAAATTATAACGTGCAAATGAACTGGTGGCTGACTTATATCATTTATGGTTCATCCAACCATTTTCTTATATGAGAATATTATTTATTCATTATTCAAATTTATTAATCTTATTGCATACAGAGCAGTCGTTCTCGATAAGAAAACTGTTCTTATAGTTTGTAAGTTTGAAGGAATTTCACATCGGAATTTATACCGGATTGCGATATAAGGTAAAGTGGGAAAACCTTTCGAATCCATTTTATTCAAATTCATTAGATCGAACAAACTATTGAAAATCGATGATTCCTCACATTGAACGCACGAAAAATGTCTGTGGAAAATATAAATGCGTCAATATTATACATGCTGTATACATATAACTTCATTTGTGCGGTATATCAATGCGGTGATATGAAGTTAATGTACATTCGCAATTTTACATTTCACTTAAAATTTTGCACGCTCAAATTAGAAAGTCGCTCGACAGAGTCGCTCGAGTACAGAACATGAACAGATAGAGTAATTTATTGCGAATTTGATTGACCGAATTGAAGAGTAGCAAATGCAATTATTCATGGATATTATGATCCCAGCATATTTTCTCAGAGAAAAACGAATTTCTCAATGAACGATGAAATACTTTATGTGGATCAATTTTCTAAGACTAGGACTTCATACATGTATACAGAAAATATTAAAATAAATCAAACAACTGAGTTCATTGTGATTTTCATTATTTACTGACAATCAAATGAACAATCGATTTAACTACATCTGTTAAGTGTAATTATGAAGTATGGCTTCTCTGGAAACCGATCTGTGCTCACAATCAGGCACTATAGAAACATCAATGCCATGCCTATTATTATTTACCAGCATACATATGTGATCCACATCCTACATTTATTGCTTCAAGCCACTATTCATACTTCTCAAGGACTTCCATATCTCTGGCCCACTGAGAACAGTTGCAAACATATAACACTTGCAATGCACACAAAATTTTTAGTGAAAGTTGCAAGCACCTTGTCATTTTGCAAAGCAAAGTTAGCATCATTGATTGTGGTCACTTAGTATGCCTAGAAAGCCGCTCTAAAGTACCTGTCTCCAAAAATATTGATCTTCTCATGTCACTCGTTCATACTTGTCATAGGAAATAAAAGTATACCATTGAAATTAATTGGGTGAAGGACTTTTTTTTCAAGCAATGAGCTTATCATACCGCCAAAACTACTACACACTTACAGTCACGCTATGATATAGGTGTACTGCTAAAGGTTTTTATCTTTATGACTGAACAGTATTCTTATAATATAATATAAAATAATCGAGAGAAAACTATCTTTGTCAAGAGAATAGTTGATAACAAATCAGCATCCACTGTCTTAGCTTACACGTTGTCGAGGAAATTCTCAGTGGTCATATGTGAAATTGTTTATTTGTATGAGGCACAACCAGATGGCTAATTAGTAACTTTTGGAGACCATAATCTGAATATCCAGTCCCAATCATTCGAATCAAATTAATTTACTAAAAACCGTATAAATATTAAAAAAGAGTAAGGAGCAGTGATTAAAAATTTTTTGGATTGCTTTATTGATTGCTCACGTGTTTTTTAGTAATGACGTTCTTTTTAGATCTAATATTTTGGATGCTAAAAATAAATTATCTAATCTGGTAGTACGCAGTGTCACGCATATTAGATAATGTATAAATACTCGTCATATGTAGCTAAATATTTGATCTTTTCATTTTGCAGAGGAGCTGTCGTGGCAGGGTACTCTAGATCCACAACTCACACCAGAAGCTACCTTTTTAAAACCGAAATTGAAATCAAAACTTAACGACAAGATGGTTTCCTCAGTTTTGGTGAATGCAGACTCAGAGAACCTCAATGACTCTGTACTGGAACTACAAGACGAGCGTCACCCACAACTGACGCTTGCTTCTCTGAATATGATGCGAAAGAATAGACACTTTTGCGACGTTGTCCTACATGTAAGTTCAGTCAGTTACATCAAAACCGCTCAACCACCACATCAGTATTGTTTTGTGCCATCACTCCAAGTTCTTGTTCTGTCTGGTCTTTAAAATCATAGGCCAATCCTAGGCGCAGTCCGGCTGACGTATGACCTGAAAAATGTTGCTACTCTGTTGATTATAGGTTTAATCACCTTAAAATTTTAGCTAATTCAGTATCAACATCATTTTCACTATTCCTGTAGGTACTTCCTCAGTAGTTAACGAAGCATTATTTGTTGGTTTCAGGGAGCATGGTATCTAAAATGTTTTTGTTCATTGCAAACATTTAATATTCAAATCATCTTTTTCATAGATATCAACTAAAGCATGGGGAAAAATCTCAAGCTTTGTTTCAAAATAGACTAGAACAACTCATCAAACCTATGGTCAACTAGCGAGTAGCAAAAGTTACCAATTGAATGTTAAATTTCTTAGAATCCAATCAATAAATGAATCGTTGAATTGCATAAAGATAATGGCTTACCATTTTTCTATATAATTGTTCATAAATTTAATCAAAGAAAAGTGGATTAAATAACACATTAGACTCTGCAAAGAGCCCACCGGTAACTCGGACGCAGTTCTGCCACCAACTAGGTATTTGAGAACGCTTCGTTTAACTTTAATTTAAACTTGTTAATACGTGAGCCCTTTGGAGTTAACGCGACTGTGTTTTTGGCTTGGTTTTGGCATTACCATTTGTGGTTGGGTGACACACTAGGGCCGTGTATTGCCCTCTGCAGGTCGGCAGTACGGAAGTGCATGGACACAGAGCTGTACTTGCGGCAGCATCTCCACATCTATTTGAACTCTTCAGCGCTGATAATCAAGGGAATAAGGAACCTAGAGTGACATACAAATTGAATGGCGGGTTCGATAAGATTGCCTTGCAGAAACTGGTCGACTATGCCTATACATCTAGGTAAGCAAACTTATTTTGTTCCCTTGATTTCTGTTAAAGAGCATTTTTTACCACGTAATTTCTCATGTCATGTGTAATTACCTAATCAATAGATTCATTGTTTTGGAAAAAATCGGTGAGTATGTAACTCATTTGTTTTCCTTTATCATTTTTAACTCAGAATAGTTGGAACTCTGATTTTTACGTGTATTCGTACACTGTGCAACCCTCACTGACTATGCTTTGATCCATTTGAGATCATTTTGATTAGCCGTGAAGCATCTTAATTATTCTCTCCTATATCTCACATTTTCAGGCTTGAGATATTACCATCGCAAGTCAAATCAGTCTACTTGGCAGCATGGCATTTGAAAATGGAGAGAATTTCGGCTCAGTGTGCAGCTCATCTATTGCATTCCTTAACACCTGATTCCTGCCTAGAAGTACGGGCATTACCAGGAATAACGCAAAATGAAAACTTTTCCAAACAAGTCGACGCTTATATCAGAGATCACGTGAGTAAAAATAAAAAAAACACATGTCACATCATACTAAGTGATCATGAGAACCGCCAGACCCTGTATGAGATAGGTAAAATGTAAATTTGACGCCCTTGTTGTCCTCTGAAGTTGCGGTGAATTTATTTTTCAAGAAACTTGAATAAGATTTTCAATATGTTTTACTATACTTTAGTTCCAAGCTGTCTGCAGCAGTCCTACATTGTTGTCATTGCCATGTGTGAAAATTGAAGTCTTACATCAAACCGTCCAAGAGATGTCTTTGGTAAATGGAACGAGCCTCTGTCACCTAGTATTGGACTGGGTCAAACGATCGCTATCAGATTCGACGAGCTTGACCATGGATCATCTCATGCAGAAAACATATCTGCTTTATCTTGCTCTGGACAATAGCCTTCAAGATTGCACTGATTTGCCATCTGGTGACGTCAGCGATACAGATATTGTTCAAGACTATAAAAAGCTTTCACTCAAATCTCACGCACAATCGAAGGGGCGCCGAAAGGGTCCATTGCAGCCAGCCAGGCCCAGAGTACTTATATACTCAAGGGATATTGGGGAGCGTATCGAATCAGAATTGGAACCTGACTGGAATCTCATTGGAGCAAGTAAAGTTGGAGGTAGGTGAATCAATCTTGTTTTCCGTTTCTCCACCAAATCAGCAGTAGTTAGTAATTAGCATCAATATTGTGCCAAATCATTGAGATTTGAAATTAAAGGAATAAAAGTTCATTTATGAAATGTGTAATTAGGAAATCATTTGAAGCAACTATTTTCTGAAGGGTAAGCTGTTAATTTTTTTTACCCCATACGTGGTAGTATCCAGAATACCGATGCAATTCCATAATCATGTTCACATTATAAAATGTTTCGTTTTTCTTTTGTCACTTTCCAGAACATGCATTTCTGGCGATTGTTACTTTGGATGGAAGGCTAACTACGCTATCGGTTCAACTACGACTAAACACCCCAACCACACCATCTCCATTGGCAACACCTGAAGTCGTAGCTTCGCAAAATAATGCCGCAAGCGAGCCTGAATTGTATTGTGCTCTCCCAACAATGAAGGCAGGAAAATGTGCTGTTGGATGCGCAAATTTAAATGACACATTGTTGGTGTGTGGCGGATATGACAGAGTTGAATGCTTGAAGACTGTGGATCAATATTTGCCAGCATCAAATACCTGGCAGGTTTTGGCAGGAATGAGGGAAGCCAGAGGAAGATTTGGAATAGCTGTTGTTAACGGACGAGTTTATGCAATTGGTGGATCAAACGGTTCTACCGAACTTGCCACAGTTGAAGTCCTAAATCCTGAAGCTGGATGGAAATGGTCTGCTGTTGCCAATCTTCCGTTAGCTCGATCCAATTCCGGAGTCTGTGCTTTGAGAAGCAAGATATATTGCATCGGGGGATGGAATGGGCAGGTAAATTGAAATCAAAATAGAAGAGCACGCTCGAGCAGCAAAGACTGATAGTATAAATTTCAGAGTAATATTTTGACCTTCTTTTCTAATGAGAACGTTGATCCCGACAGGCTGGCATTAAGCAGTGCGACGTGTTCGACCCCGAAAGTGGTAAATGGTCAAGCATCAAGCCATTGAGAACTGGAAGATATCAGGCAGGTGTCTGCGCGTATCAAGACCGTGTTTACGCAGTGGGAGGCTGTGATGCTTGGAACTGTCTAAATTCTATAGAAATATATAATCCTGAGGAGGACACGTGGACTGTAGGGCCTCCCCTCATATCTGCACGTCGAGGCTGTGGTCTGGCAGTCTTTCGCGGTCGTCTTTACGCCGTTGGAGGATCCTCCGGAACTCACAGTCTCACAACCACCGAGATCTACGATCCTGAAGAGCAAGCTTGGGGACCAGGTCCTAGCATGGCTACACCCAGAGCTAATGTAGCTGTTGCTGTTGTCGGAGACAGGTGTGTGACTTTCTTTAAATTGATGTACACCTCGAGTTTCATAATATATAAATGGATGTGATGAATATCTGCGAAATTTTTTCTATTTGTAGATTATATGCTGTTGGTGGCTTCTCTGGTAAAAACTTCTTGAACTCGATTGAATACCTGGATGCCAATAGTAACGAATGGACAACATTTGTACCAAAGTCTGATGGTATAAATACACCTGCAAGCTCACTACAGAGCAGCTTTTCTGATCCAAATTTGAATGCTACTGAAAAAAACATGATGAATGTAAGTACATCGAGCAGTACAAGTGACTCGAGTATTGTCAGTGAAAAACATAATTCTGTCCATGGAACGGGAATGGAATCCATGTCTAATTTCGAGAAGCAGCAGATCAAAACTTTCGACACCAACATAAATCTTGTTGCTGAGGTAAAGGATGTCGATGAATCCAAGAAGCTTTCGAATGGGGTGAATAACGGGACTGCTAAGAGCAATGGAACAGAAAGTAATGGCACCCACAAAAATTCGGAAGTCATTGTTGCAGAAAATATTATTGAAGCTAAGATAATGCCGCATATTTCAAGAAATGGGTCTGCAGAAAATGGTAATGCAAGTGCGAGTAATGGTACAAATGATCAGGAAATTATCACGGCTGATGTTGCCAGAAATAATGGATCTCCATAATTCTAAAAGCATAATAATTGTTGGTTTTTAAAGTAATATGAATGAACGTGTTATAAAGAGATGTATCATTGATCATCGACATTGCATCTACAATACTATGCGGTGGACGAGCGAATGATCTAGGAGAGAACGTGACAGTTTTTTTTTTTCTATCATTATTGCTACATTTATTATTACTATTATTATTACTATTATACATAAGGAAAGTAAAATAAACCTGAAAGGAGCTATGGTAAAAAATGAGCTGAACAAATTTTAATATCCGTGCCATACAGTATGTAATACAAACCTTTGCATATGTTTTTATCAGAAATCCTGAATTTTTGCGGAAAATAATAATAAATAAAATAAAATTGGGTCCACACATGTTACGATATGTACTGTGAATTAATGATGTATTATGGATAATAGCATTTACAAAAATGAGCTCTTTATCGAAACATCACAATCAACAGCAATAATTTACCAGTCTCGGAATACCATCGAAGTATTTTTAAATTATTGATATACGTTTGTCTACTTGATTGTGAATATGAATTTGATGTTAATACCTGAAAATCACTCCTAATATTAATCGGTATCTTCAATTATACATATTATATGGGCGTTTAGTAGATACTAGACTACAATAAAAAGAAATCATTATATATATACGATACAGACATGAAAGAAAATATATTTTTGAAACAATGAAAATATCGCTACACGCCACCATAGAATACATCATGGTTACAAACTGACTTTTTTTCGACTGTTATACCAAATTAAATAATTATTGTTGTATCAACACAGTTAAAAAATGCAGAGGAAAAAAAGCAATAATAACTACAACTACACACCATACCATTAACCATAATAAAGTTGGAGAAAACCTATATACTGGAAGACTTATTATTGCTTCTCCAACCATTCAATATCTTACAATTAGATGCTTTTCAATAATGCATATTATTGGCCGTTTTTGATTTTCTTTTATTAAATTTACTATAGTACATAAATTATGCAGTCATGTATCACCAAATGCAATATGGTTTGTGACAAGTATAGGATTTATCACGTTTATTTACGTAGTTGCAAACAAATATAGCAGCGCCTTTGCAAATTGGAATATTTCAGAACCACCCAATTTCGACTCCCCATAAACTCTGTCGACAAATGTGATGGGGACTTCTCCAATCAAATAATTATATTGCCGTGCTCGTATTATCATTTCCATTTGAAAAACGTAACCCTTTGATACACAGGATTTGATCAGCTTCTCTAATATATGTTTTTTGTAAAGCCTGCAATACAAAAATTAAAATTACTGCAAATCAGTTGAGAATATGCAACACGTAGAACATGCGTCTAGTGTTTAGATATTTTTGGATACCTAAAGCTGCCGGTTAAATCGCTAGCACCAGGTCTCAATAGCATTTGTGTAAGAAAGTTTGCTCCTCTGCTGACCAACTTCCTCTTAAAGTCCCAGCCATAAACTCCGCCATTCCCAATGTATCGGGTCCCACTTACTATGTCCAAGTCTAGATATCGCTGGAGCTCAATCATTTTTGGAATGAATTTTGGCTGCAAATAAGTCTATGGTTTTTGAACTGACTTCTATCCATATGTAGTAAAGAACTCCAGAGGTGGAAGTTCAAAAACACTGTAATTACATGATGGGATAGATCAGCATCCATTATGATGATAAAATTTCCAGTGGCATGTGTTATTCCATGAATGTACGCTGTTCCTAGGCCAAGTTTCTTCTCTCTTGGCCTCAGAATAATTCTATCCTTTCCATATATCTTCTGGAGATTTTGAGCAACCTCCAATGTACCATCCGGTGAACCATCATCGATTATGATGATCTCATAGGCACTTTCACTGGAAATAATAAAGCTCGTCACAAAGTTTTGACCATTGAGATAGTTTGGGAATCATTGCCATTTATATAGAGTACAACGAATGAAAAAACGTGTGATACTCGACATGATTTTGGTGTGAATAATATGCATCCAATATAAACAAAATTAGAGAGCACTATGTATTGTTTGATTGCGGCAAGCAACAACTTTGGCTTTCAAGGTTATTATTCTCCAGTGATAAAAATACTTTACCTTCTATCCATGTATTTGACAATTAACCAAACAATAATTGGTAAGTTATCCCTCTCATTGTAAGTAGGTAGTAGAATGGAATATTTATCATTTTTTGTAAACTCAGCGAGCTCTTCACTCGTCAAACCACCTTCTCCACTCATTCTGTCAGCTGTTCCCTGTCAACTGACAGTTCCTTTCAAAACACCTGCTATTCAACGTTGATGTTAGGTTGAAAAATTAGTTAAAACTCTGTGGTTAAAACCATTGAGGAATACGTGGTTAAAATACTCCGGACCGACGTGGCAAGTCTACGAAGTGGAATACTCAATGAACATCATGCGGTACGGAAGCCCGGTGGGGACATCGAATTCTGGCGCAGCGGCGCCGTTAACTCTTGTGTCGACTTGACGTTCCTTTGAAAAATACCAAATTTACCGACAACCAGTGTTAGAGATTTCTGATTGTGGTAGTCTACGCCGTTTGGGGTTAATTTTATTGGGTCGAAGAAAGGAAGGTGTGAGAGACATTGTCAGTTGTGTCAGAGATATTTGGGTAAGACGTTACAATAAGTGTCAAGTTCTCTTTCAGCCCATTGAACTTGAATTGTGTAAACATTACACGAGAATTTATTTTGAATTCGATTGGTAAAAAATAATCACAATTGTCAAGAAGTAATTCTGAGGCATAACCTCGGTTTCATAGAAAAAAACTGATGACTAACGAAAATTCTTGCTCCTGTTTTCAGATTTGCTGATCATCAACCCCATTCAGAGATGTCGGGGGATATGAATATGAATGCTGATCAGGTGAGGTTCATTCTTATTACATGCTTAGTGCACTTTGTTTTCCTCTTCCTACGTATGCTGTGTGTCATGTTCAATGTAATTTTCAAAGCTATCGTCATAGATTGTGGCGGCCTGGTTCAAGTGTCACACGTCCAAACGTTATATTTTTTCACAAACAATCTACACTTACTAACCCACAATTTTTGTCCATATCAAGCTGAGTGAGCATGTTGAAGATAATATCGAAGATGCGATAGAGGAGGAGGAACAATCCCAAGGCGATCTGCATGCGGTACTTATTAATGTACCTATATTCGTTATAATTAGTCAATCTTCAATGTTCCACAACATCAACAAAACTTTTCAGTGGAGCTGTACTTAAACTTCTAACAATATCTTGAAGATAATTGGATAATTATTAAAAATTCAGATATAGCTGTAATACCTCTTATTCCAAGTTGAACTGTGAGCCATCTCCAGATCAGTCTGGCTGATTTTTCTGGCTGGTAATAGAAATACCTAATAGACGAGTAGTTTTATGCCTAGTGTGTTTACAGGAATCTGGTGGGCCAGTTTATGGAGGTTGCGAGGGACCAGATGCTATGTACGTCAAATTGGTAAGCAGTGATGGTCATGAATTCATAGTAAAGCGCGAACATGCTTTGATTAGTGGGACAATCAAAGCAATGTTGAGTGGCCCTGGACAGTTTGCCGAAAATGAAGCCAACGAGGTCAACTTCCGTGAAATTCCGTAAATATCGTCAAATTCAACAAATACAAATTCAAGTAAAAATTTTCCAACTAATTAATAATGAATTTCAAACTTTCTTTTAGCTCTCACGTTCTTCAGAAAGTTTGTATGTACTTCACATACAAGGTCCGTTATACGAACAGCAGTACAGAAATACCTGAATTTCCAATAGCGCCTGAGATTGCATTGGAACTACTTATGGCTGGCAATTTCTTAGATTGTTAGACAGGGTTGATGATAACTGAATCAAAAAGTGCCGGGGAAACATCCAGGATCAGGTTCAAATTACTGAGGACTCGATGGAGATTTGGAATTTAGATACTTAACAAAATGTGTAAAATCCTTGTACACTGAGAGATACAATAACACAGGGAAGAGTGCTGTATATCAGAAGGAAAGCTGAAACATATTAATATGAAATTCGGACAATGATATGACTGTGGAGGTCTGAGACGCCATGTGGCATATCTTAGTTGAATGCGCGGTAATTCATTTTTATTTGTGGACACAAGGAGTTGCAATGCTTAACTTTTTTGTTCTTAGGACAACCGGACCTTGTAGTCATAAGCTTGAGCTCCAGATGAATATATTTGAATTTTAATCTCTAGCTCTTTAATGCACATGGCAAGACATGGAATATTTATATGATTCTTTGTTTGGAATATCTGACATGGTCGCATATTTATGGATTAGGAGATAATCTACAACTGAATTTCTAAGATTGTCGAACATGAAGTAATATCCCAAATCAAGTTATTGAAAATTACCGTTTGTTCAAAGCTTGCTACTAACGCGCCTGGTATATGAATTATCAGTAGCTCTCGCTCACAAGTATCACTGGGAGTAATCTAATAATCTAATATAATAAAAAGAACATTTTACTATTATATATACATTTCTTCGTCCGTCACTACCTGCTTCCAAAGTACCTGATACCTTATCAGTATTCCAAATGAACTACTGAATAAATGCATAGCGAAAGTAAAATCATAGATAATATTTGTCTAGATTTATCGCGGGCCCAACTTTTTACGGATTAATCTAGTCTCAAACTGATTGTGAGCACTATTTTTGAAACGTACTTGGCTCTTCTATTGCTACTATGAAAACTTTGTGGGATCTAATTCCCAGAAAATAAATGCATCTGTTCTCATGCACAGTAAAGAGGAATAGCCCAACGAAGTAATGCCATTCATTGGTTCTTTTGTAAAAATTGAAATCATTTCAGTTCATTCAACCGAGTCAACGTAATTAGTAAGTGAGTAATTCGGACTTCATGTGAGGATAATGGTTTATGATAAATAAAATCTGGTGGTTTGAATAGTCCTCATTCGATGATAGCATTTACTGATATTACCGACGCCGACGTTATTATGCGGGCTCGTTATATATCAAGTCATCCCTTGTTTTGAAGTGACTAGGGCCCACTCAGGCCCACTCTTCTCATTCTGGCGCGAATCGGAATTCGTTGCTTGAAATCGTGCATTATGTGCGATGGCAGCTGTCGAAGAAAAGTAGGTTATAATAGCTTGTGAAATCAGTTCTCCAATTTCTCTTACATTTATTGATTAATTTATTTGGTTATATCAAAAACAGGCATAGGCGCACCGCCAAAGATGTAGAGCATGCGATGAAATCATCAAACCTCGATGAATCGGAACTAAACGATATCGTCCAAATTCTCCGATTCTCACCCGATTGCAATGAAACTTCAGACATCAAATTTCTCGAGCTAAATCCCCACTTGTTGGAATCTCTGAAGGAAAATGACTGGTAAAAACATACTGTTTAAATATAGGAATTTTTTAGGTCATGTGTTAGCTTTGTACCTTTCTGCTGAATTCCTTTTCAGTCTATCTTTTCGTGGCTCTGACGAAGAGTCTGTTGTGCTATGCACCAAAAACAGAACTTACAAATTGAAAGAAGCTGAGACCTCGAATTCTCTGTTGCTGGTCCCTGATTTAAAATTTTCCAAAGCAACAGCATCCAATGTTGCAGAAGGCAGAATGTTGCAAGAAACATCTGTCAGAGGTGTATTTCACGTGTACTTTGAGGTACATAAGCAAGTACAACGTCATTGTCTCAATGCTGATTAATCAATACCTGATCAACCACAAATCCTGAATTTCATGTGTAGGTTACTGAATGCCAACCACTCCTAAGAAAGCTCCCTCATCTGCTACAACCCACTGCATTCAATGGAATAGAATATGAGAGCATTGTAGATCAATCAAAATTGTATGATTGGGAAAAACTCAGGGAAGAAATACAAGCTAGTGATGATGAGCTCAGAGAAGCACTCTCCACTTTTATGGTCGCAAATATCAATGGTAAACTTCAATGTTAGGTTGCGGTTGCTTCATTGTATAATACTGCTGTGTCATGTTTTAATTCGTATTTTTTCATGTGCACATATTACCAAAGTCAATGAAATTTATTTTAGGGTTTCTGCGGCGTCTGACATTTGAATATGAGACACGTGCATTAACGATGATGCTGGATTTGATTGAGGAAAATTCTTGGGAACCTGATGAAATTGACAAAGAAATGTCATTTGATTTATTAGCAGAATTTATTCCACATTCTGTATTCGAAGTTCTATTTCATGCATATGCAGAGCCTAGTGGTAAGAGTAAAAACGATGGTCAGCCATTGTTCAGGTTGGTACGACGAAGATCCTTGTACACAGAATAAAGAGTTTCAACACTATTGAAACCAGGTGTTTGATACTGAATATGTTTCAACTGTTTACAGGTATAATGAGAAACAAGTTTCGAGATTTTTAGCTAAAGTACTGCTTGCAGCTTCACCCTGCAATTCGTATGATGAGTTTATGGCTGCCTGGAAAATTGGAACACCAGAAGGTAGACTTTGATCACCCATATTCAGCCAATATGTATTCCTCCCATTTCCGAATTGCTAAATTGAAGATACGTGCTTTTTGGTTGTTATTTTTTCATTCATCAGGCATGGAACCACAAGAATCGTGGCTGAGAGGAATAGCAATAATTGTTTTCAATTCACGTAAAAATGTAAGAGAAGTGGTCTCATACCCCGTGGAGGATTTGCCCGACGATATTTATGACAGATTTGATGAATTGTTCAAGACAAAGGAACCATGGACCATTGAAGAAATTACTCCTTACATTATGTGAGAATATTTGAAATCTATGATTATGTTGAATTTGTGATAGAACGTCGGATTCATCTTATATCAAAATAATGTTTTAATTTCAGTGATCTCACAACAAATAAGATGAACGTCAATGCGTTGTTAACGAAGTATGCTAGATCTTCAACAGTCAATGGGATTAAATTGTATAATTCCAAGCATGGTAGATAATACTACTAGATGGAGTGAATTAATTTAAGTGATGTGATGTAATTAAATGAATTTTCATATAAAGTTGTTCGAAATTTTTCTTCCTTCACCAATATTTTTACTTATGTTGGAAAGAATTCCGAATATTCAATTGGATATCTGTTCAATAAATCTTAACAATCAATATTTTTCAAATCAAATGCATAATTTATTTCGCATGTATTCACAATACATAACAACATTTACACAAATTTACAAATATCTTTGAAATGATATTACAGTATATGCGGTTGCAATGCTTCAATCAATTATTAATTACTTGAATATTTCTTGAAATTTTTTTACTTCTTTTTCATGCACGGCCGTATTGCAGTGGACAGAGAAAGCATACATTTCTAATATTAGCTGTTACAGAATACATAGAACGGCTTTTGTGTAATCATGATGGATCGGTTGAACTGATCGCTTTAGTCTTTGTCTGTACATTCTAACATATTGTGTAGTGTGAATCAGAGTAGTCAGTAAACTTTACTATTCGCTTTTGGTGAAGCTCTAATATAATTACAATACATACCGGTGTTTACACAGATCATTAACAGAAATGGAAGATCTATAGCGACATTCGAAGTACCATGCCACCGTTAGAAATTTGAGAGTTATTTTTTGTTCTTTTGTATGATTCAAAAGAGTAATTTTCAGACTGGAATGGCCAGCCAGATACATTACATTGCCAGATGATGCGTGAAAAAAATATCAAGCTTTGTCAAGCCCAGGCCACACCGTAATCAGATTCGGACACGTAGCAGCCGTGATTCAGCTGAACTGGATATCAATCAATGAAAAGATAAAAAAAAAAATTAAGCAGAACAAATAAGTAAATTTTCGGGGATCTTAGACTTAGAAATTAGGACGAATTTATGATCTAAAAAATTAAGGGGACAGTGCGATATTTTATAACATGAAAAATAAGTAAAATGTCTTTTTATATATGATGAAAAATATACATTTGAACTCGAAAAAATTGTGAGCTTATGGACACGAGTTTTCATACTCTCAGGGATATTACATTATTTTCATCCACACTGCATCGAGCTACAATCGCTTCCCACGAATTTTAATTAATCTTTTTTTTTTATATATACAATGCAACTAATCATGTGATTACTTCGTTATCGTACCTTGATGCAGTGTTATGTGTTATATAATAGAACAACAAATGATGTCAGTTTCTCGTTTCAATTTGGTACCCTTACAATTTTTATACTATGTACTACAATTGTACCATTTTTGAACACTAACATCAGCTTAGACCTTTCGATTTTTACAAGAAACATATGTAATAATGATCATTCATTCTCTAAGTAACTTTAATAATTGTAATAATTATAAATATTGCAGTAATAATAGCTATGTACTATTCACTTCATCAGTACAAATGAATTCTAATTGTCGTTCGAATACACCTTACAGTCAGAAAATATAATCTACTAAATGCACGATACGTTTGTCTAGTATTCAGCTTTGACTGTCAATTACGTTCAATAAGAAAAGAACGGATCGCAATAAGAATAATAATTTTTTTGCGTTATGCGTAGTATTGAAAGAACATAAAGTTTAATCGCTCTTTACTGCTTTCTTATTCACGACACATCGATAAACCTAATTGGTGCATACACGAGAAGCTTAAATGAAAAGCTCGACGAATTATGGATCAATGCCTGAAGATAATCTAGTTTACAAGATTTTTAATAGGTAGTTAAAAGACTCTAAGATTGGGTAGCCTTGGTTCAATTCCTTCTTAGCATTTAAACAACTCTTTCCTCCAGCTTAAAATCAATGAGAGTATTTTTAGAAATTTACTTTTTTTTTCTCCACGTTGCTTTGACAGAGATTGGGATTTTTGTATTTCTACATATTATCAGCGTACGACTTATTAAAGATTCATGTACAACTGAAAAATATGCAAGCATAAAAATTTGAAAGCCTTGCAACACGAATGCATATTCTGTTTGGCACTTGATTATCAAGTTAACAATCATATAAAGTTGCATATTATAATAATAATCTACTCGCTTTTGCCAGTTTTCCTCAATACTGTTATCGAGGCAAAATTTAGCAATAGCAAACCTTTTGATTATATGATAACAGAATTGTGCAATTCAGGTAATGAGGAATTTCCATGTTAATTCGAACAGGAAAAGAAACACAAGTTTTTGTAAAAATACGCTTCTACTGGGAAATATTTTGAAAATCAGGCTTATCTCGTACAAACTTTGTTCCGAAATGCAAAATATTCATCTAATCAACATTCAATTCTACTTACAATTTATCATCAATCTCTTTATATGGAGAAGTTTTGTAGAAAACTGACTTAAAAAAAAAATGTAAAATTGTAAAATTTATGAGACTGAGTTTTCATGTGCAGCCAAGATGACTGACTTTTTTTAATCTGTATGAATATCCTTAATTTTCCTATGCATACCTAAAGTACAATAGACCTACCTATAGTCTGGCTAGAATCAACTGGCGACTTTTGCTTGTGCATTATAATATTTCTAGGTATACAAACCTGGGATAGCTACAAAGAGCTAATTTTACTATGCGTCTCATTGAGCCATGTTTGTTTGCTGATTTTATTGATCATAATATGCTTTCACATAAAACCCTAAAGATAGTCACATGCATCTGGACTAATGTTTCTGGATTTTTTCAAATTCCCAAACAAGCCTATGCACAAAAAAAAAAAAAATAAAAAAATAACATGATTTCGCTTATTGAGAAGAGCTGCACCATATGTATTGTGATTTTTAGTCATATCGATCAGAGCCAACAGTAAACAATAATTTGATACATAATTGGATAATTTCCAGTCTGGCTACCTCTGTTTGGAATGTCTAAAAATCAGCAATAGTAGAAACATAGTGAAATGAATTGTCACAGTCATTGACGACTAACCTGTACGTGATATTATAAGAACAAATATTCACGATAATTTCAAAACTTTGGAGTTGCAAGTTTGATATCAGTACACAGCTATGATTAAATTCGTCTGTTGACAAATCTTCTTAATCTACAACTAATAAATACTGTCCTGTCTATAAGTACGCTGGGACAAAAATCTTGTATTGAAAAGTGTAAAAGAGCTAAAAAGCAGAACTACTAATCACATCCGTAAATGCTATCCAAGGGACATAAACTGAGAAGTTATCGCCATTCGACCACCTACACGTAAAATCTGTTTGCTACGTTATTTATCGCAAGAAATTGAATCATATTTCTTGTATCTCTATGTTGCATAACTTTACAGCCTTCAAGAGAATTGGTTGATGCCCGCTTCGATCTGAGTTGTGTTGTTAGCTATCATTTGGTGGCGTTTCATTGGCTGTTTTACTTTTAGCTGTAAAGACGGAAGAATTTTGGCTGGCGATGTTAGTTGTACCCACATGACCTGGATGTATTACAGGAGTAATTGACTGTACAATGTTACAGGAGACGGGAACTGGTGGGGGACGATTTGCTGGGTTACTGGAGGGACCCTTATTACATGACAGAGACGGCCTTTTTCTTTCTAAGCTATTGGTTGCCATTTGTCTTCTTGCCGTCGAATTTCGTTCCAAACTATTTGTGACCATTTGATCCCTTCGCTCTAAAGTAGACATGCAGCTAACATCAGATTGACCATCCTAAAAATAAAGTGAGGTATCTATTAATTTTCCCGTCAATCTAGGAACACTTCATTTATCCACATAATACTGCATGATTATATACAGTGTATAAGTACCAAACAATTCTCTACTCCTCTGAATCGAAATCTTTTAATGAGGTACAAGAGTGAAATTTTATACCTGAAATGTTCTTTCAACTGATTGGCCCATTCTGTGCAATAGGTCTCCGCTTTGGCTTTGCCTAAACATTGATCCATGCCTTTCGCTTGATTGACTTCTCCTTAATAACTCTCCAGATTGGCTGGAATGAAATTTGTTTTCTATTGATGGTTCAGGTGTAATACTTGTTTCAGTTTTCTGACAAATCTGGTTATCCACGTAAGGGTAGCGAATTCGTATAGAATCGATGACATCCAAGAGGTTCTTAGCATCCATTGCCAGTATATGTGCTGCTGATAACATTCCTCTGAAAATTATTTGATAGATAATCATTGCATCAACATGCATCGGATAAACTGGCATAAAAGAATTTTCTTTGAAATTCCTACTTTCTATATTCTGCATCTAATGTGGTGGCACTGTAACTTTGGGCTAATTTCATAGCAGAAACAAGTTCCGCCATATCCTTGCTGAGAACTTTGTGCGCCATTTCCACTTCACGATGAGCAGATGCAGGTAGAATTTCAATTAGCGAATCCACAGATGTTAGCAAAGCTCGCAGTTCGACACCCACCTTTCTCACTAACTCCAGGTACTGTTCAGCTTTACTTTGCTGCACTCCTATAATGTCAATAATGAAGATAAATTTGAGAGTTTCTGTAGATAAGACACAAATTGAATTTGAATTAGAATTTGAAGAAAAATTTATGCTTGTACCTTGGGAAAGAGACATAACAGCTCTAACGACACTCGTTGTACAGTCATACACCTTGTCATTGGTCCTATCAAGGTCAGCAGTAGGTGTTGGTTCCATTTTCTGCAAATAAGATGTCGCAATGTCATGGCTCAAGATTGTAACATTTTCGATCAAAACTGGATAACAGTCACGTTTCTATCAATTCAAATACAGCATCTATACAATGCAAAAGATTTTCTTCTGGAATGTTATTTTTATTTTTATGTTAATTGGACTAATTTTCAACTAATTATAGCCAAAGCTGTTGTATATTGTTAGTACATGCAATAAAGCTCGTTATTATTATATCAATGTAATATTAGCTACTAATTTAATATCATTCATCACCTTGACAATGATAACTTTATCGGAACCCTTGTCTGAACCAAGGGAACCTGTATTGATCGGAGTGGCTTCATTGCTGGGTGACTGGGTGACCGATCGAGGTGCTAAAGGACTTCCACTTTCATCACCGCTTGTAGCGATTGAAAGTCGTTTCTGAAAGCGTTGACAAAAAAAGCTAGCATGGTATTGGCGAAAAATAATAATTGATCGAAAAATAAGCAACAATGGCAAGGGCCATAGAGTTGTGCTTTTTACAGAGATTAAAAAAATTGCGATCAGAGAACATTTTAATGCGAGATAATTACTGTGGTTTCATCTTTTGTTAAAAACTGAAAATAACGAATATGCATAATACCTCCTCCCTGGCAAGCCAACGGCTATCTTCTTCAGACTGGCGTTGCTGTTCTAACAACCGTTGCTCAAGTAATTTCTGTTCATCGTCCACGCTGTGACTGAATATATCATTAGTACTCTCACAGATCTGAGATTGTGCATTTCGCTGAAAAAAAAATCATTGAAAAAATTAATGGAATCATTGGATCTGTCAAGTATATCTTGTTGATCTATGTCTATGATTGCAAGAAATATATATATAAACAAAGGATTGGAGAATTGATGATTTAACATTGTGTTTTCACCCACAATTGACTGAATTCACAATTATAAATGGTGGGCATATTCCAGAATAATGATCATTGGGGGTATCAAAACCTTGAATTCTTTTTTAATAGCCCAATTTAGAAGTCAAGCTCTACTTTGATGGCACTCAGATATCAAGATCATTAAAGGTTGCCACGTTTTGTTCAAACAATAATTTAAATGATTTAATTACTTAGGAAACATGCATTCTAGATTTTGGTCAATTGGAAACGATTTTCTGTTGGATAATTGAAATTTTTAACCAGGAAATATCTCGATTACTCTCAACTAACAGATAAATTATGTATGTTTCATGTGACCAAAGAAGGTCGTGAGATATAATACACTTTTGTAAAGAGGTGGACATGCAAACAGTAAAACATTGCAACGGAACATTCTTCATGCTTAAACCAACCTACTACAATGCAGCCAAATTTACCCTGCAAAATCAATTAAAACCAAATCAGTAGTGGAAAGGTGCTAATACAAGGCCTGCACTAACAATGTAATAGAAACTCGGTGCGACCGGATTCGACAGTACAGAGTTTGATGTCAGAGGAAGACCGATGCAAGTCACGGTGATATCATATCTAGAATAAAACAATATTGTAGAGCCAGGTGGATTTTAAGTGATAATTTTTGGTACTGGATCAGTAGCTAGGATTCGAAGAAATCCTTAAATATCAAATAGTTGGTTGTTTGAATATCACACTCATGAACCGGTGATCCATAGCTATCGTTGCTAAGTAGAGAAAATATCTCCCAGAGAGCTAAACCATGTATGTCTCCAGGTACGCACGTTAGTTGCATAGCTAAGAACGAAACGAAGTGTGTAAAATTGTGTGCATTCAACATTGGACTCAAAATTATATACCAGTATTGCGACAAATGATAATACAGTGTTCAATTTGAAATAAAAAACCAAAGATATGTATGCACGTATTGTTGCATTCCCGCAAAATGCAATCGTCATTCCTAAGAGCCATTATCAAACCTGATCTTGTTGGCTTTCCTCCGTCGCCGGACTGGTAGAGGAAACTGTGCTGTCGCTAACGGCTGACGACACCAAGGAACTAGACAAAGTACTGTCCGTTGAACGGGTCAACTGTTCATCATTTTTATTAGGTGTAAACGTCGTTATCTTTGCTATTCCGATCGCCAATGAGGGGGGAGCATTCGATCTCGGTACTGCAGTCGCTAATTGGGGCTGTACTGCAGTATGTTGATGAGAGACGTTCACCCCTGTTGCAACTTGGGTATGTTGACTTGTGTGCGACGATACAGGATTAGAGGTAGAAAATTGTCCCTGCGCTACCTGGCCTTTGATAGTGACTGATGCCATTTGTGGTTGACTACCGGAATTATTATCGCCTATATTTGGATATGATTGAACAGGGCGCGAAGGGGTTGCATGTTGATTTGGTTGACTGTGTACAGAATATGCTTGCCCGAAGCATTGTGCTTGCGCGACATTTGTGGGAGTCGCGTGAGCGGTATAAATAGGATTCGGACCGTTCATTTGACTTTGTTGATCAAACTGGTGATTTTGGGAGTAAACGATATACTGACCCTGGGAATTTTGTCTTTGAAAGTTCTGGGCAGACTGACCCTGACTCTGACCTCGGACTACATAAATAGGTGGTCTCGTCTGCGCAATATTCGAGTATAATTGTTGCTGATCTTGTTGATGATTCTGAGGGTAAAACGATTGTGGCTGAAAGTTATGCCCTGGAGTAGGACTATACATTATATTACTCCTTGCATTTGCATTTTGCATATGCGAAACGCTAGGAGGTGTTGATGACTTAGGGCTCACACATTGGCTCTGTACTGCAGCTCTAGCACGGAATTTCATTACTGGCCCATAAAGGCACTCCGCGTTCGAAATGGGAACGGCTGTACTCGACGATATGGCATTACGAGGGTAGCAAATACCACCACCAACACTACTACCACCACTCACATTCTGACCACTGGGAAAAGATTGACCACCGCAGGAATTACCGAATTGATTCGCTGAGGTTTGGGGTGGAGGCGTGCTACAATTTTGGCCGTACGATATCTGTTCGGTAGTCGCACTTCCGTGATTGCCGGTGCCGTCACTGAAGTTACTACCGACACTTGGACTTTGACTAAGGTTTCCCACAATCGCGGAGCTCTGCGTAAAGTTAACAACCGGTCCGTAAATCTCGCCGCAGGCACCAGGAGCTGGTGATGAAGAAGATGAAGACGAAGATATCGGGATTGGATTTGAGGAGACGAGTTTTTGCACAGGGGAATACAGGTCACCAGTAATACTGCCAACTAATTTCGAACTAACGGAATATAAATTTTGGGTATCCTTGACCTGATGCTTTCTACCCGCAGATGGAGATTGGGTC
This sequence comes from Athalia rosae, assembly GCF_917208135.1. Lineage (NCBI taxonomy): Eukaryota > Metazoa > Arthropoda > Insecta > Hymenoptera > Athaliidae > Athalia > Athalia rosae. Next base: position 6,505,058 of record NC_064027.1, on the reverse strand, counting down.
TGCGTAACCATACCAGACTCCGACATTGTTAAGCTAGATAATAGTGGGGAAATCGTATCTATGCTACTATCGAGAGAGTCAACGTCTTCAAGGGTCGTTGTATCGAGGGAATGGTTCTCGTTATAAGAAGGGAGTGGCGTTTCAGAGGAGGCATGTTGGTCGAGAGCAAAGGGCAGGTCAGTAGCGATTGTAGTTGTCAGAGCTTGATCCTCATCTTGGAATTGAACAGCGAGGGTATTGAATGGGGATGCGGGGGTCGTGTAGACGGAGGGACATACCCCCCGAGATTGGTTATCCTTCAGAAGCTGCGCGAGGACCTCTGGACTCTGGGCAACGATGTACGTAGAGACGGGAGCGATTGAGCTCATGCCAGGACCAGATTCACTTGGATTCTGAGGCTGCCGTGATGGTTTCGGTGGCGGAGCCTCGTCAGCACCTGTAATCGACCATATGGAATTAAATTTTCAGACAAAAGTCTTTCTTTGGAAAAATGGCAATTCAACATACCCCAAGACATAGCTTGTACTCTTCTATTCTCTCGCCTCATCGTCTCTTGTTGTTGGTGCTTCTCTTCTCGTAGAATTTCACTAAATATAACAGATAGTATTAGATTTAGTGATTTGTCAATTTAAGCTATAATACTAGCTTTGAAAGACATCTTACTGCAGGTTTTCTCGTATATCTTTAAACGTCGGTCGTTTGCTGGGCTCGTAGCTCCAGCACTGAGACATGAGGGAATACAGACGCGGAGGGCAGTGGTTTGGGAGTGCAAGTCGCTCACCGTTTTCCAATTTCCGTATCACCTCGTTATTCCGTACATTTTGGAATGGCTTGACGCCCAGCATCAAGATTTCCCACATGCAAACACCTACAGTCGTAAATAATTGTGATATGACGGAATATATTTCTTGAATACATATTCGCTACAACCCTGCTGATTTTTCAACCCCTCTTAGATTCTCTGGAATGTAGTTCATTTACTCACCGAACATCCATACGTCCGAAGAGGTAGTAAATCGACGGAAGTTGATGCTCTCTGGAGCCATCCACTTTATCGGTAACTTGCACTTGCTAGCGGTATAGTAACTCTGATCTTCGACCCACCTACTTAGACCAAAGTCCGCTAACTTGACGCAGCTGTTTGACGATACCAAGACGTTTCTTGCAGCTATGTCTCTGCATGCGACGAAAAACAAGAGCAACATAGTTATGAAATTTAGTCTTTGCAGAAGTACACAAAAATAGTCTAATCGACCAGATCACTTACCTGTGTACAAATTTCTTACTCTCGAGGTAGGAAAGAGCCGTGCTTAACTGAAATGTGTAGAGAAGTAGAGTGGCGAGGTCGAGTCTGTGCTTGTTGGACTGAAGATAAGCGCGCATTTCCCCAAGCCTTGCGAGTTCCATCACTAGCCATATTGGTGCCTCGGAGCAGACGCCTATCAGCCGTATAATGTGTGGATGCTCGAACTGCTGCATTGTATCTGATCGTGAAATGGGGAGAAATGAGCAGTTAGAGGAGCCACTCGTCGTTCTATTAATGAAATTACCTATAACAAATGTTTGCAAAACTTACATGCTTCCTCGAGAAACTTTTCCGCTGTCGCAAGGTCAGCGTCTACTTTGCAAGTTTTCACCGCCACAGGGACCACCTGGCCATCGCGACCCCGGTAGGATCCTTTGTGAACATTACCAAATTGTCCTTCTCCTATGATCTCTGCCAACTCCACTTGGTTCCTAACAATCTCGTAGTCCCGAGCTATAATGAGTTAAAAAAATTGCTGCGATTTTTAATATATGTACAGAGTGAATAGAGAAAAATAATGGCGTAACTTACTAGCTGGCGTCGAGTAATCCCCCTCCTCATCGACGATCTCTGCGTAGTCTTCGGAGAGAATAGTCCCCGTCTTACCACCAGCGTTTTTTTCCGGGCTATCTGTCGCATCGTGTCGATACTTTGGGGGATGAGCATCTGAAAACGTAAGATAAGTAATACGTAAACGATTGAGGACCAGGACGTCTGGAAACTCCCTCAGATATTGCGCTACAAACCTTTGCAAGGGCAGGGATAATTCTTCCAGGAAGCAGCTTGTAAGCGAATGAGAAACATTAAATAAGAGAGCGCTATACAGCCGTGTACCAATGCGTTCGAATCTTCATAGAGGGTTTGTGAAAGGAATAAATGACGTACCTTTTCTGTTCCACAAAGACGTATTGCTCCCTGTGGTAAGCCGACAGTATCCGTCGATCAGATCCGCGAGACTCTCAGCTTGGTCCAAGCTCGAGCAAGTTATACTGAGAGTTTCTGCAGCCCCCGCAACCCTAAGCTTGATACAAGCTTTTGCATGCTCCTTACAATCTGAGACCAAAGTTTGAATCGTTTGGATCTGCGAGAACTCTGCCATCCTTGTCGGCTGTAAGAAAAGTGGTTACGTAGTTCGTATAATATGGTAATCCGAATGACGCGGATACAATATCTAAAGTGAGGGGGTGCGTGTTTAACATATAAAATTACGACTCACCACAGTTCCACCTCGATGTGCCATGTAGGAAATTCCCAAGTCGGGTCCGATGACTAGTTCAACTGGTATAGACCAACTCGACTAAAAATGACGAAAGTTGGGCAGAATTATATCAGCCGCGCGCCAAAATTGAGGTAGCGCTATGAATTTTCATGATACGTGACACAACGTGACTCACCCCAAGCGCGCATATAAATCTCTCCTGATCAAATCTGTAGTAGGATCGTAGAAGGTCGAAGAATTTGAACATGCATTCCAGCTCCGAGAGAGCGGCTACTTTTTTGAAATGCGTTTGAATCAGTTTCCGGAGTGCCTTCGGCTTCATACCATTCAAGACAGTTCGTGGAAGAAACTTGTGAAGTCCTACCTGCGGCGATTGTGAATAAAAATGCGGAGGTGAAATAATGGATCGAGTCACTAACGCGCGAAGAACGAAAATTTCAATAGAAGCGAGCTTACTTCTCTCTCCAGGTATTCCAGGTTGCTTTTCTTGTCTAGGGCAATCTGCGGCATGTCTTTAAAGAAGTACCTAATTTCGAGACAGCATAATTGCACAGCCACATCCTGATCTAGGGTAGCGTGAGTAGCGCTCAAGTAATCATTTCGCACCTTGAATTACGAGATACGTGTCATACGGAAATGAGATTAAAGCCGAGCGTTGCATAACTCCGTGAGTCATTAAAGGAGTATATTTGAATAATAACCTGTAACACAATCCTACCTGATCATAGTAGTAGTAAAACGTGACCTTGTCCTTTTCGTAGAGGTCATTGAGATTCTGCGGTAGATACCGCACCCTCAATTCGTACCTCCATTCGCTGTGGGGATGTTTGCGTTCATATTTCTCCTGAACTTGGTACATCGTCGTGTCCTGATGTAGCCAATAGCTTTCACCAGAACCTGGATGGTGCAATCTCATCGCGTAGAGATGACGATATTGTCTGGAACCTACCGCGAGCCGACTAGTCACCAGAGAAATTATCCCCCTGACGTCGATCGCATCTCCAAATTTCACGACGTTAAAGCCACCTAATAAAATTCATGTTCAAATCGAACCAGAATTGTTTCGTGAGGATGAGATACAAAAAAAAACAAAAAACGAATTCCACACACCGTTCGGAAGGTGGACCTTAAGCGTTGCTTTGTCCATTGGGGTAGGCGAGCCGTGCGGCGGGGTGCCCCGTCCACTTCCACCACCAGATTGGACGCCGACGCCCCCATCACTTCCAGCGCTCATCCCCTCATGGCTGAAACAAAAATTTTTCCGTTTCAGGAAACGCGGCTGTGCTATTTCTCAGTATTTTTTCTAAGATCAACATCCCGAGAGCCGCTGCCTGCGAACATCGGATAAGAATTCTTGTCTGGTCCACGCGGCACATTTTTAGATACCATACATATTATAGTACCAATGATGCGAGCAGGTCGTCCTGTGTAATAAGGTTGCGCCTTGAACCGAGCGTATCTCCAATACTTCCGCAGTCGAGATAGGAGAATAAGCTGAGCGAAAAGGGCTATTTTTGACAACGATATCTCCCAGTTTTCGAGCACAGACATCCGGATTCCGGGTGACCCATCCCATGACGTTGTCGCGGTTCACGGAGCTTTATCTTCAAATAAAACCGAACCCGACAACCCAATCTGAATTGATAGGAAACGTTTTCCCTGATCTTCGAGCGTACCCACAACGTTTGAATATACCTATATCGCGTTGCCAAAGCGACAAACACCGCGACCTACCCCCAGAACATTCTCGTCGGTTGAATCGGAATACCTAGAGTCACAACAGAGCCAATGAGGGACATCGGCCTACCCATTGTAAGCTGAGCCACTGCCAAAGACCTAGAACTTAGATATTCAAACGATCTGTCCTTGAAGCTCAACAAGTGCAAGCACTAAGGGATGTTCAAATTGAAATTCTTGTGCTCAGTTTCATCGATCGAATATTTATTGAATCAAGCTGCACTTATATACAGATTATATAATACTCAAGTGCAGTGGAAAATTGTATAGTATTATGTACGGTATTATTAACGAGATTCATTGCGTGACAAGGGTAGTTCGACAAAGCTTGCAGTCGAAAGTTGATCGAAGGGAAGAACGTCATCGTAGCGCAAGCGGTACGATGAAAGTTCGTGACTTGAATTGTAGCCCCTATTAAACCGAGACGACCTTCGTGAGGCGATGGCCTTCTCGGAGGTCACGTGACTCGGAGCGGTGCATCGGTGTATGACGTTACGCGTTTATGCGCGTGCCGTTACCGCATTCACATCATAAGTATAGTCGCGGATATGCGGGATCGAGTGTTTGAAACCAAAAGAAAGAACGAACGTAATGGAAAAAAACCCATTCGCCAGTTGGCAGCTGAGCTGACAGCCACGCGATCGTTTTTCCACTCGTCTGTATCAAGGGTGTCTGAGTATCTTCGGGTTCCGGGAGCAAAAACGCTGCATATCGCTACGACGATCTCCGATGCAGCCCGCGGTAGAAACGATAATACCTAGATGTATATAGCTTCGAAAAGAGAAACATTGATCGACGAATCGTACGATGCAGTAGCCGTACCACCCTTGCGGCTGGCAACCCCCTAACAAACTCGCCCCAAACCCGATCTATGACCTCTGCACCGACAGCCCCCCTGCAGTCTTCGGAAGAACTGCACGGACTGTGCTACCTATACGGTGGCTATATTACCGCTATGGGATCCATGCAGCGTGCGCTTCACTCTTATTCACGCGTGATCGTGTGGGGTGAGTTTGTTCGCCGGCTTTGTTGCAGCCACTCGAAGTTTTTGTAATGGTAATCGCTGTATGTAGCTATAGGTTATACCCCTTTTGAAATACTGCAGCCGCATTCGTCGCACACCCTTTTTTTTTTCGTTAGTACACAGTCAGGATTTGGGGAGAAATTATATCGCGCGGTGATTTAATTTTGGAATGAATTATTGCGACTGACGTTACATACAATGATACTTACTCGGAGGTTTCGAGATACTGGAAGACCCGATAAACGGGACGTCGATACATGAAGAGGTGACCTTCGACGCGCTCCACCATCATCCTAAGCCGTCTTCATCCGAACGGCTGACCTCGATGTGGTCTCCTCACTTTGGTTTCACCCCCTTGTTAATCTTATTCCGTTTTTCCGAAACTTTTTATCCCTTTTCTAGTCTTCCACTTTTCTTTCTCCCAAAGTTTTCAGCACCGATTCATACCGCACCGTTAGCATACATGGCGAGCACACATACGTAGGTATGTACACATTAAAGAATTCAGGTTTCTATTGGACGGTTTCAATTATGTTATCGATCAACATCTCACCGCGGCAGTATTCCGCAGTAACAATAGTAACCACTCCATTATCTCCGACTCGTCGGCAAACACACAATGGACAAAGTTTTTCAACAGTTGCACAAATATGGTTTTTTTTTCTTTCCTAGACACAATCACCTTACAACAACCGTCGATTACAGTCCGTTACACATGGGCATACGTCGCACAAGTTTCAACCGTATAAGTTTGTGGCTACGAGAAACCACTCGGACGTTTGTCATTCACACTAGAATTATTTCCAGAAAAATCATTTCGAATCTGTAGAAAAAAAAAACTGATGTATGAAGGAGACGGCACTCGCGGTACGTGTCGCACTTATCAGAGTTAGAATTGAAAAGAGACGAGGTGATAATTATACGTTGAACAAAATAAATTGACGCTAAGGATAATGAATTGCAAATTCGTGCATGCCGGACGCTGCGCTAACCGCGAATTTCCTCACGTCTGTCTCGAACGAATTTCATACACTCGCGAACACGCACAACGGTGTAGGGGTATAAGATGTGTGAGATACGATCCACGCGTTATCCCGCTTCGCGTTGTAAGCAATCGGCGTTATCGAACGTCCGGTATACGAGAAATCGTTGGCGTTGATGCGATGAAAGTGAAAAGCGAGACGAAAGGAAAAAAATAAAGGAGTGTAAAGAAGGATCAAAAATCCTCTGATATAGAGACACAGGGACACAACCACCTAGCAACAGCGTTGCGGCGGAAGCGAAACGGGGTTGAAATATATGTACAGGACAGTACAGGAGTCGCGCGTGCGGAGCAAGAGCCGCTATGTTGGGTGCGGCAGTCTGCGCCGCGACGTCGGGCGTCCGTCGCTCCCTGCCTTCTCCCTTCTTCGTTACGTTTCTGGCCACCCATCCCTCCAACCCCCTCCGCAGAAGCGGGTGAATTGTGACGCGGCGCCGACACAAAGTGTATATGTTGTATATACCTATAGGTACCATACCTAGATATATTTTATGTACACCCATCTTTGATTTAGATTTTACAAAGTTCCACTTGACGGCGACGAATGCGTCTTCCCCTACCGATAACAACGCGACTATTATTTCTCGAGTTTCCTAGAGCGCGGAGCGCGATTGCGGAAATGTGGAACTGCAATACGAATAAACGCGAGGTTATATGTATGTACATACCTTCAACTTCGTTAGTTCTATTCATTCGAGTGCATTGAATATAACTGAAAATCATCCGATGCGAAATGCATCGGCTGGTATAATAAAAGCGAGGGAGATGCGAGAGAACGCGTTTCAGAATAGAATATATATTCGAAAAAAGGGGACTGTAATTATAGAGAAGAAAAGAATAGTAGCCAATTGTACGGGATAATCCTAGCGCATAGCAATACCGACTTATAGAAATAAGTGTAGCGGAATAACCCACTCCTGCTGCCGGTGCTAAGAGGTAGTATAATAATTTCTGCGCTGGGCATGTTATACTTTACTTACGTCGTGTTATAACAGCCAGGCATATCGTGCACATATACGCGGGCCTCCGTACGATACGCACACCTTTACGCATATAATTAACGCTCGGTAGACATGCAAAGGGGAATCTCCCACCCCGTGCGATGCACATAAGAGTGAATATCCGAGGAGGAATGAATAAATTTATCCCCACAAAGCGCTTCGCTGTGTATTAGTCATGTATAGATATTGTACGTATGTATACTATGGAGAAATGAAAACGTACGTATAGCTCGGGCGCGGTGTGCAATACGAATTAGCTATCTCTGCAGCAAGTTTACGTTAATTAAATAACGCATACGTACGGAGATTATCGTGTAATATACGTGCGCAATGTGGAAACCTTAGCTCGTGTACTTTTGTTCACCGGAAGACGATCGCAGACGTAATTCCTTATAACTACAGTCGCTGCCCTCGGTCATGATTCCAGTCCTCGTTGTTGCAAAAGGGTCGACGTGCGCTACACCACGTACACCGTATGGTATGCGTCGTTAATTTTCGCTCGTTCGATCGTCGATCGACGCAGGGCTTCCCTGCGACATTTTGTACCCGTTATATCGCTCCGTTGCGGGAAATCGACACGCGTCAGCTGTCGCGTCGGGTTCGTCACTACTCTGATTCAATGAGCAAAGTAATCGTTGCGAGATAGGCGATAAGTTGTGCCGTTTCTTGCGGCATATAGCGAGCAAAATAAGAGCGAGGAGGGTCGCAGCAGACAGCGTGGCCAGAAGCTTCAGCCCCACCGCGCCGGGTGCCGCGTACGGTTACGCAATATGAGAAAACCTCCGAGAGGTCTTCCCTCCTAGCCGCTGACTCGGTCCTTTGGACTCTATAAACTCGATGTTGTTAGCCCCGCGCTGAGTCGAGCCATCTGCTGGCCTGCGCTGTGTCTGCACTGCTCGCGATGAGGTCGTCGCGCGATGAGTATATTTTTAAAACGATGTAGATGACTGACGTTGCCGCGTCATTCGCGCGATTGAAATAACCGACGATTGCCCCTATGACGCCGAATGAATTAATCGGCGCTTAATTCGGTGTTCCGATTTCCGTTGAAAACGGTCGACTGTGGAATCGAAACACGGGACCGACGAGGGGTGAGCTACCTGCCGAGCTGACCACGTGGTGCATAACGAGAAGAAGGGCTTCCCAGCGATCGTGCGAACCTGCTTCTGGTTTCGGCGCTAGACAGCCAGATCACCGTTGAGGGGAGAATCTATTCCTAGCGATTCGTCTGGACGACCTGGAAAATCGATGCGACGCTGCAGTACCACCGGAATTACGGAGTCTACCACCTCCTATCCTGCAGCCCCCGCCGGCGTTCGCTCCCGCTCTGACTCTATAACTGACCCCGACTGACCTCGAACGATGCAGCTCGCTATACGCACCGCGTCAACCACACTGCACTGCACATCATGTTTACGCGAAAGAAAATTTCTCACCCCTTTCTCTCTCTCTTTACGGATATGAGTACGGTAGATACAGCACTTAAATGTCCCCTGGGAGAAAAGTGGATCTGTATGGAGAAAAAAAAACTTCAACCCTCGCGGTGTACACGCTACGAAACTGAAAAAACCAAATCGATGCTCGCGGCGGACAGGTCAACTCATTCGTCAGCTCACTCATTGAAATTTCGGTTCAGACTAGAGATTTCTCGGACGGTCGAGAAAAAGGAAAATTCAGTTTGCACCGTAGAAGGTGTTCGCGCGACGATGGAAATCCATCGCGCTAATGACGGCGAAATGATGCTGGTCTACGTGACGGCGTCGACACCTGCGGCCTGATGATTATTCGTAAGGCATAGTCACGGTGCCGCTAAAGGGTGGCCGAATAAGGAAGCGTACGATACAGAGAGGCGTATAATCGTCGACAGATATCGAGGGAATGCACGACGGAGGCTCGAAAAACTTGCTAAAAAAAATTCACGCCGCGTTCGGCACGCGCCCCGCCGAATTTTCTATCGCGTATTATTATCATTACACGCGTCGAATATATATACTCGGTTTTCTCAAACAGCCACAGGTTGTGAAAATTTTGCAAATCGTCGGCGATTCGATGCACGGGCAAATCTATGTACGTACATATACGTACGACGCAACGATCATCGACGGATATCACGCTGAGCTTTTTTTCATCGTCAACTATAACGAGGCAAGTTGTTCGCTTTTACTGCCGGATGTGAAATTGCGGTCTGTTCGACGATAGCGAGTAACAACACCGTTTCCAACTTGCAAGTATCTCAACAATAACGGAGTTTATATAAAAATAACGATTCGAGGCCACGCGCTGCAGGGATAAGATTCGCGAGCATTCGCAAGTTTGCCCATTGCACACGCATGTCTATAACGCACGATATGTACGTTATGCGCATATGCAATGTCCACGGCATCATAGCTGTGTATACAGATAGATAGGACATACGAATATATACGCGTACGTGAAGCGATGGTATATAAACATAATATATAATACATATAGTTGGAGGCTATATCCTTGTATTACATGCGCTACCGTTATAACGGCATAACGTCATATATTCTAGCTGTATAACTGATTAAATTATCGATACGTACGTACGCACGCATTTACGCACATCTTCAACGTGATACATAACGTGTACATTTCAATTTCGAAATAGAAAAAAGACAATGATAAAAAAAAACTATCGCATCAAATCAATGCGTATCGGCAGGTGTCTGTATCGACGCGAGGAAATTCGGTGCCGTGGATACAGCTGATCTTTGTACGTGTTTTATATTTGTTTAGAGTTGAGTCGCAGGCGAGAGAATTTTACTATAAGATTGCGGCGCGTTAGTACGACGTGTAGTGGAATAACGGTTAAGCAGATCAGAATACTCTTCGGGGGTGGTTTTGGTACCGATTTAGACACAATCTGATGGGCGGGAGGGCACGGCCATATGTACGTACGTACGGTACGTACGTACGTGTACGTGTACGTCACGCAACAGCGCGGCGCCGCGACGCGCACCGACGTCTCAACAAAACTAACTGCACGAGGGAATCACCTTATGTACGTACGTACGTAAGTACCTCTTCGCAAACAGAAATTAGATACCCGTAATTGGATCGGAGATAAAAGAATGAAAATGAAAAAAAATAAAATAAAATAAAATAAAATAAAAATTCCAACCGCGCGATGCATAAACGAGCTAACCACGGAATCTTCTCATCCGCTTTACACGCACTGACTCATTTTCAATGAAAATTATAATATGTATATATATAATTAAACGCGAATGCTCGATCTTCCCAGAGCTTTATTGTCAGACAGATGTATGCATGTACGTACATAAATGACCCTGGTTTCCCACGTTCAGAAACATCAGAGTTCGCGGCTATATATACATAGATACATATGTATATAAAAGGTACGTGTAAAGCTGGATTATATGTGCAGGACGACGTGAAACCCTGGTGCATATGTACGACGTTGTATGTACATACGTCTATATACCGCATATTATAAAGGCGGATGTCAAAGGTTAGGCGGGCGTCGTTCGGAAGGACCAGCGAGCGGGCGGTGCACATCGCGGTACGAGGTATTCCTGCAATTGTGATACTTATCCCGGCGCGCTGAAACGGCCGGATCGCACGACAATAAAATATAGCCACGATTTTTCGTTCGTTTTATTGTACTTTGTCAAATCGCAATCCCGTCGTAGGACGTGGACGAGGATCGAGGATCGAGTAAAGCGTGTCGCGATCATCCCGCGCCCCGACGGGTACAGCCGGTGCATATAATAAGAAACGATGACGAGCCCGTTAAGAAGTGCGGTACATACACACCGTTCGCGTGAAGCCACGCGCGCGTCGTCGCGTCGTTCCTTTCGTTGTGTGTTCGAATGTACGCGGGGACGCGTAGAGAAGCGCGTTAGTTTATAAATAGCTAGACATAGGGTCGTTGGTCGTTGTACAGACTCGCGGTCGCTCGGAGGGAAAGGAGGGTGATGGAAAAAGGAGGATTACATTATAAAAGGAGGAGAAGGAGTCGCGGGGAGTAAACGAGTAGGTGACTTCTCGTTCCATTCACCTGCGCGTCAAGTGCGAATGCGCCTCCGTCGTATATTTCGCGTTATCTCCTCCGATCTTCGCGAGTCCAGATATATCCGTTCGCCGCTCGACGACGCGGTTGTCATTGTTGTCCATCGCACGCGCTGACCGGGACAAGGCGGGAAGTCGAGTCCGACGGTCCTTCCGGCTTTTCCGCGCCTATACCTCTACGCCGCGCCACCGACGTCTAATTATATATACACGTATATTATGTGACTTATGGACTGCAACTCGGAAATGTCCCGCTCCAGGTGTATGTAGGGAAATTCGCGAGAGGTCGTCGACTGTTGCGGATATATCGTTATTGCATACGTATATGTATGGATATTTCTACGCGGGGAGCCGTGTATGCGGAATAGCGGGCAGACTCCAAAGTAACCCCCTGTGCTTATATATATATGTATAATGCGGACTAAACGAAGATCGATAACGAAATCCTGCTGCACGTTGAAACGTCCGACGACGATCAGTTGTCTACTTGAATCGCGAATACAACGAGAATATATCGTAACGTTGATCAATACGTGTACGACTGCAGAACTTTCCCACATTAATTTACGTCGTACAAAAACTGAATTGGAAGCGACGCGGAGTCGGTGCAACGCCGTGAACTTGTGCGAAATTGAAGTAGACTTGATGAAAAAAATTAAGGAGATAAAAAAAATAAACTATGGAAAAAAGGAGCATAAATTAAAAGACGAGAGAAACGCTGCTATCGTGACGGTGCGACATAATGGGCGTTATACGACATATGTAGACACATCGTTATGATGTAATATATACACTAACCGTACAATAACGCGCCGTATATACGTACGTATACGCGAGTGCGTGTCCTATAAAGTCTTTGACAAGGAGAATGTAATTGTTCGGTGATGATGAAAAATAAATTAACGAATGAATGGATGGATGAATAATTCACGATAAGGCGTATCGTTAAAAACTTCTCCAAAAATATTCCACCAATGAAAAAAAAAAGCACCAACCGCAGAAGCGACAGAACTCGTAAGCCACTGAAATTGTGCAAAATTAAACGCAAGTTGTACAAGGATGAATTTATACATTTAATTCCATTTATCAGTCCATCCGGTCGACCGAATGATATTAAGAAAACAACTCGTGTCTCTCTTTTATATTAATTTATATACTCGATGTCGTCACACCCATGTATATATGTATATTATAAAGTACATGAAACTCGTAAAGTATACAATGCGCCGAGGGTGTGGACTTCGCTCGTCCGTCCGTTCGTTCGTTCGTTCATCCGCCTTCAAAGTGCGAACGCGAGTCCGGCAGACGAACAACTAACTATCTACCGCGGGGACACGACGATGGAACCGAAAGGATGACGACGACGACGATGCCGGCGGCAGCACCCCCTGCATGTGGTGCGCATCGCGCATTCACGCCCCACCCTTCGTGACAACCCGTCTGCAGGACGAGTAACAACGCCAATGGTATATACGTATGTATGTATATGGGCTGTGTAATAGCTGAAGGTACCAGCTACGATAGTTACCGAAGAGAGGCCGTCGAACGCAATGGCAAAATTCACTTTTCACGTGATTTTCATAATGATCAAAAATGCCGATCCTGCGGTACGCTATACGATGTCCACAGCACACATGGGTATTCCAGGCGCGGTCTCGTCGTAATCAGATTTTCACACAAAGTCGTGTAGTTAACTAACTAATTGTAAGTGCCCCCAAGTTGACGCGAGATTACTAATAGATAAGGTGCAGGGCACATGGGTATAGGTATATACGCCGCAGAGAAATTAGGTTAATGAGCTGAAAGAACAATGGGTACCCTGCAGTGGTTACTGCTCGTTGGTGTAATTAGAATATTTTTACCGTTGCAGAGCGACGCATTTGGTTTTCTCGTTACCAGCCCCCGTCACAAACCCCCGAAGGCTGACCTTACAATTACAATTAACGGTACGGCCACCCGACTGGGGCGTTTTTTTTCCTACGGAGTTTAGGGTGAAAATGAAACGGGGAAAAGGGTGAACTGCGCCGAATGGCAATGGCACGCGATCTGTGCGAGTTTCTGAACGTACCGGCGTGCAGCGGGCTGCGTTTCGGTCGTTTCTTCTGATTTCAAATATCACCCAGGTGCGCGCACGAGTTCAGTTTTTTCACAAAGGAGGGCTGAATCTTATTCGTCCATCTATGGACTCGATATGTAGGTGAAAATTGTATTTTGTTTCAATCACGCATCGAATTTCGGGCTTAGTCGAGACTTGGTATTAATATATTAGGGTCCTTATACCTCATTCTATTATAAAGACTATACAGAGTTTGATAGTAATTTTATAAGCTCACATAACAACTCGTACATTATATATCTAAACTCGCGTGCGTGGGGCAAATGTATGCGGTTATCGTTGATGGGAAGAGGGGAAAATAATTTAAAATTCTTGGCCAGGAGTGCGTCGTTTGAATATCGATCCGAAGACGTGTCCGCGTAACTCATACACCGCGACCCCGCGGGGCGCGTCATCGTTTAGAAGCTGACGATCGGTAAAAATTATAATCCAACGATTAAATATAAATTCTTACACATGAACTTCTACTTTGCCCCTGACCGTCGACGTGATTCAGCTGTAAAGATACGACGGTCGCATCTACGGTTCGCATGTCATTAGGTATATATCGGTAATTAACATCATCTTAATCGATGGTCGTTTCATCCGACCAATTTGTCGGGCCCAAGTTTCAAATTTCTGAACAAAAATAATTCCACAATGCGGCTCTGACGCATACGATCGGAGGTTGCAGCTTCCGGAACATCGTGCTTGGATGCGTTGCTTCGGATATTGTACACAAAATTCATGCAAGGAATGACCGATGGAAAGAAAGAAGGGACTGAAAGAGGACGAAGAGGACGAAGAGGACACGCGTGACACGCGACGCGACGACAAAACGATACGAAGGCAACGGACTACCGGGCGATCGTCCGCCCAGCGGCAGCATAGTCCGTTTCGATAGTCCGTAAGTCAAATATAAGTTTATACCTACCATTGTCACGTCAACTGACACCAGTGCTGCGGAGAGACCGACGACGGTTTCTCTCATAATAGCCTCTCTCCGCAATGAATCATATTTGTAAACGGACGCCTACGCTGTTGTCGCATCATTCTTCGTGGCGATGCGCGATCGTCATAGACTAAAGTCCTTCTCGTGTACTACCGTACTTACGTTTCACGCACGTTTCATATGAATTACACGCAGGGAATCACAATTTGTAAATACAAATTACACACCACTGATACGGTATGTTGAGAATCTCGGCGATTGCTCGTTTTCATCGTCTCGAATCGAGTCAAGTGATATTTTCTTCTAGATTTCAGTATCGTGTGTATACTACAATTTTTTACCGCGCTGCCGAGTATGAAGTTAATTTGAATATAACGTGGGCGAATATACGCACATCGTACCTTAATGGATTACTCGGAAAATTTTTTACATACCTCCCATTTTGCACGTGGCTGTACGGGATGAGCGACGTACAACGTCGACGGATTGGAATTTAAGTAGTGCGCGAACGACGATTACAGCTGAAAAAATTGTTTCCCAGTTTTCAGGGATTGAAGGTTACATAATTGCGTGTGGACAATTTTTTTCGTTCGAACGAACGCATCTGCCGCTTTTGGGTCCCTGAAAATCGGGTACATTACATCGAGTCAACGGTATAAATGCGTGGGCGCCGCACGTTGCAGGTTTCCCGTTCCTCCGACATCGAAATATTTTTTTATATAAAGAAACTCAAACGTTCGTTTCACCGAGAAATCGCTTTCTCCGATATCTACACGAATATAGGTATACAGCTGAAGGCATGCAAACGTTGACATCTGCCCGCCATGTATACCGCGATACGGATATATAATAAGATAAAGTCTTGAAATTTATTCATTTAATGCAGCTATAAATATACGAGGTAATTACAAAAGTATAACGTAATGCGCGGCGCGGCGCGGTGCTGTAATTTTCAGCAATTACAATCCGCGCGTTTCATTTGGCACGAATTAACGCACCTGTCGCCTATTTACCTGTACGCGCACACGAGTCGCGGTCTCATTTGATCCGAGCGTGGAGCAGCAGCGGCAAACGACATCGGAAACATTGTATTGCTGCAGTTTCTCAATCATCGCAAGCTCGGTCAAGTGGCGGGCAATCAAATTAAAGTGGCTGAGTGAAGAGAACGTGCCCATATAACTTGGAGTTTTATACCCTGATACGACCTACCGGTTATACCAGGTAAAAGGAAAAGGAGAAAGAGAAGAAGGAAGAGGAAGAGAAAAGGGAAAAAGAATCTACGCGTGTAAAGTTAGCACGGGGATAAGATAAAGGACGTGTGTTAACTCCGGGCTATATGAATACATGTATGCGTATCTGAAAAGATAAACATTACAAAGGCTAATACGGGAGGTGCACGTAAGCAGGTTTTCATTTTTTTAATATCTTTTTGTCATTTTCTTCTCTCCTTAAACTTGAACTTCCTTTATGGCTAGCTGGCAGTCGACGACTCTCGTGTGAATGAAGATAGAAAAGCTAGTTTCGTTCCGCGTTCGTTTGAACAGCCTTCGTCGGGATGAGCGGCTTATCATCGGTAGCCGACCGGGATTTCCTCGCCTCTTACACACCGCACGATGAACTACTTTTTCGCCCAAAGTATAAGCGCGGAAAAAATCACTTCCAAGTTTTACGCATCCGACGATTAATTTTTAATCCCGCTTAGGCTTCGTAGACTCCACTCATTTTCAATGGATTAGTTTTTCATCCCTTAATACGACTGAGTACCATATTTGCTCGACTCAAACGGCGGCAGCTGATCCGCCGTGAGCGCACCACCTATGTCGTCCTCGTGCAGTGTAAAGGACGAAGAAGGTGATTACCAGTCCTTCGCGCGACGAAAGAATTTTCTCTACAAAAAACGACAGGGTAATTTTCTTTTCTTATTCATTCAATCGCATTATTTCCTCCTTGGAGATCAAAATATTATACGTAACCATCAAACCGGTTAGCAGATATTTGATTCCGGTTTATTATGAAATTAAAAGGAAGTGAGGACATTGGACGAGAAGTCCTTACGATACATGTTTTCTCCAAAACGTTACATTACGCGACGAAGACAAAGACATCGTATATTATTTAATTTCGATAAAATTCAGAAGTCGGACGTCGCAGCTTGCGGAATAATAGAAATCGGATCGGAGTTCAGAGTGACGCAATCAGAGAAAATGTCAACGCGACGGAGGAGTCTTCGCGATATCTCGACGGGGCAGCGAAGAGTAGGTAGTTTTATGCTATAGAATTCGTGGTTAGAGAAAAAAATAACTGCGAATGAAACGTGTACGTGGGTATCACATGATATATACGATATTTCGAATAACCGATCGTTTCTTCGACGAAGAAGCGGCTATAGCGACGATTTTTTAAATTATACACCTCGTCAAATTTGTTCTTTTTCTTTTCTTCTATCTCAGATGCGTTCAATACCGACCATAACTTTCACGGTTATAAGTCTTATGTGTACACATTAATATGTTCGTTGAAATGAACGCCGGCGTCGTATCGATCCCCTCGATATAACATAGTTTGGAGACCCTACCTCGACGAAGGTCCGCAGGTCGGAAGGTATTTAAGTTCCCCTGCTTCTTCATATAAGGGATCAAAATTGAAAGCAGGGTCGCTTTTGGCTCGATTGAAAATAGCTCCAGGCTTAGAAACTACGAGAGGACTTGACACACATTTTCCTCAAAGATATCACCTGGCGCACAATTTTCCCGCACATTTACACGTCGTCTACGTGTATTCGCGAAACGGTCGTGCGCTCGTACTTATATCATAGGTACCGTACGTACGTACGTACATGTATGATTTTGTCGCAACGGGTGTCGTTGCGGCGCGTCGCTCGGTGCCCCAATCTGTGGGGTCAATTTGTGAGGAAATTTATTTTATTGGATATATACTTGTGTGATCGAATAACTGACTCGGTTGTCTGTGCACCGCTCGTGCGACGGCGCCGATCTTTCGATCGTTTACGGCGTTGTTTCGTACGAGCGATGATCACAATTTGGAGCTGTATACGGGGACGACAAAGAGGCAAACCTTCGTAATCAGTTCCAGCGCATGTATATGTATTATATACACGGGTGTAATGCTCGAATTTAAGTCCAGCTGCTGCCGCTGCCGTTTCAGCACTAATTTTTTAATCCATCCACGCGGCAGACGCTTCAAATACCTCTACGTGGTTTGAAACTGAATCCATATAGCCAACGGGCATCCATTGCTCGCGGAATATCGATGCCTGATTCGGGATACATTTCGCCGATGAGAAAACGTTGTATAGCTGATGCAAATATATGGTTATCATTATACCGTAGTATATCCCTTCGAAAACCGGCTTTTCTTTTTTCACCGAAACATCGGGGTAACAGCGTGACTGACGGGTTGACACCAACACTGCAAAAGTTGGAAACTGTATAATGGAGATTTTTCCACCGCTCGCGTCTACCCACCGCGCGGTGATTGGCACGTAACAATTACCCTCCACGGCCTTGGTATTTCCAGTCTTCTTGATGCTCCGCTCCCCGATACAGTAGTTGATCCGCGCGATCGTTTCCGATAGTAAATTTGAATACGTAAAACCGTGAGCTGCATACGGAGATACGTCGAGTGATGAGAGCGCACTCGAGTTATAAGCAGGTGACGCATATGATACCTAGCTGCACGGCACACGTGACATCGGTGCGGTTGAATCGGTATGCAGACATTCGCTCGTATAATATTCTTGCTTATTTGATAACAATGTCCATCGTCGTACAGTGTGAGTTCTATACGAACTCTTCGAGTTATATTTCATAGCTCGGTATTATGAGAGATACCCAATACGCGTCGGCAATTGGTTAGTTAGCTGCATTGCATGATGTTCTTTGCAGGGGTTGGTCGCCCAATTGACCCCCCACTCAAAAACGACTCGAGAATCAGTCGAGTGAATTCCGGAACGTATATACTTCTTCGTGCAAGAGGCGAAAACATCGCGCGAATTATTCAGATTTCCTCCCACGCAACGTCGACGTTCGTTATCTCGAGATGCTTCGAGTTCTCGAAGTTTGAACGAAGACAATTTTCTCCAAGGATTGAGTACGTGTCGTGAAAAATGTCAAATTATGTGCGATGCCGACATTTTCATCCATCGTTCGCCGTAATTCGATCTTTTACAAAATAATCGAAGACTCTGCTTCATCATATTATTTGCGCTAAGGTCAAGAAGTTTGACCTGGTATGAAAATTCTATGGCGTAGTTTAATCACGAAAGCAGCTAGGAGATAGTCTAGGAGTGAAAATATACCGCATCGTATGACATAGGGGAGGTTTTAAAACGCGACGATGGCTCTTCTTCGTATAAAACACACTCGACCTTCTTTCAGATCCGCTTTGAGTCGTCGACAAAGATGGACCAAAAACGGAGCACGTGCATATGCATCATGTGCAACGACCCAGCGTAGAATATAGCGGGTCTTATGTGGGGGGGCATTACTTATTGTCTCACGCTTACGTGACGTATACTAAGGATATGTGTTGCAGCACATAATGCTCATATATACATTAAAATCTACCGCATCAGCGAATATACCGCATAACACGTAACGTAACGAACTACAGAGTCGTTAGAGAAATGGCGAACCGTATACGCGCACACGTGTGATTTTTTTTTTCTTTTAAAGAAATGTTCCTCAATTTATTTAGTTGTACAAAAGAATTCTCAGAGTAGTTCGTTTGGCGCCAATTCATTCGTCAACAGTTGGCAAAATTTTGCCGAAGACAAAACAAAATATATATGTATATTCAACAACGCGTTTCTTAATTACGTATAGATAATAATTTCTCCTTGCATTGCAGTTGGCTTTCAATACCAGTGTAAGAATTCTCAGAATGCCTGAACACGAGCGCAAGTTTTCTCATCAGTTATATATCAAGGCCTGATTATATCACATCGTTTGTTCGATCAGTTTTCGACTCGGATTACACGCGATACCTAATCATCCGAAGGTGGGAAATTTATGCGACGTACACCGTTCGTTTCACTATCGTTAGCCTTGCGATCGGTAACTATTGGATGATATAATAATGATAATCCTGCACGTAGAGGTATCTTAATTCAGGTATCATCGTCGGATTGGATTTAACGAACAGTGACGATCGGGTCTCTGACTATGTAAATTTATTCTCAGAGCTAACCGACGAACGATCATTCCGATGATAAATTCGTACAACTTCAGGTGAATTTGGTGGAGCAAAAATCATCGCACAGGTAGGAGTTGTGGCGATCGATTGCGAAATTGATGGAAATCATTGTATTCACTATGCATAAATAAGCAGAGACGATTTCGTCCCACGTTCGGATCCACGCTAAGAACACGGGTATAATTCTTCCAGTTTGTATCTTACATCGTACAACTACAACGTTCGAATACAGGTGGTTCATACGGAAGGTTAAAAATCGATGAGACTTACGTCAAGGAGTGACAATGAATGGCAGGGGGATGATGACCGGGTCAGAGGATCTCGACGTTCGTACTCCAGGGGAGCGATCCACCGTTGGTATCAACTTGTTAATTCGTGCATCATACTTGGAGGTGTTGTGTGACCTGTATAACTTGAAGAATTATGTAACCGAGGATTGGCATAATAATCTGGGCCCGAGTATTCGCGGCGTGTTGAATGGGAGAGAATCAAAGATGGTGGACTCCGTATCAAGTCTTGCACTGTCAAACGAGGGCTGTGTTTAAGCTATTTGAAGTAGCGGTGGTCGACATTATTAGGCAAATTTGACCACCCCTGAGCTTAGATCATTGTTCGAGCTACGGATAAAAAATGAAGAATTTCACTCACAGTTAAAACGTCGGCCGGGTACTTCCCTGGAAAAGTTCGGTGATCCAGATGCAGCCCAACTCTCCAAGAGACGACACCAGTTATTCCGATATGAAAAGGAATATTTAATTCACTCAGATATATGATCGAACTGAGGTCTACCGTGGGTTAGAATTCTCGTAATCGCACTTAGCTACACGCCACTTTATAAACGACGATCACCGCGCGTATTGAACTCCGTTCGCTAATATTTCGCGACTTCTGACCGCGGATCGGTCTCACCGTAGTACGGCTCGAGTGGTCACAGTTTAAGACAGCACTGATCAGTTGTCGTAAACACTTGCCGCCATATTTCCTGGGATCTGTCAAGAATGGGACGCTAACGTCATCTCTTGGCAAAAGGAGCAACCCGAGAATACTTTTTACGTACCCTGTCAGCGTTGACTGATGATTGGTGGTCCGCTGCCAAGTAGAATTTCGAATTCAGCGCCCGCGAATACAAGATTCTTTGGCCTTTTCGTTGATCCAAAAATTTCTATTGGAAGAAAATGCGCGACTCGCTAGAATACACGTATATATTTATTATCTGTTAACGGGTATAATATTAGTCTCGATAGATGATAACGATATAAGAGTTTTTTCATATCTTTAATAATAAATAGAAAAATACAATAATATAATATAAACACGCATCACATATTTGATAGAAAAACGTAAATGGTCATTTTTCAGAAATTAAATTGTAGTTTTTTTTTTTTTTCTCTTTAAGTGTACTCGGATACACTACTGTTCTGGATGAAGGTGTATTATTTAT
Source organism: Athalia rosae (assembly GCF_917208135.1). Taxonomy (NCBI): domain Eukaryota; kingdom Metazoa; phylum Arthropoda; class Insecta; order Hymenoptera; family Athaliidae; genus Athalia; species Athalia rosae. The sequence continues at coordinate 6,483,971 of NC_064027.1, read as the reverse complement.
ACTGTAATAGTAGGGTGCGGTAGTATATCAAAAATATTAATATAAGGATATTATGTAATGATGAACTAATTAGAAAAGACTAAATTCTAATGTATTCAGTACCTTTACTAAAATAAATAACAGTTGGATCGAAATATATTTCATAAAAGTATTTGATGTAATAGGTATTGCGATTTCACGGAAAGCTCATCCTTGGCACATTGCGTCCGTAAAAGACGTACGAAATTATTATAATACACGCGTATTTTGAATGTATGATTATTTTTTAAATAGAAAATAAAAAATACGTAATTTATCTTTATAGTAGATGGAAGGTGATGAGCTTGAGCTTACTGCTGTTTAAAAAATTCTGGAACCGCTCATACGATTACCCAGATAAATTTTCGAACGTGTGAATACCTATAATGGGTATGTGAATAGTTGGCAGTCATATCGATATGCATAAATTCATTCCATAACTCTATACGATTCGCCTTCGATATTCTCCCTCAAGCTGGTCGCGACCTAGTAAAGATAATTTTTTGGCTCCTCTGTCGGCTGTCCGCATACTCCGTGGTATTTCTTTGTTACTAAACTTCGGCTACGGCAATTTTCTATCTCCAAGAAACACTCGTTGCTGTACGTCATATCGTCCGTACCGCAGACGGGGTCGTAGTAGGGAGGACAAATTTTTTGACATCCTCGGAAAGAGAATCCTTGAAGACACCGTTTCATCGGCACCACGTAAACGTGCTTCCTGTCAACAAATAATCAACGATCATGATAATCTTATTTGTCTTATAAATTTTTTAATATTTCTAACAACCGTTCGACTCACCCGCAGTTATCGCGTTTCATTTCGCACTCGTTTCTGTAGAGTTTGTTATCCGATCCACAGACGAATTGGCGATCTCCGCCGCATACTTGATTGCAAAGTGCGGTAGTCCGGCAGTGCTGTGCCGGGACCGCAACAACGCGTTGCCCGCAGGTGTCTTTTCGCAAATGGCACATCGATCTGTAATTTAATGAATATAAATTATATGAAAAGTTTTTGACAATATTGGGTTGGGTATCCGCTTTTGGAAATGGATCTCACCTGTAGACGTTACCGTCACTTCCGCAGACAGGTTCCTCGGGAACTTCGCTGCAGTCTTCGGGACAATATTCCGCTTCCTTTAGCGTCGTACATTCGCCGACGTGAGCCATCTGAATTCCTTTCCTAAAATATAAGACGGACAGGGCGATGAAAACGTTGTTCGATATTCGGGTTGTGTTTGTAACAGATTTTGTATCTGATAATCTTACAGGCAAATTGCCACGTTCAGTCTGCACTGATTGGTGTACGTATTGGCATCGCTTCCGCAAACTGGATCAACTTCATCGCCGCATCTCTGCTGTTGTTTCATGCACTTGTTCAGCCGTGTTCGGCACTTCTCGAAATCGACTTCCGTCACCTTCCTTCTGGATTGGCTGTGCGACAAATTTACAAATTTATGCAAATAATTCGCCGACTCGTTATTCACCGGCTATTCAAAAGATCTACTGACCCACAATTGAGCATTTGCATTTCGCACTCGTTACGATAAATTCCACCGTCGGACCCACAAATCAGCGTTTCTGGTTCGCCTTGGCAGTCCAACGGACAGGCTGTGACCGCACCACCTCCGGCAGTCCTCTCCCGAGAGACGCAGAAAGACATTGGTACCTCAAACACGTGTTTCCTGAGAAGTGAGGAGGACACAAAAATATTTTTATTGCCGGTAGGTCACGCGTGACTTTGTCGGTTAGCTATGTTGATCGCTACAAGGTGCAGCAGGTTCGTAAAATGAAGAAAGAATAACAGGGGAATACCCGCAATTTTTAGCACGCATTTTGCAAGTGTTCGAGTAAAGAATTCCGTCGCTTCCGCATGCCGGTTTGGCACCTCGCCAACACGATTCTCTGCAATGTCTCGTAGTTTGACAGTGTTTCTTGTTCGTTCTAACGACCCCTTGTCTGTAAGGTGAGAAGAAACAAAAAAATTTTATTCAAAACCATTCGAAATCGCGACAAAAATTGCCTCGATTGGAAAATGATCGCTCACCCGCAGGTAAGAAGTTTCATCTGGCAGGTAGATTTGTAAACGTTTCCGTCGCTGCCGCAAACGGGTCCGTCAAGGGGCGCCTGTTCGCACGAAACCGGACAGTTCTCCCTGTGGGCGGAAATATTGTTGCACGGTCCCAAATGGGAGAGTTCGATGCCGACTCTACATATTTCGACCCTCAACATGCACTTGTTCAAATACGTTCTTCCGTCGGTGCCGCACACGGCGTCCGAATCACCCGGACAATGATGTTCGCATTTGCTACCGGCCGATCTGAGGCACGCAGTTTTCTCCTTCGCAATTGTTACCCCTGTGAAAATAATTCGAAGGCGTTGATCGGGGTCGCTTTCGACTGTCGAAAAATGAAATATTTTCAACCTGTTCATATATCCCATAATACCTTTTCCGCACATCTTTTTCCGCATATCGCATTGCGAGGCGTAGATCACGTCGTCGCTCCCGCATACCGGTTCTCCACTCGGCGGGCATATTCTTGGACAGTTGTTCGCGGCTTCAACGTAATCTGGAATTTATGTCAAATCGTATCGGGTGAATCGTTAGATATCGTTACAAGTCTCACACGTGTCCGACGATTCTTTTACGATATATTACATGTCCCGTTAAATTTGGTATCCCGTCATTTTTGGTGTACGTATAAAAGAAAAAGGAACTAAATCAAAGATCGCGGAACGTCGTGCTTAGTCGGAGGATCGCGTGACACTTTGCAGCAACGGCATCGAATCATCTCACCTGTAATGAGATCGAAAAGTGGACTTCAGTCGCGGATTATTCCGGATCGCCCAGACATTACCATTGTACTTGTACGGACACATCCTATAATGATATCAACCCGCAAAAAGCTTCTTCAGATATCACGGGGCGAACCGATCATCGCATATGAGCCAATAATTCATCTGCGTACTAGCGAGATCTTCGAGAATTGTCTGTAGGGGATCAGAAATAATCTGAGACTGCGGAATAAACGATACGGATGAACGAATACGTATGCCAAAGGTAGGAGAGCTGTGCGGTGATAGCTGCTTGTATCCCGAGTATATGGCAATCTCTGGTAGCTTAATCGTATGTTCTGCTTCAACTATCCCGCCGTTTCTATCTCGCCTGGTTGACCACGATAATAGCCAACTTGCAGTTCTAGACCCTCTCCGCGTATTTATTACGAGCGGATCATATGTAAAAGCGTCGTGTACATACATATATGTATAACGAATCACGAAAGAGAACGTCATCGCGTGTCGTTTTATATTGGGTGGAATTATCCCGACAGATAAGAAATTTCGGGTCTCGAGGCGGATTGATGAACTTTACCATGGATATTACAGCCGGTTTGTTCGGTTCCTTCAATTCGCACCTCGTCTTCTCACGATTGAAGGTTGTACAAGAAGTACATTGATAAGCGTGAAATTACGAAAACTGAATATAATATAGAGCCTGCAGCATCACCTGCCGTCTATACTCCCGTACACTGTGGATAAAGAACTTATCGTATACCTATACGGCTTATGTTAACTGTACCAAACTACTGTAAATTTCGAAAGCCTTGGCAATAGAACAGCGGCTTCTGAAATCCGAAAGGATACCGTTGTGTCATAAAACTATCGTCGATAGCTCCACATGGTAGGTATACATATATTACATATGCGTTTAGTATAGCGAGATGCAATATCTACGCTGCAGTGTAGTTGTGCGCTAAATGTAAGGCGAACACTTTTATTACAGATTCCCGATTCGACGCAAGGTACACGTGCACAGGTGCGATCCATCGCACCTGCGCGCGTCTATTTGTGAATAATAGAAAAGAACAATAGGTGACGAAAGTTGAGGAAATAATTACGACACGAATTGCACTCCGCACAGAGCTGAAACGGTCGATCATCGAAATGGAATGAGAACGAACGATGAGACGTCGTCGGATCTCCTCATGATATAGATATACATACGTATACCACCCTACACTATATTGTATTCCCGTGTAGACCGCATCCTGCAATATAATCGAGAGGTTTACGGAGGCTCTGGCTCATGTCGCGGCCCGCACGGTCCAGTGATCAACCGGTAGGTCAACAGCATTTTGTCGCTTACCAGACTGCAGACTCGCGGGGATGTATTATATGTAAAATACGTGACTGTTCGAGATGGGTAATAAATCGGGACCACTCTCTGGCTGTACCATGATCCGCCGGTTAATTTATGCAATAAAATTTGAACGATTTAACGAACGGAGTAGTGTACGCGGTTCGGGTCGTCGCATCTTTACCGGGAGAACTGTATCGAGTCGATTATCGAAGGTACGAGTTGCCGGTTATGCGGCGGCTCGCGGTCGGATGATGAGGGTCACGTAACGGTCGCAACGAAATTTGACTAATTAAATTTATTTACGCAAAGTAATTAGGTGCGCTACACCGTGTTCGGGACGAATATTACACACCATTATATGCGCCGCCGCAGGAATTTGATTTCAGTTTTTTATATTTATTCATTTTTGAAGCTTGTGGTTTTAATTCTTTTTCTTCCGTCGTCCGTGTCTCGGACCGTAAATGAGGCGTGAATATAAGGAGATCGAGAGACGATTCCACGTATCATTTCACCGAGTTATTTATTGGTCTATACTCGGTACGTGTATATACAGGCGGTATAAGTTTAACCGCGTCGAAATGATCCTATATACGAAATTAGAGAACGGAGAACGGATTTGAGCGCATTATCTCTCACGATCCGGAGACCGACGCATATAGTGCGCATCGCCTCGCTCCGGGGCATAAACCGAATTCTTATTACTCATTTTTTATGGTCATAACACGAAATTATCGAGCAATGTTCCCACATGTGCGTACACCGGGAATGTGACTCTGTATCTACTCGAGAAAAAAAAAAAAAAAACATTGTTTCGACGAATCGATATCGAAAAAAGGAATTTAACGATTCTTATAAACCTCGTGTACACGTCTAAGTCGCACGGTTCGAAATAAATTAATCAATTACCACCGTCTGACCCCTGATAGGTTAACAATGCCGGTCGAATCATGCATGATGTATTTAGTATCAACACGCACAATGCAACGACCCGCTTCTATCCGCACGTAGGAGTATTACAAGCCGCATGCAGCTTTATAACCATATAGCCGCTATCGAGGCAGAGCTGAATTCCTGGCTGCAGCAAAGAAGCCAATTATCGAGTGAAAAACGAGCCGAGGAGAAAGGGATGAAAGAAAAAGAGAAAGAGGGAAAGGAAGAGAGTCGTCGACTCGGCGTAAAAATTCGCACACTGTTCATACACACCGCGTCTATTAATAAACGATTTTCTATACTTGAATTTTATAGCCCCGAGTGAATCAAAGGATTATGATCGATGGCTAGACGTAAGAAATGAATATATACCCAGAGGCAATACTATGTTTTACAGCTACCGTATTATATCAGATCGCATCTACTTTATAACGACACGTGTTACACGGTTACGGGAAACTCACGTGCGTTTCGTTTCATTTCTCTTTTTCGAACAGACGCTAAACCAACCCTCGATCAAAACCGTAGTAGCATCAGGTTGACGACAATTATCACTCGTAATCTTCACTCCTGTATACCTTAATATCTACAGTACATGTAACATATATACGAATCAAATTTATATAAAATGAGATGAAATTATCTATTGTCCCATCAGGAAATACCATACTTGTAATATATATCATTACAAACTCCGAGCGTTTATAATCCGCACGTGAGATTTCCGCGAGCGAAGACATGTGTGCACGGGCTAAAGGATACAGAGATTATATCTGTAGCGAGAATCTCATTTCCTTGTGCCGCATTGTTGTAGAAAACTGCAAAGGATCATACGCGGAAGAGTGGGTGTGTACCTGGTATATACGTAGGTACATACCTGTGTACAATACGGTAAGTCGGAATCTGAAGTGATATACGACGCAGGTGTTGCTTTGTATACGGGTGTGTTACGGTCACAACGAGACAACACTTCGGAACTTAACGACCGTGGACGCCCGTTACATAGCCGTGTATAATGTCCAACGTATATTACATATCCATGTTATTCAGGTAAATGTAAGTATGGTCGCGGCGTTACTGCATTCGGATTACCATCAGTTCGCTAATTACAAGGTTGAAAGTAGAGTAAACCCGTACATAAGTATATATGTATATCCATACGTCGCGTACTGCAAGAATTGAAGCTGCGCGAGATCGGCAGCGAAATAAATACAGAGGTATTAGTTATACCTGCACGGTGAGAAGGAGGCCAAGTTTACATGTGGAGAGCGGGACCGCGCCCTTAATCGGAAGATTAATTGCCATTATACCAAGAGTTAAGAAACTCGCGTAGAAAGTAACACGTGAACGCGCATAGCGTCAAACTGATCGCACGAAACAGAAAGAAGAGAAAAATAAGCGATATTTCTAACCGATGGTGTCTGATCTGTGCATATGGGATTTATTCACCGCGTATAATGCGAGAGAGTGTGTAACATCGTGTGTGGTATAATTTGTGTATCACACGTACTCGTATATTCGAAGGTAATACTTAGACGATACCAAAGTAGGTGTGTACGGTCATTAGAAATAAATAACACCGCGTAGTGAAATAACAGGAAATGAATATTTCCTGTCCTGAAAAAAAAATTTCTCACCGGCCGATACTCCTGCGGTATGCGATAAGCGATAATCTATCTATTAATTACGGACGAGTGTAAAATCACCTCAGTTCCATCATGTCAACGCTGTTATTTATTTATTTTTTTTTTTTCTCAAAAATCAATAATCTGTAACGCTGTACAGCGGTGACCTCCATCTCGAACACTCTGGATATATAATAAAACCCTTTCCGTCTCCGTGATTCATTCGGACATAGAACTCTTGAATTACATGAGGGGCACGTGCGCGTACATCTACTTAAATTGCAGAATAACGAGCAAGACTATCAATTTATTAGGATTCATGCAAGTATTTCATTACTCTTCTCTTTTTTTTTTTTTCTACCCATTACAGAGATAACCGCGAGGCATCGTTTCGCGTATCGGTGTTACATTATATCGTAACGATCATTCTTTTATTGAACCGTTTCAGGTTCGGATTCTTCGCTAGATTACGCGTGACATTTTCATGGCTATTGCCTCCGAAGCATATTTGCAAGTTTGGAACGCGATAATGGTAATTGGAAATTGCTAATAGCACCACTAAGTATACCCGACACGATATATTGGCACGTTGAAAGCAACTTCATCGATCTATCGATAGGAAATTATTTTTTTCTTTTTTGAATCTTCATTTCTGTCATCAATCGCGCGGTTCGCGGTTGTTTTTCAGGTTCGTTTATTTCTTTTCTCCCGCTTCTTTTTTTCGCCTCGACGCATATTTTACAACTGTTCTTTATTATATACATCAGACGATGACCTTTTCTATCTAATTTTTTTTTTTTTTGTGGCTTTGTTTTTTGTTCGTTGTCGCTTCTCGTTTACGGAGGACCAATAGCTCGGGGGACGCGCTTATGCGTAGGTATAGGTATACAGGATCTCATAAAAGCCTGACAGAAAATCACGGTGGAACGAAACCATACGGTTTTACATGTGCCGTATCAACTTAATTATTAGGTGTACCCGCAGTAAGACGTGGGTAAAAGATAATCTCGATGTAACTCTGGTATATCTATAACCCAATTTACACAATACAGTAACAACATATTCTCCCTCTGTTTTAACGCATATATGCAATTTCAGCGAGTAAATTACACCGGTACGCCAACCATTATGCTCCTATCCTATAAATTGGAGAAATCTGGGACGCGAGGAATAAAAGGTTTACAATTTTAAAATCACGCGGCTAAAGTGATTTCGCCCGTTCGTACCTCCACGACTTTCCTTTACTCTCGATATGTGTAACGACAATTTTTTTAATGCGCGTGAGATGAAGTCGCCTTCAGCTGGTATAAGCGATCGCTTAGGTATAGCGCTGTTTATGATAAACGATAGCTATAATGATAATCATTGGACAAATGTTCAAAAAAGAAACGGACGGATACAGGCCGCGAAAGATATCGGAATGCAAATGTACAAAGTGGAAATCGAAGTCGAAGTGAAAGAGCTGGTGATAAAATGTGGAACGTATATAGGTATGTCCCTTCGGACGGCGCGGCTATTGGTAGCCGTAGGAGAAGACGTAAAAATAAAGAAAAGAATGCGTGGATACATCCGAGATGATATCGTCCGATCACTAATCAGAGTATAAAAAACCGGAGTTTGGTATAATTAAAGTATATCGAAGACTTCCGTCAGCTGTATCCATTAAAAAATATCAGTGCTCTGACCCCGATTCCAAGTATAACGCCATGTCGTTAATTAAATATGGAAATGAATCCAAACATAATTTTCTAATGGAATCCGCCGATCGCGAAAATTATAGGCCGCGGTTAAACTGCAACGTTATAGTGCGGTACGGGGCACGATTAAAATAAAATAAAACGAAAAATTTCCAGCTACGATTCATCGAAAAATGGGAACAACACGAGCCAAACATCGTTCGTCTATCGTAGGTCATTAGATATTTAAAGCAGGACTGGTTAGTTATTCAGAAAAAAATTTAACGGTCTGCAGGTCCCGGTGATCACCGTCCGCGCGACAAACCGGCAAACAGGAAGAGAGTCGTGGAGAGGATGCTACCGAGGAGCCGAGGGTATCGAGGTTTCACGGGCAAACCGACGCGGCGGACATACGTATACGTGCGACGGTATATAATGCGGAATACTTTCGCGTTGTTCGTCCGTATAATTTTAATTTCTAAATACGAGTATTTCCGAATCGACCATCGCGGATTCGACGACGCGACAATATTTTAATTTTGCCGGTATATTCCCGAGTTCAGGCAGTATAATTTCATGGAAACTAATGGATTTAGTTTAGCGTACGGTTAATCTAATTTACCGCATGATAGAAATATATACGAGCATTTAAACATTGCCGGACTACGTGACTGGATGTTAGTTTCGCGCGCGCTTGTCATAAAAATTCTGGTCGTGCAGCTCCTGCGCTGGTCACGACCGCATCGAGCAACAATTGCCGAATTCGAATCGCGTTACGCAGGAAACTGATACGAAAAAAAAAAAAAAAAACTTTTTTTTTTTGCCATTGAAAACAAATGGTTATAACTGTAATTTTTGCATTAGAGACAATGACAAATTCTCACTGTTTCCAGTTGATTCGCACAATTACTTTTTTCATCCCCGGTAAATAGAATCAATTACCCTGCAACGTTAATGTACACCGTTACATGACGGGTAAAAACAATTTTACATTCGTGACTAACGATACAACAGAATTAAGATAAAATTAGGAAGAAAAAAGACGAGTCAAAAAAATGAAAAACATCAGCAGCATACATATGAAAATAATCAGACCCGAACGAGAGCCCGGAGGATGAGTGGACAAAACAAGTAGTGCGTGAATAAAAAAGGAACCGACGTTGGAAAAAAAATGTACATGTACAGATGTGTCTGCTGAAAACGAAAAAATACGGGGTCCAATTGGAAGAAAAATGGGTGTGAAGATGAGAATAGGATGTACAGAGGTCTGGAAAATGAAAAAATTTAGTAATAAAAAAACCAGAACTTCGCCAATATAACCGCATGTATAAATGTGAACAACGAGCATTATGGGAGGATCATTAGAGTCTATAAATGGGCAATTCATTGAAATCGATCGTGCGTTGAAATTCACCTATTTTTACAGATCCCTGCCGTGCCATTCTGCGCCACCCTAGGAATCACTCGGTTATCGCGGATGTATAGTCCGGTGCTCATATTGGGCATACAATCGGTAGCTATTCGTTTCAACAGATTCAACGTTTTTGTCTCATACGTACCCACCGCATCGTTTTGTGAGTTTAGACACGCGTGACGGTAGAAAAATAGAATACTTCTATCCGGACCGGACAACGAGGTATGTCACTATTGATAAGTTCAATTTCAGAGCTGGAGAGAGAGAAGAGAGGCGAAAAAATGAAAGCTCTCGCGCGCAGGTATGTTGCCGGTAATTCTAATATCTTATTAAATATACCTAATTGTGGGATGAGTGATAAATTATTCGCAGTAAAACTGCGTGCCATGCCCACCGTTGGATCATAGAGATGTACGCTTGGCATGCGATGCGTAACCGTCGTGGTGTGTTATGAAAATCTCCACGCACACAATATTGCCGCGACTGTTTGAATTTTTGTAATAATTGTAAGTGTATCTGTATAGTGCGATATAAAATATTCACACTTTATTTTTAGAATGTTCCGAAAAATTCTCCGTTATATGTACATATAATTAACAGAGAGAAAAAAAAAGTGTGAACAAACAAACGAGAATGAGAAAAATAAAAAATTAAAAATTAAAGAGGAGCGAATAAAAGAAGAAAGAACAAAAAAACGGAAATAACGTTCTGTTGCCGTAACTCGCGTGCTCGCGGTTAGGCGCAATAAAATATATTCAGATACCTCGAGGTGTTGGGTAAATTATAATTAGTTAATTTATTTATCTCCTCAATCTCGCTGATTCAATTAACACCGATTTGGCAAGAAGATTGAAAAATCAGTTATCCCCCTACCGTCTTCCTCTATCGCCCCCTGATTCGTAGCACTGAATTTCGTCCCTTATATTCGTATGGGTACATACGTACCTATACCATACACACCGTTATTCATTATCGAAAGATGTCGTAAAAGTGGTCGTTTTATATGCAGGTTTAGCAAACTTGACAAAGTTGTTTCTGAGTTATAGTTCAGGTTCGGTATACATGTATTTATCAGGTATGGTTAGGATAGGTTATTAGGAACACGGCACGAATTAATCCGTGGGTTTCTCTTCGATGCACCCGCAGCAGCTTTCTACCGACTTCCCCGCAACCTAATGCAATTCTAATGTAATTCTAACGAGCGGATTCAGCCATCGCATTTCATACATGTACCTATATTTCGTTGTCATTTGTATTTGTGTTTCTACTTGCATGCGGTACCGGCGGTATACGGAGGAAATTTTTGCATCGCTTGATTAGAGAAATCCTCGCAAGGGCAGCCGATACGTGTTATATACACCTGGAAGACCGCGACGCGACGCGACGCGACGACGACGCTTTCCCCCTTTCTATAATCCCACTTAAAAGTTTTCCCTGATTTGTTAGTCTTACTCCTTCCATTTCCTGATCACCGTTTCGCGCCGTCTTGTTTCAACGTCGCGAGCATCTCACCGTAATTAACCCGAACGACATGTACGAATTTTTTTCCTTCTTTCCTCCGCCCCATCGAAATTAAGCAATTTCGTACGGAACACTTTAGAAGGTCACCAACACCCGGCAATTTGTCTTTTGTAGTGTTATACGTGTATTTATATTACAATATAAATATATACCACCTGAAAGAAGATGTGGAGCGTGAGACTCTGCCGCGAGATAGTGTATAGGTGTCTGGATACGCGGAGAGGAGGAGAGGAGAAAATCCAAAGACATGGGTGAGAGAGAGGAAGGTAGGCGGTAGGTGATTTAAATTCAGCGTGGAACGCCCGTCAGTGGGTCTCCGGGTCAGCAAAGTAACCCAACCGAAGTTGTTCTGCACGTTGCTATGGCTGCAAAAGCAAGATCAGGTCCTGCAGCAGGTCCTGGAGATCCCCGTTCGGTATAAATCATATCGCTCTGTTGCGCCGACTTCTCTCGCCTGCATCCTATCAAAGAGGAAATTGTAGAGGACTTCCCCGCGCTGCAGCCCGGCACCTTCGGGACTCCGTAGTCGTCTACTCCCCACTTTCCGCAATCCTCGCCACGTGCCTCGCGGTCACGTACTTGCGTATAAAAAGCTCGTAAATACATGCTGAGGTTTTGCAACCGAGATATGAAGACTCCTCTAACTCTAAACGTCGTCGTTAGTAAGTCAGTCACTTAGATGAATACGTGCTTAAATAAAGTGAGCTTTTCTTGCTGCACTCGAGAGTCGTCGAGGTTTCACGGATGAAGTTTGCGCTTCCCGTTGGCTCAACGTTTGCCCTTGTCCTTAGCGCTGTTAATTTGAGTTCGGCTTGAATTTTTTTTTTTTTTTCGGGGAGAAGCGGTACAACCGGTTTCACGAATGAACCGAGCCAACGTTATACGTCCCGCTGCACTCGACGCCAAAATTTCAACTAACACCACTCGCAATGAGGAATTACCGTGAATCGATTCTCGATACGAAGAAGAATAAGCGGGGCCCCCATCGCCGCTTTAGAAATCCCGATTCCCGAGTCCAACGGGAATATAATATCACTGACAAATGGGGGCTGATTATGCACAGCAGCGCAGAGACAATAATATCAGTCGGGATAATACGGATAAGATGTTCGTACATAACTAGTTGGACTGAACACGAAGAAAAGATGCAGATATCACCTGAATCTCGGGGTTCACATATTCAACGGTCTGGAGTAGTCAGAAGTAAGAACTACCAGAGGACTAAAGAGATGGTATCAAAATAGTTCTCATGCGCCTGGCGCACGTATATGCAGATCACTGTGTATATAACATATGGATACAAACGCGTACATGTATGATGTATGCGCGCTGTTCCCTTAAATCTTTTTACCTATCTGTACATAGGTACGTACGTATAAATAAAATCTGACAAGACTGAATTTATTATTCTTTTCTCAGAAACGTTACTGACCTTCCCAAGTAGATTTCGCACCGCGTGAACAAGCGCAGCTATCCACCGGGGAAAAGACTTGAAATGAAAAAAAATCTTTGCGCGGAATTTAATTCTAAAGAGTTATCGAAAACGTTGACTGAAAAAAATGTCACCCGGACTCGAGCGACCCTTGGAGAGGCGTGAAAGCCAAGCAGGTAAAAAGTAGGCACGCTTGTATCCCGGTATACGCGTTGTTCAGCCGCGCGCACGCATAACGAACCATCTCTCATACGAAGGGGTTCCGACCGGTGGGTTTAGCTTCCAGAGGGATGAAAAGGCGAAGGGGCTACTGTTGTAGCCAACCGTGCGCACTGAGTCCTAGAAAATTAACGTTTTAACTCGACGTCCTTAAAGCCCTCGACGCTCTACTCTCGCGTTCGCACCTTCGGGTTCTGGGGAACCTCTTGGTCGCCCCTACAAATCTTGTGCTTTTCTTTGCCCCGCGTGCAGCTGCTGAACTTCGCTTTGCAGTAAAATAATTTTTACCCTCCCCTCAGCTTCGTCAATTTGATAAACTCCAAACGCTGATGTATGAATGTACAGTGCGATCGAATCGGTCTGCGCTGCACTATTCAAATATTTTTTTTCAAACTATGCTTGTAATGACGATCTTTGTCGCGAGAGATGTTCGATGTTTGTCTTACCAACCGAAGATTGAATCGAAAAAATGAACGAATAAAAAAAGAACCGTTGACAAACGAGGGAAGAGATAATTTACCGGAAGCAAGTTTGCAGCATCGATATTAAAGAGACATTAGACACGTCCAAATAAATGATGACGAGCCACAATCTGCAGACAACAAAATTCTTCTACCCACAATTATAAAGGGTACAATGGGAAAATTATATACCGAACTAATCGTACACTGTTCAGTTCCACGGCGAACAGTCCATCGAGTCAGTGTTGAATTTCTGTCGTACAAATTGCGGATAGTCGAAATTTTTTCATCGAACATTGAATGAGATTCCCGGTACTCGTATCACTCAATGTTCAACGATGATTGATATTGCGAGTGTGTGAAATTTGTATACATACCATGCAGGCAGCTGAGGAGCAGCACCAATGCCCCGGCGAAATATTGGAACCGCATGACTTTCGATGTGCGGTACGTTCTCGTGTTTACTTCGGGTAAGGATGACGGAGGTAAAATTGGAAGGGAAAAAAAAAAAAACAAAAACCAACTATACGAAGAAAAGAGGAAAAGTAACCAACAGAAGCACACTTGAAACTTCGCGGGGGCCTTGGATCGTAACGATAATAATGCGAGATAATGACACTGCGATTTGTAGAGGCAAAGATAGAAGAAAGAGGAGAGAGGCAACAGAGAGAGAATCGATGCCCCCTTCGACCTCTGTTGTGTATCGAGGTCCGCGAGCGACTGAAGGAAACAGCTCGACCGTTCTGACGTCTATACCTTAGAGCCAAGCCCTACCCCTGGAGCTCGATCTCCCTCTCTATTTATCCCTCGCTCTCCATTCCGCTCTTCAAGATCTTTCTCTCTTTCTTCATCTCCAACGTGATCCGTGCAGGCGTAAATCCTCCTGACTTCGGGCTCCCTATATTGCCATTACCATTGCCATGTTCATGTCCACGTCTTTTACGTCCATGTCCATGTCCCATGTCGATGGGATGTGTAAATGGTAGCTACGCTCTTCGTCCACCCTTCCCTTCTCTTCCCTTACCCAACGAGACACTCGCGGCTCGCGCTCCTACTTTGCTCCAGCTTAACCGTCAGATTACCCGTCATCATCGCCATCATCTGGTGAGCCACGTCCAACGCAACTTGCGAGTAAATTCCCTTCTGCATAGCGAGCGATGTATTGCCCACAGTTTCTGGGCCACCGCTGCACCAACAACGAGCCCATCAGCCAGCTATAACCGACCATCGCCGGTATTGGAAATTGGTCCTTTAATACACCGTCTCTCCGCGTTGCTCTATCATCATGATAAATTCAATTAGATCAGATGGAATTTTTATGATTTAGTCATTTATTTGTAATATTATAGTAGCAGTATCGATCCAGAATTGAAAGTTGGTGTGGAAAGCAACGATGATGATACATCGCCGGACCACCTGCACTACGTATATACGATCGTCCTAGAATCGATCCTTTATTTTTTTGTTTTTTTTTGTTTTTTTTTTATTCAAAGCAGAAATCATGTAAATCAGTGCAGACTTTCGATCGATCTACGAACGGATACTTGTGAATTAAGATGCGCCGATGAATTGTGCTCCATTTCTAACGCTCTCCGTAGCGTAGCGAGATGACCTATTCAATTCGAACGTGGTGCGACGAACGATCGAAAATCTGCATTAAAAATACATCAACTCGCCATTATCTCGGTATAACATTCCGCGCAGGTATAATTGTAGAATTATTGCGCAGAACATATCTAAAACATTTTACTGTATTCTGGATGTCTGGAATACTCAAGATGTGGAAAATGATCATTTCATAGAATAGAATTAAAGTGTGCGTAGTATAACCCTGAGATTTATTTCGTCTATTTTAAGTCTCATTCGACACGCTGTGTAACTGGGTCTTGCGCAAAACATGTAGAAATTTCGGGAAACTGTACAACCTCATCAGCTCGAAATCTCCATGAATTACGAGTTATCGCGAGGCTAAGAGGATGCCTCGTTCGAAATAGCAATTTAAAGACCGTATATCAGATTGTCTGCCGGCATTGTGAGCACCTCCCCGTTCACCACCGGAGGGTACGGAACGAAGGAAGGTGAACGAAAAGTAAAATAGAGTAACAAGAATGCGAGAAAGATTAGAATCTTTTCCTTGGTGAACTGGCCACGAACAATAATCCAGCTGTACCACCGACAAGATCAACTGATCCTATTATACTTGCAACAGTCGCGCTCTACCAGCTGGGACATCTCCGGGGGATTTTCCTGGTAGTCGCAGACAAGCGGTCGGGAGTCTCGTGCCGATTTCGCCAGGTTACTCCTGCATATTACAGACTCCGGGCAAATACATTTGTAAAGTAAAAACGTCGAGATTTATGAACTTGACCTCTGACCATGACATTGCACAGCAATAATGTAGTAGCTGTACCAACTACAGGCAGTGCCTTGTACCCGTATACGATAAATAGGTCGAGAAATTTCTCACTGACCTTTTTCATCGGAGGGCTAAAAACGCTACGGAGTAGGCAATTTTGTATTGTGCCGCTGCGGTTCCATTATCCTCGAAGTCTTATTTCAGAGAGATGGATACTGCGGTTCGCCGGATCGGTCTGGAATCATTATACTCCATGTTATTCGATTGTCCCAGTTTTGGCGTTATAAATATCAGGATGTATGGTAACGTTCCACGACGATAACGATGCACATACGGGCGTAAGATTTTGACAGCTTTAAATATAATCCTCGAACTGTAAATTATATCGTGTACACATATCATCTGGTGATATGGTCCTGCAATGCTCGTCTGGTCTGCGGTTTGAGGTGCTCGCGCGTGGAGTGCAAACGAGGACGCGAAAATGCCGCTCTGGGCCCCGGGCCCGGAAACTGTGACCGAGCTCAGCGAGAATATTTGGAGGTTTCGAAGCTCCGGTTACAAACGTGTATAAAATCTGATATTTTAACTTCGTACTCCCAGTTCGCAGCTGATGATTTCTGGATACGTACGCGTCGATTGTACGAAAGTTGATGCGATGCAATACGTTATCAGAAGTGGAACGGAGCAGCGGTGCCGGGAGCTGACGATCAGTGAAAAGGAAGGATGCCCACGCTGCCTTGGATCTTTTTGATGAAAAGGGCTATTACCTAGCGACCGGATCAGCCGCGCTTTCTCGCCTCTCCCGGCCGAGTCAAAGATTTGCACGCGAATCGAGTGTGGAGTAGATATCAGTTAAGTGCATGTAAACTACATATTTTATGAACCAAATACCCACATAGTAGATAGGTGCATTACGCCTGTTCGTAATTACACGTTTGTTATGGCCGCTAGTGGAGGACTAGAATTGCATCTCATTTTTACGACGGTTCACCATGAATCATATGATTCGAGGTATATACCGCGATGAGTATATACCGCGTGTGTTCCACCGGTGGAACACATCTGCACCAGCACCCAGTGCTGGTATATAACTCGCGTACGAGACTGCAGGGCGTTAACCTACTTGGAAGAAGTTGACCGGGAAACTTCGCTCGGTCACAAAAGTGGGTTTCGATATACCTAAACCGAACCGTAGCCCTCCGACAATTAGGACGTATTTAAAACCATGTACTTGAACCGTGTAATATAATAAATACTGGTAAGCATGAAACGGTGGAGCACGTTATGCTGATGATCATCGAGACATGGATAATGGATAATGGATAATGAATATGCAAATGTAGATGCATAGTACGATTCCGTGGAGGGGTCATGTGTCGTGTCCCGACTACCGTAGTGTAGGACAGGGAAGTAAGACGGGAAATGGATGCTGGTTTTTGAACGGGGTGCAATGACCTCCTCCGATCTCCACCCTGTCAACCCTTTTACGTCGTTCCGACTTATGACATTGCGGCATGAGCTGCTCGCTCGGCAATCCATGCGTGAAGTATAAGCATGAGCGTATCGTACGAACGTTGTTGCGTGCAGTCTGATACACGAGTCTTCTCTCAACTGTATATTATATTATAGCGGTGTTGGCTCCGCTCCCCGTGAAGTCGCTGTTGCGACCTACCGGGATCGTTCCGATCCTTAAACTTGCGGAATCCATCTTTCATCCAGCAACAAGTACCAAGACGGAAAAGGAACCCGGTAACATCCTTTACGACCCGTCGCCTCCGTAAGGCCCAAATTCGGCGATCTCTGAACTGGTTTCCTGAATAGACCGCCGCTGGCGCATATTATTAAGAACAGCCGGTACACGGCACATCGACAAGGGCGAGGTGACAATAAGATGGTAATTTCGCGTATGAATGGCTCCGGCGATCGTAATTGGAGTGACCCAGCTAAGCAGCTCTTCGTGGACGGAGGTCCGCGATGAAATAAAAATGAGAAAACATTGCGTCACGTGTGATTGTTTTCTGAAAGAGCTTATGGTATTCAGCCGCAGGCATACCGGTCCAACGAGCGGAGGAGGAGTAGTCGCAATTCGTCTCGTTTAATTGGATTTCAAATAAACGGTAGGAAGACAGAGTGGGTCTCATTTCGCGAGCAGGTTCTTACCTTGCGGTACGCCGCACGCACAATATAGGTACAGTATATCGTGTATACACCAGTTTCGGAGATCCTAATTAAAGGCGAACAATACAACCAGGTGAAGAAATTGGGCTGACGTTGCGAGCAAGCCGCACATATCTGGCCTCAGGTGCGGATGATGCCAAAAAACTGTACGTTGATAGATATACGTATACTTGCGCGGTAACGGACTTATAGGTCGATCAGGAAATCCAGTGAGCCAGTGCACCTTCCGCTACTCTAAACCTATAAACAACACCATAAACTGTGACGACGATTACAGTGCCATCATTGTAATATCATGGTGAATGCTTATTGCAGCGATGAATGCAGCTGGGCATTATTTTTTCAAGTGCGGACACCGGATATTCGTTATTATTTTACCCATTGATTTCGAATCAATTGAGTTTTTTTCATACAGGTACTCTCGGCTCGGGCTCTGATAGTGCAGTCATCGGAATTGTGCAGTCATCAGACTCTCCGGCAGCAGCTACCATTTATTGGCAAGGAAACGAGCTTCCCGGTACCATTGATAGACTGCACACGCGAACAGGTCCGCGATCCTGTCGGCAATACGAGGAGAGCTTCGACCTCGGCACGAATAGTTTCATTAGTGTGTCAACCACGTGCGGCAAAAAGTAGAAGAATCAAGATGGAAGGAATTTCCACGCCTGCAAGTGTTCGAACCCTGCAGGCTGCGGTGCGTGCAGCTTTGGCTGACGGTGCCCGGGTACCGTGTAGTTCAGGTACCCGGGAAAGTAGTCGGTAATTACTTTGCCGTTTTCGCATTCAACATCGTTATTCTATTAATCTCTGCAAGAAAAGAACTTAGGTATCCCGAAGCGTGTTAAGACCACCCCAGAGATTGACCACACTCGAAGATGGCAATATATCGATGTGTAACGTCGGTGCGTTGGATAGCTAGAAGATCGTGATTGGTCATTTTAGTTGCGATCGATGTAATTAGCAAAATTTAAGCCACTGCACCTATCCAAAAGACTCTGAAAAGAGTTCGAGGCTGAGCTGTCCCATATAAACAAGATTAAGCAGGGCATATTCGTTGATCGTAAAGTAAATTTTTTATCTCAACATCATTGATTGGTCTCAAGTTTTCTCAACGCCTATCAGCGTATAGCCTGCACCGTTAAACGATGCGTTCGAGTGCGCATCTTGGGCCTCGGACCCATTTCACTCGCGCCTTGGCTTTGTATTGGAAAATCATGTAATGGGACGATTGCTCGGTCATGCGGTCGCGGGTCGGTCGGTCGTCAGTTCGTTCAACGCTACGCGAGTCCTGGTTTATGCTTGTCCGTGAAGTATCATTCGCGGGTCTCTCCTGGAAGGGATCTTGGAACCGTCTTGGGACCACACGCATGACCATAACCACGCAGGAACTCTGAAAGCATGCGACTGACCGTGAACAATAATATATAGTCACCAGGTGAGTTAGCAGCAAGACCTATCACCTCCGTGTCGCAATCGGTCATCGTCCGTCACGGAGGTTTGCAAAACAACCGTAGCCGGTGGCACACATCGCGCCGATCTGGGTGGCCAAACATTGTCCTTTTTTTTCAAGCATCCTCTTCGAATCAGGTGCCAATCTTCAAATGGAAATGGTACATATGTACACAGTGCATTACTTGCACCAGATCAAGTCACATCTCAACGTTGAACGACCTTCAGCGGCTTTACATCCTTGACCGTATGCGGCGGCGATCTTGGTTTTGCGACAATGAGATATGTAGACACTCCGAAGTGTCTCTAATTCCGATGGATATTTTGGAGCATGTGATTAGATTTGCATTTTGTTTGCAGTCTTCCAACATTCTTGGACATCAAAAATCTCCTAATGCCTATCGCTATTCTATTATAACTTGCATTGAGATTTTTATCTTTTTCTTTTTCGGCAATAACTTTGCGCAATAAATAGCGTCTCGAAGTAGGTGCAGGCTCATGCAGTCGCTTACCGCTCGTTTTCAGCGACAAATACAGTCATGTGACACTATTTTAAATTCTCCACCAATGGATAAAAAGGTAGCGACAAAGCTGAACAAGTGGAGCTTTGTCGCGTTGTTGAGGTGGGAAATTTGAAATAGTGTCACGTGACTGGATTTGTCGCTGAAAACGTTGACTGAACATTGGTACCAATCTTTGGTACCAATCATCAGTCAACGCTGAAAACGAGGGACGAGCGACAAATCCAGTCATGTGACACTATTTTAATTTCCCCACCAGTGGATAAAAAGGTAGCGACAAAGCTGAACAAGTTGAGCTTTATCGCGTTGTTGAGGTGGGAAATTTAAGATAGTGTCACGTGATTGGATTTGTCGCTCGTCGCTCGTTTTCAGCGTTGACTGATGATTGGTACCAAAGCTTGGTACCAATGTTCAGTCAACGTTTTCAGCGACAAATCGAATCACGTGACACTATTTTAAATTTCCCACCTCAACAACGCGATAAAGCTCAACTTGTTCAGCTTTGTCGCGTTGTTAAGGTGAGAAATTCAAAACACTGTTATATGACTGGATTTGTCACTGAAAACGAGTGATGAGCGGCTGCATGAGGCCACACCTGAAGAAATATCACGAGATGTTATAAATACATCGTACCTTACATTGTATTTCACGTGAATCTTAGACTGTTATCTCGAATTATTAATATATGTATATACCATCATTTGTAATTGTGGCTTAGCACTCAATATCCGAATCACGCTGATTCTGCTGAGTTCCGGATTCGTGAAATA
Organism: Athalia rosae; assembly: GCF_917208135.1. Classification (NCBI taxonomy): domain Eukaryota; kingdom Metazoa; phylum Arthropoda; class Insecta; order Hymenoptera; family Athaliidae; genus Athalia; species Athalia rosae. The sequence goes on along the minus strand of NC_064027.1, from coordinate 6,463,263 downwards.
ATTCCCTATTCTCGTTTTCGCATTATCATTTCCAGCGTTTACTGCAGATTGTATCATGTCAGGCAACGCTCTTAGGATCCGAGCCTATGCGAGTCTCAACATTTCCAAATCACGTTCGAATTCTCCATGGTAGTTGTTCCAAAGAGTCGAGGCGCAAGCAAGAAGCCATCGAAACCAAAGTCATGCTCTCCAGAATCCAGGTTACAGGGATTCTCAACGCAAATATCGTTCGCGTGATTATGATATTGCCCAGTCACACAATCAGTCTGCAGTCTCTTCTAGATCCCCCTAGATTATCCGTATGCAATTAATAGAATATCGCATTAGGGATCTCATTGCTGCAATAACGAAAATTTTTGAAGTATTTGCGGACCTAATATCTCACCTAATATAGGTGATTTGTCACCCGTTATATTTGGTTGCGTTTATTTACTGACACCGTGGCTTGTGATTCCCGAATCTTGCGAGGAGCGTCACCTGTGTACCAAGATTACGTGTAGAGTTCTTGTACTGTGGTTCTTGTCAAGGAACTACAAATAAGTAATAACTACTCAACTTGTTTGATGTAACCGAATAGTGTTGAAGTGAAACAACAGCCAGGCTGCCGAGATAGTGGCTCCTTATCTGTGATGCTGAATCATAGTGCTGAAAATTGTCTACATTATACCTTATAAGTCTTGTACCCAAAGAAGATTTTATAAATCACAATAAATTCTGAGGCAAATTTCAAAACAAATATTGTACCAAAGAAAAAACCGCGCAGTGAGTTGGAAGGTCTTCCTTTGGTAATCACCTTTCATTGATAGGAAGATTTTTTGATCCACTTCTGATTGACTATCATCATGCGCCGACTTGCATTGCCATAACAATTGGTTGCTATTTGTAAGTTTTGCTGCTTGACCTATTCGACATTAGTCATATTGATTATGTTCCAAGTCTTTAATTCTTGTTTATAAATACTTTCAGGGAATGAGATTTGACTTTACTACCAGTCATTGACTCTCACAATCTACTGCTGCTACTATTGGGAGTTTAGATAGAAACTGGTGATATAGAACTAGGGACACCAGAAATGTTCAAAGGGAGAATATTATCAGCTGTGAAGAACTAACTTTTAATGATGGTGAGATCCGGTAGTGGGTTATGATAATAAATTCAATCAAAAGAAAAGTCTGAGAGATTCACTTGATTCGACGTATTGTAATGCGGACTATTTGCGACACCCTATATGGGCTGCATTCGATTCACAACTGTGATGGTATAGCCATCTAGCTCTGACATATCGACTGTGTAGAAACAGGTAGGAAGATCATGGCTGCAAAAGCTGTAAGCTGCTCATTCTTTGAGCCTCATATCAATACACTGATAAATAATTTGATTGCCTCTGGCAAACCATGAAGAACTATGAAGAAAAGCACCATATGGTGAGGATATAAGCATAATGGGTTATGTAATTATTATCCGCATGTTGACTAATGATTTACATAGATAAGGATGCTTATTATTGAAGAAATATAGGGCAGCGAATTAGAAATTCTTATGCTAATCATTCGGGTCATTGAAGAGGAGATGATCATCAATACCACAAATTTGTTCCTGTAACAATTGCAGCTGGAATTACTTATCTATTGCATTTCCGTTTGATTTCTCATTATTCTTGAAATTGTCTTAGTGACCTGGTTCTATCCATCATTACTATGCAGTAGTAAACACCCATGTCTGACTCATGTTAAACACATTCAGTTGAAATTACTCTCATGTGTTGCAGTAAAAGATTGTTGGTAACCTAATTTGCTGATTCTTTTAATTTTATTTATCCAGGGTGAAGATACGCCAGCAGCTAGCACCAAACCCACGCCAGTTGCTGTACCTAAACTAAGAAAAAATAAGAGGATTGAAAAGAGGTGGGGCCAGAGGTATTATACAACTGTGAAAGAAGCTGTGTTCATGCTTAGATCTTCGCCATATATGCCTGCAGAACCACCGCCAATATTACGAAGTGATGCTGATGATTACCAACCCCTGTATGTGTGCAAGCAATGTAGAGACTGGTGAGTTTATATCGACTAGCGCTAAAGACATTCTTCAAAATGAAATATCTAGTGCTCATTGAAGTAACTCATGCAAATATAACAAATCTAAAATATAAAAAGGATGTATATCACCATATAATTTTTTTTTTCAGTTTCCGCTTTCTCAATAGCCTTGAATCTCATACCTCAAGACGTAGCTGGATCCTTGGATATTGGTGTCCAAATTGTTTCATAACCGATTGTTCTCACACTCAAAATGGTCAGTTCCCATGCTTTGACTGTCAGTCAGTCGCTACTGAGCGCAAAACTTACCTTAAATCAAAGGGCCTGAAAAAAGGCAGTAAGATGGGACTTGTGAAAATTTTTTACAACCAATGTCAATTTTTTGCACATTTAAAAGGACATAACACAAGTATCGTTGACGTGGCAGATGTTATGCTAATGCCAATGCCGCTAGATGTTGAAAAGCAGCATTATGTAGAGCTGGAGCAATTTTGCGAGATTATTATGGAGCACATGTTTTTGACCTGCTCACACATTATGGATTGGCTGAAGACAAAACAGCTCGGTGACAAATGGTGGACTTTGTTACGGTCAACCTCCAAAAGTGATGAAAATCCATTATCTGAAATTCTGGCGCATAGGGTAGCTCATGGTGGCAAAAAGTCAGAGAAACGTATCGGTATATTATCAAAAACAAGTCTCTCCAGTCGAGCATCACCTTCGAGAAGTACTACATCCATCAGAAAAGCTGTAAGTTCTGATATTCAATCATCTATTTCTGAAACTATTGAATCTGTGGTGGCCCAATCAGCTTTGAGTGATATGGAACTATTGACTCCCGAAAAACCTAAAACACCAACAGTGTCAGCTCTTACGTCCATTACTTCTTTGCAGTCCACAGAAAGTGTTGACAATCCATGTACTACAATTGATATCGAATCTGTTGATTGTAGTTCAGTAGCAAAACCTAATGTATCACAAGTGAACATTATCCGTCCCTCAAAAGAAAAGGATGAAAGAATTATGAACGGCGGTATCAGTGATAATAGCCTTGTCAGTGTAACACCAGGAAAAGTAGATTTGCAACCATTACACAAAGTCCCAGAGGTTTCTTTGAAAATAAGACAAAATCAAGTTCGAAATCCTGCACACGCTGCAATGCCCAATATCGCTCTCATAGGGAATGATAATGTGTTTGAGCAAAAGATTTCTGTAAAAAAATTCGCTTGTGAACCAGTGAAAACAGGTATAATTCCTCTTCAAAAGAATGTCCCAATAGCGAGTAGTCTAAAACCACGAGTTATTAACAAAGTGGTGCCGACACCGATTGAACCGATAAATATTAAAACATCCCTTTTATCCGGCAAGGAAGTAGCACGAGTTGTTGGAGCATCAAAAAAACCCATACTTCAAACTTCGTTGTCAGCTTTAGGACCTAGAATACTTACTGTACACAGTGGCAAGAAGACTGACATTTCACAAATCATTGGCCAGTTACCACCTGACTTGATTAACGGTAGCAAAAAAATAGTTTTTATTGGCCAAGATGCAGAACGGCTTAAGATTCTTCCCAAAAGAGAACCAACTTCTAACCAGCACATCATAAAATTGAAATGCGAAACAGATAAAACAATGATTTCACCAACTCACTTAACTGGAGTTACGCCTACACTGGTGTCAAACATTGAAAGTGAACAAAGTGTCAAGATTGTTTCAAACAAATTGCAGAAAATTTCTTCAAAGGACATAGTAAATCCCAGGGCTCAATCACTCTCTCTCGATGGCAAAGTTATTTACCAAAATGGAAAAAAATTCATCATACGTCAGGCACCTAAATCTACGCGTGGATGTGCTGTCAACAGTTCAAGTAATCTGAAATTCCAAACTATTGCTAAATGTGTCAATGTCTCGACACTGTCATCTGCCAAACAGCATCCAATATCTTCCTTTCGACCAATTGCGGCCAAAGCAGTCAAATTGGCTGTAGATAAGATTGCACCTCTTATAACGCCATCTCCTATGACATCACCAGATTCTTCTTCAACATCTAGTCCTTCATTATCACTTTCTCCCCCTTTAATTATTTCCAAAAAACTAGAGATGTCCCAAAGTCCTGCGTTAACAAGCAAAAATGATAATGATGAAACAACCTCAGAAAAATCTCTTGACTCCCTCAACACTTTAGAGCCACAGTCATTATCAGTTTCTTCTTCTGGTAAAACCGAGTTGTTCAATGTGCAAGATTCTGACGCAAGAGAATATTTTATCGTAAAAACAGATGCCATTGGCAGAAGTTATGTTGATTTTCGAAAACCAAAAGTAAAACCAATAAAGATGAATAAAGGTCTGAGTTGGACGCAAATTGCGGCGAAATATAAGCAACGGATGCTAGCAAAACTTATTCGTCTGGGTGAAGAAAAGATCAGGCAACAAATTGACCATTTGATAAGTGTGAATTCAGAATTTTCAAAAACTATTGGCATCTCTAATGACCCAAAGATTTTGAAGAACTTAAAAGCTATCAAAGACTTGGAAAATATTCTGAAAGAACCACTATTATGTTCCGAGAAATATCAGAGTATTGACCGGGGACCAAGTGAACATGATATTAAAAAAATATTGTTGAATAATAGGGAGAAAAGTAAACAAACAATTTGTTCTACTTGTAACAGACCTATAACTTCTAATTCAGATATAGCATCGTTGTTGAATACAACAGCTAAAGATTCTGGCAATTGCACTTGTGATAACTACATATGCCACATATGTGACGTATTTCAAGGAAATAGGTCTCGTTTTGAAGCTCACTTGAACTTTCATGCACATAGGGAACCATTTAGTTGTCCTGAGTGCTTCAAAAAGTTTTCTTCGTTCCAACGAATGGAAATACACGTATGGACGATTTGTTTTCACCCTCTGGCAAGGAGATGGTTTACATGTAAATTATGCCAAGTGGAAGGCTTCCTTGATATGGAGTCTCTCACCAAACACTTTATTCTTGTACACAGCAAACTCAGGATTGCTTGCTCAGAGTGTGGAGTGTTTGTGGGAACAGAAGCTGGTTTCCAAAAGCACCATAAAGAGGATCATCCAACAAAACTCAGCACTGTTAAACCAGTTATTTTAGCAATCTGTGATATTGAAAACTGCGTCGTACGTCTCGAGGATTGCAGATCACATATAGACGATCATACAGGAGTATTTAAGATGCTTTACTACAAATGCCCTCTGTGCCCGTTCCTTGTTGAAGAAACCGTACGAGGTAGGGAGCAGATAAAGGCTCACTTGCATAGTACTCATTCAGAACAACTGTCTTACTTGATAAACTCTGAAGGCTTCCCTGAAATCATGTCAGTAAAGAATTTGCAGAAAGCAAAATCCATGACACTTTCAGAGCACCTCGACTACCCAATGCAGCAAGTTGTATCTAAAAATGATTCGCAAAATGAGTGTGATACACCAATTACCAATTTGTCTAACAAAAACGAAGATCATAACGAAAATCCTGATACGCCAGAGTCTGTCCTAAACGAAACCGAATCAATTGTTGCCAACACTATAATAAACGATTCTTGTAATGAATCATCATCTGAAATTCTGGAGTCAACATTAACTGAACAAACAGAGAACACAATCGGACGTAGCATTTGCTCCATATACTCATCCGATGAAGACTCAGCTCAACCGGATGGCTCAGGACTTACACCCCTTGAAGTAATATCTGCAGTAGAGAAGTCTATTGAGCCACTGAATAACGTGATAACTGAATATAGCTCGTCACCCAAAATATTTGACGTTCGGTCTGTAACACCTGATGCTTATGAAAATCTGAGCATAGAATCACAAAAAACGCTCGACACATCTATGGAGATATCACCCACACACTCACCTCAGGTGAAAGTCATTGGGCAAACAGAGAATGTAGATTCCACCAGCATATTACAATCAACGATAGCGCCGGACAAGTGTATCGGACTATTAGACTCAAATGAGAAATTCTCGAGAGACCAAGTGGACCAAAAGATACTACTATCACAACTAAAAACCGAATCCGTGTCTGATGATGAAATTCTCCTTACTCCTCCTCCCCTCTACGGACCACAGAAATATAGAGATATCACATCTGATTCAGACATCTCTCCAATATTTTCAGGGTCAGATTCACAGCAGTCAAAACAGTTTGCTCATGATAAAAAAAAAATTCCATCAATATCTGTTCTAAAGAAGAGATTGAATACAGATGTTGAGAGTCTTGATCCTGATGACGCAGAGCCTCAAAATCATCTATCTCACCTGAGTGTACACGTTACAAGTGCTCAGGCTACCACATGTGCTTCTAGTTCTACAGAAGCGGATACCTTGCCACTTTACAATGTATCAAAACCTCCACCACTTTCAAGAATTCCGCAACGTTTACTGAATACATCACCTTTAAAAATTGAAGTCGAAGAAGAAGAACCACGTGAAATAAAAATCTCTACTCCAAGATCTTTAGTAAAATGGAGACGACGAAGGAAACGACCATGGCGCATTGCTTTTGACATACCGACCCAGCCTTCGGAACCAGTTGATTACAACTGTCACCTTTGTGGAGAATTCATAAACACATCATGGCCAATAATACAGAATCACTTCAACCTGAGGCATTCCGAAGATTATAAATTGGCTATAGTAACACCCAGACTTTTACGAATGTCGAATGAATTCATTTCGGAAGGTTATCGAGAGGTGCTAGGACCTAGAAAACGAAAATTAGATGGAACTGTGTCGTCTTCTAAAAGGAGAAGACGATGGAATCCTAAGAAACATATTGAAAAATATCCACTAGAATATGGGTTGTGTGTACAGCAAGAGTCTGTGCAAGATAGGGAAGGAAATTTTGTATGCAAAAAATGTGATCAACGATGCAACGATATTTCTTCTCTAAGAGAACATATTGGAACGAATCATCGAATCAAGGATCATTATCTAGTGTGTCTAGAATGTGGACAAAATTTTGTGGTGGAACCAAGTTTACGAATGCACCTAAAGGCCTTCCACAGGATAGAAGATCCGTCTACTTACATGGCGGAGAATCCGGCATATGCTAGAGAACTTTTGGACCCAAGAGAAAGCGAATGTAAAATCTCAAACCAATGTTACGTGTGTATGGCAGTATTTGAAGACAAGTTAGCAGTTGACAAACATTTGAGGGTGCACGGTATGGCGTTCCTTAATCGTAAACGAATTGAAGCTCAACAGGCTGCCCGAAACCCAGGTAAAAAAACCAGGATTGATAATCCAGAAGAGAGTGAAACTGTTACTATCACTGCAAACGATGAAATTACAAAGAATCCAGAGCTCGAGAATGGGGACTCTCCTGACAGACTAGAATGCCATCCAAAGAAAGGTGATGATGAACTGGACATATCACAAAGCTCATCTGTAAGTTATACTTCAATGCAATTTCATGTTATTGTCCATCTTCCTCAAGACTGATGAATTGTAGTCAGACTATGGCTTTTGTTTTTGTCGATTTTGGGGTCAAAAATCGGTAATGAATTTTGAATGTATGCTCATGTATTTTAATCTCAGAAATTCGAATTCACAAGTTAAATTGATCTATCTATAAAATTGATCGAGTTATCGCCCAATTATCGATCGAAAAGGTGAAAAATCAAGGATATCTCGATGGGAAAAATTCGTAGCTTAATTTGGCTTTCAGATTTGGATTCCTGAGCTGATTATATGTGCGATTACTCTTGAAGAACCGACAAAAAATTCGATTTTTGAGCAAAAAAAAAATCATTATTTTAATCAGGTTTAATATGCTTTTCTGACGTATTTTTGCCTCAGAAAGCCGAATCTGAAAGAAAAATTGATCTATCTCTAAAATTGACCGAGTTATCGCCAATTTTCAGCTTTTTGGGGTCAAAAATAAAAAATTTATTTTTTAGTCTATCTAAATGTAATTTGAGCTCAGGAATCCGAATCCGGAAGAAAAATTGATCTATCTTGAAAAATGATCGAGTTATCCCTATTTTTCCGCGATTTTTGGCATAAATTTGAGGATATCTCGAAGGGAAAAAATCGTAGCTCAATTTGGACAACGGATTCGTGTTCCTGAGGTCAAAATACATAAGAAAAGTGCCATACGATCAATTTTAAAAAATAAAAATTTTTGGTCAAAATTTGAAAAAATCGTAAGGGGTACCCCTTGGAAAAATCTCAAATTTTGACCAAAAATTTTTATTTTTTAAAATTGATCGTATGGCACTTTTCTTATGTATTTTGACCTCAGGAACACGAATCCGTTGTCCAAATTGAGCTACGATTTTTTCCCTTCGAGATATCCTCAAATTTATGCCAAAAATCGCGGAAAAATAGGGATAACTCGATCATTTTTCAAGATAGATCAATTTTTCTTCCGGACTCGGATTCCTGAGCTCAAATTACATTTAGATAGACTAAAAAATAAATTTTTTATTTTTGACCCCAAAAAGCTGAAAATTGGCGATAACTCGGTCAATTTTAGAGATAGATCAATTTTTCTTTCAGATTCGGCTTTCTGAGGTCAAAATACGTAAGAAAAGTGTCATACGATCGATTTTAAAGATACTTCATTTTTGGCTCAAAAATCGAAAAAATCCGTTGAAGTTTTTTTCGATTTTGGGGTCAAAAATCGACATTTTTTAAAATTGGGTATTAACAGATATTCTCATGTAATTTGAGCTCAGGAATCCGAATCTAGAAGCCAAATTGATTCATCTCTAAAACTGATCGAGTTATCACAAATGTTTCACTCTTTGCTGTCGAAAAATTGGGATACCTCAATCGATTATTGTTGTAACTCAATTTAGTTGACGGATTCGTGTTTCTGAGATCAGAATCCACTCGAATATCTGCAAATACTTGGAACAAAAATTGTTGATATTTTATCCAAAAGTCTAGGTATTTTAAAGGTAATGGCCTTTGATTATCTTCTATTTTGAGTTCGAGTATACAGGTCCTGTTTGAGAGTGAATCCCAATTTACCATAACGATGAAATTGAAAATAATTATGTCACTGACCATTATAGCTTCAACATAATTTGTATGACTTTCAGACATTGGAATAGCAGCCGATGCAGTAATGCAGTTGGATGCGTCATTTACCCACGGGGATATTCGATAATAACTACAAGGGCATGAGTGTAATATTGTACGCAATGTAATGTCTTCAGAAAAACAGAATTCTAGCAATGAAGCACATGATTGAGAAAAAGATTATATGTATGTAACTATCTATATAATACATTCTGTATATAACTCTAATATATACATATATGTATGTCTATTAATTTAGTGAATAGAAGATTTTTTTATTACAGTTATAAACTATCGTTAAGAAGTTATGTTAGTTGTCATCGAATAAACCGAAAATATGACATTCTTATTACAAATCAAGTGCTCCTATTTTACAATCGTTCGCATGAAATTTAAATTTATGCTTATTCTGACGTATTGGACCATTATGTAACACACAGCTTAAGTTAGCGCAGTGATTCAATGACCGAACCAACAATGAGATTGAGTTCGGACCGAATTTCAGAAATTTATGGTCTGAATCCTCCCTTGATTCGTCAGAGCAGTTTATCGACTGCCGTAAAAGTCTTAACTTTAGGTTACCAATCTTTTTTGTACCAGCATTTAATAAGACCGATATATGAATTACCGACGCTCTACGAGATGGCGTAACAGGTTCTTTCCAACAGTAGCGGCTTAACTTAAATTTATTTTACCGCCAGCAAGCCTGTCTCGTGTCTATCGGCTGCATTCCTGGATCCTTGTCATACCCATGATCCCTATAGTACGGGCTGTTGGCCTTACCATGAGTTTCATTAGCATAAATTTGATACGCGCGATGAGTTTGATGCATTATTTGTTGGCTGAATCAGACCAGCTGCATTTCTTCATGTTGATATATTAGACGATGGGCATCGCTCGATCAATGGTAATGCAATTTGTTTTCCAGGATACCAACAATAGCATTTTTAGCTTACTACTGATCATCTGTCGTAACATCGTAAATGAAATCGAGACCAATTACTCCCAAGTATATAAATGGAGTAATGCGTTAGAGATAGGGCTTCTCAAACGTTGTTTCTCATGAAACAGATACAGCCGCTATATTCTGATCTAAATATTGGTGCTTCAATAACATCTAACAATCGCGTAGAACCCATGAAACGTTTATGCCATGATGATCTATGGAAAAGCATCACCGGAAATCCATGTTGGGATCAAGCTGCTGCAGCTAGAGATTGAAAATAAAATTTTTGGACAGATGTCAGCACTCTAGATAATCCAGAGCTTTTACAGTAATCTAATCAGTATCATCAAATATCGAATACATTTAATAATCGATAGAACCTTCGTGTAGCTTAAATGAAAACTAGCATGGTTGATAACTGTAACTAGCTGGTAACTAATTGCTGATATAAAATGTTACCTGCCCCTCACATCGCGTTCAGAAACAATACCAAAGGACCACGCGCCGTTTATCATCAGAAATAATCCGATTTTTTAGTTTAAGAAGCCTGCGGAAAGAACGATGGGAGGCAATAAAGAAAATTTATCCTTTTATACGCGCCGAGCGGAAGTGACGTTCGATGTCGCAAAATCATAAAATTGGGTCCCGGGCCCAAGCAGGGTTCCCTCTTTTTCGCACCCTTCGGAGTAGTTTGGCCTTCTTACGGCTTCATCGGTCTGCACATTGATGGCTATCGATCATATTCCGAACCCTTACAATTTTATGGTAATATCCGTACGCTATATACGTACGGCGTATATGGTTTTAAGAATGTCGAACCTGTGCCTTGCAGAGTACTCTGCGTAAGAAAATTCGGCAAATCTGGTTGCGACTCCCCAATGATTCCGTGGTGTTTTACGGGCATATTTTCATCCGTGAGAAGAATCCCGAGAGTACAGCGGGTGTAGGAAAAGTGATTCGAGGTGAGGACCAATCTGCGAGTGTACGGTATACCAAATGAAGGGGTTCGTTGACGTTGCATTACCACGAAAAACGGGTTTCTGAAATTAGTACGTAATCGCATATTATAAACATATACATACGCGTGTATAGTATATATATATCTGGTCGTTGCGGAAATGAAGTGCAGTGCACATATATACAACTTATATATATACTTTTGTTGTACCTCGGCGGGTATCTAACTCGGGATCAAGCGAAAGCCGGCTGTCCTACAACGAAATACGATAGTCTGTGGGTAAATATGTTCTACCTGATCGTGCCGGATCGCGCGTCTCTTGGCTGCGTCGTGCAAACTTAAAGTCTACCTTATACCGCGTAGGTATACGATGTACGTAGGTATGTACAGTATGGATATCTACAACGTACCTACCTACCTACCTACCTACCTTCGGCTCCGCCTAGCCGTGTAAGTAGCTTATAGGTATACGCTGCTATATACCTGCTGACTGCTACCGCCACTCGAGGTTCACGTCTCGTTATAATCTCTCGTTATCATTATCAATGTATATATAGATGGTACACAATGTCGACCTATCCTCGTATTTAGGGATGAACGTACGCATCGTGCCGAGAAATATAATAGATGAGAAGACGTATAGGCATATACAACCACAATTATAACTCTTACAATTCCGAGAGGTATAACGTTACAGGAAAGCTCGGTGACAACGGCGTTTAAAATTCACGCGAATATAATCTGAATGGAAAATAATCTGTCCAATCTACTTAATCGTCGATCAACCATCGGGAAGATGAAGGGGTTGCAGCAGCCGCATATATCTAATACGTGCACGTTAAGTGTAATGTATGTAACGCATGTATTAGAGGGTGTACATATGTACCAAGTATATGGGTATGTATGGATTGTTACATACGTGCACACATATATACATATGATATTCGGCGGCATACGTTACATTTAACGTTACATCTGCGAGGGATCACTGGCATTAGGTGTACAAAAAGACCATCCATCATATTGGGACAGACCTGAGTTTAAAATTGGGGCCGTTCTTCGTGCGTCTAACTAGTTTTCTACGTGCGATTATAACGGAGATTAGATTTTGTCCAAATATTAATATTGGATATTCTGAATGCATATACTCGTGCGCAGCTATAGAACGAAAGTTTCGCTACTCAAGCATATAGCGCGCGGGTTATAATAACGCCGTGTCTTTTATCGCGGCGTCTGCAGGGCTCCACCGCTGCAGGAATATCTGCCGACATAAAAATAATATTTTCCTACGGAGGCACGAGTATCTGCTGCAGGCCGAACGAGTTCGAAGCTCATTGTCGGATGATCTTTGCGTGTTACTTTCTTTCTCTCTTTTCTCTTCTGCGAAAGCATCCCTCATTTCTACCCAGCTGCAGATTTTCGAGACCACGTATATATAATTCAGCTGGTTGACGATATTACTGTACATCGAAGCAATTGCTGGGCTGAGCGGCGTGTAAAATACCGTATATACAATAGCGTTGTACGATTATGAAGTAGAACCGTTAGATTTATAATCACGTTGTCGGTGTAATAGAATCATAAAAATTTTATGGAGCGTCAAACCGACGCGTTACACACTATTCAACGATATTAGGTATATTACACCAAAGTAGGCGACGTCAAGTTTTATCGAGTTTCTATGGGTGCTGCACCGCACAGGATGATGGAAAAATATATATGATAATAAACCGTATATTGTAATGACGTATAGAGAGATGACGATGTAATATATATATACATATATATCGATGGGATAAATACAGTCGTGCAGGGGATATATAATTACGACGTCACCATCGCCGCCTTGGATTCAACGTTCGACAAAACGTGATATCATATTCATACACAATTCTATACAATACATCCGCCTCACGTGCCCTCCGTGCCCCTCGCGAATAATTATTAATCGAAAACGATGGATGAGCGATAAACGAAGAAGAGTGGGTATACGCGAAATAGAAGAAAAAAACAAAAAACCAATGAAAGTGAAAAAATAAATAACAAAATAAAGATCCACATACTTTGCCTAAGCGATTTGAATGCAAATTTGAACCGTGAAAGGATTACGACGCGTCAGCGCGATGACTGAACGAGTGATTGTTGGCATCAGGGTAGTCTAATACTTTGAATAGTTCGCATTTACAATGGGCTTTATTGGCGGGAAAACTGAGGGGGGGAGGGTATATACTACGAGGTTCCGCAGCAGCGTAGTAGGACATCCATCACGCGGTGTCAACCCGATTGTCTTCCCGTTCGTAATGGCGCGGTAAAGTTTTGGATGTTGGTCCGTGTAATTATTTATAAAAAGTATAGCTGTACGCCGAAATTGAACCGTTAAAAATCAGGCCGTATGAAAATCTCCCGGTCCCCGAATCGTATATTTTTGTTTTCTCAACTTCCCTTTCGTTCGCGAAATCCGTAGGCAAGAAAATTGGTTCACGTTGCATCGAGACAATATTTCTTCTTGCAGAAACAAAATTCATCCATAGGCCGATATAATGCGTGCAGTGCTCGTTTGGCGTGCAGGCTATTGTGCCATATTAAAATTAGCTTTCTATAATGCATTTAGCAGCCTGGAGAAACGTCACCCGGTATATTATGTTACTCGTATACACGTATACGTATCCTATGTCGTTAAAGACGCGTTTTCACCTCCCCGCCTTATAATTTTATAATAATTATATAGTTTTCCTCAACAATCGCCGCTGCAAATTGCTCTATAAGGCAAACGCGCATTTTGATAAAGGACTAGTAAATAGACATACACACATACGTACACATCTATGTATATATGATAATCTAATCTCGTTATAATTCGATTGAATTATTATATCTGTAATTGTGCACGGGCGTATACATATGAGCATGTAACACATGTATAAATGCGATCTAATTTTGCGTGCGCGGTCGTGTAGCACATGAATTTCGTTTTTTTCAACCGCGCGTCTATATACACCGAAGGTAATTATCAAACTCTCCGAACACGTGGATATACGTGTGTAACGGGCATTATTATAATAAATAGCAATTCGTTGTACACGGGTACACACATGGTTACGGACACCCGTCGACCGGAATCATAATGGCACGTTATCGGATAAATAAAACAGATAGCCCGCTGCACATGTAGCGGCCAGGGCGAGGGTGAAACTCGATTACGAATAGGTAACACTGACTACTCCACAATATAACGTCGCTGCCGGTGCTGCTGCGCTGCTGCTGCGCATTTTTCTATCGTGTAATCACCCGGCAAACTCTTGTTCCACGTTACACGTTACGTACAACATATGAATACCTGTACCCCCGATATCGAACCCATTCGAAAATATGTATACGAGAGTTTCCATATTTCTGTCCAATGATCGTCTGTTCGAGAATTGAGAAATTTCAACGTCTTCGAAGTTGAAATTATAGAAAAAAATTCATTGCATAGAACGAGTTGATTCGTTCGCAATGATCGGGTACCTATGTTTTTTTTGTACATGACATCAAAAATATATGAATCATAATCCTATTTGCGCACGTATAGGTATACCTGTGTGCGGAAAACAGTATGCAGCACGTTCACGTTGGGGCTGTACGGTGTACGCATTCATGTACAGATTAATCGCCAGGTATTATATATATTGCTTTCGCGATTCATGAATTATAAAATCTTGGCTATTGTGCCGGAGACGATGCTTATCAATGAGGATCGTTAGAGCAGCATGAGATATACGCGTGTATATAGTCGCAGCTTATAAGCTGCCGTCCAGCTTCCGTTTGTATGCTACCGGCTCCTATATAGATCATGGTATATATACCGTACATTCTAACCCTACGATTCGTAATTGGCGCATACATATAGATGCACTTGCGTATATACGTCAATTATTTCGAGGGGTGCATCGCGGTAGTGTTGCACCGCCTATGCTGCGGCAGGATGAGAGATGAACGCGCTATGTTATATCATCTGTATGTATATGCCGGCCGAGAGTTAACATACGTGCAACGTATGCGTACGCACATACATGATCGTGCTGAAATTTTTTGATACGTTGCATATATACATATGGCTCCGAAGAGAATTAGTCACGATTATATACATATATCATGATATCGTTATACCTGGGTATATCAGCACATCGAAAATCGAGACGAATATTACGTGTATTGCAATATAATTATCAATTCACGCGTACCATGGATTAATAACGTCGTATAAGAACGTGTAAATATATCCATAATGTACGTGACAGGTATACGCATCGATATATTCCAGGATATGCGACATGGTTATACGTCTAACCGACGTTACGTACCAAGGTATGGCAAGGTGTCGAAGAGCGACTGTAACAAGTTGACAAGGTTACACGGGTTATCGGTCATCGGTCATCGTGAAAAGGATCGCATCGTACATTAGATGGAATAAAGATATACGTTGCGTCTGTGTGCAATGCACATATGTATACACAAGGTACGCATATGTAAACCGACGCGGGTGTATTGTGTATGGTTGTCTCTCTGATTATCCGGTATTAATTCCACTAATTGGGGGCATATATAGTGGCTGCAGCATGCAGGTCTTTCTGGTCAACGCCGAAAAGTTCACCCTAGCTCTTAATATATCATAATCTTCTCAGCTAGTTTCCGTCTCTTTGTCTCTCTCTCCTTTCTTATTACACAGGCACCGCGACGTTGTACGTTGAAGTATGTGGGATGTGAGATCATCTATCAGGAGATGATCGACGATCCGCGGCCATGCAGTTATAATCTATAGAGATGTGTGCAGGTAAAAAGACAGATCTCACAATGAATTATGGATTATCATACATATACGCTTCGTGTATGTGCAACATATATGCGCATCGAATTATTCTAGGATCCGCATAAATTTTCGAGCGCAATTTCGTCCAGCAGCAGTAGTAGGTGTAAAAGGGCTGCAGCGCATATTATAGCTGGTTTGTACATCTGGATTATAAGAGTATACCTAGGTATTGTAATATCGACTGCAGCATTGATAGCGCGATGCTCCGAGCGATATGCGGAGTGTGTTGCGGAGAGAGGGTCCGGTGATGTTTCGGGGGTTGTGCGAGGTCAAGGGATCAGCTGTGTACGGTTATACCGCGTGTAGCCGTAGGTACGGCACAACGAGGAGGGTCTCTACTCCTCGCGGATCTGGGTCACCGGGACGACGAGGGGGCCGAAGGGTCGCGCGACGGGATACGACCGACGCATCGCAGTTCGTCGTCGCGGGAGTAAAACGTTCGACGGGGTGCCCAGGAAAAAGAGGGGACTCAGCTATGCTCCGACTGACTCCCCCGCGACTATTATACGCGTATGTGCGTCCGATTTATCCCATCGCAGCCGCACGCATCACTCGTACGCGCGATCCGCGCCTTCGATCGTCGCAAGATGTGTCGAATGCTTAGGGGGAAAACAATCGTATCCGTCGAATCGTGCATGCTATGGTATGAACTATAGAATGCATGATTCGAGAGGCACACTTCCGGCGAGGAGATATGTCACATCCGGTTGTAATTAGGGAG
Source organism: Athalia rosae (assembly GCF_917208135.1). Classification (NCBI taxonomy): domain Eukaryota; kingdom Metazoa; phylum Arthropoda; class Insecta; order Hymenoptera; family Athaliidae; genus Athalia; species Athalia rosae. Next base: position 6,446,688 of record NC_064027.1, on the reverse strand, counting down.
CGATCGGGTGTTGATTTCCGAGTAAAATGAACGTCGGATTCGAGTATTGTGTATCGGTCAACTTACTGGTCCTTATGGAGCAGGTTGGAAATTAACGTGGATGCACGTGCGAACCGCATCTGCCGCAGGACAGAGCGGTTCAGATGCGGATGTTTCAAGAGCTCGTCTCGAGTCGGACGCACGTTTCGGGGGATTTATGCATACGTGTATATATCGTATGCGGGTAGGCTGTGAGGATACATAATACTGCAGTACGGAAGAGGGCACACTGTATAGGATTTGTGCTGCAAATGATATCAGTTTCACAACAAATACGACACTTGTGGAGACGGCAGCAGCAGCAGCAGCAGCAGCAGCAGCAGCATAGTAGCGCGATGAGAGTATACAGCATTCGTGGAAGTTGGCCCGATATATGTGGCTGCAGTCTGCTGGGATATAATGTTTCCGGCACACCTGTTGAACGGCAATTATACGTTTGATTGACAATTGAAAATCGACATTTTCTACGAATCACAGTTGTTATGTTACACAGATCTCTTCAATTACGACCCCGTAATGGGTATACAATTACTGCAGACATTCAATAAAAATTGTATAACTTTCACATTTCCCGACATGCGCTGCGCCGCGGTATACGCACAGTTGGATATTTCCACAGTTGAATATTTCCAATGTCCAACTGCGCGGTACCTCAATGAAAATTGGAGCGAACAAACTCTCTGCGTTGCACCGGTATGGATGTTTGCAATCGAGCGAATGCGAGGACGAGGAGAAAAAGTAGAGATATATGGAAGTTATAGCTTGGGATCGACACTTCGGCGGTGGATGCCGGAGGCTGTGCAACTAGCCGGATAAAGGCACGACGCATCATCGAGGAACGTTGTTAATTCGAGCGAAGTACAGGTCGCACGGTAGTCGGCATAGCTGCCGTGGGAGCACATACAGATATTAAGGTATACGGAGGCGGCGGTAGGTAGGTATGCACGTACCTTACATACGTGCGAGTACGTGTATATATAAAATAGGAATAATGCCGATGGTGAGGTACCGGCAGCTATAGACGGAGGAAGGAGGGCGGGTGGGCTTGCAGACTGTCGGGGCAGAACGACAACGAGAACGACAACGACAAGGGAGGTGGAATGAGAAAAAAGGGGGTAGAAACGGGGGCGGGGGCAAAGGGGTGGCAGGACGAAGAGCGCCCCGAGGTGTATCGATTCGAACGCGGACGACATTCTTTGGTGCCGCGTTGAGAGACAGAAGAAGTCGTCGCGCGGGAGGGCGCGGAGCGGGTGAGGGAAAAAAAAAGGTGAACCCGCGGCGGGTGTGGGGGGCGCCATCCCCCGAAAGGCCGTCGTCCCGCAAAACACTTGGCGTCGTCGCCCGAGTCCCGGTCTCGATCCCCTCTCCGTTCCGCCGTTTCCCCTACGAGTCGGCATTCGTTCCTCTCCAGGTGGGGGATTGATCGGCTCGACGGGGAGGGGGCGTGGCCGGGAGGGAAACGATCACGTGAACCAACTGGAGGGCAAGAGGGCCGCCGATCCTCGACCAATCGGGAACAGGCTGCGCGCTCACCCCGCCCACACTCCCCGGCCAAGGGCTCCAACTGATGTTTTTATTTATTACATCTGTGACTGGGGAAGGGAAATACTCCCAACTGGACTGCCAGCGAGCGGCTGCTACTTTGAGAACGAGCGACGCGTTCCTGCGTACGGGTTCCGTCGACGTTTCCAAAACCCCGCCGTTTCCGCGTACAGTTTTCCTAATCTTTACGAACATTAAACAACGCGCGAGACGTGATCGTATTTAGGAAGCGGGCTCTTCTCAGTTACAAGCTGCATTCGCTTTCGTGCAATAACCAGTTTCCGGTTTTAATTTACATTCGCGATTTATTGAACCGAATACGAATATCATCCCCGAAATTATATTCAGGTGAACAACGCGTGTCGCCGGAATCGCTTCTGCAGTACGATCCCATCCCTCGATCGGGACGAGTCGATCCGATTTCGAATTCGATTTCGAACTACATATATTCCAAATTGACAAACGTCGAAGATCGGGTAAAATATATAACGCGAAGTGTTTCCAATTCGTCGTCGCGTTCACGTATACGTGCAGCATGATAATATATACTTTTGTTAAACACAGTGCGGTATAATCACATCGATATATACGTCGAAGGCGTCAATTGGGTGATTGTTCGGACTTTTTTTTAAACCAGCCAAGTTTTCGACACGACCAGTGAACTCTATACGCCAGGCATTCGTAGATATGATCGTTAATATCGAGTGACAGTGCAGACAATTTTCGGAGTAACAAGCATACAGTGACAACGACGTGTTCAGATATAAATATAAATTGCAGTGCGTACCCACGGGGTCTTCAAAATTACACCTAGGCTTATCTCAGTTTGTGGAATTTAAACGTCAAAATCATAATCTGCACCTACGATAATCATTGCACACGGTGTGCAGCCCACTTGTTCCAGTTGCACAAATGTTACGAGAACTCGTGTGAATCGTCATCCCCCCGATCCTGAGGCGATCGCGGTGCCGCGGGGACGCGAATAAATATGATGTCACGTATCCGTCAAAACTGAGATATATAAACTGACGAAAAAATAAAAACAAAAAAAAACTTTGTATAATTCTATTGTGTATATGTGATGTATACGTACGTGTCGTATCAACTACCAACCGACATGCAGTAATCAGATAGAAGTGTAGCGCGAAGGTATAATCGACAGGTAGAAAAAAAAAGAAAAGAGAAACGAATAATACTTCGAAACTGTCGAGTGTCGAGAGGATTTTCACAGTTCGTCGTAGTACAACCTAATCGGAAGTACGTCGGAGCGGAGTGTGTCGCACAACCCATGGACCACGGAGCGATGGACAGTTCCTCTGAACACAGCAGTCGCGCCAGCCCAGTCACTGGTAGCCCTAAGCATCCAGCGCACAGTCCATCGAATCAGAGTAGTCAACCTCAACAGCAGCACCACGGTTCCCAGCAGCATCAGGCCCCGCAGTCCCACCAGCAATCGCATCCGAGGGATCAGATCCGCGAGCAAATACGCGAGCAGCAACAACAGCAGCAGCAGCAACAACAAAATCAGCACAGAGGTGTACCGACCCCGGGGTCACCCACGAGAGGATCGCCTCCTCAGGGAATACCGTTGAGTCCGCCTCCCTTGTCGGCTGGAGGAGGTCCGGGAGCTCCTCCGGGAATGGTTCCTCGAATGCCGGGATTACCACCGCCGGGCCTGGGACTCCTGGGTCAGCTGGGAGGAATGCTCGGTGGACATCACGGATCGCCGCTCGAACTAATGGCCGCACATCACGCGGTACTGCCGCCCAGATCCTACAACAGTCCACCCCCGATAAGCTCGAGCGATCCGACCGCGAACGAGTGCAAATTGGTGGATTACAGGGGGCAGAAAGTAGCCGCGTTCATCATCGGAGGCGACACGATGCTCTGTCTCCCGCAAGCCTTCGAATTATTCCTGAAACATCTCGTCGGCGGACTCCACACGGTTTACACTAAGCTCAAGAGGCTCGATATCGTACCCCTTGTTTGCAACGTCGAACAAGTAAGGATCCTACGTGGACTCGGAGCTATCCAACCCGGCGTTAATCGCTGCAAACTACTCAGCTGCAAGGACTTCGACGTGCTGTACAGGGACTGCACCACCGCCAGGTAAGACGCTTTTTTTCAACGAATTCGCGAATCGAATCGTTGTCGAGTCGTCCTATCTCGTCCGGTAGAATTAACGACGAGACCACCGGCGAGACGACCGTGAAAAATTCTCGATCGACGACGAACGGAGGATGATGGAAAATAGAAAAAAAAAAAAATCACGCGCTATTAGGCGACAAGCGACTGCACCAGCGTCGTCGAGTAGAGACGCACACGTACGCAACGGATGTCGTAATTGTTTTTAACCGGTTGCTACATTACGTGGCAGCTACATTATATATCACATGCGTACACACGAAACGGAAGCCAACCGATCTTCGCATATATTAATGCAGATATGCCGTGTACGCGCTACCAGGTGTCGCCTCTGGGCAGCAGTTCATCTTCGGCGAAAACCTTTTTAAGCCCTTTTGATACCGATATTCCAAAGCTCGCATCATCTGCACGTGTATAATCGCTTTGATATACATATGTATACCTTACTGTATACAAATGTGCGAGTATTTATCACTCGAGAATCCCCCCCGCGATGATTTTAGGTAATAAAAATGCTACGAATGTCCAGATCGCTTATCCGCATCGCTGCCGATCATCGATCCGATCCATATTCAAACACGCAGACGGATTCACGACAGTGTTCGCTTTCTAGCCGGCGAACCTTGTACGCGACTACTGATCTGTATTATATATTGTGTGGTTTCATTCACATTTCATCCTTCCAAAATCTCATTAAGATCGTTACGATTGATATCTAGCCAGTGTGTACCCGGTAGTAGGTATTACACGGTGTGTGGAGGAAAGAACGTTGAGAATTCGGAGCAATTATATTCGAGTATCGCACAAAAATTCTTCACGACCATTAAGCGCATATACGATGAGAATTGTATATAATCTAATTTGAAAAATCACGCAATTGCGCGCAGCGGTTAGCGGAAAACGAAGTATGTAGGTTGGCCGCTGCATCGGTTACACGAAGACGATAGCGCGCGCGCGCGCTTTTAATACAGTATGTAACACGTCGTAATAATATAAAAGAGGCGCGTGCCAAAGTCGGAGGATTTCTATTAGTGACTTGGAACCACATCGCATACGTATCTGTATAGGTATATACACGACGGTATATTGTCACCGCAAACCCTGCCAACAGGTGTCTCTTTCACCGGAGTTTCTCTCAATGAATTCCCCCCTCGGTTGTAGTACAAACCGACGAACCGACCCACCCGCCCGTGTATATTATAGCAGACGGCACGTCGCTGCCGTTGCTGCCGCTGCAGCCAACAGACGACGAAACGTAATGGTAAACGGAACGACAGGGGGATTCGGCACCGGGAGCAAAACTCCCCGAGTCCCGTACGCCGCGCGGCGCGCGGTACCTACACCGAGATACGCGTTTCCTGGCCGTATATATTTTGTCTTCGTTTCGTAGCTCGCGATTATTAAACCAGCGGCGTACGTACGTACGTGCGGCCTATCATTTTCTTACAAAGTACGCACGATATCGCGAAACGAGATTAAATCTAGAATCGGTAACACACCTCGTTGAGCGCGAATTGCAGCTACGAATTAAACACGTTATTCCGTATGGTCGGGAGTTACGTTTCGCGGGGATGATTCTTCATCAACTCGAGCGGCTTCCTTTTAGACCACCGCACTCTCCGGAACCGAGTGAGATATAACCGCATCGTTGTGCGCGAACACTGCAGCAATATACATTTTTCATTGCGATATATTCGCCCGATGCGAGCGGTTGCTCGTACTTGTTTTATTTTCCCCATCTCATAAGTCCGATTTTGCCTTTTTCGTTTTCGCGACATCCGAGGTGCGAATCTCGACGCGGGACGGGACGTTCGCGTTTGTACAGTCGGGCAATAGTTTAGCAGTCGGTCCGTTGCGCAGTGGCACTCGGAACGGAAACGGATTCCAGCGCGGGTGAGAGAAAGCGAGTCGGATAGAATTGAACGGTGTGCGAGTGTGAGAGAGAAAAAGGGGAAGGGAACTCTGCGTAGGGACAGAGGGATACGAATAATCCAACTGGAAGTCACAGGCGCATCAGAGCACCGCGGACCGTCGGCCCGTACGGTCCGCTCTCCGCCACTTCCGGATTCCTCCTCTTTTTCCTCCGGAACTGAACGACTCCACGCGATATCGCGACTCTTTCGCTCGACGTTTGTACACCGGTCCTATTCGCGGTATACAGACGAGGCACGAGTATATCGAGAGTACGCAGTGCACGTGGACTTTAGCAACTCGGGGCCGCATAAGAAAAATTCCTTGAATTTTCGCGGTCGCGATTCTCAAGCTCGTGCAACCGTAGGATCGCAACGTCCGGTCCGAGATGCAAAGCTTGCAAGAATCGCGAGATCGCCTCACACGACGAAAGAAACGAAGTAGATCTTCGATCGTCGAAATTTCTTCATCGTTATACAATCGTTGTTGTTGTATATACGATGAATCGAAGTAATGAAATTGGCGAGAATCCCGAGTAAATGTATCCCCGTGATGTCGATGTATAGATCGCGCGTAGGTATATATGCCATGCGTTCGCGTATAGAACGAGAGGCGGAATAATAGTTGATATATCGCGGAAGTTGAAACTGTTGACCCGAGTGTTACAGCGTGAAACGGGCGCCAAAAGATTGTATCGTCCATGTGGAATATATAATTGCATCTATAGGAGCTAATAATCGTAGTCAGTAATGCGGCTCCTTTGTATGCGCGACTTACCGGTTAACGAGACGCGTCAATTATATTAATTAATTTGCCTAACCAAGTCAAATGAACAATCAACTCTCTTTATAGCGCTTTACGTGTATATATACCTATATATATATATATATATATAAAATTGCGGTCTCTAATTGGTATCCGCGGAGAAAAGTTCTATCCGTGTACCTGGGTATATACCCACTTCCATATACATGCATACATGTACACAATATTATTCGCTATAAACTCTAATCACATTGTATACGCACATTTTTAAACGTTATTATATTTATTATTCATAATACAGTCGAGGGTATCCTGGAAAATACACCGTGCGTATATCTCAATAAATGGGGATTTCAAACGAAATATAACATTCATAGGCCGCAACCGGCGGAATTACACGTATAGGGACGGGGTTATGGCGTGGGAGTGTGCGGCCCTGGCCTGTAATTCTATGCGCTATTAGCCATTTAATTATAAATTGTGCATAGATTAATTGGCTCTCCCGTATAATAGCCGCTACACAACGCTCTCTTACACACTTCGAATGCAGCTACACTAAATATACTTACTTTTATATACCTACTCCTGCCGACGCACTTGTGCTTAAATATTTTCTTCCGTTTTTTCCCCATTTTCTCGCAATGCGATAAACATCGCATGGGTTTGCTCCGCACTCGTGCAACGAAATATTCGTTTCGACAGATCTTTTTTTTTCACCCTATTTTCTCTGCGATACGTGAATATTCGCTCGATTTTAATTCAACATTCGCATATACACGTGTACAGGGGGAACAGGTATACGAGGATCTACGAATATCGTGGATAGATATACCTAATCCGTTCGATGGGATGTTTTATTTTTCCTTCGCCCCTTTTTTACTCCACTATTTTCTCGGATGCAATTGTATCGGTTGCCGCGCGGAGCGGGGCAGCTGCCCCTGCGTAACTTTTTTTTGTGGGTCCTTCGGGGACCGGGAGGAGCTACTAGTCGTGCGCCTCTCGTATATATACGCGTACGCGTAGATCGGTAATGGTAGCTCTCTATGCAGGGAGTACAGTAGCTCTACCCCGCATCGCATTGTACGATGTCTACGTAGCGAACGAACAAGGGTCCGCCGTAAGGCAGCAGCTACGTTGGTTTTTTTCCATTGTCATAGTTATGCTTTTGATATTGATACTCGTCGGCTATACCTCCTCCAGTATTATTACGTGTACAACGTATACGGATACTTACATATATTTACGCTCTTTCATTCCTCGATATGTGTGTCGATTGGATCAGTTGGGGATGAAAAAACAGGCTTTCGTCTCCTACTGACGAACGGACGGCCATTATGCGTGGATCGCTCGATGTAGTAATATGTGTGGAACGATCGGCACTCGCGAACGCGCGATTCTCGGGGCTCTCTATGCCACGGCTCGTCCGTTTTTTTATTTTTCGAAATTTTCGCCCTCGTTGTCCCTCGTCGCTGATATAAATTGGTAGACGTACGGATGCAAAGATAACCGCGACGAGGGTATATTATTATTATTGTATTTGTCCTGTGACGTAATTCTCCCTAATTAATAATCCACAATAAGTAATAATAGTGGAGGGAGTCGTAGGTAATCCGGCTCCCGCTGCCTCCCGCGTTCTTAATTCTAGATAATTAATACAAAGACAAACACGAAGGATTAAAATGGCGCTGTGTGTCGCGTCCTACCCGCGCGCTATCGTACCTATAGCACGGCTCAAGTTATCACGGGTCTGTGTATATATTCTTCGATACGTAATAACGAAGAAAACCGGAACTTTTTTCTCTTCCTTTATTCTTCATCAACTTCCCTCACCTCCGCTCTCTCATTTACGCTCCGATATATATATATATAGGTACTTCATCGCCGTGTGCCGCGTAACGAATCAGAAATGAGCGTAAATGTATTTATTTGATACACATCGAGTTCGCGAAGGACCGAACTCTCTAGTATATTTAATCGTGTAATCAGGAGCCCGTTCTCCTCGTGTATAATATAGTACCGCCGATGCAGGGAGGACCGGCGTTATATATATATGGTGGCGCGGACGAATGCAAGTCACCGAGCGTGAACGAGCGAGATGTGCGAGAGCAGATTGAAGCTGCGTATATAAGAATATATATATATTCAGGACCCCGGCTCCCTAGATTTATCTTTTCAGGCGATATGTTATTTTATTGTGTACGTCCCATCGAAACGGTGGCGCCAGGCCCTCGACGCGATACACAAAATTCTCACCATTCATCCTATCCCGATCAAGATGTATATTCGAACAAATTGAAAAACCCGCGGAAGAGAAAAGGGGAGGCTGTCCTCGAGTCTTATTCGTCTCCGTATCAGGCAGCCGCGGTGTCGCGGACCGGATCGAACTTATTAATCATAGCGACAAAATCAATCGCGGTATATTTATTGCTATGCGGATACGACGTATACAGCCAAAATGTTAATCACTTCCCAACGCTCGTTATACACATCTGCGCCCTGCAGTAGTTTTGCATGAAACACTGTGTGCTGCCGTATAACGTGCATCATCTCATCGATTTCTGTTCCCTATTTTAGTCATACTGACCTACATAACTAACGAAGGCGTGAAAACGCGGCGGAGCGGTCACGGGTCCCTCGGTCCTCCTCGTACTCCTCCGCCATATCGCGCGGCTTACGTACTCTTTTTAACTTGGAATCGCCCTTCGGACGAGGGTCGAATCTCCCCGGTCCACCGCCCGCTTCGAACGTCCAGCGAGAACGTATCCTCGCTACTCGTATGGTATATCATTTCATCCAGGATTCCGATCGCGCGTACAATTTCAACGCGATAATAGCACGTGCTTCGATTAGCTCGACGATCGATATTTGACTCGGTTTTCGGGGCGTCTATGGATCTCTATGTATTTATTCGATTGCAGGTACACGGGTTATACATATGTACGTTAGTAAGTGTGTATGAATATATGTATGTGTGTGTATATCATATAGTTTGCGAAGTTCGCGTGCCTCGGCACTTTGTTCGCACGGAGTTGGCGCTAAGTCGTGCGTCAATCAAAGACGAACAACACTTAACACTCTTCCTCCCCCGCTCCTGCACCGCTTTGGTCAAAAGTAACGATCACCTTATCCACACGCGCGCAGGATCGGAGAACATGCGCTACATGTACGTTTACCGTACATCCAAATGTATACGTAATACCCATGTACTGCACTCTTCACGCACGTATATCTACAGTGTGTTGCGCATTTATTACACGAGTATTTAGGTGTAGGAATTCCTCGCGCACGCGTACGTATAAACTTTATCAGTTGATATCGAAAATCGGTGTGGTGGTATATTATATATTTGTGCGTGACGGTGAAATTGATTCGTGATTGAAAGTTGAAAAAAAAAATTTATCATATATAATACAGTTTTTCATACGTATACTCGAAGCGTAATACTATGCAACATTTACACGTGTTATAATAATCGGATGGCGTTACGTACTTTGCCATCGGTATAGTCGTAACTCATCACGCTCGGAATACATGAAATATAGCGTATATTGTGCTATTCGTAGATTATAATAGCTCCGACTATAAGGTGTATATATATACAGAGCACCTACCTACCTACCTACCTACCTATGTAGAATTGAATCAAGAATCGCGCGTCGCGTTGGAAGCGCGCGCGGTTTGCGTTTGCCTTTATACTATAGGTAGGTAGGTACCCTAAGCTATTCGACTTCCAAGCGTCGCGTGAGACACGCCAAGTATATTCACGCATCGCCGCGCACTCGACGCACTACTCGACGTACTCGACATCCCAGAACTTGACTCGCTTCGTTCCTCATCCGACGATCTCTGCCTGCCCTCCGCACTACGATACCGGGGGAATTCCGACAGCCGAAGCTCGAACGGAACACGGTATTATATTCACATTTGTTCGGATATTTTTGTCATTGTTTGCGAAAAAATTATTGAATCGCACCCATACTTATCTTCGATCATGCGATCGCTTTACAAAAAAAAATGGAACAATTTTGTCGCACCTCGTCGCAGAGTCGAGAGATAAAACGAGAAGTGCGAGAGGACAACTCCTAGGAATGTGATCGTGATGCACTTTCCTAGGCGGCGAAGGGGTTGACGAACAAGAAATTATAGGCGACGGGGGCAGGGGGGAGGAGGCGGGGGTAGATGAAAGTGGGGGGGGGAGGGAAGGGGGATACCGACGATGTAATCTGATGATATTACCTATATTATATGATAATGTTAACGTTTACGTATCGATTGTGCAGTCGGCCATCTTGACATATGGTACATGTAACGCTGTTACCCCGCTGCTGCTGCTGCTGCTGCTTCTGCTATAGTTATAGTGACGTAATCTATCCAATCGGGAATAAACGGCATAAGGGAAATACTCGCCCCGTACCGATGAAAAAGATCTCAACTGAGACTAAAAATAACGCACGGTAATTTACGCTATGACGTATATTGAAACAATGGAATGCCGAATGACGGAATCGAATATGGTGCGAATAAGATACACGGAAACGATTCGAAAACGACGCAGCTTGAGATTACGGTGAATTTAGAATCGGCGAAAAAATGACGTTCTTCGATTTTCAATGTCACTCGGAACTTGTTGAAATTATTTATTTGTCGATTCATTATTTTCGATCGATAATTTTACTACATCACGTATCGCAGCTCATCCCAGTTTGTGTTCTATACATATATCTTTCACGAGGCGCGCGTTGGCGCCGCGCTGACGGTTTTTGTTAGCTGAGAATTTATCTACCATTAAATAACGATTTAATTTCCGATTCCGTCTGCCTCTTCGTTGCGTGACTGGCGGTCAAACCGTTCCAAATCGCATTACGACCTCCTCTTCGGAGGTCCCGCGCGATACGCGCTGACTCTTGCCTGTATGTAGATAAAATAAAGGAGATGCGATTTCTGTTACTCGATCGTCACACGATAACGAGGACGAATTTCAAGAATAATTTTTTTCTTTCTCGAATTTTGAAATCTGCGGCTTGGAATCCTCAAGTCTGCCGAGTCAATTTCGTCTCTTCGTCGAGGGAATTTGGTCTTTGGGACGAATTTGTTACACCAAGTGTACGGCTAAACTATACGAATTACGAAGATGGGGTACGGAATTTGAATTTGAAGAATAGAAGTCGGATCGTCCCCGATCACTTTTCGAAGCACAACGTCCATCGAATCCTCGCGCGTAATAAATCCGAGGCAAACAATATCATTGTAACGAATGACGTTCACCAATTGGAAATACACATATATATATAATTGGAGCGCGAATCGAAGTGAAGAATGTTCGGGCGTTGATAATCCCGTTCGATTAGCCTTGAATGAGTTAAATTAATCGTTGTTCGAACGACGGATCGCGCGGCACAAACTCCAACGGTCAGTAACTTTGTCGGGTTACGCGAGTAGGTGTACACACATATATATATATATATATACATAGGTCGGCATATTTTTCCAACTTGTAAGTATATGTATATTCGAGGTATCTCCATCGCACCGCCGCGCGGCGGATAGTCCGTAACAAATTGACAAAGAAAGAGATTCTAGAGACAATCCACGGAGCAGAACGAATATGTAAATAATACAAACCGATTGAGTCAGCGTCCCAGATCGCCCTCTCCTTTCTCTCCTCTCGTCCCCTCCGATCCCCCGGCCGCACCATACTCATCTCCTTTTATTCCTTCCTTATTTTTTTACCAACTTCTTCTTCTTCTTCTACTTCGTTTATTTTTTTTTTCTTCTTCTCTCCACTTCAATCATATCCCGCACTCCGCGTGGCTTTCTGGTCGAGTGCGGCGGCCGCTGCAACGTTGTTGAGCAAAAACCGGCAACTCATTTGAGTATATATGATCGCGTCGCGCGAGCGGAAATCGGCCCTATATTAAAGCGATCACGCGGTGGTCGGGCCCCGTCGAAAATTCATGGAAAATAATCAGTCTCCCCGTCGTACGCGGAGTAATTGAATTTCGTCGTGGATCGGCCAACGCGGACTTTGGCCAACTTATTTCGAATGATATTATTACACGGTATTCCGAAATAGTAAAAACAAAAGGGTCCTCGTCACGTACGTACCCACCTATATGTATAGGTATACCGCGGCGTACAGCGGTCTTCGAGAACCTAATGACCTCGCAACGCCTTCCTCATGCATATTAAAATCTATAGATTATTACACGAATATGTAACCGTCGGCTCCATCACGCAGACATGCGTATTACCGCCGAACCGTCCGACGGATTCCTGCAGTTGGCTGCAGATGCCCGATGGGGTGGTATAACTTCTAAAAGTGGAGTCATCAGCTGCAACGGGTGTATAAGATCGATTATATAATTTCTAAGATATATACACATATATAACATGGGTCGTATTTTAAAACTGTACGCTCGAATCGAGGAAACGATTCGAGAATCAGAGCGGATTGAATAAATGACGATCGATCATCGCGCCGCACGGACGCGGAAGATTTCTGGAAGATCGGAGCTGCAGATAATCGCTACGCACGATCTACGAGCGTTCTCCGCGTACAACACAAGGCGTATCGATACCACCGATCTGTATGCATAATCCGAATTTGCGAGTGAAGAGAATTTTTCCATTTTCAAAATCACCTCCGAGCTCACCGCGTTCATTAATTTCGTCCAGATGCAGCGCCCAACTCCGCGTATACATATAATCGAACGTATCGCACTCGCACCGATTTCCACCGATCGCAGATCGTCGAAGGCCCAGAATTCCGGCGTTTGTTCAAAGTTTTTATTTATTTTCATTTGATTTTATTTTATTTTTCTTTAATTTCTTTTTCTCGTTTTCTTCGCGGGCGACACGGAGCGGCGGTAACGGGTGAAATATAGCTGCGGTTGGTTGTTAGTTCGGGCACACGAAATCCTTCCATTATCGACGCCAATCCGGCGTCAAAACTCGAGCATGCTTTCGTTGCCCCCATTACGCGGAGTCTCGAAATTCCGTGTCGATCGAGCTCGACCGGCCGCGGCAGCGCGGAGCTGTACGATCAGGTATACAATAGCGTTGGTAAGACCGACGATGCCACGCTTACCACGTTCACCAAAGAACCGATCAGAAAGCGAGAAATTAAAGCGAGATAAAAAAAAAAAAAAAAAAAAAGTCCTGTCATCAACCGTCGTCCTCGTATATATCCGTACAACCTATACCTGCTCGATCCTCGAGAACATCTACACACACGTACGCGTATACGTGCGCATGTGCACGTGCCCATAATATGATCGAACCGTTTCGAAATATAGTTTTATTTATACGATAAACGAAGAAGCTACAGGCGTTGCAGCTCTCGTGTACTGATGGAATCGTGGGCTCCTGCAGGTGACGGTGGGACGGAGGCGATATGCCGCGTTATTGTGTGTCGTCGCACAAAACATCGTTGAAACATATCGGCGATGTTTTTTTCCTCCGTCGATTCGTGATCCTGGCAATAAAATAAGTCATGGATGATATTTCGAGTCCGCGGAACAATGCGAAACGGTTTTTCGCACCAGTTCTTACGGATATATCGGCTGTAATAATTAACGGCCGCATCGGGAATTCAGGTGGATATCGCGAGCGTGGCCACCGTGAAAAATATCTCTTCGGGTTCAAGAGCATCGGGATCGACTTTTACCGCACTGCAGGCGATATCATCGGGAAGAGAGAATAATTCGTACTTTCGGAGGGTACGTTATATGAGAGACGCTCGCATATCGCGCAACGTCACGCGGCCGTACCTCGGTATGTAAAGTTATACCACGCACGGACATCCCCGAAAAATGTGGTGGTCGCTTTGTATAATTCGAGCAATCGAGATATAATGGCGAACGACGTGTAATTATATCATTGGTCGAAATTACATCGGTGAAACATGGGCAGCGGCGCTATGCGGTGGCTATACGCGGCCTTTTTTCGGAGGGCTGTTCCACGGCGGCAAAATTATTCGGGGCGCTTGGCCCTCGGTTCGTTCCTCAAAGTTTTCTTATACCTGTACCGTATACGGTGTATACGCAGCGAGTTACACGGATACGAAAAAGAACTCCTGCAGTCGGAGTCCGGATCTCGAGAGCTGCTGGCAAAGCCGAGGTGTTATTAGGGCCTGACATTGATACATCCAACCGTAGCCGTCCAGTGGCGTAGGGCTCGCCCACTTTTAAACCCTCCACGATACTCGCGCCGATCGTGAAATCCCGACCATCGCGATACAACGCGATATATGTATTTATCTACGACGACGCGGTCCGAGCGGTTTATCGAGCATCTATAGTACAATATCCGCGATATATAGTAAAAGCAGAAGCATACATAATTCGAATGCGGCTCTCGCATAGGGCCCCTAGAAAACCCTAAGCTCTAAACTCGTTTCAGCCGATACCGCGGATTCAGCAAGGATATTCGCACACGCGAATCCTCGCGCCCTTTACATTTCGATACTTTCGTTATATTCTCGCGCTCGATCTTTCAATATCTGCAGTAAAAATTCATTTCATTCCCAGGTAGAAATTTAATCTTGGCAGAAGCTAACCGCGATCTAGTTATGCTAGTTCTTATCTTGGTGCGGCATAGCTTAACTATACTGCTGCAAGCTCGGTTTGTAACGCTCATTTTAGCTAGCAGCAGGTTGAATTACTTATCTTGGGCCAACCTTCGTAATTTAGCTAGTACCAATATGATCAATTCAGGTTGTAGCTAGGCTTCGGGATTTTTAGAGGTAAACGTGAAATAAATTGCAGTATTAACAATCCACTATACAGTTATCATTTATGTTATTAACGTTTATTATCAATATATACTGAAGAATATTATGGTGGAGTAACAAGTAATAAATTATGGGTATTATATAACTGCAATAAACTTTTAAACTGTGAAGAAAATGTCTTATTCGCTTAAGCGTATATAATTATATCACTTTTTTCGTCAATCTTCTCTTTTCTGGTCCGATTTATTCTGTAACCTTCCCAATCTTTTGAATTGGTAAAGACTGTTCCTAGTGCGGCATAGACTTTCGATTCGACTGCATTTATCCGGGATGTTAAAGTTTCTGCAGGTCAAAGTAAAATTGTTTAAAGTTTATAGACACTTTCAAAAGCGAAATATCTAAAGAAAAGACATAACGCAGAAGTTGTATCAATTACAGTTACTTTGTGCTCACCTACAATACAGTTACAGATATTCGGAACATTCAACTTGAATACAATTTTCTTTTCCATCTTTCTGGTAGCTGTAAAAAGCAATGCAACGTCTCGACTCAATATCTTTTTCATTACTGCTGTCACATTTTTGGAAAGTGTCTCCTCCGGATTTATTTGTCGACTGATAAGCCGTTTCTAAAATAATATGAAAATAGTTGTCATCAGTAATACAACATATATAGGACAAACAATAATGATTAAGTGACACTATCGTAGTACTACTCTACCATATCTTTGCACAATGCCGAATCATTCAATTTCTGTTCGAGATCATGTAAATCTTCGATATTTTTTATTGGGAATTTTGTTCCAAATCGCTCATTGGCTGTCTGCTCATCTTGGCCGTAGCCCGGTAATGTTTGCTGAAGTAGATATTCAATCCTGCTCATTGTTCGTGACACTGTTTTGACTTCCATTTCAAGAGATGCTAATTTAAGCATAATCTCGGTATATTCTGGATTCATTGAAAATGAATGTCAGAGTTTAGAAAAAGTGATAAAAAGAAAAAACATATATATGTATATTGTATATTGTATATAGCTAAGACAATTTTTTTGATCCTCTAATCAAATCATTACCTTCTCGATTTGTGTAAATCCTTTTTGCGGATACTTCAATGACATTGTTAGCAATATTCTCGTCTCGAGGTATTTGTTTATGGAATATTTCATGATTATCGTCTGCAATACATGGAAAGTATATGGGCCATTCCACGTGAGACAGATCCTCTCAGTCCTCAGTCACCTCTCAATATTTCTTTCAATTTTGCATGTCGATTGTCCTTGGGGAGCTAGATTTTTGTACCCAAGGACAATCTAATGAATGTAAAATTCGTTGAGTTATTTGCATAAACAAATTCGGGCAAGGTTTTTTGTAAAGATTCATAACTTTGCCAAAAATAATGCTAGACACAATTTTTTTTGTTTTTTTTATTTGGAAAATGTCATAGAATGTATAAAAAATAGATACTCTAAAAAATGGTTGTTCATCAATTGTTAATTCAATAATTAAGTTTTGAAAGATTTTCAAAACACTGAGTGACAATCGAAAATTTTTGTCCTTTGGCATAAAAATCTAACTCCTCGAGGATAATCGACATGCAAAATTAAAAAAATATCTGAGAGGTGACTGATCCGTCTCACGTGAAATCGCTCATTTATTTCACAACCTCGATAACACAGGTCAACAAAACCAATTTTTTTTCGAGTTAGTATTTAAATTAAAAAATTTGGATTCTGTACATTGAATAATAACTGAAATCTTCATTTATTACTAATAAAGTTTGCTTTTTTTTCTTGGGGTTTGATACGGAAAAGTCCATACAAACATAGAAGAAGCACAAAAAAATATTCATTTTTGAACTTTATTGCTTATCAATAATTCTTTTATGTCTGTAGTTTATTATTGATCAATACCTATATCTTAATAAAAGTGATTTTAATGCTAAACTGAAGTTTGTTCAATTGTTATTTATTTACAACAAATGTTTGAGAAAATATATAATTTCTATCAAACTCCGAAATATCATTCTAGTTTCTACAAAAGCAAAGTTTAGCTAATAAAACTATTTTTTCTTCTATTAGTTACGTGGAAGAATTCGAAATTTGACATCCAAAGCCCAGACACAAAATTCTGTTGACCGGTGTAATCAGAAAAAACTATATTTCTAATTATAATGAAGTTCATCATTTGATTCCAGGTAATTTTATGGTACTTTTACGAACCTGGTAAAAGAATTGTACCATCGTGGGTAATAATTGTACCCGCAGGAAAATTGGAATCATTATCTTGGATTATATTTGTATCCACTGTAGCATTTTCTTCCAAAATGCTTGAAAGTTGACGATTTTGATGGAGAAAATTAGTACATGTGGATCGTTCAACATTGTGCATCATATTAATATTTGCAGAAGTTATGTGTTTTGGATTATCAAGAGTGGCTTTGTCGTTGATCGGAACAATGAATTGTTCATTTATATTAGTGTTGGCAATAATCGTAGGCACCGCAGGAAGATTGTAGTTTCTATCTCGGACATTCTCTGTAAAAGTCTTAGAAACTTTGTTTGGATTTTTTGAGCGTTGACGGTCATCACAAGAAGAACTAATTGGTGTAGATGATTTGACATTATCAGTGTTATCTTTAATTTTTTTAGAAGACGCTGTTGCATTCTTTGTATCATTAACGATAGCTTTCTCGTTAATCGGAGGAGTTGATTTCTTTTTTGTAGAATGGCTCGTCGCATTTTCTTTTAGAGTACCAGTTAATTTTGAAGGCTTCGTAGTATTGACCGTGTTCTTTTTCAGAATATTTTCTCTATTAGCAAATAGTTTTTTTTTTTTTTTAGTTGGCACTGACTTCTGTACAACTTCAGTATCTGATGATAGCTCTGATAGACAACCTTCCGGAGGACTGGGTGGCGTATCTGATGGTGTATCAATGGCAAAAAATAAACAAATTTTTATAAGAAAATGATTTCTAGTCATTTGCAAGAGTAATTATAGTTAGAGAGTTGAAATTTTACCATGCTCATCATCCGATAGTGAATCAGATCTATTTTTTCCAACTATAAGTTTTTTTTTTCTATGATCCATAGTAGTTTTAAGTTGATCAAGACTTTTTTTCAATTGTTGAACCCTGAAAGCCTTTTCTACCTGCATGACCTTTGTTTGCGAATCACCATCAGCATCGGTTGTGAAAGCATTTTCTTTTGTTTGCAATTTTTCTAAACTTAGTTCGGCCTCTTCATATGTTTCTAAAAATAGGAATTACAATTTCCCACAGTAAATGTTTTGATGAATTTTTTTCCGTTATGAAAGTTGTTGATAATAACCTGCTTGTCCTCTTATTTTGACATTATATAATTTCCAAGTTTTATCTGGTGGGCCCTGCGTCTTCACTAAGTCGTGAAGACCTGTGTATGGCGGAGGTCCGAATGGACAAGTGTATTTTTTCTTTGAAATGTCATAATTGATCCAGAAAGATGGGACAATATCGGTCATCCTTTGGTTATCTTTCCGTCTCCCTCTAATAATGAACTCGACAATGTGAAATAGATAAATTCTTTGCGAATTTTCGGATTCGTCACTTATTTCCTCATCTGACATATCTGTGAATAATATACTAATAAGGAGAGTGTCATACCTCCGGGTTTTTTGAAATACTTGGAAAAACTACCCCTTTCAAGGGGGTGAAAATTCCAAAAATGGTAAAAATGAAAATATTACAATAATTACAAAAACATTTAAGAAAGAACCACATGGAAAAATGAATCAGACCGGTCGGAAATCATTGAACTTAACCTCTAAATTATTGTTACGAATTACAAGTCAAGAATAATGAACTATCAAACTTTTCTCCACTAGTAATTATAACAGAGTGAATATTATTTTTACTTACCTGTTTAAATTTGGTCGTTAATCACGTTCAACGAAGAATATCCACAATATAAATATGAATATGAAGCAAACAAACACAGAAAACGTGCGTAACATACCCACCGCTTGCGCATTCGCTTCGCGCATGGTAGTGGCGCGGGCGGCAAACTTGAATTCCAGGTTTTTTGAAAATATTTTACGTATTAATTTGATTTGTATATTATAACAAAACAAGCACAAATGGATAAACTTATTTCATATTTTAGAAGTTTTACCATCATTTAATAATTATTTAAATTATGTTTCGATAATTATTTTAAATTCCAGCTTGCAAATTATACAATCCAACGTTAATTGGACATTTATTTGGAAAAATTAATTCAGATAAATTGCTCATTTATAGAATTGTTGAATAGTTAGTTGAGATTTTTGGCTCAGGCCGTATTTTTATCATCATTAACTGTATTTATTATTTTTTATCGTTTTTTTTCACTACCTACTGTTGTCTACTCGTGTAATAGAGGAATACCAAAGACACGTTGCATTTCATCTTCAGCAAAATTCAACGATATTTTCATCATTTTAGTTTTCACTTGATCAATAGAAATAATAGTTGGAAGTGATGATGGTTTCGCACGTAATTCACAG
Organism: Athalia rosae; assembly: GCF_917208135.1. NCBI lineage: Eukaryota > Metazoa > Arthropoda > Insecta > Hymenoptera > Athaliidae > Athalia > Athalia rosae. The sequence continues at coordinate 6,427,039 of NC_064027.1, read as the reverse complement.
ATGTTGAAATTTGTCGATTCTATTGGAACTGAAAAAATCGAATCTTTCACTTTCCACAATACTCCTTTCATCATTATGGAGTTTCTGTACCAACAAATTCTTTTTATTAGAAAAATTTTGTTATTCTTCAAAAGTACGGTATTATTGGGTGAGGCGGTAGAGAAAGTACAACCTTTATATTTTACTTTGAAAATTTGTCCGTTTTTCACTTTCAAAATGTTGATGGCATCACTCAATAATGTAGCTGGTTCTTTCACAACAGATTGCTCATGGAGCCTACGACATAATTGGGCTACCGATCGATAAGGTGATCGAAGAAATCTTTTAATTTTTCCCAAAAGATTTTCGTATGGGAAAGCATTAATTTGACTTAAACTACACTTTAAATTTTCTACATCGTCTGCTAGATGAATGAGATGGTGCATGTTAACTGTGGCCCATTCGGCTCCATATATGTTTTGAGCATCTAAGAAAAATGTTAGTAAATACGCTCTTGCAGAATCAATATGTGTTGATGCCGTTTCTTCAGACCACAGAAGTCGAGAGGCTAAATGCAATAATATAAAATGGTTATACATTACTGTGTTCAAAATTTTTTGCAGTACAAGAGGTCCGAGATAAAGTAGGAAAAGTTTATGTTCAGTGGCTTTCCATTTAGAAAAATTAGTCAAAGTTCTTAATTGCCGTTGAAATTCACAAGGTATCTGCGATTTTATATGAATCAATCGGCGTGATATTTCATTTTTGCTTATCTGACTAATTTTTTTTGGTGAGGAATTTAAGCACAAACAATCTGTCAATTTCGCACTCGCGCCAAGAAACCCTAAATGCATGAAATCGAGTACAAACAATGATATCATATCAATAGTTGGTTCGATCAGCATGAGAGGTGAAGCTTTGTGATGATGTTCAGGGTCGCAGAAATTTCGAAATCTTTCGTCGGTTCGTAAATTGTCATCTATTGCTGTATATGTCATCGTCCGTTGAACTCTCACACCTCGTGTTTCACATCTTTCGCAAGCATTCGCACTTGTGTGACCTTTTGTGCATTTCAAGAATGCTCTTGCTGGCGTATCACATATGAAACACTTGATTTTGATTGCGTAGTTCACTTCTGCAATTGTGACACCATTTTCCAACAAGTCATTCATTTCTGCAATGAACTCTTCCACATATTTTGAAACGTCCTTAGGTTTTGATTCCCCACAATATAAGGCAACAACAAATGGCTCATAATGAGCCAAATTAGAATGCAATTTGCAGAGTATCGGCCATATATGATGCGAGCTTGATTTTGATAACGATAGACCATCGCAGTTGAATTGTAAGTCTATTACACGTGTATGATTGTGCGCATTGGTATTTACGCATTCCATCAATCCTTTTTTAATGCCGATAAATGCAAACTCTCCAAAAGATCCATTACCATCTCTCATCCTTTTAACCTTATATTTTGCCCCAGCAGCGTTCAAAAAGGTTTTTGAAGACGCTGGTAAATTTGGAAGTAACCTGGCTTTCAAAATCCTAAGAAGAGGATCGAGATGAGCATGAGCAATCTTATAAGTTATGGCCCATTTCCTCAGCTGATTTATTTCAACATCATTTTGATCAGCGTTGAAACCGTCAGGTAGAGGATTGGGCTCGTTGACTTCGTTTTCACTTTCATCATGCATGGCTTCCATTTGATCGTTATTTGCATTATTTTCTTCGTCAGTTTCCTCTACTTCGTCATCATTTACCGAACTATTGTCATTTCTATTCACTGGCTCTACTTCATCGTTTGGACCATAATTACGATCTACACTACTCTCGCTTTCGATTTCATTGCCTGCGATTCTTTGGTAATTATTGTCACTAGAATCATCAGTCGAATCACTTTCACTTTGATGTTCATTTTCAAATTTCTTTTTAAGTTTTCGAAGTGCCCGAAACTTACGTACGCGTAGACGTGTCAAGGCTAATTTTCTCTTCCTACTGGGATCCATTTCAAAAAAGCTATAGAAAGAAAATTAGCATAGCATAAATACACACCGTATATAACAATGGAAAATTTAATATAATTGCGATATAATTGTATGGTTCATATAGAAGATCTATACGTGTATGACGGTATTAACCAATACCGTCCTAACCAACAAAAATACAAATTTGAGTCTTTAACGTTATTTTATCATTTTAACATTCACTGGATACGTTCATCATATAATAATTCGATTTTTTTCAAAATGTTGGCTAAGACGTTATTGCTTAGTATCATCCATATACCTTTATAAATCGAATCATATAAAATAAAATTGAAAAAGATAAATACGTGAGATGCGTACGTATACTACTTTTATCGATGAACCACGTGTGTACTGAACATTTTAAACATATACATATATGTCACTGTAAGCCTAACCCCACTTTTCGCAAAAGTAAAGCTATCACGTATACTTAGGTCGCGGCTAGGTACAATGCAAAGGTAATAACCAAGCAACATATCTCGAAATCCTGAACTGCAATTGTACCTAGCAGCAACCTAAAGCCAATGTCGCAGTACGAACCTCGCAAGCCAATATTAAATGAGGCTAGCGGCTAGGCTGAAACTTATTCTGCCAAGATAACTTTCTACCTGGGTTAGTTCACTCGGCGGCGAGGTGCCCGATGAACTCCCGCACCTGTAAACATATAATTAGGACAAGAATTAGGGACTATTTATCAAGAAGATCCTTCCCGAGGTTATATACCGCATGTATAAATTTTGGGTAACGAATCGGAGAGCCACGCTGGGATATCATGGGAAAAAAATATTATCAGCGCAAATTCGGTGCAACGTTCTGATGCATAAGGGCCGTTGCATCGGACTGCAGATATCGAACAAATCATCGAAATTTATAGCAAAGTGATAATATTGTTTCTAGAGATAACGGCGAGCGAAATATATCCGCGTGGCAACGTCCGAGCGAAACAACACGTTACATATAACGCGTGTGCAAAGAATGAAGAAGAAGAAGAAGAAGAAGAAGAGGAATAAGAAGAAGACGCGACTGTGGCGTGTACACGAAATCCGGCAACACGGCGTGTATAATACGCAAGAAGCATCATCAAGGCTTAAACACCACCGTGGTGGTACTACACATACCGCGGGTTCACAAATCGCAAATCTGCGAACCTTAATAACTCAAGTCGCCCGTTCTCGGATCAACGGACGGGAAAGTGTGGTTCGGGTATATTTACAAAAACAAATAAACAAAATGCTGTGTACCGGAGGCGCCGAGCATGACTTCCATGTACACGTGTAATGCAGAAATGTATCTCGTCATCGTTCTCGAATGATATCACCGTTTGCCAATCGACAGCGCCGTCCTGTTTTTACCCGTTCAATGCTCATTTCGATCTCGGAGCGAGAAAACAGCGCATTATCACCCGGTCGCGCAAACGAACATTCCAACCAACTTACCCGTGAATTCGAAAAAAAAACAACAACAACAGCGAGTATACGGCACGGCAGTGTACAGTTATACGCCAGTGTACAGCGGAGAATGGAGCGCATTTTTGTGAGATTTGAAAAAGGAGCATTTTTCACTATGCAAACTACACGGGGCAGACACAGCGGAATATATATACCTATATCCAGTCGCCTAATGAGCTCCGATCTGTGCTATATACACCGAAACTTTTGCAAATCTTCGAGTAACTGACCTAGTCGCGGACCCGGACAACCGGTTTCAGGTTACAGGGGTCCATGTCTCGTTGCATTTCTATACGTTGCGCGAAAAATTTCTATGGAATCTTTCGAGTACGTGTAAAACAATAGCAACGTATCGGGGAGATCCAGTCGAAGACTTTTTTCCTCGGTATATCAGAGGGTAACTCTTGCTTTTCAACGGCATCCAGTTATATAGAAAAACTTTTCAATGATATAATTCGGTAATATTATACCAGAATCGGGGCGAACCCCGTGCGATTTTTGCGTACGGTATCGTGCGAAGTCCGCAGCGAGTTGAAAGAATAAGGGCCAAATACGATCGCAGCCAGGCTAGGGGGCCCGGAGCGAACAAGAAGCTCGCTTCTGTAATTCTCCGGGAGTTCTCCTCCAATCCTCCGCGTTCCCTGGCGCCGTTGTATCCGTGTATATCCTCGCCGCATACTTAGTGTGCACATAACGTAGGGTATATATATATATATAAAAGGGATATCGGTGTATTATGTACGTACGTTGGTCAAGGAGGTACGCGGGATACGTCGTAGTCCGGCCGGGGGGCGCGATCATCAGGGCAGCGCGTACAGTCGCTGTTATTGCCGCAGTTCCCTCGCCGTTGCATCTCCTCGCTCGGTGGATGCAACAGCGATGCGAGAGGTGAGTTCGCCCGTTCGTAATCGCGCGGGATTCGTTGGACGCGCGATGATGATAATCGTCGGACGTATCGAGAATCGAAATGAAAAACAAACAAGCGGTTCGAGGGTCTTCCCTCGATAATTGATAGAATGAATTAAATCATTTGTCTCTCGAACGGGTGGGAAATTAAAATGGTAATTTATATATGATTGGGCGTTGCTGACGCACCCCGTCTATATGTGCGCGCTATCCCCGCTTGTTTCTCGCTCTTCCCTTTCGCTCTTCTTTTTTCCATTTTATTTATTTCCCTTCTTTGTTTTTTTGTTTTTGTTATCTTTCTAATTCATCTTCAACGGGTGGTCGATGAGGTCGGCGGGGGAGGGTTCACTACCTTCGTTCTTCTTTTGTTTTTAAGGTCTCTTTCGATTTATCCCTCGCTGATGAATCAGTTGCCCGGCTTTTCGTTGAGAGTTGAGATTACTTCGGTGGGCGGGTCACTTTCTGTCAGAGCCTCCGCGCTGCTGGTCCCGCTGCTGCTGCTGCTGCTGCTGCACTTCGGCTTCGGATGCACCTCGAACCGAGGGGAATAAGAGAAGAAGCCGATGAAGAGGAAGAAGAATAAGATGAAAAGAGAATCGTAGTATGGCGCTCGCTGCAAGTCGGCCCTCCGCATGCAGCCGGAAAGTAACTCTTGTATATGTGGCGTACGTGTGCGAGACCGCGGACGCGTATAGGTAAAGAAGAAGAAGAAGAAGAAGAAGAAGAAGAAGAAGAAGGAGAAGAAGGAGAAGGAGACGATGATGAAGAAGGCAACAGCAGAAGCAGCAGTTACCGGAGAGCAGGGCCGTGTAGTTCTTTCATCTGTTCAGTCCCAGGTAGAAATATTTACGTTTAATCTTCATTTTAGACTTGTCTACGTCAACGGACGAGTAGAACCTCGGAACTCATCTACTCTTTTCTTTTATATGTTCTTCTCAATCTCCTCTCCTGTTTTCTACTCGTCTCGCTTAGGTTTGATTTAAATTGGAAATATATGTATGTATGTATATACACGAGTTAACGTTACATCGCACCGTCGTCCGCATCTATACACACGTATAAAAGGCGCTTGCAGGTACGCGACTGTTTTCTAATTATTAACGTTTACACCGTAACGAATCCCGTCCCTCTTACAAACGCTCCACTACATATGAATTTCATTTGAATTTATTTATTCATTTTTCGTCCATTTTTTTCACCATTTTCTCACATTTCCATATCACCGTATGCGGCTGAATCGCTCGTACGTATCGAATGGAAATATGTATTTTATTATACCCGTACACCGCGCGATATTTCACGGAGTTGGTAACGTACCACCGATGATGTAATTTACGGTGAATTTACGGAGATCGCGCCATGTCCGCTTGTTTACACGACTCGTGTGCGGCGTTTCGACCCAATCTCGAGTACGACTCGGCGGGTCCATCGGTGCAAAGCGTTGCATCTACGCGGTGCAGCGCGGTACGTACAAGGAACGCCATGATCATCGGCTGCGGCGATCCTCCCATAGAGAGTATATAGCGAGGAGCTGCTGCACCCGGCAGCAGCTATTTTGTTTTCTGATGTTGGCTGAGAAAACAGAGCTGCGTGCATAGCGGCACCAACATGGCGGTTTGGGTTGCTCGGCGTCAAAGGCCGCAAGTATATGCAGAGTAGGTGCAGTAGTAGCCGTTTCTCTCGTATACCTACAACGGGGTTCACTGCACACGTGATGCTCGCACGTATACCTATACGGGTAGACGGCCAGCGAGTATAAAGCTCCTGACGGTCGGTCGTCCGACGGAGGTGCAGGAATACGGGGGAGGAGGGGAGGGAAACCGACGCGCTGGTTATAGACGTTATGCACGAGAGGAAAAGAGAGAAAAATAGGAGAGAGGAGAGGAGAGGAGCAGAGTGACTGCCTGGCACAACATAGCCTCGTTATTTATTAGTAATTGTAAAAATGATGCGCCTAAACCAATATCATTAGCGGCTGGCGCGCGAGCACCGTGCCTGTGTACCATAGGCAAATGGAGTAGGGATACCGAAGTGCGTGTCATCTGTAAAAACACTGCCTTTAATTGGCGGGATATTTATTGTAATTTTAAACACGTGAGTCCAGAGCGACGCCCGCCGGCGCCCCTCCCCTTTTTTCCTTTTTCCCTTCTTCATTTTTTATTTATCGTTACTATTTTTCTTCTCCCCATTTTTTGATAGCTGTCCCGTTCGCTCCGATGATTTATTCAAATTTCCGTCGTTTGGGAACACGTACGCTTATCGTTCGAAAAATTGAGTCTTTCATAAATACGCGTACCCCTACACGTTGCGTACGAAAATTTGCAGGCATTTCACGTGTATATCCCTCTATATAAATAAAAAAATCTTGTACCAAAAACAAATGTAAGGGAGGAGATTTTTAATATTCAGATACAAAACAATCACAATCGACAATTTTTTGATAATTCCTACGATTTTTGACCAGAAACAAAATTTTATTGCTCTGAGTACCCCACTTGATTAATTATTTATTCAAAAAACGAGTGGGCTACCTCAAAATATCGAGTGAAAAACTTTTTCCACCTAATGATTACTCGATCGATTGCATGAGTAGATAATTTTGGCTTTTAGATTTGGATTCCTGAGCTGATTATACGTGAGATTACTCTTGAAAAACCAAAAAAAAATTCGATTTTTGAGCAAAAAAAAAATCATTATTTTAATCAGGTTTAATATGCTTTTCTGACGTATTTTTGCCTCAGAAAGCCGAATCTGAAAGAAAAATTGATCTATCTCTAAAATTGACCGAGTTATCACCAATTTTCAGCTTTTTGGGGTCAAAAATAAAAAATTGATTTTTTAGTCTATCTAAATGTAATTTGAGCTCAGGAATCCGAATCCGGAAGAAAAATTGATCTATCTTGAAAAATGATCGAGTTATCCCTATTTTTCCGCGATTTTTGGCATAAATTTGAGGATATCTCGAAGGGAAAAAATCGTAGCTCGATTTGGACAACGGATTCGTGTTCCTGAGGTCAAAATACGTAAGAAAAGTGCCATACGATCAATTTTAAAAAATAAAAATTTTTGGTCAAAATTTGAGATTTTTCCAAGGGGTACCCCTTACGATTTTTTCAAATTTTGACCAAAAATTTTTATTTTTTAAAATTGATCGTATGGCACTTTTCTTATGTATTTTGACCTCAGGAACACGAATCCGTTGTCCAAATTGAGCTGCGATTTTTTCCCTTCGAGATATCCTCAAATTTATGCTGAAAAATGCGAAAAAATGAGGATAACTCGGTCATTTTTGCAGATAGACCAATTTTTCTTCCAGATTCGGATTCCTGAGCTCAAATTGCATTAATATAGACTAAAAAATCAATTTTTTATTTTTGACCCCAAAAAAGTGAAAATTGGCGATAACTCGGTCAATTTTAGAGATAGGTCAATTTTTCTTCCAGATTCGGATTCCCGAGGCCAAAATACGTCAGAAAAGCATATTAAACCCGATTAAAAAATGATTTATTTTTACGAAAAATCTGTGGCTCGGTCTCGCGTCGATTAGTTTCGCTGTATGAGAAAATTAGTCACGGTCGAATTTAGAGACTCATTGTTTTAGAATTTTTTCTCGATTATACGAAATCCTTCGGTTATGTATTTTCAAGACGTACCTATGGGAGAGCGCATGTATATTCTAGCCGCATGCACATCGCATCGTCAGCATCGCGTTGAACGGAAACCGCGGTAGCTCAAAAGCGTCGATCATTAGCCGTTCCGCGCGTTGACGATGACTCTTCAGCTTATTTCGACTCCGCAGGATTCCTTTCAAACCCATATACGAAGCTGCCGATCCTCCGCAGGTATATAATACCCCTCTATATACCTCAGAGTCGTTATATAATACCTAAACTGACCCTCAATCTTTTGGGTAGTAGAAATTTGGCGCTATATTAATAGTTTTGTTTGCCCACTTGTCCAGCTATTCCTTCGTCCCTCATATATACCACAGTCGTTAGCCGAGGAAATATACCGTATAATAAATCTATAGGGTGTTCGGAAACAAAACAAGTTAACACCTCTTCTCCCCTGCAGCGATCGCATCGTGGAAGGCGCGCAAAATCACGGAGAAATTAGAAAGACCATTGCACAGATATGTGGAATTGAAATTCACGTAGATACGTACTACTACTACCTATACGTATCCTTTAAGTCGGCCGAAATTGAGACGGGGACCAGGTCGGTTCGACCGACCGGTCGTTGTTTCAACTTTAAACGGCCGAATGACCGAAGCCGCTGCAGCAGGTCCCAAACGAGGTTCACGAGGATCCGTACGAAACGGTCCCGTAGAACCTGCAGGAGAGAGAGGCAGTCTAATCCCAGAAAAATCAAAAACAAAAGCCGCCCGAAGCGGCAGCGAGGGACGATTTGTTCGCTCCGCGGGAGGGCGACTTAACGAAAATAAGCCAACTTCTCACATAATTCACCTGGGAGTGGCGAAGCTCAGCTATGAGAGGAGAAAAACTGAATACAAATAGAAATCATTAATAGTTTTGTTTCGAGCCGGTTGCGCCCTCCAGCGAACGAATGTTACGTCCGTACGTTCGAATTACAAACTCAAAACTCGGGCGATTCCCGTTCAAATTGAAAATAATCGATCCTCCGTTTCCTCGAGATCCTCAGGGATTAAAAAATGTAGCTGCGCCCGGGTTACCTGCGATCCGAACGGACGGTAGCTCGGTAGAATTTATTCGGGGTGCGGATCGAGTAGAATAATATTCGGGAAAAAATTTTCCCATCAGAGTCGCAGCGGCAAGAGCAGCGCGATCGTATCAATCAATGACACGTACTTTTCGTACAATAGCTGGTATATCCCATTTTTTCATTTTCATTATTCTTTTCTCCCTCATCGTCGCAACGTGCGGAGCATGTGCACGGTACATATATACCTATACGTACCATGATATATTTTTTTTATTATCGTTGCCGTTGAAATGTCATTGTTGTACGATTTAAGTTACTTTTTTCAATTTCATTTCACTCGGAGTCATCAGTCACCCGGTATATAAATATTAAATTCGCTAAAAAAAAAGCCCGATACACATACAACGTTTCGAGGGCTAAAGTTGCAACGTCAGCGACGTAAACAAAAACTTCTCGCAGCTGACCGGCTTAGCCAATCGCGTTACTGCACCTCGCGTTATGCTCTCCGGGACACCGTGTAACTTCGTATATATATACGTACGAACGTACTTACGTACACATATACACATGTACTCGATATCCACCGATACCACGTAAACCCTTGACGGAGTGGGCGATTCGATCGAACCGATCATCGTCGCAATGATATATATACCTACGGCCTGCCCGAGCTTACGTCGAACTCGATTATTCTAATAACACGCGGGGGCAAAGGATCGGATGAAATTGAATCCAGCGGGCGAGTGGCCTCGATGTTCACGACCGATAAGGCGCCTAAGGAATATACATCTGTAACGTATTTGAAACACACGACGTCCGCGAAATTATTTTCCACGTTACACCGGGATCGTTGATCGTAGCAAATTTCGACGAACCAGAATTTCGGAGAGTTTCTTCTCATCTCTCTTTTCGTTACGTCGCTCGTATCCGACCGATTTTCTCGAACGGGACGTCGAATTATCCGATCGGTTTGTACAGCCGTGCGCGATGACGCAAACGGATTACACGTATAGGTACGACGGGATCTCCCGGTGCAGGGGCGTCGATCGAGATCCGTCCACCCGATCAGATCGACGCGCCGATACGCAAATAACTCGATCGAGTATTAAGAATTCCATGTGTATCTCCACCTTGTATGTATATGTTATGTTCTCCGATATCTCTGATAATAAATTAGTGTCAATAATAATTTGGAAACTGATGTATAACACGTAAATGCGTTCAATGTGTCGGGTATGCACGATGCGCATATCTGCTTTCAAAAAATCAGAGTAAATGAGTAAATAAATTAGAAAAAAAATTAAAAAAAAAAAAAAAAAAAACAATCTTGAAAAGTGCGATCGGTATCAAGCAACATATTTCTATTATTTTTTCAGATGTCTCACAATGAAAGCGACAGACAGGTATGCCTTCAGAGAAATCTCTGCGAGTCTAAGAGAGCTCTAGAGTGTAGCCTACTACTATAAATCGATAGTCGGTATCGGCATCCCATGCACCTGTATAGAATGCGCTATCGATATTATCAGAAATTCAAATTTTCCGTCCATCTTCACCTAACTTCTATCACATCTTCTCCTCTTCGGCTTTCTTAGGTACGTGTTTGCACAAATTATATTCTTTATATTCAACCAATTATTTGTGTTAAATAACATATTTGCATATTATACATATACGTATATATATCTATATCTATCTATATTATACTCTATAACTCTCTATATTCTCATGCCCGATTTGTCGTTCAATATACTTATATATATACATATATATCTCTGTAGTGATCTATCGCCTGCATCCCGCATACTATTTAAACATAGAGCCTCTAGATTTCATACAATACACATAAATTTTCTGTGTTCGATATAATCCACGACACGTGTAACGTCCATTGCATACATAGAGAAAAAAAAGATTAACAAATCAATCTTATTGCATTGCTATAAATATATTTGCCTACAAGTAAACCTCTTGCATCGCCGTTAAACGTGTAAGTGCGTCGTCTTTGAAGTTGCGAATTTTTACAACGTTAAAACACACGCTGTATCGAATTGATATACGGTTCGAAATCTGATCTTCGTCGTGATGGAAAATTATGCGTCTAATTCGCTGCTCCCCGTTGCATTTACGTAGCCCGTAGTACGATAGCTATATAACGTGTCGTGTAGCTATACGTCTGAGCTCGGAGCGCGTCCCCCTTAAAAATCAGCCCCGATTGGCGTACCCCGTGCGTCGCTTCAAATCCAACCCCGTAGCTGCCGCTGTTGTTACATACGTCTATGTATCACATACGCTTATGTATATATATATATATATATAATATGTAATAGTCCGAACAACAGCATGGCGGTTGCCCTTAATATATGCGACGGTCATTGGCGCGTGCATATATCAGCCATGCGCTCCAACGGGTCTAATTATATGGCGGCCATTTTGCTTTATAGTACTTGAAACAACTAAAACTTGAAACCGAAAAAGTTTGTTTGTATTCAGCCGCGTCCTCTCTATCGCAAATCCCGGCGAAATTTTGGCGACGAGGAATAAAAAAAATCAAAAAACTCTCCGTCATACCCGAGCTGCGGAAGGGTCTTCCGAATCTCGAGATGTTATACGTTGATCCCGTTCATTCGATTTCTGTGCGAACTTCGGGGTCAGTGTTTTGTTCCGACCATGGCGTGAAGAATATAGTAGAAGGAGAAGAAGAAGCGGAAAATAACATCTTCGAAACCACGCCTCCGTAAATCTCTCCCAATAGGTATATAAGTGCAACGTGTTTGGTGCTCTATTGTCCTGAATTGGTGCGGTACTTCCCACCCTTTTTTGAAACCCTGGTATATCCTGTGCCCCGATGGAGAACGCGTTGCGCAACCCACTCTTTCCCCCCCCCTCGTACATTCGCCCCTCTCTCTCCCGGTCAATCTCCGGTTTCTCTATTTCTCTCTCTCTCAAGTTTTTCCCTCCCTCTTTTACCCTCCCTTACACGGAGCACGTGGTGAGATGAAAGGGAATCCATCATACGTTGTACCGTTGCAGCGTGTATTGTTGCGTTGCCTATAGGTGTATAGTGTAGCGTTTACGGTTACCTAATAATTACAAGCCCGTGTCGTTTATGCGCCCATACACCGTACCCTGCGTATAGCGGGGAGGAACCTCTTCCCTCGAATATATTGTAATAATAACTATTCGAGTGCAGATTCCGAGTATACGTCGCTACACAATTCGAGTACCCATAAGTAATATAGATAGCGCGGGGTGAGCCGAATATGGTGAAAAAAACAGAAGGACAAACTGGGTGATTTTGGGAACGTGGGAAAGGGAAGGTAATCGGGGCAAAGGTTTATCGGAAGCGCGTTGAAATCGATGTCAATCATTTTTTCAACCCTCGTCTGACGGACTCTTTTAGGGAAACAAATTTTTCCATGGATCGGTTTGGGTTATATTTTCAACTTTTCGCACTCTGCAGTTCGTTTTTGTGAAATCCGGGCAGAAGAGCTGAAAGAAGTATGCGGTTGCTGAGGAAAGGAAAAGAAAAAGATCGTTGACGCGCGGCGTCGCGACGCACGGAGCGTGTTCGATGTATATGTACGCGTACGTGCTGTATGAGAGCGCTCTTGAAAAAAAGGTGAAACGGACGAGCTGGACCGTAATGCGGCGTTTCATCGACACAATGGCATCCCGCTTCTGATGTAAATTGTCTTTGTCTCAAGTAGTATAATTAGATGGAGAGGTGTGCACGGAGTACACCGCGTCGGTTATACGCGAGATGAGAGTTGTTCGGCGATTCGATTCGGCGTGAATCGCCATTGCCTCGATATTCATTGTTCGACTATATTGTGTGTTTGCGGCGCACACCGACGTATCGTAATTTCAATTGGCCACCGACGTGAAACGAAACATCGAGATCGGTTATGGCTCGGTCGATGAAAAAGTACCGATTCTCGATACTGTCGCAGGATGTCGGGCCACGAGATAATCGAGTCTCATTATCAACGTGAAATACAATAAAACGACGAGAGGCGCTCCGCGAACACGGAGCTCTTTAAAAGCGTCTACCCCAATAATTACGAAGTGGTTATTGAAATGCCGGTACACGGTAATTCGGGTACTCGAGTAGCTCACGAGCATTAAACGAGGTACAATATAAAATACGTGCAGTCGGCACTGGATGCTAAATATCGTGCTTTGCAGCATTAACACTGTCTCAGAACGATTACAATGGAACTCTCTGGATTAATTAACAATTAGCATCGTAGGTTACAGCTCGGCTATAGTTATTATAATTTTAATGATAGAACAATTTCGCAACTGCTCTGCGTGTCGGCTTATGCGGAGGGAAGGGTGGTATATACGAGGTGTACACAACAATCTAAGATCTCTCTCCTCCTAGTATTCGCACTCTTTCTTCTTCTTTCTTTCCTCCTTCTCTCTTTCTTTATTTCTTTATTTCATTGCGCCTCTTTCTCTTCCTTCCTCTCGTGGAATCGTACGCCGTGCGTACGTACGTATAACCACCTATGCTGGCCAAGGAGGGGCTGCGAGTACCACTCTTAGAGAACTCTATGCTAAATTCACTTGAGATATGTGCTCGAGTCTCTAGAGCGGCACTCACGTTATACCGGAGAGAACGCGTTCACCCGGTTTCCTCACTATACACACCGTTCTGTGTACTTAAACTTGTAAGAATATATCGCGCGACAACCGTATACGTGTCTAGCTATAATACAATGAGCGTGCGGCATAGGAAACCGTCGCGAACGGGTAAAATTGATTACCCAACTTAAACTCTGTCCTCCCTGTACACGTTATAGTCTTGTTATACGTGTGTAATTAATACGTACACGTACGACGTTCCAATTTTCCCATTACAAAAATCAGTTTCTTCGATTTAAATATTTTTTTTTTTTGCTTCATTCGATTCGCGTCTCTGTGTAAATTAGATATTATTACAGCGCATTATGATACGATGCGTGAAACGGTTTTGTCTCGTTTAATAATACCCGCGTGTGGTACGCGAGACCTTATCTTTAATCGTTTCAATTAAACACGATTTCTAATCTGTGTATAAAGACAAACTGATATTTTATGCGATAAGAATTATGTGTACAATATTTGTTCGTATAGATAGCAGATAGATCTATGGATATCGTAACGGATTAGTGATTATTTCATCGGTGCGTATCCCCATATTTTATACAGGTATATAATAACGCGAGCGCGAAACGCGCTATTTCCAAGCGGAGAAATATTCCATTGCAAACGTCAAACCTCGCGTCGCGTATACCTATCGCCGTACATACGTATAACGCTTGTAACGTTATGCGAGCGTAATCTTTACGCACGTATCTATACAATGTATGATGGAAATTACGTTTCACCTACGATAAAGAGAAAGAGCGAGAGAGAGAGAGAGAGAGAGAGAGAGAGAGAGAGTGAGAGATGGGGTTGGGTTGGTTAATACGGAGTACGTGGGAGAAGTGCATATTATCAGTTGATTGCAATATGTATATAAGTGAGTTAGAGAGCCACAACAGCTCGCTCAACTCGAGACTGTAAAGGTGGAACGTGGAACGAGATCCGATGCATCAGCTACCAGGGAGACCAATTAGACCGAGCGAGCGTCGCGTCCGCTTCTACTTCTACTTCTGCTTCTGCTTCTGCTCAAGTTGAAGTTGAAGCTTTTGCACTTACGGGCTCATCGTACGCCCCGTTGTAGGTACGTACATAGTTTTCCCGGTGCATCGTGGGTTATGTCAGTTGGCACGCGAAACTCTCATTTACGGTACACTGTACACCTATACATTACGTACACCTTAGCATATTACCTGCCTACTTTTGTCGCATTTCTGACGAGTTAATTGTCCGCTACGTAAATTGAAGCATTTTACACGTTATATTATTCAATCATTATAATATTATTCGTTAGCCGCTACCTCACTCCTCTATCATTATTTTAAATAAATAAGAGAGAAAAAAAAAAAAAGAAACGAACGCTGCTTAACACCTGCCAGGTAGTGCGATTAATACGCAAAATTATACTTCATCGCATCGACTGGGTGGGCAACGCGGTTCGGTTCGGTTCAATGTTTTTCGGCTCGAATTTCCGCGAGTTGTTTTTTTTTTTTTTTTTTTCACCTCTTTTATCTTACGGTAGAGAGAATCCATACTTATACAGCTGCACCGCGTTGAAATCGAAATACCGAAAGCGTTGAAATTTTTCCTCGCGAATCTATAATATCCTACGATTTTTTTTTTTGTTTTTGTTCAGTCAGTCGATGCGCTGAAATGGGAGAAAATGATCGTACGGATACCAGCTATAGATATACGTTTGCAGTGTAAGAAAAGAAGATAATGATTCGATGGATTCCTGGATACCGTCATTATATACTTTACACCCGATCGCCCGATGCTTACAGCAGCAGCAGCAGCAGCAGCAGCAGCTGGCGATATGAGTCGAGAGAGTAATATATCCGAGATATCCCGTAAATTAACTCCGAACATGTCTACGTGTATATAGCTTACTACCGCGATATACCTATATACCTATATGCGTACGTATACACCGGTCGTGTCGAACACATACGCACATATATCGGATATGCTCGAAGAATTCTTGTACCCGCCATCTGAAGTATTTGTTAAATATGTACCCACCACATAATATTATATACCTACTCGTATAGCGTCTATTTTCTATCCTCGTATAAATATGTGCACAACGGGGAACGTTGACGTTTCCTTCGTCTCTCTATTATAATGATCATTGCATTGCGCAAATACCAAACATCTTCGCGACCGCTGAACGCGCGGAAATTTCGCCTTTCTCTCGTCTACTTCCCCGTCTGTTTTCCCCTCATCCGAAGAAGGAAAATTCGTCGTCGAGTTATCCGAGGTGATCCGTTCGTTTGGATCCACCTAATCCAGCTGCGCGGGAGCACCGTGAAAAAAGTGCGGTGTATAAGTGTAAAACTGGAGGGTACGCACAGCAGCCACCAGTTCTTTTCTTATATTCGTTTGTTGTATATAACGAATATAATTTCCCATCGGTCGGCGATCCTCAAAGGTTTTCACAGCGTGTTGAAAGCCGTGGCATAATCGCGCCACGGGTGTCATTTTACATCGAAAAAAAAAGGTGGCTAAGTTCTCGCCCTCGTTTGTCACAACAGCGGTGCGAGCCGCCTCTCTCTCTATCTCGTGTATATCTGCGCCCCCGACGCCCCGCTGACGTTGCCACTGGATGTTTCGATGACCGATATACGGTGACACGGAAGACAAGCCTAACTCTGAAACTATACGGTTAGATGGATAAAATGCATATAAGGGAATAACGCAACGGTACTCGCATCGTACGCGGCGTATAGCGTACGGGTGTCGGGCTGTGCCTTAAATCTCAACTATAAAACCTATGGATATCCGACACAATGGGGAATTTAAGCAGCCTCTTAAATTGTTACGCGCTGTTTGTTGGACTAAATGGGCAAATGCCGGGATTTTACGCATCCACGAATTATTTGTGATATACGCGCCCGGATTCTTTTCCTATATATATCCTGCAGCTCGGTGATATAATAGTCGCGTTTCTTCTTTTTCTTTTTTTTTTTCTGCATTCTTTTTTTGCACTCATCTCAACGCTCGCCGCGGAGCACGATCCTGTGTATAGGTACGGATTTAATGCGAGTCCTAGAGCGGCTTGCTCGACATTATATAAGTATAAATATACCGAATGTAATAATCGCGATGAAAACACATTTGTTTCAATTTCAGTCGCAGCTCCGTATAATGATAATAAACGCGGAAGTGCGGAAGGGAGATGACGAATGAATTGAAAATGTGATAAGGAAAAAAGAGGAATAAAAAAACTTGTAATTGCCAAGCTGGAGTCGGGATAAACGACCGTTTTTCTTCAACTTTTTTTCTTACTTTTCGTTTGTCGTGTAGAGTAGAATCGAATGTAAAGCGTGTAAAAGATATAAGTATATTTATGTATAAATATATATACTACGCGTCTGCCGCTCACGGTCCCTCCGTTTTTTTACCTTTTATTTTTACTTTTTATTTTATTTCATTTTTCATTCCCTCCACAGTTTCTGATCCGCTCTCTTTTTCTGACTGTATACGCAGCCCCGGCGGGAGCTGTACGCGGGACCGTTGAAAACTCATTCCGTGTCCAATAAAAGTTTGATCCGAAGAATCAAGTCACTTTGCCGGCAATTTAACACTCGCCGATCCATCCGTATATGGTGTATATATATATATATATATATATATGTATAAGGTTACGTAATACACGTGTTACGCGTGTACGTGTATATCACGACTCTCCGGAGGGAATCGAAGCAGGAGAGAACTGTGGATGTATATATGAGCGAAATTTATTAGTGCAAGTAAAAAAAGAGGAAGGCAAAAAGAGAGAGAGAAAAAAAAAAAAAGGAACGAAGAAAGATGAAAAGTATCGTAGATTGCATGTTTAGTTGATTACGTTATCCGAGTTGTGTGTGAAAATATCGGCGGGATTATATAGGAATAATGATAATAATTTCGGCGTAGGTAGGTATGTATACACGGATATATCTGCCAACGGCGTGTGTATTTTGTCGGAGATAGAGAAGCAATAAAATTGGAAAATAGATTCGGCAGGGGGATCTCCCTTGGGAATCGCCCTCCGCGGAAGTATCCGACTCAATTTATCTGCCATTTTCCCTTGCTGACCGCTGCCGGCTCGGTCAGTCTCCGAATTGAAATATTTCTCCATTTACCGGGGATGAGATATAGATGGATTGCTACAGATGTGTAAGTTGATTCGAGCGTATATACCGGCGAATAACTTCTCTATATTGGAAATGAAATGCCTGGCATATTTCAAAGAAATGATTTTCCGTATTATATATACCTACGTAGCGTTTTATTAGGCGGATACCGGACGACTAATTTCTTTGATTCGCTCGCGCAGTGAAGTAATAAAAAATTAGCTCCGGACGAGGATTCTGCATACGTTCGGACTACTGAGTTTGTGAGTTTGTGAAACGCTGAAATACCAACGCATTCCGACGTGGAACGTTGAAAACGAACGTGTGTTGTTTCGTTGGACTTATAATTTATTCAAACTACCCCGTAATTAGCGAGCCCAACGTTCGGGACTATCCCAACCTCGTATGCATACGTGTATGCGTGCATTGTGTATACATTTATATACCCATATAACCGACCGCAGGGTTCTCTGAATTTCATTTATCAAAAATCTGCAGCTGCATATGCCGAAAGATATTCATAGTTTCGGATCGAGACGCGCTTCTATTTCATTCCAGATCGAACACCGACGAAAACGGACGCCTAATTTCATCGCGTATCTGTAGAACCTGAAACGATAAAACGATAACTCACGCCGTGTACAGTCGAACTGTTTTCGAATCTTATTTTATTCCCCTAGCGATCAACGACGGATTATTACGTCGTAGGTACAACGCGCAGCGTTACGCGTCCGCGAAACTTCCGAGGAGGGACGCGACGTTGGTTGGTAATACTTTTCCGGTTCTCCTAAAAGCTCAACAAGTCGAATAAAAAGCTCATAAATAAAGACGAGAAATTCTCTCGCCCTTACGGCCGCAGTCGACCCTCTCTAAGCGCCGCACAACGCTTCGGAGTGCCACGAGTTTCCCTTCGCGGGTTTCCCGTTTGCCATACCGTACGATATATAGGTATATATCTATACGTTACACGCTACCGACCCGTCGTGTTTCTACGAATGTCCCTGTGCTGCTGCAACGCCGCCGCCGGCACCTGTTGCACATCCGACAACAACCCACCCTCCCCCTCCCCCTCCACCCCCGTTACCAGCCCCTTCGACACCCTCGCGTTTCACGTGTACGTGTAACGCGACGTCGCGCGCGTATGTACGGAAATCAAACTATACGCGTGTTCAAAATGATGGAGAATGGTGGGGCTGGAACCGGTACCAACACTGAAAATCGTTTGCAAATGCAAAAAATCCAAAAATCAATGAAAATCACCTTGACCTTTGGGGTGAAAAAAGATAAGCCAGCTGTGTCTAGCAGCTGGGTCAGTTTCTGGAAAATCTTTCCTACGTATTTTCCCTAACATTTCATATATGTACTATACATGCAACGGGATAACTCGAGCGAACTCGACAAGCTGCTTGGGATCGTTTTCAAGGGGTTATTAATTTTTGGTTGGGTTTTGCTACGGTATCTATAGCAGGGACACGTACAATGGGAAGATATTGGTCCGGCAGCAGCAGCAGAAGTCGAGCGATAGATAGCACGCTATACGGGTGCAGACTGCAGAGTAGGTACGCGCGGCATGCATATAGGGTCATAGAAACGGGTTGGTACGTAACAGTAGCGATCGCAGCATCACGTGTTTCTTCTTCTTTCGTTTTCTCTTCCCTCCCCTTTTTTTTTTTTTTGAGCCCGCGCACCTTTCACGGAGAATATGTATAGATTCCGCTTACGCGGAGCATCAGGTATAAGGCATTAACCGCCACACCATTATAAACTGCACTGGTGGCATACGAAGATAGATAGATATAGAAAAAGATAGGATTTCGGCGTAATCCGTCAAAGGAGTCTTTCTGACTATTATCTATGATCTCCATTAAAGTTCAGTTTACGCCCTCTTGAGTCTTGACCCTGTTGCCCCCGCTGCTTGTATAATGTACGGTACAATACCAGCAGCTCCTTAGGATCGGTAGGAGCTCCTCTTCAGCTCTCGGGAAAACCTCTCGATTCACCGGCTTGCCTACACCCCCGTGATGTCCTCCCGCTCGCACGTACCTCGCCGTTCCTACCGTCATCGTCTACGGTTCCGTGTAATACCCGTGTAAACATTTTTTCACCCTCAAATCGCACACGGTTCGCTTGCTAATTATTTGTACTACCGTGCGACATTTCACGCTCTGAAACCAACGGGAATCGGGGACTCGAATTAGGATTATCCACGGGACTTGGAAGACTCGCGGTAACGGAACCGCAAAAATTCACCTTTTCTTCGTTCCGATGGGGGGGGGGGGGTACCTACGGCTTTTCTTCCTTTCTTCCTTCGGCTGGGGTACCCGTGCGTCACGGTCCCCGTATTATTTCGCATTCGACGAAACTGCCCGGGCGATGATCGCTGCAGCGAGGTCGGGTATACAAAGGAGAGTTCGCCTATCGTAATTAAAACCTCTTGAATAAACCAAAGGTAATTTTCCCCACTCCGCGTCACTACCGCGCGCACCGTCTACGCATGCACGAGTCAGTAATTGCACGAGTTTCGTTCGTTATATTCCCGTTTATAATATCTGTACGTGACACGCTCCCGCTGTAGCCGTAGCCGTATAGCTGCTCACTTACGCAACACGTATACGTATACGTTACGGGCATGATACGTACGTCACGCATACCCATGTACTACTACTACTGCTACCGCCTATGTGTATAATTCATTTCATAGGCGTATCATATCGCAGCATAGGTATAAATGTTGCGGATGTGTGCGTAGTTGGTTAAGTACGAGGGAAAAGCTCGTTGCAACCCTTCCGTGTACCTCTGCTTCTTAGACGCGCGCGGAGAGACCCTTTCCAGAGGTTCCCCTCCCCACGACCGAACTCGTGCAGAAGCACCCTTAGGTACGACGTATACCGCGCGCGCACACACACATACCACCGTTACATATCAAGTTACCTACGAATAATTTTGTTAATTACGAATTCGGGGTACCATTTTACTCGAGAAATACCATTTCCCCTCCAAAGTACATCTATATTTCAAGCGCTACACGTAAGTTTCAAAAACTGTTAACAGAGGTGATTATATGTACATACAGGTTCAATTTGGCAACGAGATCGTTTCGACTTTTCGTTTTTCTTTTGTCGAGTATTTCGAAAAATGAGACGCCATAAGTCAGATTACGAAGTATCGTCGATTTGAGAGTAGATATTTTGGGCTTGCCACGATGCGTGGCGGACGAGTTGATGAAATGGTGGTATAATTCCAGGTGGTCATGGGCGCGATATTGAGGTGGCGGCAAATCCAGCCGGCATATATACCTGTATATACGTATAATACAAGGAAATGGGAAAAGTTTAGTAGTTCCGCGGTTGAGAACGAAATGTCAACCGCGAGACCACTAAAATGGTCGCGGAAGCTGCAGGCGAAACTCGAAATGAGACAAACTTTTAATTCGTTAATTTCGACTGAGTCAAAGGGTTGCGGGATTGGGCTTATTAAAATTTATATTTTATACACACCGACGTTGCAGGTTTTCTCCCTTGTCGCGTTCCGCGTCCGGAGCCCGGTGTGCGGTAAGATAGGAATACGAGCGGCAGTTTGTGCGGGGCAAAATTAGAGGTAAAGGAAAGAAAAAGAGAAGCATTTTTTCACAGACCTATACCGTGTACGTAGAACAACGCGTGTTTCGTCCCTACTTCTGAGTTTTTTTTTTTTTCTTGTTTTTTTTTCTTTCACCCTCTCCCCGATGCCCAGCGTGGAAACAAGATCCTCGGGACTATACAAGATAGAGTAGAGTTTCATTTTAATACGCAATAAAAAAATTTTCACGCGAAGAAATTACACTTTTATACTTTAATCCTTGGAACAATACCCGCGTGCGCGAACCACCGCAACCCCCTTTCCTTCCCGAAAAAAAAAAGGGTTGTAGATGGAGCTAATATTTTTCGAAGGGTTGAAACCTCGTCTCTGATTTTTTTCTTCCTCCCTTTTTTTTCTTGCCTTCTCATTTTTTTTCCTCCTCGCTACCCCGTTTGCTCTCTCATCCTACGGGGATTCGAGACTTCGCTCCCAATAGACACGATTAAAACGCGATATAAAATATGCAACCCTTAATAAAACCGTCCAATTAGGATAAAAAAAAAAATAAAAAAAAGGTGGAAGAAGGAGGAGAAAAAGAAAGGGAAGGAAGAATGTAAAAGAAAAGAAAATGAGATTAAGTATTTAAGGGGGTGTCAAGAAGATTTCAGGCTGGGTTCAGGTGCGAGTGAACCCTTTTTGCGGAAAGATTAGTTTCTTCGTTCGCTCCGCAGACTTCTGTATAGAACAGAAAGGGGGGATTCGGGGTGATTCGGGGTGTTTTGCTTCGGACGGAACTTGAATTATTTATGGACAGGGATTTTTCTGTCAGTTTTCCTTTCTAATGTTCGAATTTATCGCCGTTACGTGTTAGCTGCGAAACGAGAGATAATATTACATTATCGAAGTATGATAAAAAAGAATTAGAGAGAAAAACAAAAAAAAACGAAGGAGAAGATTCGATCCCGCGCGAAAAAAATGAACGACCGACGCGCG
Organism: Athalia rosae; assembly: GCF_917208135.1. Taxonomy (NCBI): domain Eukaryota; kingdom Metazoa; phylum Arthropoda; class Insecta; order Hymenoptera; family Athaliidae; genus Athalia; species Athalia rosae. The sequence continues at coordinate 6,404,704 of NC_064027.1, read as the reverse complement.
ACAAGTAGCCGCCGTGGGTCGAATATTACGTTACCCCGCAGATGTGTAAGCGCGTATAACACGGAGTAAGATTTCAATTAAAACAACCCCTCGTACGGGGGGGATTAGCAGTCACGATTCGCCCCCTAAGAACCAGGGTTATGACTCGGCATAAATATCAATGTAAATGGGTTTCTCCTGTGCCGCGGTGTGTCTTCTCGGAGTAGGTATACGGTTATTTCGGAGTCGCTGCTTTCGGGTAGTCCGGGGAAGATCTTGACGGGCGTAGAAGGGGGTGGTTTTGAATGCGGAACGGTCTTACCTCGAGACAAGCGCGGGGCCTCGCTTATTAACGCAATTATTACCCACGTTTCTACATTCATGAGGTTTAAATTGTGCAATTCTACCCTTATGTAGTATATTACATCGCGCTGAGGTAATTGGCACACCTCGAGACCGAAGTTGGCCGCGGATCGCGAAGAGCCCCCCGTATACACGTATGAGGTGTACGTACGAGGTCGTCGTCGCGACGTCGCGTAACACGCGCGAGGAATCTTCGATATTCGCCCGACGATTATCATTGGCGGAATCCAGAGAGATTGAGTTTCTGCATTTTTATGACGTTAAGAGAGGGATTTCGTTGGGAGATCGTCATCCTAGCTGCGCGCTCCGACTGCAACGAGCCAAAACTGGTTTCGACATTCAATTATAAAACGCGCTATAAATCAAGTAAAAATAAAAAACGAATTAGCCGCTCGTACATAGAGAGGTATACGCACGGGTGGGACAAACGTTACGTTCGTTGCCTTCGTTGGATTTATCTAATTTTCATTCAAATGCCCTCATCTTACATTTATGTATTCCGTGATATTGCACTTTTAAAACTACAGCGCCGCGTACCCGTGTATAATATCACGAGGGACGCGAGTCGAATATCGTAACGCCGAGTAGATACGTTTTAATATAAATTCACCTGCGCATAGAGCGGTATAAATATCCCCAACGTTAATTTCACACCTCAATTTTGCCCCGCAAGACCCGAATATATACGAAATCTTACCACTTCATCTCGCTCGTGTATTTCTCGCCAATAATTCCTTCGTATTTCAATGGCGATAAATTTCGACCCGGATGATTCAACGACAATATTCGGACACAGTTTATACATCGCATAAATAATATCCTCCGTGGAAAGAGAGAGAGAGAGAGAAAAAAAAAAAAAAAGTTTTACCATTTCATTTGTCGGTTTATATCGCTACACCTCTCCCGCTTTTAATCAACCCTCGCGTATAGAGAATTCCTCTCGGTTAATTGCACAGATTTCCAATGCAGCTGTGGAATTTTTACGATCTCTGGCTGCCCTCGCTGTAGTGTACGTACGTATAAAAAGGGGACGATTCTGCGCGTATGAATTCAACTATGTAAAAAGCGAAACAATTTCGGACTTCGGATCAGCCGCGTTAAATTATTATTTCCTTTCTTTTCAATCATATCGACGTTATCAACGAATGGCTTCGATCGGTGCGTAATTATTGCAATCATCTTATCTTCTGTTTCGGTAAGAAGAAAAATCGGTAATCGTTGCGTACAATGTGTACCTGACACGAGTATTGTAATTGTACGAGGGAGGTATCTCTGATCGGTGCGATTCAACGCGACGTGCCATAGTTCCGATCGATAAAGCAGGAAAAAATCTTTACACAGATCGTCGATCGCAATAAGCCGCGCGAAACAGAGAGAAGGACGATCATCGCGAGGAGATATCATCCCACACAGAACGAGGGAAATAATATAGGGAGAGACCGCTAAAAAAGAAGAGATGTACAGAGGGGAAAAATCTCTCAGAGCAGAAACACAGGGTGAGACGAATGAAAAAAAAAAAGAAGGAAAAATACCCAACTAATCTTCCGTAAGACCAGTTATTTACTAATTCAAGTGTAAGTTTTTATATCGGGAGCGGACATAATTATCGCCAACGAAATAGAAAGCTTAAATCGCTGGCTTTTTGAACTTTTCGTTCTCTGAACGGTGGAAGAAAAGAAGTTTGCCGTGTTATGCGTACAGCAGATGTATCGCGGTGGTTTATCATTCTCGTTTTAAAATCGCCCGTTGTTCTTCGGCGCACCCAGTATATGGAAGAAGAGAAAAAAAAAAAGAAAAAAAAACAAGCGGAGAAATATGCGTGTGTAGGGGATGACATACGTGGGATTTGTCGAGGGTGAATTCTTTCCCCCTCCTTCCGCCCGCCTGCCCCGTTCTTTTTCAACTTGTCCATACATATTGTTGCGCGGGGGCTACTTTCCATGGATGCTCACTCGATATACGAGCCCCGGAGCCGAGATAAAAGAATCGAGTGGGCAGGACGTGACGAGACAATGGACCACTAGTCTTCATATAATACAATCTCATCAGCATCTCTTTGTATCGATACCAGCGTGCCCGAGGTTTGATATCACACCCCGTAACCACCTCGGAACTATCCCTCTCCAAAATCTCAGGAGATCAACCAGCGCCGCGGATCATTCGGCGTGTAATAAAATTTATTTTATTATTCGCCGGATCCTTATATCTTGATCGAAAAAGTGATTCTCCGTTTCTCTAAATTAAAAATAAATATCGCACATCGCAGATACAAATTGCAAAAATAAATTACGTTGTATCGACTTTTCGCGTTCGGATATAATTATAACCGCCGCACCCTTATCGTAGCGATGGACGATCGTATTCTGAGCTAACGATAATTTTCGTTTGCCTAGAAGTGGGTATGTACCCTTCGTACACACGTACACAGTCGGGGAGGCGATGGTGGTGGGCGTTTCTCGTTTCGATGACTGACGTTTCCTAAGATAATATTTTTGTTGAAACGCAAACAATGGTGTTACCTGTACGCTCGTGCACCGGAACGTTCAACGAAATAATGCATGAATACGGGAATCAATTATCCAGTCGAGTTACGTACGCGTCTCTACGGACTCTACGGTAAGACGGATCGACTCAGCGTTTTGCGGTTACACGGTTGCGTGTAAGTTTTTTTTTCATACCGCACGCGTACAAGCGAGTGTACTATACGTGCACTGCGCCGTGAGCTCGTTTCAATTATCTTCCGTTTCTACCGATCTATCCGTCAGCGGGTGTAAAATGTCGGCAAACACGTACGATACGTATGTGTGTGTACATTATAGGTAAGCGCGTAAGTGACACGTGCCCGGAAATGTACAACCCACCCGGAGATGCGTTGTAGAATAGGTAGGTGCTCGCCGCGAACGCGTATAAAGGAGGAGAGAATGAGAAACATAGCGCGCGCGTTAGCCGCGTTGCGTTTGGGGGTGACGCGGGATTAGCGACGCGCAATATAAAGGGTCAGTATATCACCCAGCTCGTTGCGAAAGAGACGAGGTGGTGGTAGTTGGCACGAGGAAGGAAACTCCGCGGCACAACGAACAATACCGCGTAAGTTTCACGATTTATATTAAATCCCCGATTGTATTTTATTCCGCCTCGTATATTGAAATAACATTTATTTACGCGTCTTCGCATATATACATATATTCATGCGTACGATGGGGCGTAAGCGCCAAGGTGTGTGCGTGTAAAACGTCGATGTTGCGTGGAATTAGGAGAAAAGTGAGGGGGCGAAATATGAGGGCGAGGATATCCCGGCCTCCGTACACAGGAAGAGTTTCGAGGAGATTAAACGATCGGGATGCTTCGGGGTCCCCCTCCCCTACCCTTGATCCGCGAGGAACTTGAAAATTCGAATGGAAAGGAGTCCCGCGCGAGCGCGTCTTAGTTCAGACAAACAAATTAGTACAATTAGAATCCCTCAAAGAAAATTGATAAATTCCTTACGAACAATTTCGCGACTCATTTCACTCGCTGGCTGGCGCGCGTCGAAAGGGAGAGATTCGTCGTCGGTTCGGGAGGCGATGCGCCGATAGAAGAGCCGGGGGTTTGTTTCCTTTCCTCGGTGGTACGCGGGTACGAGTCCTAGGTGTATATATACGTACACAATGGAGTCGAGGGAAGGAAAGGGGACGATGACGGGGGGGGGGAGATTCGCGGCTGATTCGCCGCCGCGTCCGCTGCAAGAGGAACGGATCAGACAAATGGGATCGAAATTAGCGGCAAATTGAGAACTCATTTTTATTCGGAGTTCGGAATTTGTATAATAGCTGGTAGGTACGCGGCGGCGGTGGCGGTGTTGCTGCCGCTCCCGCTGCTACTTTCGATATATAGGAAATATAAATTGCTTCGGATCAATCTGCGATGCGGGATAATCGTAACGCTTCTTTTCATCGAATACCGCAATTATAGGTATAGACCCACCGAAACCACCCTTCGGTATAAGCTGCAACGTTCGTTCAGAAAAAAAAAATAAACAAAAATAAAAATAATATATTTCTGCACCTTCGCGATTATACTTTCATTTTTTGTTCGTCAATAATTAACGATCGATCGATTTGCTTCGAGAATATTTCGCGATGAAAATACTCGACGGAATACTCCGCGCGATCAGATCTATAATTACGGACAAAAAAAGAAAATATCTTCCTCCGAATAATATTCCATCACCCCTCGCCTATATATACGTATACGTATATAGCGGGTATACGGCGAAGACGCGTTCGCGCCTGAACGTAATAATTCAGAGTAAAAGGGGTTGCCTCTGCGAGTATAAGGCATGGAATGCGTAAATGTAGTTATAAATAAATCTAGGCGCTCTTAATGTTTGCCAAGTCTCTCGGAGAGTTAGTTCTTCGGCGAAGGAAACCCGCGGGAAAGAAAAGTAGGGATGGCGAAAATTCGAGGGGGGTGGGAGTGGGAAATGGGAAGCAGTCTTTGCCTTTTCAGCACGTGCCAAGCGGAAGACTCGCTCCTTCTGTATTTGACTGCTCATTCCGAGCCTCCCAACTTCCCCCTATCACTTTAAATACACGCGGGAAAAAGTTACTTCCTCTCTTTCTCGGCGTTTCTCTCTTTTTTTTTTTTTTTTTCTTTTCTTCTCATCTCTCGCTCCGCAATTTTTCCAAACGTTATCGATATTAAAAACTCGAAGTCACGCGGTGTGTCGCGACGGGAATCGGTACAGAGTAAACGTTGATGCGAACCCAACAAAATCGTACCTATTTACGGGGTTATAGTAACATGTCATGCCCCGTGTATTTTACCCCGCCACATATTATGCTAGAGGCATCACCCTCGCCTCCCTTCCGAAATACCAACATACCAACGTTTCATCGGGAATTATTTAGGCTTTACATCAAGTCTTACGACGTTGTTTCTCTCCCATATCCCCCCATCCCCCCTCCATCCCCTGCCCTTCCTATTCCAGAGATGTAAGGAATCTAATTTGAATAACACACGTGTTATACGCGTACAGGTTGGTTGGTTAGGTTGGCAAACTGAAAGGCTCCTTTATCTTAGACGACGAATTTAAGGCACGCGCGTGGATGGTTATTATCTGGTGGTTACGCGTAAAAACTGAAGGATGAAATTTTTCCTCGAATTCTCGAACGTTTCGCGGGAATCGTCGAGCTCTTGCGGAGCGGTTGTATCCAATTTTAAAGTTCGCCGAGTGTAATTGCCGAAGGGTAAATTGAGGGTAAGTTCGGGGCAGCTGGTATACATATTGCGGTTGTTGAATACAATGCAATATCGAAAGATCTAAGACAAGAGAACCGTCGGCGAAGGACTTCCGAACGTAGAGAGTAATCCGCGAAGCGAACACTGTATTGTAGCTCTACCGTATCGGCATTAATTCTCGTACCCTATGCTTTTAACCGGAACAGACGCACCCTGTAATAGGCAAGTTGGAATCCAATCTGCAAGTTTGCAAATTCAATCCTACCGTCTTACCGTCGAACCTCCGGACTCCTTTGGAGCACAACGAGAATTAACCCTGTGATTATAATCCGTGGGGGATAAACGCGGAACTGCGAGTCGAGCCGCTACCGAAATTTTCCGAACGATTCGTCTATTTATTATTGAAAGAATCATCGTGGGAACATCGCGACGTACGAAGTGAAATATTAACGCGCACTTCACCTCGTCATTCCGTATGCCTACGGTATCAACCATAGGAGCTAAGACTTTCTCACCACTGACCTTATCCTGGCCACCTTAAATGTTAATTGTCCATCTCACCTTTTACGGTGGATCGTATCACCGAGTATTAATTGGTCTATGACGTTCAAGACATTTCCTTTCCGACGAAGAGTTTACTTTGTACGCCAGTGTACGTGGTAATCGAAAAGTACATCTACTTTTCCAACACCATCCATTCCGCTCTCCGTACGTACGGATGTAGATACACGTTTACAACTTCCGACGTGATTTTAGCAAGTGCCCACCGCACGAGCCGAAAGTTATTCTTCTTCTTTTTTTTTCTTTTCATCGCGGTTTTGCTTTATTACAGGGTGAATTGAGAAAGCAGCTAGCGAAAAGCCGACTGCGGAGTAGTTGAGATCGTTCCGCACTCTTTGCCCATTCCATTTCAAGTTGTGTAAACTTCTTATACAGCTCTCCGTTGCTGCCGCTGTATACGCGTAAAGCTCGCAAGTAATATTTTCCCTCGTTGAAATGAACCTCCGTTTCTCTTTCTCTCTTTCATTTACTCTCCCCGGTTTTACGTCCGCCGTCCTTCTCCCGCTAACCGCTTTTCAAGGCGCAGGAGTCGGACGGATGCTCTTCCAGTCGCGTGGCAAAGAGCCACGGCACCAACTTTGTAATGCGTTTTATTTATTCACAAAGACAAATATACCCGTTTACTTTTGTCCGCCGGGGGATCCCTTTCTCTTTCTGTCCGTATGCATTTTACAGTCCCCGGTCAACTCAAAGGAGTCCGGACGATTTCGTACTACGTCAGGGACGCGCGTTGTTCCCATAATTTTGCACTTCGATGCCCGGGCGGAGGTTCCTCTGCTACCGCGGGGGAAAATCTATAAAGCGACGAGAATTTAATCAGAAGTAGAAGTACTTCACAAACAAGCGTACGTAAGAAGATCCGTTACTTTTTACCGTGACGTCATTTTTCTCCCGTTCAAAATAATTCCTTTGACGGGGTTTCTCTTAATGGGCCGGACCGCAGCCCGGACTTACGTCGGCTTTGAAAGGCTTGCGGCGATGCGGCGCGGGAGTTTTTAATTTTCCAGGATTACGCGAGGGATGATTGTTGCCTCTTTGATTTCGATGCGCGCACCTACCGCGAGCGACCACTCGCCACCGTTCTTTTGATTCGAGGATTAAAACCTGCTCGTCTATTTGCACGATTCTACGGAGTGGCGGCGGTTCCTCGTTGCGAAACGAGGGTTGCGGGTGTGCGCGGGGTCCTTGAATTCTATGCGGAAAAAATCAAAGACGTTACCGATGAAACGACTTGGGCGTTCGACGAATTCGTACGTTCGATCTGAAACTCCTCGCGAGGGTTTCGGCTAGTCTAACCCGATCTAACCTCCCTCTTAATTACAAGGCAACAAAGGGACGGCGACGCGGTAGGAAAGGGTTGCTTCGCTGGGGTCCGGGAGCTTTCCGACATTTAACGGAAGCGTTGGATGTGTTGCGGTTCGTCGCTGTCTCCGAAATTGCGACGCACGGTTCTCATTCGAACCGCAAGTTTATTTGAAGAATGAAAAATTTTTCTTCGCGCACGATCAAAAGTATCGAAATTCGTGCGGAATGAAAAATATTTTTTCGCTTCTTTTATACTTACATATGTATACATGTGAACGAGAGCGAAGATGGACGTATAGGTTTTCTCTTTATGTTTTTTTTTTTATTTTTTGCTTCCGTCCGAAGCAAAGCTTTCGAGGGTAGGGAAGCAGGTTTGGCAACCTCTGTTGGTGGGCGTAGTGTATGTGCTCGCAGAGTCCCAGCGGCGAGCGAGTACGGAGGTAGCTTTCATCAGGACTTCATTAGATTGCGGTTAAACGAATTATGACTTCTGATTGAGTGGCAGCGGCGGCGGTACAGCAGTAGGTACATTACCACTACTACTGCTGTAACCGTCGCTGTAGAACCCCCGTTTCTCGTATCTCTCGTTCGTTGCGTTTCACGAGCATCGAACGAAAAGCTTTTCAAAAATCTATTCACTGCAGATTTAGTTTCGCTACTGCAGCGCGGTAGTTACACCGCGCTACAGCGAGCCATAGAGAGCACCGCGGCCAATATCGATGGCAAAGATATCGGTGCAGTAACAGTAATTGCATCGGCCGTTCAATTCAGTTAGTCGACGATATACGTGGACGCGTGGATTATATGCGATGCCGGAGCGTCCAGCGCGGCGTAAAATGGTAGTGAAATTCGGTTACATCTGGTTCGCTTTACAAAGCCTCCGTCATCGACTGTAATATGACGTCGGAATCGACGACGCTCGACGTGCCTCGAGGACAAAAAAAAAAAAAAAATGTCACACTCCGCGTGTATATTCGTGCGAGCGGGAATACCGGGAATAATCCAAGGGACAGTCGAAGATTTCTTGGTTTTTTCCGTTCTCGGTTAATTCGTAGGGCCTTGAGGGTGTGTAGCATTGCGGTATTCCGAGCGTTTTCTCCCCCTTGATCCTTGGGTTGGATTAAAACGGGGTCTAAACGCGGCCTGGGAATCGTCCAGGTGTCGTCTAAGCGTGTCGACGTCGTCGTCCGTCGCTACCCTCGGAGTGCGGGGCGCCCGCGACTGGGTTAACCCTTTGAATTATTTCAACTCGTATTACTTTTAATGAATTTCATGATTAAGCACTTCTAACACCTTGGCGTTTGTTTGTTTGTTTTTTTGTTATTTATTTTTGTTTTCACTTCTCTATTATACGAGTGTCGATTGCCGCCGCCGCAGACGCGCCACCCGGACACCCAACACCCCGCGGTGCGAGGGATGGAAACGGAGACGATGTCGATCGGGTGATGATAATTCAAGTTTTTTTTCCCCCCCAATAGCTTCCAAAGTTCGACGCTTTAGAAATTAATTCAATGATCCGAACGACGAATATAAAGTGCCTACCAAGACGGACGCCCGTCGATCGTTCCAATTTACGGAATCGATCAACCGATCTCGCGATCCTCGGATTCACCCGAGTCAGCTTTGTACGCGTAAGAAAGAAAAATCGAACGAGTTCGTGCAGTTAATATCTATCTATCTATATATATATATTATTCGGAGTTCGCTCGATTTGTGTATTTAATTACAGTATACCCACCCTCCCCGGCACTAATTAATCAAGCGAGGCTTTCGATGTTTCAAAGTGCAATTAATAACCAAGTAGAAGGAGAATCGACGAGTGCACCGACACTCATACAAGCGAATTCCTACCGCAGCTGGCTTTTGTTTTACACGGTTTGACGGACTCCATTAAAATTCCTCCGCCAGAGCCGACGTCGACGCGATCGGGTACAAGAGGAGGACGTAACCGATTTTACGGTGGTAAAATAATAAGAGGGCGATGATGAATAATTTTTTATTCGTATATATTTTTTTTCCATCTCAAACTTCCATCCCTTTCTCGGTACGCATACCCACTCGCGATCGACGCATGGATATTCGAGCGGAAAATAGAATCGATTTATCATCGAATTAAGATAGTCGCGAAACGAATCGCCTTTCTACGTTCGAAAGTACGGTTTCACCGATCTGAAATTGGACGAGGAATTTATTGAAACAAATATTGATTCGCCCGAGTAATTTTCGCCCTCTTATTACAGTAGTCGGAAAGTATTTCTCGCAAATATTTCCGTTTTTACGACGAGCCGAGCGGCGAGGGAAGGGGGAGGTAAAACAGGGAGCAGGGAGTCGAGGAGGAAAAAAAGGGAATGGGAACTTCTGATTTCATTAGGCCCCGTGTTATGCGATTAATTAAGTCGCAGGGCAAGAAAAATAAGAGGAAAAGCTCTTGGAAAAAAATTAACTCTAGACATTCCGCCGCGAAGGCGCGGGTCGGGTATATACACCGGTGTAAGAAGCCAGGGTAGGGGGTGAGCGTGGAGGGAGAAATAAAAAGTTAGCGCGCGACGCGAAGGACGAAGGGAGAAAAAAAAGGGGGTAGGCTTTGGCTGCAGAAACGAAAGACGAAATACCGTTGGCAGCCCGGAGCAAATTAACCAAGAAGAAAATATATCTTCATTTTCATCGAAACGATTTTTGCACCCCTACTCTACCTCCTACCTCTCTCTCTTCTCCATTCTTCTCCCCACGTATTACTTTATATATACGTGTACTACACACCGAAGGCCGAAATACGTATGTATATATGTATCCCATATAGCTGCGCAGAATTACTCGGCGACGACTAGACATCCATCCCCCGGCGCACACGCGACTCCTGTAACTTCATTGAGAACTTCAAAGAGTTTTTAGACGACTCACCAACGCAAACACGTCGGAATATAAAACGAAAATTATTAGTCTAGGAAGCCACGCGCTTATCTCATGTATTTCAGTCTCTCATTCGGATACACCTATTACATATTACATATATATAAAATATTGTGCATATCGTTAGCCACTCCTATATGCACCGAGGTTTATCCCCATGTACTATCGATTCGCCACTATGGTGGCAGCCACCGAAATACTTTTACACAAGATTCAAAATAGACGACCGATTTTTTTTTCTCTCCAACGGGTACAACGTCGTCGCGGTAATGAAAATTGATTTCCCTAATCAGGGCATTTTTCGCTGGTTACGAGTGAAATCGTTGGAATCGTTTCGACGCCTACGCGCACGGTCGCGTCGCAAGCGTCGATTCGATAGACGGAAAGATAAAGAGTACGAGAGGGAAACTGGACGTGTAGAAATAATATAACATCATCTAATTGCAGTACTACTATAGATATCGTTTAATAACGAAGTTTCTCAAGTGTTTGCTCGATGCTTGTTTCCACCCTTTCTGTATACATATTTGCCCTATCAGATACGGGTTCTGTAGGCAACGTTCGTTCCACCTGATATTAGATGTTGCCAACCTGTGTAAAATCTATAGTTAAAACGCAGTCGCTACCGCTGGTGTACGTATAATAATATAAAATACCTGGGTACCCACCTACGGGTATAAACTCCGCGAAGCAATCATGGACATAATATGATACCGTGTAGGAGACACCGACGCGCGTATATCAATACAAAATACTAAACTCAGGTATATGTATGGGAAATAATAACGATTGATAAGAGAGCTGTTACGGGCGTTGATTGATACGCTATATCCCCCGTCGAGTTGGCTGGACATCGCTCGGTCGGCGTATAGTCCCACCGCACCTGCAAAAGTTCTCATTGGGCACCGGTTAGAGACCGGCGTGCTATTGGATGTATATTGTATAATTGGGCGATTTGTTTTTAGAACGTGTTTTATATTATGTTTACGGATACTCGTACGCTTGACGGATATTGGCTTCTGCTCGATTGTAATTTTCAATCGATATATATATATATATATATCTATGGACAAATGACCCTGACAGGAAAAAAAAAGAAACGCACGTGACACATCTCCATACAACTCTGGAAAACGGTTACACGGAATTACATTCGTGTCACCCGAAGGACGAAGATAATCGTTTGTCGTTAGGAGATAAAAGGCGCTCTCGATCATATCGAACTTCGCATCCCTCCTTATTTTTTTCCTCCGGATTCATTCGCTGGAACGGAATAAAGGCGGAACTTTCTTGACGCCGGCTGAGACCGCGAATTACGAGTCACGGCTGACTGGTGCGTAGGTACACCGCCTATTTCAAAATGTATAAACGAGCGTATAACAATTGCGCGCCCCGTTGAGTGGCTTCTACATTATTTAAGCGGTCAGATGTCGGCGGAGAGGAGCTTCGCCGATGCCCGGGGCCTTCGCTTCGGAATATCTAGTCGGTCTGGCGCACGTGTCAATTGTCGAGTTCCATTTAGAGGCCGGGCACACGCCATCTGGGACCGAGAGGAAAGAGGAAATACTGATAAAAATTATGCTCCCATAGAGAGAAGACTGCTTTTCTCGACGGTGCCCCAGACGCGCGGAGACTTTTGCCCTCCAAACCGAGGGGTTATCAACTCGCGTGGTTTCTTTTACACACCCAACCCCCTCGAGCATTTGAGGGCACACGAAAGTAGCGTCTTACCTCACGTTCGTGGGAGAACAGAGATTCCTCGAAATCGTGGGAGAATGAATCTATTTGTCTGCATCGCGAGAAAAAAAATATTTCTCAAACGCGTCGAAAGCGAACGATCGGCATCGAATGTTTCGTGCATTCGTAATGGGTCGTTTGTGTAACGTAAACGTACGTTTCGCGTGTTCCGCGATTCATTTGGCGAGGTAAAAGAACGATAAGCTTAAATGATAAGCTCGTATTGCCGTATTGCTGTATTGGTCGAAATTCTATGGAATCCGGGGATTGACGTGTAAATGAAAGTTCCCATTGAATGGGTTTGTTTGGATTCAATACACAGTGGCATTTAGCAAAGGGGATGCAAAATGGGCTGTCGGAACAGTTGGGTATATTTTGACCAATTTTTAAAATCGCGTTCAATATTTTGCCACAGAGAATCGCAGGCAACGAATAAAAAATCAAACGTCGTCGATCTCGGTGGTGCTCTTTCGTCGCGACGGACAAACGTATAGGGAACATCGCGTCCGGTCTGCAAAAGAAACCAAAAAGCGAAGTGCCAAAAACAGAGAGTAGAGAAAACAAGAGGATTCTTTTTTCCATCCATCGGCAAACTATCATTCGAACGTACGCAGGTAACAACACAGTCAATACTTTCGAATGACCGCGAGTAGCACCTGCAGCTGTCAATCATTTTGGTTATTACGCCGAATTGCGTCAAATCCTTCTATACGTATGTGGCTGTATTTTCGTTCGCAGGCTTTTAGCATTGTTTTGCCCGCTTACTCGTTGTTGTATAATTGACACGGCGAACGGTTCTCCCACCATTTTTGCGCTCCCCCTCCCCCCCCGGCGAGTCTCGTTAAATTTGCTATTCAAAATGAATCGTCCGCACGCAAAAATACTTGATTCGATTCACCATACCGTACAATCGGCGTACCACCTCCCATTGCCCGTGACTTTGTTAGAGAAAATATTAAACATACATTCGCTCCGGGTCGTCCACCGTTCAACTGTCGTTTGTTAAATTATATCGGCGAAAGCGAGTTCATTGGTTCGAGTAATTTTGAAAAGCTCTCGACGCTATCCGGCAGCTAGACCTACGCTAAATCCGGCGCCGGTATAATTACGCTTGGATGACCTTAACGCCGTGAACATCGGAGCACCTAGTATAGAATTATTTATAGTTATGTCGTTGTCTTGTATTCGATCCTGTTTACTCGACGGTGTAAACATGCCCAGGCTTTCCATCGATGATCACGAAAACCCCCGCGACTCGTTGATCATCACGTGTCCATGTGAGTTAATAATTACCTTTGTACTCCCCCGAGAGTCCTTCGCGATTCGCACGTACGTGCAACACCGCTCACCTATATACGTACGTACGTATAATACGTACATTGTCTATTGAAAACAAATTATGATAATTGCGAAGAAACACCGAAAAAAAAACAAAAAAAAAAAAAAACAAAAAAAACACCAAGTTAAAATTGCACAATGAATGCGTAAATTATTGAAATTAACCGGCGACGTTCAAGCGATATTTGCACACATGTCGCCGCACCGCCGTGTGTGTCAATTATATAGTTCTTAGAATTAAAAGCTCGTAAAATTATTGCAGGGGAAATGAAGATGACCGTGCGCGCGAGGAAGCCTTGGGCATGATATACGCACGCCTATACTACCAAGGACTGAGGATAAACGTCCACCGCGTATTATATTCAGCAGCAGCATTAGTCTCTAATTGCTACGAGAAACAATATATAAAAAATTTTTTACAACGTTTTAATTACCAATTTTATTGTCACCTCGAACATTTTTGCAATTATATGGGGCGTACCTGTGTTCCACCTATACACAGGTGTACATACGTATACCCGCCGCAACTCTTGGGTTACGCGTATACGTATGTGTAGTGCACTCACGTCGTAAAAAACTGAACTAATGGAGTCGTTTTCTCGTACAGTTTGCGCGCTTAATTGTGCGCTACACTCCCGTTTTGCAAAAAAAAAAAAAAGAAAATTAAAACGTAAAAATAAATAAATATAAAAACAAGCCGGTCTCCCGACGCCCATCTGCCTTGAAGAGCACGCTTCCAGTTAAAGTGTATTGGAAGTGTGCAGCAGTGAGCATATTACACGGTATAGTTTCGGGCATAAAGTCAGGAGGAAAAGATCTCGTAGATAATGGGAATTATAGGCTCCCAGGAGAGAAACGAGGTGTCTCGCAAACTCCTGAATACTCGGAAAGATACCTTGATACCCGTCGTTCTCCGGAACTTCCGCCACGGTTTAACACGGATTTATAACTTTGCCCTTTACCTGGTATCCCGGCTGAGTAAGCATGTTACGCGAATCATAGTCTAGCCGCATATATACGTATTCGTATATACGTATGCATACTTTACTCAACTCGTATCTAGACGTTCTGCGTACATACATCGATCGTTGTATCTGGTTATTGATCTCTCGGTGATGCGGGGGGGAGCTGGTTTCTACGTGCGTGTATTTCGAGTGCACGAGTTGAGTGTGTCTTACAATTGGGGTGGCGATATTTCGAGCTCCAGTTTTCGATTCGGTACACAAGTTCGGGAATCGATGTTGGTGGATTGGACAACGAACCGAAAGGGGAAATAAAATAAAAGGAAACTTCGAGCGATCTTCGCGTGACGGTAAATCTGCGGGGTGATTAGTAATCCTGTTGGAAATTTTCACGAATTTCCCGCTGCTCATTCCGCACGTGTGGCATGAGAATGATAATAAAATGAAAAAAATCGTTTTCTGTTTAAAGGAACAGCTATCAATTGGGGTACAGCATCTTTCCAGAAGTTTATAGACGAAGGCAAGCAAATATCAAATATCCTTTATAGTCTTACGAATAACACCCCGGGCTGCCTGCACTAGCGATAAACGCGGACTCCGTCTGTACCCATTGTAGGCCTCCGTGTTCGTGTTTCGACGGTCAATTTGCATGCGCGAAACGCGTCGTTTTACGATACCGATGAATTACGAATCAGAGAAGAGAGCGCCCACGGCTGATTTTCCGATTTTAATTAGAGGGTTTCCGAAGCCGTCTTTTCTCTCTCGCTTCCGGCGATTCACCGTTATCCAACGACGACTTTGGACTAGCGCATAGCGCCCACGCGTGGGGTAATTCTTCGCTCGTCGTCGCCGACGACCAGCGAACCTGTGAATCTCAAGTTAACTAGGTGCCCGAGTTTAATTGAAAGGGTCGTCGTCCACTTGGCGGGGTTTGTCATCGGCTACCTCTAGCTAATCATAGACTCCGCCGTCACGTTTGTCCGGCGCGGGCGACGCTCTCCTCTTTTCCCCTTCGACTCGTCCTTGTCCTCGTCCTCCCCCTCCTCCCCCTCTTACTCCTCCAACGTCCATCGTCCACCGTTACAAGGGTGTCTGATTGTAATTACTTTGCTTAAGTGCAGTAATTAAAGCTCTCAGGTAGCCAGTGTCCACCCTCAACAACGCTGCCTACGTCGATAATTAAGGGTTCGTTTACCATTGCGTGAAAAATGTCACCCCGTTCCCAACGAACCGTTCTTATTATCCTCAGCGCTACACCCGCGGTGTATTATTTCCGTCGCCATGGGACTCTCGATCAGTCTGCGGCGATTCCGAAGCAACGAAATTCCTCCGCACCGAAGCACCGGGTAAAACTTGATAAATCTCCGTGGAAATTGGCGTGTCCCGTGATCGCCGGCGGTAAGCTGCCTTATAGGTCTATACGTGAAACTTTGACGCGAATCATGCGACTTTTCAAGAAAATTTCCCAAGCAGCGAAGAAACCGAAAGCAAGATATCAACCCATGTGAAGTTAGCCCCCCAAGTTTGGAATTTTCTATTTTTTGTTTTGGCAATCGTTTGCACATCGTTTGCACATGTTTGCACAACCGGAATTTTCGTTTGCACAAGCACACAATCACCGGTACCGATCGAATTAACATTTGATACCAGCCCCCCAAGTTTGGAATTTTCAATTTTTTTTTTTGGCAATCGTTTGCACATCGCTTGCACATGTTTGCACAACCGGAATTTTCGTTTGCACAAGCACACAATCACCGGTACCGATCGAATTATCATTTGATACCAGCCCCCCAAGTTTGGAATTTTCAATTTTTTTTTTTGGCAATCGTTTGCACATCGCTTGCACATGTTTGCACAACCAGAATTTTCGTTTGCACAAGCACACAATCACCGGTACCGATCGAATTATCATTTGATACCAGCCCCCCAAGTTTGGAATTTTCAATTTTTTTTTTTGGCAATCGTTCGCACATCGCTTGCACATGTTTGCACAACCGGAATTTTCGTTTGCACAAGCACACAATCACCGGTATCGATCGAATTATCATTTGATACCAGCCCCCCAAGTTTGGAATTCGGCAACGAACCCAATAAATTGTTAGTTGTATTGAGGACCTCGAGTGCCTGCGACGTTTTTTTTTTTTGTTTTTTTTTTTGTTTTATTTGTTACGCCGGGGTTTCTACCGTCGTTACCTTTAAGTTCGTTTCTCGTTTTACACAACTAAATGCAACTGCTGGAAAAGGATTTTGAGTGATGAAAATGATTGAGAGTTCGATGATAAAGGTTATATGAATACTTGTTTATTTGCCAGGCTCGGGGAGTCTTACAGGCGTAATCAGACGTAGAGGAGTGTTGTGGAATAATTATTATTGACCAGGCTCGGGGAGTCTTACAGGTGTGTTAAAGAATAATCGTAAAATGACCGATCCAGGATTCGGTGTGTGACTAAGGAACTATGTCCTGGAGAACCGTACTGCTGGGTTCTAAGTTCGGAAGTAATTTTGATATGGTTGTTAAGAATAAGGTAAACTCGGGGGGGTTGAAGAAAGGGTAGGTGAAGTGGGAGGCCACGTGTCGCTGACGAGGTGGAAATGGGCAAGGCGTTGTACTTGCATTGCATGCTGATGCCAGGTCGGGCAGTTGAAATAGGAAGACAGGAAGAAAGATATCAGGTTGCTTGAGAGTGGTATTTCGGATTATTGGTAGTAATTGATAAGAGTTGGGAATGATAGGAATGGTTGGGCGAGACGTTTGGACCGAGGTCCGGACGTAAGATATTTCATTTTTTTCCCGTTTGTTTTATCTTTTTCCGTCTTTTGTCCGTTTGTTTTATCTTTTTCCGTCTTTTTTCCGTTTGTTTTATCTTTTTCCGTCTCTCTATGCTTGTTATTTGCAAATTTCTCCTTTTTTTGTCTTTTTAATTCGAAAAAAAATTTCTTCTTTTTCTTTTTTCATTTTTTTTTCATTCTGACGTATTTCAAAGTCACATGTTATTGTTTCACGAAAATCATTAAACTCATTTGCTCTTCGATTTTTCTGGCCGTAGTGCCTTCAAGGACTCTTAACCTCTGCTTGACGCTATCGTGCTCTTCCCAAGCTCCTGTCACCCTTCGACAAACAGCACTGTAGTGACCGATTCCGTTTTGAATTTTAGGCGGCTTGAACATTACAATACCGTGCAGCGTGTATATCTCTACGCCTATGTTTATTGTGGCCGGCACATCATCGAAAGATAATGTCTTGTCAACGCTATTTTCGCCTGAAGCTCGCCGTAATTGAGGATCGTAGACGTGCTCAACGTCCACGAATAGGTGCACCCCAGCTTTTTTAGTGAGGCGAAGCGAGCGGCTATTACAACGTTGACAAAACACGGTTCTTGCCGCAATACTAGCAGAAATCGCTTGTTGCAAGCCCGCTCGTAAGCCTTCTTTCATAATCGGTCTCGCATTCACATCTAAAACCGGAAGTTTTCGTGTGGTGGTCACGACACAGTTTTTGCAAACCGAAGTTTCCGTCACGCTGGGAAACTCAGAAAAGAGCCGATCAATTACGCCGCGTATGTTACTAGCGCAATTTATGGTGCCTTCAGAGGTTGAAAATATTGTAGTCAGCAGCGAAGCTCGTTCGTAATAAAGGCGACTACTGGGTCCGTTTATTGCGTATTCTGTAACGATTTTGAGGAATATAATTCTGGCCACATTTGCATCTACAGCGGTCTTGTAAGTCGCACAATCGGAATAAGCTGTTGACAAGATTTCAGCTGTGGCATCGAACGGGCAGGTATTCAGCAAGTGTACTTTGGCCGATCCGATTTTGACAGGTGGAAGCATACTGCCGTTCTGAATTATGGCGTTCTTTCTACGTCTTAGCGGTCGCGACTGGATTAAATGAATGTCAGGGCAAGGTTGCATGTACTTTCCCCTTTTTTTACTAGAATTTTGCTGTTTCGATGCCTCTGCTGCCTTTTCCCTATTCTTCTCCACTTTGCATCTTTGCCCTTTGAATCGTTTAGGTGTAATATCGTCTTCGATGGCCTCACTGTCCACATATATCTTCATATCTTTCGAGCCGTCTAAGAAGTTCACATTCTCTTGTTTAATTTTTTTTTTTATTTCAACCTCTGTGTTAATTTCTTCATTAATCGGAATAATCACGTTTTGTCCCCTCCAATTTTCTTCTTCCGCAAGAAATGGCGTACTGACAGTGCCACCATCGTCTGACGGGGTCTCCATGCACTCGTCCAGTGACGGCAGTTGGGCATCCGATCGTGGGGATGAATCACAGGTTCGAATCGGCTCATTTGTACGGAGATCAAAGGCAGCACGCTGCATTTTGCAATCGCTCATAATCGACCGAACGTGCTTTACGAGAAATTTGTCCAAACGTAAAGGCCGAGCACCGTCGTCTAGAATCGAATGCTTGAGAATATTGAAGTAAGCTTCCGACCTGGCCGACGAAGCTACATTTTTGGACGAACCAAATACACCCAGCATGACGTTAGTCCAGAGTGGAAAAGATCGTGATAATCTGACGAGAGACCCCACTAATTGAGGTAGGTGATACGGGTTCATTCTTTGAGACGATGGAGCTTCGTCAGTCATACGTTGAGCAGTGCATCTTATCGTATTTATGGTCGAGACAATATCACCCCGAGCCAAGTCTTGATTTTCCGAAAGTATTTCATCCATATATTGATCTTCTCCATAGTCTAGATTGGATGTAAATGATTTTATTTTACTTAATAAAAGTGTTTGGTGGCGTTGGCAGTCTGTCACACTCCCGGAGTCATCAGTGCCATCGCATTCACTCAATGCAACCACTAAAACGGATAAGAGTATTTCCTCAAACGTTTCTTTGCTCGAGCAAGTTGTCATCAACGCAATGCACCGGAGGTAAAAATCTTTTACTCTTCCATGCTTACCCTGGAAACATTTCCACCTAGCCACTAATTTTATCAGGTGCGCTATATCCACCCTAATGAGACAACGCAGCGTCTCTGCAGTTTCATGACCATTGTCCTTTTCCAAGGATGCGTAACATGCCGAAACGTAGTCTTGCAAGTTCTTACCGGTAAATGCTAAGGACACGCCATTCAATAGGGCAAGCGAAAAGTCGGTAACGACCTCCAGTGGGATTGGAGCACCACTTCGTAGCCATTCTCTCAACCAATACGCTATCATATTCGTGTCGTGTTTTTCCGAAATCATTTGGAACACAGGAAATATACCAGACATGCCCGGAAGCGTCGCTTGATATAAAAAAATAGCTCCGGATGACTCGTTGTTTGGCCTTGGGATTTTTTTGATAACGGATCCTGTCGCATCTATAGTAAGCGGTCCAAATCTTTTTCTGGCAGCGTCTTTATAAAGGTCCAATTGCGTCGGAGACCAATACATACAATAAAATTTATCGAGCGCAATTTCCCTAATCGTTCCTACAAATTCGACATTATACTTCATGTTTTGAACTGATTTCACCCAATCTTGTGCTTTGTACAGTCCAAGTTCTTTATCTTTCGCTTCCTGGCGTGTTTTTCTGAGAACATCTCCACTATAAAGATTAGCTGGTTCCGGGTCACCATAATTCATAGTTTTCGATGCACCGCGACGCCATGCAGAAGCTTTGGTACTCAAGAGTTGTTCGCCCACTATCTCTCTCTCTCTTCCTCGAAGTTCGCGTTTCTTAACATGCGGTAGTCCACGTGTGTCTGTCGTCTTGATAAATATTTTTACGTGCGAATCGGGATCTGGTTTTTTCGGGCAGTGACCGTATAATGATGCACCGCATTCCTTGCAATCACCGTGCAGCGTCAAATATAATCCACTTCCGGTATCGTACACCTTGGCTCTCTTGAACGTGAAAGCGCAAGGTATTTTGCAGACATCCCAACATGCCTTCATCACTTCATCGGTCCAGCCAGGCTTTAATACAGAGTAACGCCGATTACGGCCGTACGCACTCTTTTCCTGGTAAATGGCATCCGTGGGGGCAATGCGGTGCCATACCTCATTTTTTAAAATGATGTGAAAGAATAAATTCGGACACTCTTTGATGCCATCGGTGGCAGACCGTTCCAGGAGACCGGAATCGTCATTTGGATTAAGGTCGGACTCAAGGCTTTCGTTGGTTTGAAGCGGAGCTACTGACAACCCTTGGATTTCTCTTATTCGTGTACACATATTGTGTCGATTTTGTAAGATGCTTATATAGAGGGCAGGTGGTTTAACCCTATTTGATAACTCCCTACAAGCCGTATTCCATATCGGATCTGCGCGAGGTTTCAGTTTGTCTGATTCGTCGAAAATATCGAGCCGAGACAGGACCTCAACGATTTCATCCGCAAATACAGCCGCCTGCCGTGGCATGATGCCGAGATTGATCCTCTATTCTTAGCAACTGGATCGGTAAATGTAGTAAGCTATTCAGAACGACTTTGGCCACAGAGAGTGATGTTCAACAACTTTTCCAAATAGTTATAATATGATCGTGGATCATGCGATGGTTGTACCTGAATATTTCTAAAATTTTATTCCCGCGAGGGTAAGAGCATACGGTGCATGCAGAGCTGAAAACAGTGAAGAATATTGTGTCACAGAATAGAACTTCTTTGTATCACAGAGCGAGTAGCGAATGAATGCGCTCCGAGCGAGTGTTCTCGTTCATATGGCATCCTGGCCGTCCCCTCTCCTCTCTTGAGGCTTTCTTGAGGCCCGGCGCGCGCAGCTTGGGGGGCTGCCGTGAAATTGGCCCCTCTAAATTTATTTCCGAAATTCCGATTATATCGTGCTTGTGCAAACGAAAATTTTGGTTGTGCAAACATGTGCAAACGATGTGCAAACGATTGCCAAAACAAAAAATTGAAAATTCCAAACTTGGGGGGCTGGTATCAAATGATAATTCGATCGGTACCGGTGATTGTGTGCTTGTGCAAACGAAAATTCCGGTTGTGCAAACATGTGCAAGCGATGTGCAAACGATTGCCAAAAAAAAAAATTGAAAATTCCAAACTTGGGGGGCTGCCGTGAAATTGGCCCCTCTAAATTTATTTCCGAAATTCCGATTATATCGTGCTTGTGCAAACGAAAATTTTGGTTGTGCAAACATGTGCAAACGATGTGCAAACGATTGCCAAAACAAAAAATAGAAAATTCCAAACTTGGGGGGCTAACTTCACATGGGTAAGATATCAGGCTGAGTGGTGGTGCACTTTTACGATCACTCGGTCGCGCGGGTGGCGTGCGCTCCGACGACATGCAACGAAACCGCACACGTCATCGCGAACGCTGTTCCGGTTTTTTTAATTACTCTGGGCGAGTAGCATTTTGTTCGTCCATAAAGAAAGAATATCGTTTCGATGGGATATTTATTCCATCAGGACTTCGGTTCGATAGGGAAAATGCCTGTGTATTACAAGAGCTCGGGCGCTCGGATCCCTGTGGAACGTCGTAGTCGCCGCGGCGCACGGATGACGGAGCACTCCAATCAAACGGGCGTTTTATATCTCGGCGTACTACATTTCTTATATAATTCACGTGTCCGGTAATTGGCTTTGCGTGATAGTCGTTCACTTTGCCCTCCGCGCAACTATCGGAGCGTCATTTCCTTACGGTTATAAACCGGCATATCTAATTCCGCTAAGAGTCACCCGCAGCCCAATTGATCGGTCACGCTTCGCCCACACAACTCGACGCGCGACGTTCGGTAACCTATAGCGATACATGCGATACGCCGTACACACCGGACGAAGACAATGTACCCGTGCTGTTCGGCTCTTCTCTTCTGTTTTCATTTTATTTCATTTTTTTTTTTTTTTACCCTCCCCCTCCCCCTCACCCGCGTTACACCGCGAGTGAATCGTGCGGCGAACGGCGACGAAGGGGGAACGGGGTATCGGGTATAGGAGGCAGGGGGCGAATGCCGCGGATTCCTAGGAAGACGCACACCTTTTCCTATGTTTGAACGCGAAATGGACAACATATGTAATGGGCTGTCTATCCGACTGACCGATCGCAGCGGCGAGTTCCATCCACTCCGACATCCGACGAAAGATATTTGCCGAGCAATTCAGACGATTGCCGCACGTTGACACGACTCAATCATGTCGGCGGTGGTCTTCTTTCTCTCCGCGACTTCGTCGTCGTCGTCTCTACCGTCTATCTCTCCCCGAGTTTCCGTTCCGAGATACGGGCGTGACGTCGTTCGTTCGAATTCTTCCTCTTCTCGTCGCCGTTGCTTTGTTTAAAAAAATTTTCAAGTCCTGATTATCCGTTACGCCTCGCTTCTGGAAATCGACGCACGGTTTCGAGGACTCCCCGAACGTCGCCGCGCCTGAATTTTTTCTCATATTTTTCATGTTATACGCGCACTCGATTCCGTCCTCGAGGGAGTGTGAGTTCCGGGTATATAGGTACTTACCGTCTGAAACATCAAATAAGTCCGAGATGGTTCTCATCGCGAGTTATAAGGCCGGGGTTTCGGTGGAAAGGGATGGGATGTGGGGTGGGGTGGGGTGGGTGTGCGATATGACACCAATAACAAAAATCATAAACACTCGAACCGTTGATTAAGTCTTCCGAGCCTCCAGGTCTCTTCCTGCAACGGGATATATATATACACATATGTATCTCGGTCGTATCGCACTGCGACGTGGTGCGCTTACACTTCGAGTATTACACCGGAGAGAGCGAGGCTACTCCCATGGGGAAAATATAGAGAGCTCTCCACGTTACGTTTCCACCTCGAATCATGCCCTCGACTTATAAGGGATTAGCGCCTTCGCCAACTACCCGGTAATCCTTAACTTCGGGAATCTCATACGGGTACCTTATACGTACGAGAGCGTAAAAATACACCCCCCGCGGCTCTACCGAGGAGAGAAATTCTTTCCCCCGGTGATATCGTCGCGCGAACGAAGAAATATGCCGTTCGCCGCAACGATATTATTGCCGAATCGAAAAGTTCACCCCGGCGTCGCGTCCCACGAGATCACGATTCATCCCAGATGTGTAATAATCGCCGATTGCCGTCGAGCGTAGGACTCGACGTCCACGTCTTACGCGCAGAGTCTCGAAACGGAGAACCGTCTTATCTCGTATCGGTCTGTTTCTACTGGAGTCTGTTTTATTTTTAGTACGCGTGTGACAGTAAAAGTTTCGTTGTCTCGAGTGGCGTCGGCATCTCTTGCTTCTGCCGGCGCTGCTTGCACCCTCGACGTTTCATCTGTACGGAAAGAAGGCTACTCCAAGCTATCTGAAGAACGAGGGCCTAGGAGCCCCAGACGAGAAACAGGCACCCGTCGGGATGTCCCTTTTCTTATCTGGGCCGTCTATATGGTGTACGGGGCTATCCCGCCTTGACCTTGAAGAGGTCTGGACCCGGAAACGGAGCGTTTGCTCGACCGTTTCTTATTTGTTTACCGCGTTCCTTCTTTTTTATTTTTTCCTCCTTCTTCTTCGCGTTCATTCATTTGCATACCGCGGCAGGTATGCGGCTACGCCGTCAGGAGTGAATTAATAAAAGGAAAAAAGGAAAAAGTAAAAAATGGCTTCGTACTCTCGCGTAGACTACAAAGCCACCTCACAATGCTGGGAGCTTTGAGCGTGGTATCTCCCTCGTTTCCGTTCACAAATAACGCCCGGAGCCAGCGAAGGCGGCGAGCGGGCGGCGTTAGCGAGGCAACACTTACGAACAGAGGACATCGGTGTTCGCGTTCTCAAGGTAGCTGCGCAGGTGTCAACTTCCCTCTTGCAACACTTCCGCGTTAGATTTATTTTACGCCGCGTCCCCGTCACGCGTTACTTCCTATACGATTGTACCAGCGTGTCGTTCTTTCGTTTCTATTTCATAATTTTCATCCGACGAAACGACGACGATTCGAGAACATTTATAGAGCGTACGTGCGGAGGAGACGCACCGTTGGGATGTCGGTTGTGCGCCGGAGAATTTATCGACTCCCATAACGGTAGTAATAACCGAGTGTCAATAACTGTTCGACCGTTAGGCCAAGAGATACACGTAAGAGGCTGTAACGCTCACGGTACACGGGGCGTAACGCAACGCAGCTAGAGATTTGGCTCCGCGCGATTCGACGACACTATACTATACTCGACATTGCGTCGTCGGACTTGCCGATCTAGGCTTTACGATTCATAACTCGGAGAGGGTCCGGCGCCGAGGTCCCGCCGGTATATAAAACCGTTTATTTATATGTCCTACAAAATGTTCGGTTGCCTGCCCACCCCATTTCATCGGGATACATTGGCGGAATTTATCTCGATTGTCGAGAATTGGATTCGAACGACGTGTCGGTACGTCGGTAGACGACTGCGGGCCACCTCGTTCATACGCCGCGCTTTTGTCATTCGATTTCGCGTGGAAATCAGCGGTTTTTCAATAAATCTAAACGAAGGAATAATAAAGTCCATTCGTCGAGTCAATGAGTCCGCATCCTCCGCACGTCGATTTACCGCGACTATAAACGTATCAAGTTGATCTGATGTAACCACTCTCCGTCTGTCACAAGCGGGTAATGACGTCCACTTAGCGCTAATAATTATTTTCATTGGGGTTCCGTCCACGTATATATATATATATATACACGTACACCGACGGAGGGTCTCTCCGATTTACCTTCCCCTGACCCCCTCGCGCCACCCCTTCAGGTTTTTTTTCCCCCCGTCTCTTTGCCCCCGTCCGCAACGTCGTCGGGACGCTCGGACAACTTCCTGCATACGAACGGATATAAAAATAGAGCTTGGCTATAAAGCGAATGGGCGAATCGGAGGAGAGAACCGTCCGTGTCTAGCTCGGAGCCTTGAATTACAACGCGATTCGTTGAATCGCGTTGTTTTGACGAATTTCTCAATTGCCCGTCGAGGGTTGCCCAGGCGAAAAAAGAAGACGAATGATGAAATTCTCGCGTTTCTGATTTTATGCACTTTTGAGGGGGGGGGACAGGTTATCGGATAAGCTCTTGCGTTTCCCAGGCTTTGATATTAGAGGAATAAAACGCGGATGTGAAATCTGTGAATTGCGCGGGGTTAGGGTAAACAAGAACCGAGGGATAGATCCTCCCCGGTGTCGGGGTATAAAGTCCTAAAGCTATATACGGTTGCGTAGCTGGTAATTAATGGAGAAACAACAAGGCGGTAAAAACAATGAAAGAAGAGCGCGTCGGAAATCACACCCCTAAATAAAGTGAGCCGGTGTTGGAAGGGCGGCGGGATCGGTGTCGGTCAGCGAGACGCACCCTTGCCAAAGAGCGAGCGGAGCGGAGCGGCAGCAGCATCGGCAATAAACCACCCTCGAGGTAGGGGGGGGGGGGAGGGGTTGTTCGGTCGGTGTTGGGCGCGAGCCTGGCCGTAAAACTTAGAAACAATTGCCTTTTATTGTTTTGTTGATATTTAATTTTCTCGGGATTGGACAAAGGGCTTGACCAAAGACCACCTAGGATCACGACCTCGGCTCCTCTCCTTTTTACTCGACTCTTATTTTCGCTCCGTTGCTGCGTTCGCGCCACGGGTATACCCTCACCTACACCCAACCCTGCTCCGTTGCACCAGTCCTAAATAATTTATTGCCCCGGACTATAAGCTATAGCTGGACGGCAGATTTGCGGAAAACGACTCCCATTGTGCACGACCTCCTTTTTCCCGCGTCCTTCATCGGGTTTATTTTATGGCGGCACCCTCGCGACTCGAACGGTGCCAGTGATACCGGCGAAAACAACGAACGCGGAACGGAAACATCCCCTCTCGTCCCTCGTAGCACCTGAAACACGACGTATTAATTGTTCGCGTCGTATCCTTTCGTGAAATCATATTGTCGTCGTTTAGGGACGTTTTTTCCCCGCTGCATCTTCAAATTCGTCGATCGAAAGATATTTCATCGAACAAACGCCGCGGGGGGATTAATTCGGACTTCAGCCGTATATCAGGCTCTAAGATTTTTATTTCGACAGTTTATTTCGGGTTCTCCCCTATATTAATAAGTTTACCGATATTGCCGGTATAAATCCTCTCCGACGATATCACGCTAAGATTTCCGATCATTCTCGCGTTATTGTTATCGCCATTCTCTCACACACTTCTCCAGGCGTTCCAGCTGATGGAAAATTCATTTACCTTGAAAATATTATGTGTAGTTAAAATCGCTGATTAATTATCGAACGTTATGCATAATCACTAATTGGATTATTTTTCTTTCTTTGTTGCAGGTAGGTAACGGAGTCAGATCGCGCGAGTCGAAGCAACCAATTTACACTAGAAGAAAAAAAGAAACTATTTTCATTGATTAGAGGGATGACCAACCTCACCGAGTAACGTGGGTATACCAAACACCGGACATTCTTCGCGAGATTTGGTACCTCTCGTTACCAAACCT
The DNA here is from genome assembly GCF_917208135.1 of Athalia rosae. NCBI lineage: Eukaryota > Metazoa > Arthropoda > Insecta > Hymenoptera > Athaliidae > Athalia > Athalia rosae. The sequence goes on along the minus strand of NC_064027.1, from coordinate 6,377,947 downwards.
TCAAAATACAGTACAGCGAAATCCAAAAGTTGCGCAAATTTTCGAAGCGGTGCGACGTGCCTGGACAGAACGAATCTCGTTCACAACGAAGAGTTAGGGGGATGACCCGCGTTACGCGCGAATGCTAGAAATACAACGTTTCCGCGCGTTTCTTGTTATTCGTACAATAACCTTAAGGGGGGGGGGGCAACATTCCGGTGGGCGATTCTAGCCGTAGGATCGGTAAGGGTATCAAAAACAATATTCTCGGTTGGCATTGTCCTCGACAATAGGTTCGGCCGGCAGCGTAGGGACGTCCATAAACCAGAGCCGTTCGTCGCTCTCCCCCTTTTCCCCGTTTGCTGCGCTCTGCCCCGTTGTCCAATCATCTAAATTATTCCATAAGACGCGCGTACCCGCGTATCGTACGCGAACGGCAGAGAATTCTGGGGCGTTTACTGCTCCATAACGCGTACAATCGGGCGTTATGTGATTTCGGATGTTCATGTTATATATGCTATTTTGACTACGAGCAGCTAGCTGCTGCCACCGGCTTGGGTGGCCCGCCCGCGCGCGCGCGCTTCTTCTTCGAGCCAGAAATATTATGCTATTATTCCAGCTACTGCTATCCTCTCGGACCTATGTATAAAATACACGTATCCATGTATCCCCGTAATATCCACGCTATACGTACCTCGTAAAAGCACCCTTTATTGCGTTCGAATCTTCAACGATAAATACCCGCGTCTGTACAACCTGCAGATGCATATAAGGCTACAAACAACGCGTCCGCGCGGGCTACCGAAAAATTTCAGGTGCCCGGAATTTCGGGGACCAAAGTTGGGAGTTTCGAGTCCGGGAAATCCCATTGGCGAGATGAGGTAGAAAAAATAGCTGAGGGCAATCGCGGAGCGAAGGAGGAGAAGGGAGGGGGGGGGGATTCCGAGGGGATAGATATGATCGCACTTCTTGTTTCGAGAACAAGGTTGAACCTTGGCTTTTCATTTCGATATGGAACAACGTTTCGTGCCCGGAGGCCGAGGTACCGAAATCAAATACAATTCGTGCTTATTACGTATTCAGACGCGCACCAAGCCGTGCAGACGGTTATGCCAAAGTTGATGGTTCTCGAAGCGTGCAGCGAGCGGCACCGTTGGCTGCAGCCGATCTCTTCGCAGTCGCGTCGCCGCTCTCCCACAGAGGAATATAAATTGCTCCGCAAACTTTATGATTCCGTAATGATTTCTGTAATGCCCTCGGGAGGTCCTCTCCTCCGGACCCGTGCTTTTCGCTGAAATATAAAAAAAAAAGAACAAATTTAGTAAGAAAGAAGAATAATGAGAATCAAAAAGAATGAAGAAAAGCGCGATTATTTCTTATACCTCCTCGCGCCATTATTCGCGTATACTTTTATATTTTTCATTCTCTCTCCGTAATCGTTACCTCGGGAAAATTTTCATCTCCGTACATCGGTCCGCGCGGTGCGAAAATACGCGGTCACGAGGATGATATAAATTTCCAAAGTCTTGTATAAATAAGTGGCGATAGTTACGCTCGCACTAATTCTGGAGTAGATTCGAACCTTTTGAAATTTCCTATTACAAGAGCGTTGCTATTATTGTTATCGTTGAGAAGTGAACCGTTTGTAAACAAAAACAGAAATAAATATTCGTGTAAACTAAGGGGGTGATAATAATTCCTGAAATAGAATCCGTTGAGATCATCGTGACTAAAAATACACGATAGATTCGATGTACGACGCGGCCGGAGCGAACGCTTACGCACACAACGTCTCGCCAAACTCGAACATATTTTCGAATCACTGTCGGACTCCGCGTCGAATATTCGTCCGAATAATCTACATTCGAATGACCGAGAACGCGCCCAACATCGATTCGATATAACGTCGCGTTTAAATCATCTTATACGTGCCGAGAACGCGATGTGGTTTTGTGGTTGCCGTTGGCAGCTGGCGCCGTGAAACGATACTGGAAAAATTGTCTATGGTCGTGTCGCGCGCGCGAGACGCTTTTCATAAGGTACATCGGATTTCCATGTTTCGAATCGCCGGACACGGAGCAATTGTAGAAATGAAATGTAAAATAAACAGAAAAGGAGAATACGAGGCGAATTAATCGACGCAAAGTTTTACACTAGCTGCGACGATAACGAGCGTCAAGTGTAATTGTATAAACCATGCACTTTCGGTCCGCCGGTTGTGTTTCGTTTTCCCTTTTTCGCGTGCGGTGCACTTAACTCCGTTAGGTCGAATGGTTTTTCGAGGCAATTGCGACTGTTACAAGCTGCACGCAGTGGTCGAACTCGCTTTCCTCCCTCTTCTCTTCCTATTCCGTTTCGCGTGTGTGTGTGTATGGCGAAGGCGTAGAGCGCATGTGAATGTGCCGCGGGTATAATCGGACGCGCGCCCGTAATGCAAGTTGTTATCTGAAATCGCACGCTCGAGACCTCGCCGCCCGAGCGTTCGAAATCTCGGTTTTCCCGCGAATGAAAAATAAACTTCGGTTCGCTGAAACGCGGAGAAAGTGCGTGCTCAGCGCGGGAATGAGAATGGAGAAAAGGAGGACCTCCGTATCGAATCCCGCTGCAGGGAAGAAAATTCGGAGGCTCGGAAAATAATATTAACATAAGCTTTATCTAAATGTTAATACGTCCCATTATATCGAGTCCTCGAAAATACCGCGGAGTGTTGTATCGGTATACGCCGCACACATTTGTATCCGAGTTATATTACGGAGGGGTGTTTTAGGGGTGGAAGGTACGAGGTACCGGCGCCCGCCTTTGCCGGGGTATATAAGTGGGGCCCCGCGGGCTTAAAAAGCGAGCGTTTAAAAATGGAAAAATGTAATATCTGAAGTTGAAAGTCGCGAGAAGAGAGCCAGCCAGATAGAACTGGAGGAAAAGAAAGAAGAAGAGGAGGAGCAGAGGGATGGCTTGTTCGCTCTCCCCGTGCTCTTTATTTTCCCATTATTCAAATATAAATGTAAATGTAAACGTTGATACAAACGGATAGGTAAATGGAAAGAGAGAATTCAATTGTTGTCAGGGAGGAAGGAAATTAGTTTATAAGGAAGCGACGCGGGAAAAATGTTGCGTAGGGACCTCGCGCGTCGCGACCGGCGTTTACTGCTGCAGATACGCTATACATACGGCACTAAGAGGAGCCTTCGATTCTCTCCTCCGATTCCCTTCGCCTCCCTCGTGTCGATTCTGGTCCTTCTCTCTCACCCTCGCCCTCGCCCTCGTTCCAGTCGACCGGTACAGTCCGAAAGGAAAAGATTAAGTCCCCGTCGAATCCGAGCGATTTTCGCTGCGTCGCCTCCGATCACCCCTCGTCCCACATCACCGCGGTATACGCACACGTACGCGGTGGTAAAAAAAGAGCTCCCATTTTCAAACTTGGCTCGACTTTTTGCCGTTGAATAACTCGGCCATAGAATAAAACAAGTTGAGCTTTTTTCGGTTTGGAAGAAGCAGCTGCCAGAGAATTTTCAAGCAGAATCGCAAGCTTCGGTCTCCTAGGTTGATTCGTATTGAGAGTCAACTAGAATTCGTTGGCGTAGGCTCAGTTTTCATTCAATTTCAAACGTGAATCTGTTTGTTTTTTTTGTTTTTTTATTTTTTTATCCTTTGCGCCACCCCGTGTGTAATCGTGCACCGACCTGGACAAACACGACTGGAGTGGGGAAGGGAGAGGGAGAAGATCGGATTTATCTGAATGTCGAAATCAAATCAGCTAGCTGGAATTAGAGATGGCATTACGGGCTATCAGCACATGTGCACCCTGCATTTCCTGACCGTGTTCATTTGTGTGCAACATCAGCAACAGCGGTAGGAACAGAACAATGCAGAACGAGCGGCAATGCGATGCGAATGAACGTCGGATGATATCGCTATACCCCGCAACGAGAGATGAACCCTCTTTTCCGGGTACTACAGGGGCGTCCGGACGCCCCGGGGTGTAGAAGCTACTCCTCCTCCTCCTCCTCCTCCTACTCCTACTGATTTTACTAATACTGACGCCGCTCCAGGTCGACTCGATGGAATAACTTCGCTCATGTTGTAATCGGACTCGTCCAAATAAAATTTGTGTTATGAACAAAAATTTGGGTTATGAACATTGGCAGGCATAAATTTTCTTAAATGGTGATTGGATGTAGAAAATCCTGACGTGTCAAATGAATCGGTGGAACGATGAAAAAAACCTCTTTCTTTCTCGGTGAGTTGATGCCCTTCAATTCATTTTCGAGACATGAGCTGAATACTTTACAGGTGAAATATGCTAGGTGACATTTCATTGAATTCTGCTGTTCAGGTGATGGAAAAGAATGACGATTGGAATTTTCGCGATTTTCGCGGAGGCAACGAATTAACCATTTGTTGGTCATAGTATTTCGATGTATTCTTGTGTACCTACACTGAAACATGAGAAACATGCATTCGTCGAATAAATTGAGCTACGAATTTTTCTGATCGAGATACCCTCGATTTTTCACTTTTTAGAGAAAAAAAATTGAAATATCTCGATAGGAAAAATTCGTAGCTCAATTTGGCTTTCAGATATGGATTCCTGAGCAGATTACATGAGCGATTACTCTTGAAGAACCGAAAAAAAATTCGATTTTTGAGCAAAAAGTAAATCATTATTTTAATCAGGTTTAATATGCTTTTCTGACGTATTTTGACCTCAGGAATCCGAATCTAAAAGAAAAATTAATCTATCTCTAAAATTGACCGAGTTATCGCCAATTTTCAGCTTTTTGGGGTCAAAAATAAAAAATTGATTTTTTAGTCTATCTTAATGTAATTTGAGCTCAGGAATCCGATTCCGGAAGAAAAATTGATCTATCTTCAAAAATGACCGAGTTATCGCCGAATTATCGCATTTTTTGTCATAAATTTGAGGATATCTCGAAGGGAAAAAATCGTTGCTCAATTTGGACAACGGATTCGTGTTCCTGAGGTCAAAATACGTAAGAAAAGTGCCATACGATCAATTTTGAAAAATAAAAATTTTTGGTCAAAATTTGAAAAAATCGTAAGGGGTACCCCTTGGAAAAATCTCAAATTTTGGCCAAAAATTTTTATTTTTCAAAATTGATCGTATGGCACTTTTCTTACGTATTTTGACCTCAGGAACACGAATCCGTTGTCCAAATTGAGCTACGATTTTTTCCCTTCGAGATATCCTCAAATTTATGCCAAAAATTGCGAAAAAATGGGGATAACTCGGTCATTTTTGCAGATAGATCAATTTCTCTTTCGGATTCGGATTCCTGAGCTCAAATTACATTAAGATAGACTAAAAAATCAATTTTTTATTTTTGACCCCAAAAAGCTGAAAATTGGCGATAACTCGGTCAATTTTAGAGATAGGTCAATTTTTCTTCCAGATTCGGATTCCTGAGGTCAAAATACGTAAGAAAAGTGTCATACGATCGATTCTACAAAATAAAAAGATTTGGCCAAAAATTGAAAATTTAAAAAATTCATCGTATGGCACTTCTCTCATGTATTTTGACCTCAAATAGCGGATTCGTGTTTCTGAGATCGAAATACATAAGAATACATCGATGACAAAAATTTTCGATTCTTTACCAGAAATTGGTAAAAAGCACAGCCCGCAATCTTCGTGTTTCTGCGGTCTTGGGAGACAAACTTGAAATACTTTTCGTATAGATTGACCGCACGTTCGGAGTCTGCGACGTACGAACGAGTCGCGTTCAGATATCGACACGATCGGACAAATGACGAATCGGGTAGTTAATTCGAGTCGATCTCGTGCTCTGAAAGGCGCGAAAATCTCTCCGCTTGTTGATATATCATCAGATCGGTTTCCAATCGGGTGGTCTTCGCGGCAGCGACACTTCCTCTCATCCTTTCTTCCATAATAATTACCGTCCCTTCACCCTCCTCGCCCCCCCCCCCCCCTCTCTCCCCCTCAGCACGTTTGCGCGTATAACATGTATCCCTCGGATCTGGATTCCGGGCGCGTGGATCTTCATCTCAATTTTTTTTTTTTCTTTACTCCTCTTCTCTTCTCGCGCGCATTCCAGTTAATCCTTTTTATTTGGGCCTCCGGTGCACTCGGGTAGACCGCGCGCGGCGCCTCGGGGTGTCCCTCGGCAGCTGCACACGAATAATATCCATCCGAACACCGAACATTCTACGAATGTCGGTGCTTAGCCTCGGCAACAACGACAAGAACAACACCGAAGAACGCCGCGCGTCTTATAACGCTGCGATGATTTTAACCGCAAAGACGCGTACCTCCGCACACCGCGTGCGTACCCACCGTTGGGGTATATTTCAAATGGTCACGGTCGAAAACCGCAACGAAACGTCCACGTGCGCCTCCCGTAAGCAGCCGACTCTCGTATTCCCGCCGACGTGCACACGAGGCACACATACGTATTCGTACTTATTCGCGGGATAAAAGAAATAAAGAAAACGAGAAAAAAAAGAAGCGAAATGTTTTTACTTCTACGTTTATCGAGGAGCGATTCGAGAATCGCGCACCGTGATATTAGCCAGCTTTTATATGACGTCGAGTGCAAGTGCAAAGCGATATTCTCCTCTCAAGGCGCTCGGGTTGATGTCCAATGGAATTCGTACGTATATCGGCGGGCACATTAATGCCTGTGGGTTACGTACATCTCCGTGTATATAATTTGGCCGTGGGCTCGGTCAGCTGAGGGATTTACGGAGTCCGAAGAGGGTGAAACGGGGGGAAAAAAAAAACAAAGTAGTGGAAATACACGGAGTGCAAGAAGTAGAGGGAGAAAGGCGATCGCGATCTTGGTAGAGAGGACGCGACGTACCCGACTTCGACTTTTATACGATATGAATAAATACACATACGTGTGTACACACCGCGTACAACGGGGGAGGGGAATCGAGGCACGCGTGTGTCTCGCTTCCATGCGTCGTTTGAGAATCGGTCAGCAGCAAGAGCAGGAAACGTTAATTTATCTATACGAGCCGGAGGGGACAAACCGACGGACCTTTTATACCTACAAACGCACTACCGTAAGGGAACTCGATTCGCGTTGTTTCGCCGTCTTTAAACGATCGCTGTCGTTAGTTTTTTACTTTTATTTTATTTCTTTTGGTTTTTTTTTTTCTTTTATTCGACAACGCGCCCGCAGTACGCGCATACGATTATCCTTCCTCCGAGGATTGAAATGACAGCGTAGCCTCGCGACACGAGCCGAAGATATATTTTCGAGTAATTAGTTAATTACCAATCGCCGACGGACCGTCATCAGTCATTAAGATAGTCGGTTTCAAAACTACCCAGCCGTCATTTTTAATACAGATAAATTTATCTTCTTTTTTTTTTCCATCGAATGATCGCTGGGATCGGTTTGATAATTATTTGTAAGGAGAGAAAATAAAAGAGAAATAAAAGGGCAGCAAACGAAACGGCTACGGGGGTTGGGGTGTGCAGCAGGTGTTCGATAATTACAAATGTTTCGTATACTTAATTATAATTTATGTAGGTTCAATTTGTATTGTAGGTATTATATATACGTATATACCTCGAAAACGTAGTATCCGCGCGAACTTTGTTCCCCCGTTGTGGAATTCAACCACTGCAGCGCGTACACGTTTCGTTCGGAGTTGCCACAAATTCTTTGAAACAAATATAATTCCTTAATTATTATTCCTTCGGTAAAAGTAAAGTACCTTCAAGCTTTGGACTCTGAGACTCCTTTGAATCGCAGTCGAGCTCATTTAATAACCTTATTAATTATGTAATTATGAAACCCGTAGAACACCAGATCCACTGAATATTATTATTTTATATACCCAACTCGTATTGTGCGTATAACGCAACCGCCACGCAACAGCGTTTCGCTTCGTCTTACCCTTTATTTTTTTTACGCGCAAAAAATGTTGATAATTTTTCTTCCGATTCAAATTGCACGATTTCACCCGAACGAGTAATGATTTTCGGGAGACCCGCGACTGCAATTTCACCACCTCGATATACACAGCGACGTATAAATACGTCGGGTATATTTTTTGTTAGCGAAATCACAAGCGGGCTCGTTTCTTGCCGCTAACTGCAGGCAAACTGCGGTGAGAATTAGAGTACAATAACTCATTAGGGTGCGGACCGTTGCACGTTGACGCTACGGGGGATGAATAGAAGGAGAAAATATGCCGAGAGGGAAAGAAGTTTTGGGGTTGTTGGGATTCGTTAACACCTCGAGAGAAGACCTTCCGCAGCTCGCTTTGTTTCACGCTCTTACCAATTCCCCGTTCTTTGTTAACTTGATTAATTAATGCTACTATATGAAAAATCATTTTCCACGCGGCTCTTACATGAATTTTGTACATTTTAATATTCCTCTTCGTTTCTTCAATTTTTTTTTCTATATTTTTGTTTTCCGCTTTCGTTCGTTCGGGCGTAGAGCGATGTACACCGTGCACCGATACTCGAGAAGACGGTAACACGCGTTGTTACTTACCCTCCACCCGGCACAATTTCGACTTTTATTCAATACACGTAGGCACCGTACGTACGTACGTACGTACGTGGATACGGTCGAAGGCGGGCGGAGCTCCGGGGCGTCCGGCGTTCGGGTTTCCTTTGAAAAATATTTTGTTATCTTTCAATTACTCCTCGGACAAGCGATATAATCGATGTAATAAATTTAAAACACACATTGGCCGGCACACCGGCAGCTATCTTCCTCCGCTGCTACCCCGTAGCGGAGGTACGAAAAGGGCGCGTGGGAGTCCGGCGAACGTACCGTAACGTCCGTCCGCGGACGCGGGACGCTGCGGCGCTCCGCCGTCCTGACACCTTCAGGTAGATAGACTTCGGTGCCGTACGTGGGCCCTTCTCCTCTTTGCCCTGCGGCGCGTTTCAATTTCGAGACCCTCCGAGGTGCAAAATATCTATATTATAACCCGAGCAAACACGCGATAAATACATACACACACAGCGTCGGACACACCGCGTATACGTGTAGCACCACGTTCTCCTGTATGTGTATATACGATGTAATATATGGTATAGACGCAACGCATGTAACGCGAGGAAAACTTCGCCAATAAAAGTAATTGAAAACTCTCGCGCGCAAATGGCGCGGTCCCACGCAAGAATTACAACCGGCGATGCTGCGGAGAAAAAATTAGGAAGCGGAGATCAAGATGAATATGTGTACGCCGTTCAATTTTCCGATAAATATACACACGGCGTGAGGGGTGGTGGAACAAAATATTCAACTCGTTCGAATAACGAAAGCAATTCGGGTGGAAAAAGCTCCGTCGCAGCTGCCGCAAGAAGCAAATTCGTCGGGCCACCCGGTAGATTCCGTGACATTCGCGTGTACGTTCGACGACGTGATTATCTCCGTGGATTCTTCTGCGGGGTAGGGTAAAATCTCTCTCCTCTTTTTCCGCTCTACTTCGACAGCTTATTATTTACATTGGCATCGAGCAATCAGGTGGTGCAGCTGAGTGGCTCGTGTGGGATACGATGTCGCGTTGGTTAGCGTTGTAGCGAACACGTACCACTTACGAGTACGCGTTACCTCGTCGTACCACCTATATACACGTAACGCGCGTACATCTCCCTTAATCCCTCCAATTTCGATGTTTATTTGAGAAGGTCGCGTCGTCTGAGGACCGTGTAATCCCAGCGATTTGTCCCCGGAGAGGCAACGGATTACCTTCGAGGATCATCCGCGACTCGGTGTAGATATAGGTAATACCGATACGGCTAACTTCCCGATCTCTTATCCCGTTCCAAATCTTTTCCTCCTCCTCCTCCTCCTCCTCCTCCTCCTTTTCGTTTTCATCACTCACCAAAGTCTTCTACTACTCGAAAAGTCAAATAGGAGAAAACCTGGTAAAAAAACGGAGATAATGTAAATAAATGCGCGCTTTACACAGTGCAGCGCCCGTATAAATTATAACGTTTGGAAATGATAACCCCTCGGTTTCTCGCGCTGCGCCAGGGTGACCCGCGCCCACGAGCTGCGGCGAGAGGAAAAGAAAAAAGATGGAAGAAGCAAAAAAAAAAAAAAAAAATTAAAATTAGTTCCACTGCACCGAGATATTGCGCTCCCCATCCGAATATTATTATGCAAAGCCATGGCAATAAAAATAACATATTGCAACCCAGAGGCAGAAGTTTTAATCCAATATTACACACGGAGATGTATAATTTCACCCCGCTACGCGAGAAAGACTTTTCTCTTCCTCCGGTTGAAACCACGCCCAAATTTTTTTGTTACAGTCCAGAAAATCTCGTCATTAATTTCATTCGAATTTTTGACATCTTGTAGCGACAGGGCGAATACCGAGGTCGGATTTATTAAGATTCTTTCGGTTTTTCTTTTCTCATTTTTTTACAGGCATCTTCGAGCAGGGTTGTAAAAATCGGAGGATTTGACCGAAAATAGGAGAGATTGTAGGTACTGCGGGGTGCGCGTGGGCGCCGTAAAAATAAGGTGTGTGTATACATAAGACGGTCGTCCGGGGTGCGGGACAGATTTTTCTCTTTCCGTTCTCCGAGCTTTTTCTCCATTTTTATATTTAACGTGTGAAATCGGACAAATCCAATCTGACTTGCGAGTCGTAAAAATTTATAATTTGGAAAATATTGCGGGTTAGGATTTGGCCGGGTGAAAGTATGTGTACGGCGCGTGTATAAAGTAGGCGGTATATATCTATATCCGTAGTCAGTCGCGTTGGTAGCTCCGATGCGAATCAAGTTTATAAAGCGGGAAATCGAAAGGGCATCGCCACGAGGTACATAAAGGGCCGATAACGAAAAGCGACTTTTGACGAAAATTGAAGTCGTTGTTATGACGGGAATTGCATTCGACGATGCTTTACGACGGGTTTTGTTCTTCCCCCCTCCCCTCACCCCACCCCCTCCACCCCCTCCACCGTACAACCCCGTGACAAAAAGGGAAGTAGAAATCAGCAGAAAACCCTGACCCCTGCGCCGAAGCTACCTCGACGATAATTCGAGCGTACGAAACGTCCGCGTCCATTTCTAGAGGAGAAGAGAACCGAGCGTCGAAACTTATATTAAAAAAAAAAAAGAAAACAAAAAAAGAAAAATAGGAACGAAACGCAGCGGCGAAAGAGAGAAAGATGCGGAAAAAGGGACGTCGGGGGGGCTGCAAGTCGGACCGGGAACTATAGTCGAGGGAAATCAATATAAGGGTGGTCGACGTGCGCCACCCACTCGTTCTATGAGTACACTAATACCGAAAGGCTACATCATCCTACCAGATGTAAGGTCACGTGTAATCTGACACCACGCGATGTACCTATACACGTATATGTATACATTCATTATATACGTTATAACCGTGTAGACGAAAGTTATATTTTTATACACACGCAAACTGTTCACGTAAATAATACATCGTGTATAAGGGGTGTTCCAGAAGACTGCAGCGGTGGCTTTCTTACTTGCTCTACAATAGTTCAGAAATAGAGGATATTTCATGCCAAACTACCTAGCGATCGCTAGAAATTTTTTCCAACCCTTTGTGGCCCCCTAAAAATGATAGAAAAAATGTTGAATTTTCGTAATCATCGAAGGTGATTCTTGCGTTTAAACTTGTTCGAAAAAGAAGGTCAATAAAATAATCCGAGTCACGGTAAATTCGGCACGGCGTGCCCGACGCGCGTGTAAAATGGGTCGAGAGGGAGAGAGGGCGAAAGAGTGTAAAAATTGAGAACGAAAAGATTCTTTTTTTTTTTTTTCTTTTCAAGGGTAGCGGAGGGTGGTCCTGGTCTAGGGGGTATATAACACGAGTGTTCGGTTCGATTGGTAGGGTATACAAATACGATTGAGCTTCTCTTCGGTCGTATTGAGTTGAAGAGGTTGTTACAACCCCTTGAATGTAGCTAGCTGCTGGCTGCAAACCGTGCGGCTGCCGAGGTCGTCGATGAGGCGTGACGTACCCCGAATCGCTCTATAAATATAAATATGAATACGACTGTAGCACGAAACGCCGAGGCACCTGATACCCCTGGTGTAATGAGAACCAAAAATGACAGAAAAAAAAAAAAAAGAGACAAAAATTAAAATTTCTAGCGGCTTCGCCGGTTCACGAGCTCACGACATAAACGGCGCGTACATCGTTTGTTTATTCGTCTGACAACTCTCCTTTATTTTTCCATTTCTCTCCCACAGTATACACATTTATTGTATGTATATACGATGTACGTGCATACCTGTACACGTACATCGTATATGATGAGAGCGAGCCATTCCACGCTGGGGTATTTGAGGTTGCACAGGTATTATTTGCGCACAAGACGGTAGCGGGATATGCCCTGATAACGAAGGTAATAATTCAAAGATAATGCAGCAGCAGCAGCAGCAACAGCAGCAGCACCACCGGCAGGGCGCATACTTTTCTCTCTGGATATGTAAAGTACACACGTACGAACGTTGGTGGTGGTATACGCGTATATGCACGTGTATCAAGCGCGGCTATCGCGCTACCAGCGGCAGTAGCGGTAGAAAACCGTCTTCTAGCTATTGCTGCACTCTATACACCACCTATCCACAATGCTCTCCCTTGTTAGGTCGCCCGGAGATTAACCGTATGTATCTTTGTTTTTTATGTGCTCTTCTCTCGACTTCCGGTTGGCCTATATTATTTCCTGTTTCTCATGCGAGTCCCGAAACCCGCGCGCTTTTCCTTTTTATCAACTTCCCGGTTCGGCGTGGCTGCGGGGAGTTTCACGATTCGAGAAATTTTTCACGGTCTCACATTTTTCTCGTTTCGTTTCGTTTCTGATTAGTCAGAGCGTTGAATATTTTTTTTTTTTTTCACCACTGCACTTCGAGGCGGATCATTTAATCGAACTGCGGCGCAGACCGAGCGCGAAAACGGGGTCCGGAGCAACCCTAATATTGCGGACCGCTGTTGTCGCAACGCGTTGCCACCCCCTCACACGTATATATATATATATATATATATATATATATATATATATATATATATATCCGCATATATACGGATATAGACGTCCATTAATAATACAACCGTACCACACATATTGGACACAATTCACCTTGAAATTAACTGAAATTACTGGTAGCCGATTGGTAAGCCCTTGTGCCAAATTGACTCCGAAATTGACAATTCAGTGTGCCACCACCCTCGCGGCAAACATGCACCCCTGTTATTGCGATGCAAAAGTTATCAGCTGTTATGCAGAAGTACGATTTACAACAACAACAATAACGATACGTATACGTTGGTTATATAGCGACATTCGCGTGTGTAATTATCGTTGCAGAGTGCGCGCGGGGGGGGGGAGTCGAAGCTCCGCGAGTTCCATTTTTCTCCTTCTTCCGTTTCGTTTGTTTCCCTTCTTTTATCGATCATCGTACGTTTTCCTTCGGCATTTTCGGATGTCCAGACTCGTATATATGTATACACGATACGGGGTGTTGCACGCGAGAAACTAGGGCGTTCGGGGTGCGAGCATATATAAGTTGCATCCGGCGCTGTTGATGAATTGGATAAATATTCAAATACGATTCGAATCGTTGTTACGAGCGGGGATCAATTTTACAACGTGACGCAACGTCGAATAGAATAATATCCGTACATTCGGAATTCCCGTGATCCGAAACAGTAGGAGAAATTAAAAACTCGTATATCCGTGGAAAACAAATTCATCGCGCACATGCACCCGCGGTACGTACGGTATAAAGAAATTTCTAAGAGACTGCACGCATGAGGTAACGCGATAAAACACTACAAAAAGATCTGTTACATTTGATCGTGGAATTCAAGCAGATTATACGTACGCACATACATTTATTCTAATATACCTCGTTCTCTGCGGTATATGTAACGTGTCTGACAATGCCACATAATTTGGTACACATACATTATACGTATTATTCCTTCTGCATATTATGCAAGAGATGTTCTAGCTACGCACATAAGGAAGAAGTTTTTTTTAATTGGAAACGGAACGATGATAACAATAACGACGATAACAATAGCCGTAATAATAATAATAATAATCGTACGTAACAATCGTCGGAAGGTTTTTTTTTTTTCTCCAGATCTGATAACGCGTCACGATTTGTTGGCTGAGTTTTAATTGATTTAATTACGCACCGCATACACACATCGGTGTACCGCACGTAGGGACGTATCTGGTATCTCAGTCTCTGTATACGCACCGCTCGAATATACGTATATACATACATATGTATATACTTTTTCTCTGAAAATATATTGGAAACGAAAGCAGACTCATAACTTGTTGAATGGCGCGGCGTATCATCGCGGGGTACGAATATCATCGTCGATTCAAATTGTTAGAAATTAATTGCGAATATTTTTCACAATCGAAGATCACGGTTAAGAACGGACAAGAGATTCCAGAAATAATTTCCAAGAGTTATAGTGGTCAGGTGCATTTCGCTAAGTATTTATTGTTGCTACAAGGGTCGATTTATCACTACACGAAGATCGATACGTGATTATAGTATCAGAGACGTTCGGCCGTGTTCGTATCCGATGTCATAACACGCGTGTAATTCACGGGTAATTTTGGACCCCGCTATACATAACGTGGATCGTATTTAAAAAGTACATACATCCACTTGTACGCGAGCGCGCGCGTAATACACGTATACGTTTACACGTGTACCTATAACACAAATGTATAATAAACTTGCGGTGCGTTGCACCGCGCACGAGTGATAGATCTTTCTCTCGCGAGTTGAGTTGCGGAGGAACGTGAGGCCAATTAAAGCGATCAACAAACCTGAAGAGAAAAAGAAAGAAAGAAAAAAAAGAAAATATTATACAACCGCGTTACTGTTACTTCTGACTAGAGCTCCGCTGTTGCACCTGGTGAGCGCGAACGATCGAGTTCGTCGATCGTCTCCGACGATTTTCGCCGGGTACGGAGGGTTAAGAACCACATGCCGCTTCGTCGAAGGGGAAAAAAAGAAAACGTGTAAACTTAGAAATAAAGAAGGAAGGGAGATAACGATTAAAATGTGAGAAAAAGCACCCCGTCTTCATCGAGTAGCTAGCCATACACATAAGCCGGTCGACCGTTGAGCATTTTATTTCGGGACAGCTGAAGGAGCCTTGCTCCGGATGATAATTTAGGGCTTGGTTAGGGCCCGAGGAGAGCGGCGCTGCGGGGATAAGAATTAAGGGAAAGGCTTGAGAAATGAAATCGTCAGGTTTTCGTTGCTCGCTTCCATTTTCGATATTAGTTATTGAAATAACTCGGGAGACAAGTGCGGCTAACATTATGGGCGTTAATCGTTTGAGTGCGTTTCTTGTTTTCGGTGTAACCTGAAGCTAAGCGGGTTAAAGGATCACCGCGATTCCGGTGTATGGGTATGTATGTAAATCGTACGTACCTATACGTACGCATAGGCGTATAAACGGACCGCGTAAGCCGCAATCTGTAGACGCGACGCGTCCGAAAGATGTCTAGGTGAATGAGCGAGGAAAAAAAAAAAAAAGATCGTCGGTCAGACTTTCGGTTTCTTCTCGCTCGTGAATTTTCATTCACTTTTTTCTTCGTCTCGAAGACAGAAAAAAAAAAACAAAAAAGAAAAGAAGGCGAGGAATATACGCGCGATGAGATGAAAAAATTACAAGATTAACAAAACTGTCCCGATTCACGTGTGCCACGAGATTTGCGCTTCTCAGGGCGCATCCGCAACGTTTTACGGAATACCGGTATAAATAATTCCATCGATGTGTTGAAAAATAGCGGGGAATAAAAAAATTTACGCACACGCGTACAATACCGCGGCCAAGTTTCTCTACAACGCGAATCGTGTAATACGTATAATTAGAGTTTGTTCAAGTTGCGCAACACGGGCAATAATTCATATGCTCTTATATTGTTTTTTTCTAGTATTTACTTTCGCGATTTATATCACACGTATAAGAGCTCGGGGACCGGTCCCATTAATTGCCATTGTGTTGGTTACGCTAGCACCGTTGTACAACTCCGTAGCGGTAACGAGTTGAAATTGGCTTTGAAAAATCGTCACTCCAATGGGTGAGTAGTCTCGTTGCCGTATATATACGTGTTCGATATCCACCCACGTCTATACCACCTAGACACATTTTAGACGAAAACGCCCGCAACTGGCGCCTGATGTTTAGACAAGGCTAGGCTAGCTGGAAGCCGAATTTACCCGTTACAATATCAACGAGAAATAAATGAATCGCTCGTGTAATTGATTAAATATTTTTCCGCTCCTTCTTCGTCAAATAATAAATCGCTTCGTAAACTGAAAAAAATTTTTTATCGCGGCATACCGAGAATTGAAGATTGATAAATTTATTCGTAACGCGATTTCTTTTTTTTTCTTTTACTTGTTTTTCTTCTTTTTTTCTCCTCTCGCAAAACAATGTAAGCTAAGGAGCATGGAATTGATGCGCATTTAGTTATCTGCACGATATGACCATTTGATAGGAGATATGAATTTTATACCGGCGCGCTTGTTGCGGTAAATCCATGTACTCTTGAATAGTTACAAATTGTTTCGCACGCATGATTCAAGTGGTATGTAATATTCACCGTACATAACACGCATCCAGTCGTGGGTAGATGAAAAAAAGTATCGCATAAAGAATGAGGAAATAATACAGCGCGTATACGCATTATACATATACACACTCGCATAACGTATACCTGCGCGCTAATTTCGTCCGGTTGGAGGTAAAAAAGAAAAAGTTTTACATTCCACAATTCAAGTCGTTGGTCATCCCGTAGCACCTCCTCTCATCCGATCGTTCGCACGATCCTTCGGGCTATCCAACTCTATTAAGCATTCGAATTATATATCAAGCTTTTACACCGACTTTATCTCCGGGGAGGGACTCCTTCTCATTCCTATTTCTTATTCGAGAAATCGTGGGATCTTTTACTCGACAACGCTCTTTATTTCATGCAGATAGCTTGCTCAAACAATTAAATCGCGATCTTGCGCAATTCTATGTAATATACACGCGTGTGATGGATCCGTGTAGATGTTTTTTTATACGTTCGAAATTCTGAACAAAGTATGGTCATGCGAATTTTCTGACAAATTATTAAAAATATTATACGATATGATAAACTTTGTAGCCGATTTGCATAGCTTCGTATTATCGTGGGCGAATCAGAATGCGATAGATACGCGTACGCGTAGACGTATTTAATAGAGTGAAAAAAAAAAAAAACTTCCCGCGGTCGGGTTATCCGGTAACTCGATACCGGGTGTCTCTAACGACAGTAACTCTCTACCATTGTGCAGCTCCAGGCCCGGGAGACCCCCGAAAAGAGCCTCCGTCGGCCTCAGCCTTGCCGCGAGTCATCTAGCCGCAGCAGCGGGACATCATCCGCATCATCCCCTCAAGAAACACCGAATGGACAACGGCGACTACTACGAAAACGGCCATCTAGGTGAGGAGAAAGACAATCATTTTTATTACATCAACGTTCGGGGTGAGGCGCGGGAAATGGGAAAACCCGAGCTTTGTGAAACTCGAATATATGCGATGAAAAACTTTGTTTCTCTTCTTTGTCTTTAAAATAAGTCATCAAAAAAAAAACAAATTTTTGAAATCCACAGTAATATTCGAAGCCCTTGTTGATCATTGAAAAGAAAATATTACAAATATTTTGGGATTTCCCGTTTCGCCCCGCCTTCCCCTACAATTATTCGTTAAGTTACCATTGTTTCCCACCGAGGACAGCTGCGTCCTCGCTATTTGTTCATCGCTCGTTTCAGCTAAGCAAATCCAATTTTCACAGCAATATCTTTGCAATATACTCGCAATTCCAGCAGATATGTACCATATATCTGTCGTATTACACGTATTACTGCAATAATATTACGAAGGGATTCCGAATTAATGAAGTGCCGTTGCAACGTACGGTAGCCATGTGGGGCACGAACGACATTTACTCCTGAAATAGGCGTACGTCGTGTACGTGCACGGTTGGCTGTGTATGTATATACGGCGCATTTGATTACGATCGGTTTGACCCTGCCGGAGTCCGCGGTAGCGGCGAGAACGGCGCAGCGGGTTCTCTATGGTTATAGCAGTAGCGCTGCCGTAGGTATAGCAATCGAATCAATTAATTAGGGGAATCAAACGCACTTGGAGTGCGCAAATTAACTGCAACAGCGGCAGCAACAGCAACTGCAAGTACCGCGTCCAGTTGCGGCTTGTGGTTTGCGGTTTGCGGCTCATACCGCCCTACGCGGCGATGCGTGTAGTCATGTACAGAGTAAATATGTATAATCGTACGTAATGAGCCCTACCTACGTTTTGCCGAACTAGTCGACGTCTCTTCGACGGACCCACCGCGAATCATGAGAGTTCGTTCGTTGTTCTCGAGAATGAGACTGCGGCCCGAATCCGATTCGCCTCCTTTTTTTTTTGTTTTTTTTTTTCTTTTTTTTTGTTTTCGTTCATTTACATTCAACGCGATATCCGTTCAACGAATGTATCAAAATATTTGAAAGCTCATTGTCGGGCTTATTATATTTATCATCACTCCATGCGCTGTACACGCGATACTCTATAAAGCAACGATCTGCGCGGGTGTAGGGAGGGGAGTAGGGGAGAAGAGGGGGGCTAATTAAATTTAATGGCATTATGTACCGTATTGCAAATCTGCAGCTACAGTACACCACACCCATAGATATACGCGTGTTTCATATGTACCGCCGCATTTCGCAGTCGGAGTTCGGTGCAGTAAATAAATAATTATATAGATATGTGGACCGTGTACATACACGCAATCAATTTTACGATAGCAAATACGCCTAGAGCGCAATATTTGCCCGGGTGCAAATGTATAATGTATAAAGTATCGATGAATTAATTGTCGGCGTATAGCTACGCGGGTAGCGTAATTATATGCAGCAGGTTCGTTTTCGCGGTAATTATTTCAAATATAACAGTTTTCCGGAGCTGGCGGTGGCTGGGGGATTCGGTAAATTTTTTTTATTCTTTATTTTCAATTTTCCTTGATACGAAAAATAAGGCCCGTGTACGTACGCAAACACCTGTTTTATTTCGTTGCATTTACAAAAATCCGACGATGCGTGGCACGGTGTAGATGAAATTTGGCGCAAATCATATATAACGCAATTAATAAAGTGAACGAGCAGCCCGCGATTGGCTCGCGATAAAGTTACGGTTGTATCATGTGCATATACATAACTATGTATCCAAAGAACGGTACATACATATATTATGTATAGCCGTGCACATACGTCGTATGGGGGGGTACCTATATCCATTCACGGAACACAATGGAAACACAATAGCTGTTCATTGTTGCCCGATACGCATCTATGTTGTCTCTACGAAATTAAAAGTGATGAGAAAAATAAATATAGCGATGATGGAGAGGGAGGGAGGGAGGGAGGGAGGGAGGAGGAAAAGGTACCGGGGGTTGCGTTCCTGTTTAACTGACGGCGTCGCCGCGTGTCTGCTTCTGGCTAACAGGGTCGGGGGTCGGGTGGGGGGCAGGGGGGGGGGAAGGGGCAAAAGGGGCAAAAGGGACGGGAAAGATAGGGAAAAAGAGAAACAGAAACGGAACAACCGAACCCCGCTGAGTTACGTATACATATACAGTTATATGTTTAGCCGTATAATATGGGCTGGTAATAATTGCCCTCGGTTTCTCCCTGCCCTCTTCTATTCGATGGCGCGAATGCACGAACTGTTCATTACCGCATAGACGAGCGCACGCAAAAACGCGTTACGTATGCAAGTCAATCGTTGCACTACTGCGTTGCGATTTCGAGCTCGGATCACCCGAACTCGCGAACTGTCGTCAAAACGACGAAAAAGCTGCCAACGACTCGTCGCCGCGTCGGTCCGCACGTAGCGTTCCTCTTGTAAAATCTGGAGGAAGGCGCGGTTCGACCGAGGGGGGGGGAGGGGGAGGGGAAAGGGAGGAAAAGGGAGGCAGGTAGTATTAGCCAGGTTTTATTGCTACAAGCTACAGCCGTGGCGGGCAACCGAACGAGGACTGGCAACGGTTAATCAATGCTTTTATGAGCGGAGCACACCCACACGAATTGTACCAACACTGCGGTGAGACGAACGCTCGACAACAATATGCTCCACGGCTCATTATATGCCAGATTAATGTCTGATTATACCTATAACGCAGCCGCGATATGCACTTCGGTCAGTTCGATCTTCATCTGTGTGTTTCGCGTTTTTTCCTACCTCGGTGTCCGTCGGTATATGAAAATTTCGCAAGATCTCGCGAACGTCGCAGCAGCGAGCTAATTTCCCCAATTTTTCTTTCAATTTTCACAATTTTCGCGGAAAAAAAGGAATTCAGTTATTATCGCGATGCGGTGATTCATAAAGTTTTTTTCACCGATTTGGTAAAGTGGATATTTTTTTGCTATTTCGCCTCCGGGTCGCTGGTTGCCCGTGAATCGATACGATCCGATGTTATTCCATAATTTGCGATATTAATTGGGAATGACTTAAGGCCGCGGCCGTATATCAGAGCAGTTCGGGAGCTCCCGGGCCGCGGTTAGCCACGGTAAAGTATTTAACAAATTAGGAAACACCGACACCGACACCGACACCGACACCGGATCCGGGACAGTACGGTCAGTGGCTGTTAGTCCCGCACGGGTTTTGGACGTTGGTCACCGTAGCGTTCTTTCCCCGGGGAACGATCGAGGCTGGGCACCGCTGAAAGTGTGGAATTTTCACCCCGCGCGCGGTTGGATTACGTATGATTTAACTCGTCCTGAAATTTATCCGCGAGAAATACAATACTGAAATACCAAGCATTTATTTAATTAAGACTGGATGGAATTGAAATTTTGGGGTTCCTAATTCATTCAACCCTTTTGTATTATCTTACCCCCCCCCCCCCCTCCTCCCGCGGATTATACACCCTATTTTACACCCCGTTATCATACCCCTCCCCCCTCACCTCTTACCGCTCTTAAAACTTCGTCTGCTGAATTTTCAACATTAATGTAAAATTACCGTACGTATCTCCGGTCATTTGCGAAGAAAAAGGAGAACGTATATATAACGAGAATATGGATCGAGTTACAATTTGACGAGGAAATACCCCGCCGAGTCCCCCTTGCCGAGTAAAGACGTAATCAGTATAATAAGGGTGTCTCTGATAATGACAAATAGAATATACAATACAAAGGGTAAGGAATGAAAATGGCCGTACAAAAGGGTGAAAATAAGAGTTGGAGATGCGAGAAATGTGTAATTACAGTTTGCGGTCCCATCGCCGAGGGGTAGCGGGGGAGGAGGAGGAGGAGGAGGAGGAGGGTGGAGGGGGGGGGATGAAAGATACATGCCGTACAGTTTCCATTTTATGTCATTAAATATGTAAAGAGAAAGGGGCGGTTCCGGTCCGTCCACACGTCATTCGATATTGTTTTGCGCTTTAAGTACGACACACGTTTTAACCGCGTGGGTGGATCATGGCGTGCGTCATTTGTTTGCCTTGCGTGGGTTACACCGATTACGGTACGGAAAAACGCGCAAACCGTACTCACCTACGGAGAGACGCCGGTAAATTCAAATACATATATATCTATCTTTGCGTATTTTATATGCATACAACTTATACGCGTGTGTGTGAATATTTTTTATCTTTGCCAAAGCAAAAGAAGCCTTCCCGATAGCATTGAAATCTCCATCTCTTGTGTCCGTACTTTCATTTCTACCAAATTTTTGCGCCTATAGATTGCAAGCGTTATGCATTTTTTCTCACTTTCTCCTTTATTCGGGGAGGGAAGAACGATCAACGACCTGCACCGGATTTATATTAGGGTGGGTTGAAAAAAATTTGTATTTTTGGTGACAGATCATAGAAAATATAGACAAACGACACTTTTTAGATGTTTCCTATGATTTTTGACCAAAAAATAATTCGATTTTTGAGCAAAAAATGAATCATTTGTTAAATTGAGTGTAATATGCTTTTCTTACGTATTTTGACCTCAGAAATCCGAATCTGAAAGAAAAATTGATCTATCTCTAAAATTGACCGAGTTATCGCCAATTTTCACCTTTTTGGGGTCAAAAATAAAAAATTGATTTTTTAGTCTATATTATTGTAATTTGGGCTCAGGAATCCGAATCCAGAAGAAAAATTGGTCTATCTGCAAAAATGACCGAGTTATCCCCATTTTTTCGCATTTTTTGGCATAAATTTGAGGATATCTCGAAGGGAAAAAATCGTAGCTCAATTTGGACAACGGATTCGTGTTCCTGAGGTCAAATTACATAAGAAAAGTGCCATACGATCAATTTTGAAAAATAAAAATTTTTGGTCAAAATTTGAGATTTTTCCAAGGGGTACCCCTTACGATTTTTTCAAATTTTGGCCAAAAATTTTTATTTTTTAAAATCGATCGTATGGCACTTTTCTTTTGTATTTTGACCTCAGGAACACGAATCCGTCGTCCAAATTGAGCTACGATTTTTTCCCTTCGAGATATCTCCATTTTTATGCCAAAAAATGCGAAAAAATGGGGATAACTCGGTCATTTTTGCAGATAGCTCAATTTTTCTTTCGAATTCGGATTCGTGAGCTCAAATTACATTAAGATAGATTGAAAAATCAATTTTTTATTTTTGACCCCAAAAAGCTGAAAATTGGCGATAACTCGGTCAATTTCAGAGATAGATCAATTTTTCTTCCAGATTCGGATTCCTGAGGTCAAAATACGTCAGAAAATCATATTAAACCTGATTAAAATAATGATTTATTTTTTGCTCAAAAATGGATTTTTTTTTTGGTTCTTCAAGAGTAATCTCACGTATAATCAGCTCAGGAATCCAAATCTGGAAGCTAAAATCATCCATTCATGCAATCGATCGAGTAATCATTAGGTGATTACTTATTAATTGATTAATTATTTATTCAAAATCGAGTGGGCTACTTCAAAATGTCAAGTAAAAAATTTGTTCACATTTGAAAAATTTTCTTTTCTCATAAAGTACAAATTCTGCCCTCATGCTAAGAAAATGAAGAAAAAAAAAATTGTTTCCAACCCACCCCAATGTATATGTATATAAAGTCATTAGCTGCACATCGCCCGCTTTACGATATCCCCGTCCAAATTTCGGTCGAAACGAGTAGCCGGTTAGTTTTGGTTTTGTGCGGGATGGGAAGTGTTCTCGTTTACAACTACTTTGATATCTTCATTTACTCGATCGAAATCCGCCGGGTAAAAAAGGCGAGAAAAAAGACTCGAATTTCTTTTATTTTTTTTCTCTTCCGAATGCGAAACGAGAATTCTCCGCCGCTGATTTAAGAGGTTGTAAAACTATAACAGTGTTACCAAAATTAAGAGGTTTAATGCTCGCGGGCCAATTAGATTTTTATTTTTCAACAGCGCTTCAGCTCTCGTAAAAACAATCAAGCTCTTCGCGCGCGAGCTAACCGAAAGAAATCTCCCTTCCCACCCCGATTTCATACGTAGTACATCATATACCCACGTGTATATCCCCGTCGTCCTCGCGAGGAAAAAAAAAACAATAAAAAAAAATAGAAAAGAAAAAAGAAAAAAATCGAAAGATGTTACAGAGTCGGGGTACACGTCGCGTTGCCTATATCGTCGAGGAGTGTGAAATTGTGTTTTTCTCTACCTCGCCCCGTATGAATATCGTGTACACGGGGTCAAAACGGCTGGTTCTTTACAAGGAATCCCACTTACATTGTGTTGCACACCCCACCATCTAGTCTACTAGATCAAACCGCCTTTCGTTGTTTAACAGAGTTGCTTATAAAACACAAGAAAAAGTAAAAGAACAAAAATTGATCGAGGCGACAGGGTACGTCGACTCAAGCATTTTGGGTTCACTGGTTTTCCGGGAATCGTTTTATAAAAATTTCCATCTCAGATTTTTCCCCCTTTGTCGACGTAATTTTTCTCTTGCAACTTTTTCACGACCCAAGAGTAAAATTAGCAATTTTTCTCGGACTCGCATTGTGCGTAATCGGAATCCCTTTTTCTGAATTTTGTTAGCGGTTCTCCCGTACCACGAGCTGGTGAATAATTCCCATTTACTTCAGCAGGCACTGTGGGGGTGGATTATTTTTTGCCTTTTTTTTTACTTTTCTCGCTTCAATTCTCGTATGTAATTTCCCGATGACCGGTACCGAGAGTGTCGCCCGACTGCATTTCACCGTGCAATACACAGGTTGTAAACTCATCCCGCAGGTTATAACGAACCGCAACAACGGGCCATAGAAATAGCCATCGCAGCTAGGATCGAGGAATACACGTCGCCTTCTGACCGGGTCAGGTTGATGGCGAGGGCGTGTCGTCGACTATACGACTATAATATACAAACCCAACCGCAGTGCAGTCATAAAATCCGCTCGACGACGACGACGTCCTTTTTTTCCTTTTCGTTATTATAATCGTTGTTATTTTCATCGTCGTAAAAACTTGGATCGTCATCGAATCGTCGATTCGTTCGTAGAAATTGATTGTTTCATTTGTTTCCTATTTTTCTCACGCCTTGAACTAAGAGTTCGCCAAACCAAATAAATTGGAAAGTAGAATCAAAAAAAAAAAATTGGAAGGGCATTTATCCGTGTAGAAAAACGCTGGAAAAAAAAATCGTAAAAATAAATTAATGAAACATGAAAGGAAAATACGAATTTCGATCCCGTGGGAGAAAAAAAGTTGCGTAGAGCTGTCGGGGGTACGTGTAGCGGTTTACTGTTGGCAAATGAAGTGGGGAGAGGGGGGGGGGGGAGCGGGGTGAAGGAGGAGGGATTCAACAATTTACTTGTTAGCGAAGTGCCCGACCGCACGCTCAATTAACCCGCGAATCAGTCCCGCTTTGTTCAAAAGTGCGAATTTTTGTAATCTATACCGGTTATAACCGATGCTTCGCATCGCATCCAACTTGCAACGTGTATACACATACGTATACGTATGTGGCAGCTATCCGTGGAGTATCAAAAATAAATAACGTACGATCGTTTCGTTCGGCACATACGTACTCGAAGGAGAACAAATTATATTTCACGAAAGTGGCGACGACCGTGTTCTTGTTTTTTTTTTTTTTTTTCATCCAACGTAAATCGATTTCGGAATGTAGAGAAGATTAGCCCATCGCGTTAACACCTTTCGATTGTAACAAAAGGTGAAAATGTAAAAAAAAAGTGAGAGTGCAGCCGTTTAAAAATGAATCCGGAGACTAGGGGGGTACGCTAGACGCGTACTATACGGGTGGAGGGTGGTGGGGATTTGGCTTAACAGGATAGTAATTATATGTTATGGGTTGAGATAGGGAATCCGTTGCGTTGACGGACGGACGGACAGGTCGATCTCCCGATCGAGATCCCGATCTCGCCAACCAACTTTACCAACTCGCATGCTAATGTCCGCCTAATGCGTTGTGGGCCGTACGCGCCGGTCTTCCCGTAGACGTCCTTCTGCCCGTCCATCCGTCGCTGGAGTGGGACATGAAATAAAAATTTTCTTTCCAATGTTGCAACGTCGCTCTGACAACCGGATCGTTCATTGTTCCGTTTCCAGATCCGTCGCACAATTTCCCGTCGACGGACGAAAATTTTTTCTTCTCCGTTTCCCGCAGCAGGCAGATTTCGAAACTTTATCGTACGACGACAGCTCGGACTTTATGCGCGAGGGACCGATTAGTTTTCGGCGTTGGTCCGGCGATGAAAAAAATCGAATGAGAGAAGAGCGCGGCCCGGTACAGTTGAAGGCGAAAAGATGGGCTGACGCGCGGTGGGCGGAATATTCGAAGGGATGCTTTAATTAAGATCTTTGTCTCGTAGATTGAAAGCATTTGCGGGCTAGAAGAAGGTGCGAACTCCGCAACGAAATTACCTACCCGATATTTACACCTGGCGCGCGTTGACGAGGAACAAATAAGGAAAATAAAACGATAAAGAATTTGATTTTTCCTTTTTTCGGGGATTTTATCAAAAGCGTGAGAGTATTCGGAATAACAAGGTTTAAGTTCGTTGATACGAACCACGGTTTATCTTTTTTTTTGTCATTTTTTTTTCTAATTTTTTTTATTTTTTGTCACGTTTAAACGAAAGACGACATCGCCGCGTAACAAATAGCGTGCGCAGGTTGTACGTTACTCTTTATTTTACTTCACCATGTTACGTGCTCTTCGGTTTAATTACGACATAAAATTATAAACAATGTCCACAGATGGTGTTCTCCGCGGGTCGCGGGATTTCTCTACCACGGCGTGTGATATATATTGCGGGATTAAAGCGAACCGAACTTTGTGCTACATCGAACCTTACGCACGTTACTTTACGGGTTTAAATCGCTCAACAGTTGGACTCATATGGAGCCCATCAGAAGGCATAAACCCGAGCCCCCGCCCCCGTTTTCCATAAAAACCCAATAAACTCGCTCACCCGTACGCATACGATACGAGTAAATACATTGCGTAAAAATGTTCGACACGTCGAGCGATTTTTTTTTCCGATTCAAAGTTTCTAATTTTTTGGAGTCGTTGACAGAAAGGGATCAACGTCTGCTGGGGAAATAATGCAACGGATGCACACGGCGCAGAGCCGAGTTATTTTACTTTTTCAAAAGCGATCAATCGATCGAAGTGGGCCTGCATAAGCAACCACCGCAGCCTCGGGGCGGGGGGCGTCACGTGACGTCATAATATAATCTGTAAAGTAAATCTTTGGAGCTCGCGCTATCAAAACTAGAAATCAAAACTGACGAGTTACTGCGGCTGCTGCTGCAGCTATATAGGGAGGAGTTCGCCCTGCCATCTGCTTCCAACAGACCTGCTGCCATATATCGGGTAAAAGTTTCGTCCCTTCACAGGGGTGTAGCTTTTGCCAACGCTGTTGGATCTAAAAATATAAAACACCGTGTATACGGGGTATAAATACATACACGTGTCAATACTTAGCCACCGTATACTTTTTCTTCGCTTCTTTCTCTCTCTCTCTTTATAGTTTCCTTTTTTCGTTCTCCTCTTCTTTTTTTTGTTTTTTTTTTTTTCTTTTTTTTTCTGTGAGACCGCAGTAGCCGGCGTCTGTTAATCCTAAGCATAAACAACGTATTGTATTTCGCAGGGGATGTGTTCCTATTATATCATATTTTGTTATTAATATTTTCTGACTGGATGAACCCGGAGTAGGATCCTTGGCTCTCCTGTATAGCAGGTACGGAATGATAGAGGGGCTCGTATTATACCCGTACCCTATACTCCTTCGTATAAACGGTTACAATTATTATACACATACAACATTTCGCAAGGTAAAATATATTTGAAACTGTAATAATATCTTCCTGCGGATATCTAGGCTCCACAATTTCTGACATCCTTACGCTCTTCATTCCTTCTGGGTACCTAAAATGTGTACGCGCGGTATACGTACAACAGGCATTGAGACGTTTCGCTCAGGGATAATAAATCCAGGCTCTTTTCTTCCGTACTTCGTAGGACCCTTTTTTTTTTTTCTCTCTTTTTACAATATCCTCCCCCCCCCCACCCACCCCCCCTCTCGGTTTTTTTTCTCCGTGTGTATATTTCTTTCCAACTTTAACGACGCGACGAGAACTGAATATATATCTTGGCGCGTGGTCCCGCGCGATGATCCTTGGCAACATGCGAGGACCTGCAACTGATTTTCCTACGGTATAATATTTGTTCTTTGCATCGTGCTTATAAACGTCCGTAGCAGGAACGGCAGCACCGACATCGTACGCCCAGACATCATCGGAGGGCAGTAAACCTTTTGATATATAGTCGAGAACTTTTTAGAGTTCTGTCAGCCACGCCCACAATCAGCCTTACTATTATTTACACTCGCGTTGCGGTCGTCTTCGACTCTGGACTATGGACTCTGGACTCGGATCCTCCACTGCGGCATTCCGATAGTAACGCGAAGACGTGAAATAAAATAGGAAGGATAGAGAAAAAAAAAAAACAAAAACAAAAAAAAAACAAACTATGATTGCTCCGTCGAACCGAATAGATATTCGCACGCGTTGAGGATTGGTTCCGAACTCTCCACGGAGATCTCCCCGACGTTTGAATATTTTTTTCTCGCAACGATCGATCGACTCATTTTCACGTGGGCGTTCGGAAATCGGTTGATATCGTCGAATTCGATGCAATTTGATGATGCGTGAAACGCGCCGCGGTCGAAAAGAAAAAAATGAACGAATGAATGAATAAAAAACACGCACGATACACCGATGCGCGATATACAAATTTATGAAATTATGGCTGCGGGTCGCGTTTGCCAAATTATCTATTTCTGACGTTGGCGGATCTCTTGTAATACCCCAGGGGCGATTCGTTTGATTTCGGGTTCTCATATATGCGCGAGCATCTAACTCCTTTTGTTGCACAAAGAAACGGACGGGGTGTAACCTATACGCAAAATGAACCGAATCGAAAAGAAAGAAAAAAAAAAAAAAGGAAAAAAGGAACGAACGAAACGGCAAGGAACAAAAAAAAAGAACGGATATTTTATCGTGCGAGGGAATAATCCGCTAGCGTCCCGGATTCCTCATACCACACATTATTTGTCCGCGTGCGGAAATGTATAAAGTATATATGTATATATATACGCCCGTATAAATTTCGCCCGGGGTGAGCTTCGTTTTAACGATGATCCGCCGCGTACCGAAAACGATCGTCGTCATCATCATCATCATCATCTCATTATAACGTCGATCGTTTTGGGCTGATTGTGCGAATCGATATCACGCGAAATTCGAATGACTTATTTATTTGGTTTTTTTTTTTTTTTATTTTATCCCGTGCCGATCCTTCGCAGAGGTCCCCCGCCCCGGGGTAAAGAACATATATCCTTTCGGTTTCACCTCGCGTCGAGATTCCTTTCTCACTGTATAACCGTCGTACGTTATACATCCAGACCGCGGCAGCGTCCCGTTTAGGATATATAGGTACCTACCTACCCTACCGAGAATCATTCGTAAAAAAGACTCGTCATTCCAATCACCGAAAGCGAGCAAATGAAACGCGAGCGCCGAGCGATAAAATACAATTTGAGCTAAAGACTGCTTCCATCTCCGACTCCATCACGTATATATACCTCCTCTCATTCGCTCGCTCGCTTCTGATCCTCTTTTCTTATTCTCTTCTGCCAGGTTTTTCTCTTCACCCCGTTTACCCTGCCGCCCGCAGAGCTGATGAGGTGACAACCCATAATTATACAGGCCGCTGTCTGTCGGACATAACTGCAGTGGCATGCACGGACCAACCACCCCGACCGATCCCCTCGACCATTTTTCTCTCCTCCGTCTTCTCTCCTCTCTCTCTCTCTCTCTCTCTTTCTCTCTACTCCGCTTGTATTTTTTCTTTCTGTTTTTATTTTTTCTCCACTCTTTTTATCTCGCTTTTTCTTTTCGTTTCTCATCGCGGTATCGTCATGGTGGACGACGACACGGAGTGGAGTATGAGAGGGAACGCACTCGAACGATCCTTCGCAATTTGTCGGTGATCCCCTCTCTCCGATCCTTCGGCAACGTATCTCCTCGACTCTCCTTCATCTTCTCATTATTATTGTTGTTGTTCTTCTTCTTATTCCTGAATCTCGCACCGCCGTAGAGTTCGTTTTGATACGGTATATACGTACACGTAGCATCAGCTATATACGTACACCCTCGTTACCCATAAGACTTGCAAATTTATGTCGGCGCGCGGGGTATACGTATACATACGCCGGAGTTATCTCGCGAGGGATCGATCATTTCGTAGACTAGGTGCTGCCCCTCGCGGTCGGTAGCGATCGTTTCAGAAAGTCGAGAAACTAGCGATTACGTGTTTTATTCAACTACGCCCCGCCGTACCCCTCGATACGCGGAATACGCTTCTCGGCTCCTCAACGCCAAGAGGCACTTTCTGCCTCCGCCGACCGTCCACGTCTAACACACTCCCGCCGAAGGATAACGCGTGCGGCGTATTCGTTTAATTTGAACTTTTGGTTTTTCATCGCGCGAGGAATGCAGTCGTTTCGTCTCGTCCCTTATGCAGCTAACGAAAAGAAGCAGCTTCTAATTCCCTCGGTCCTTTCCACTCCTTGGTCAGAGTTAAAAGTCGGTTTCTACCGTTCCGCGTGGTTCTTTGATCGTGTTTATCCATCCGGTCGATCGCTCGCGCGTAGGTTTTAGGAAGGAGCATGAAATTTTCAGCCGAAGGATAAAGCGTAGATTTTCCAAATAATTTGACAGGGTCGCTTCCTCACCCTTCTTCCTACTGGCGAGCTGCCCGGCTCGCTTATATATACATACCCCGGCAGCGGACCCTCCCGGGCGATCCTTAACTCATCGATCCTCTTTTGTTTGCGAAATTCGTTGGCGCAGAAATAGCGTAATCCTGTCTTAAAAGCGAAGAAACGATGCGCCACCGGGCCACCGGCTTTCCATCGGAGGGAAAACTAATTGAAAAATGGTCAAGTTAACGAAGGCGAAAACGGTCAAAGTATGGCTACCTACCTCGAAGAATGGCTTGGTATAGTGCGCGGATACGCGTGTACCCGGTAGTCCGGCGGCCCGATATCGCGATTTTTCTTCTTCGGGTCGGTCGAGCCTCCGAGGGAAAACTCCGGAGCGGCCGTCACCTCGGAGGGATTCACCCAAAATGAATTTCAACAAAGGCAAATCGACCAAAGCTTTTCGCTCTTCGTTTACCGAGGACCGAGAACTCTCCACACGGCGGCGGCGGCGGCACTTCTCTTCGCGGGTCGATGAACCAGATTAATATCGAGAGGCTTGACTACCCGCTACGCGTTGCACGAGGCACCGACTTCAAACCGATAGAACGAAAAACCAACTAGAAAATTTAGCGAGCCGATACGGAGTTCGCCGCATTCGTCGGACCGGCAGCTGACGGAGAGGCCGGCGAGGAGAGTTGCAGTGCCCTAAGCGCCGAGTTTAGAGAGATTTCATTAAATCATATGAATTGGAGATAATGTATGTTATTGAGGTCTGCGTCCAAATCGCGTTCTATAAGTTGTAATAAGTCCAATTTTAGGGTTCGTCACGGCGGGACCGGCCGGTTTCGAGCTACGGGTCCGTTCGCCGGGGCTCTCAAACTCTGCGACCGTGGTCTCCCCGTGGCCCGACTTCTCCTCGGACTGTCGGCGGGTCCCTAGCCTCCGGTGACCCGTTCGACAGTCACTGCTCGCGACCGCAACTCCTCGAACCCGCCACTTACCCGTCAAACGGCCAGCCGGTCGGAATCACTACGGAATCACTACCATTTAGATAATTTGTAATGAATAGGCAGACGTTTATCTCCAGCCCAGGAGGGATACAACGAAATGACAATAGTCGGCTCGGTCCCGAAGGGAATACCTGCCCTCCTCGGATTTCTTTGAGAAAAAAATATTCGTACACCGACGTCGATATCGACGGCGTATCACCGCTGGCTGCGATCGCCGATAAATACTGTCAACGGGCAAAAAACGTCGACGACGTCGGCGCGAGGTCTTTTCGGGTGACGGGACCGCGTTACCGCCTGAATGAAAATCGGTGAATCTACGCGCGAAGGAAAAAGTTACGGCTCCGTACGTTTGGTCGCGGTTGATAATTTGCCGGCAATCTGTTTCCTTCAGGTTACGCGTGTACGAGGGTGTGTATAATACGTATATAATGCGAATGCGTCAAAGCGGCGGGGATTTTCTCCCTCGGCGTATTTGACTTTCTCGGGGTAGAGCGTAGAGCGCACCGCCCTGAGTCCTGGACGGGCGATAATATATGCCCGGTCACGCGTCTCGATTGATGCCGCAAACCTCGTCGGCACCCCGTCACCGCAACATGTCATTCCCTCCGTTCAACTGTCATTTGTTAGCAAACTCCGAGAGGTCTGCACGACTGATAAGTCGCTCCTCGCAACGCTTTTCCCCCGCTAATGCGTTCTTGATCTCTCGCCCAGGAGATCTTCGCCGTATACACCGAAATATTATAATCCGGTGTGCCGTTCCGCGCAACGAAATGTCACTGACCGCAATTATATGCCGCGATATCGAGACGGGTTTTCTATCATTACGTTCTCAACGCTATGAAACGAGGCTTTTTATTCGTGGAAAAAATTTCTTAGAGCCGGTGTCTCGCGGAGATCCATCATAACGGTGCACGCGGGGTTGGTTGGAGTTTATATAAGTCGGGGTGCAAACAATACGCAGGGGGGGTAGCGGGGGGGGGGGGGGGGGGTTTCGGTACGGGAGCAGGGTGTACACCACCGACCCTGGATTATATGCAGAGACTGCGCGGATGTGATTGATATTTGGTCAAGTTGGTCGCGGCGCGCGCTCGTTCGCGGTAGCCCCGATCCATCAAACCTCTGCATAATCCGTCTGTACGTTCGAGTCACACGTCTCGGTGATTTTAACGTCGAGAAAACTCTTTGGAAAACGATATCGCCCTTCCTCACCTTTTTGTTGTCGATTTATTTTTCCAGACGTACCGAGAATGGAGAAATCCCCGCTCCTCGCCAACGGTTACAACCACCCGCCGACGCACTTGAGTCACATGCAGTTCATGCAACTCGGAGGACACCCTGGCGCCGGACACACGGCGATTCTGTCGCCCGCCAGTCTGCCCCACCACCTACAAGCGCAGGCCAGAGCCGAACAAGGCCTCAAGGTCAACCCCAACATGTCCAACATGGAAGCTATCGCAAGGTGAGTCCGATCAATTCCACGACTCCCTTTCCCCTGTGAGATTTTTCATTGATTTATTTCATTTGCGTTCTTTGAAAAAAATAAAAATAATAAAAACGAAGCAATCGTTTGTCATCCATTGCGCGTACGGTTTATTTCGTGACGCACTCGGAGTAAATCCTTTGAAAGCCAAATCGTCGGAGTCACTCGCGGTAGCTTGAAAGGTAGGGCAAAGTGGATGGCGGACGGGGAGATTTTGATGCAGCGGTGAGGCGAAGTGGTCGTGAGAAGTAGATCGGCGGAGAGGGGGGACGGAGGGAAGGAGGGAAGGAGGGAAGGAGGGAAGGAGGGAAGGAGGGAAGGAGGGAATATCCAGCCCGGAGGGGTATCGAGAAGAAGGTGTCTCAGGCGAAATGGAACGAGCAAATGCCTCTGAAGCTCTAAAGATCGTCAGACTAATCTGATTCACCGCTGGCTTATATTAATAATATTTTGGAAATAACCGACCACAGCGGGAAACATTTTCATTAACTTGACTTTTCCTCCCCTCAGATCGCGGTTGTTCGTTCCCCCACCCACCCTACCCACCCTCGCCACCGTAACCACCCCTAAGAGCCACCGCCTCGCCCCATCATCACCCCGAGGGCCTGTCCAACAAACTTTACCAAACTTTTCCGAGAGAGAGTACCGAGGGGCTGGATGACTGTTAAGGAAAACGAGGAGAAAGAGACGGAGAAATTGGATTCATTGGTTTTAAGTTCTCGGTTGGAACCCCCTCCCCCCCCCCCCCCCTTCGTATCCCTGTCTTCCCGCTTCTCACGATGACGCGTGGTATCTATGCCTACACGCGAGTTGGCGAGGCCAAAAGAATACAACTTTAAGAGGATTTGAGAGACGAAGAAGCCATGGAAATCTAAGGGGTCTCGACACTGCTTGATCTTGCTTCGTTCTTAAGTCCATTTCCTCATGTCTTTGCTTCGTCTTCGACCTGTCCTCGAGCCATAGGGTGATAGCCCTGGGGGACTGGCGCCGCTTCTCTCTACGCCTACTTGACTCGCGGAAAGACGAAAAAAGAGACGCACCTAACGGACGGTCTGCCAGGACGGAAGAAGAGGGAGAAATGTGACGAGGTCGAGTATTCATTTCACGCCGTGAGGGCCGAGCAGCTCCCCCCGTACTCGTAACACACGCGAAGAATTATCGAGTTAGCGGTGTCACGCGTGCAGGTGAGGAACCCCCGCGGCCGGTGGAGAAATAGCGCCACGCCACGCCGCGGTAAACAATAGCGGAAAACGCGAGTGTCGGTGATAAAAAAAAAAAAAAAAAAAAAAATAGCGCAGAGAGAGAGAGAGAGAGAGAGAGAGAGAGAGAGAGAGAGAGAGGCAGGCGCGGTAGAAAGGGAGTGAAATGGAAGCGGCCCGTTGAATTATTTCGCTCGGGCTTAACTCCCTCGCCCGAGCGCATCTTAAGCCACGTACATAATTCAGCGGTAACGAACGAGTACTAATTCAACTATATTTAGGCATCTTTGAAGCGAGTAAATCCTCATCTGGCTAGAAAGTATGCCATTTCCACCCCCCGATTCTCTCCATCAACGCGAAGACTGCGGTTCTCAGACGAGCCAAGATTAAGATTTCTCGCCTCGAACGCCACTCGAAGGGTTAATCCGGGGCATTTGTCGGCAGGAGCGAATTCACCGGCGAATACCTTTGACGCTCCCCGTATCCCGCGGAGGTATTTACACGCGTTCGCGTTATCGGGACGCGCGCGCCCGTGTGCGAAGCGATTTTGCGGGGATACGCGCTCGTAGGACGATTCGGTTAGACGGCGGGATCGACACGACTAGTAGTCTGTACCGTAGAGTACGGGAGTTGAGACGCCCGGCTCGCCTATCGGATGCGATACGCTAAACACATGAATACGCACGCGGTAACACCGCGACACGTTACGTTTTCCGCATTATGATTTCAGCGCTTTGCTTTTAATTAAAATGCAAATCTATCGCGCGCTCACGAGGCGTGAGTACGGAAGGTAAGACGGATTACGTCTGGGGCGCCACGACAAACACCGGAATATGATTAATTCAGCGCAACCCCATCCTCGTACTATGGGTTCCCGTCACCCACCCGCCGGACCGGGTCTTTCGATCATCCGGCTGCTCACCCTGAACAAATAGGAAACCCAGCCTTCTTCAAATCTACCGAACCCCTCCGGCGGCTCCCGTCTATACGCCGAGAAAAGAACGTCGCGCCGCTGTCGGGCGCACCGAACATATCCTCGATAATTACATCCAACCGACGTAGAACTACTTTGATGACGACGTAGACGAAGACGATCCGCGAAATATAATCAACGCGATGACGATTGCAAGACGTACGGATCGACAATTATGGGATAAAGATCCCGGAGTTTAAACGAGCGGAGGGAAACCCTGCGTAAAGGGGGGATTAAGCGAAATAAAAAAAAAAAAAAAATGGAAGATAGAGAAAAAAAGGGAAGAAGAAAAAGAAGATCAGTAGTAGTAGCTGGCGCCTGCCGCTGGAACGAACGTGGGTGTATCAATTTCCTTTAAGCGGAAAATCCGCGCTTCTGATTTCGGTATGGGGTGCTGCAGATTTCGCAGAGTGCTGTATAAACATGTAAAAATAATCAAGACGAAGCGTACATTGCTTTCATGGATTAGCACTGCTCGACGACGGGTGCGGACATTTTTAATCAGCGACATCAAAGGTTTGCTCCGTTTTTTCCTTCCCTTTTTTTTTTTTTTCTTTGCCCTTCGCGTATTGCGCCCGGTCTTCTTAGTTTGCGAAGAAACGACGACGAGCGTCGATCGAATCACGAGACAACCGGAAGCCGACGAAAGACTCTTAATCAACGTGCTTCTGAAAAGCTCGCTTAATTAGTAATTCAGTTCCACGTATTAAAGCTCCGTTTTTTTTTTCTCCCTTTTTCTCTCCTTTCTTCGTTTTCTTTCTCTTTGTACACGTGTATGTTATTTTTCCACTATGAAATAACGTCGTCTTTACTACCACCGTTCGATAGATAATTAGTGGCTGATGCAGTTTTTCATCGTGAAATAATAAGGCAATTTTTTAATTTTTTCTTCTTTTTCTCTTATCCGCAGAACCGGTATATGGGAGAATTGCAGAGCAGCTTACGAGGACATAGTCAAGCACCTGGAAAGGTAAGAGAGAGAATATAATTAAACGATGAAAATACCGTAGCCCGTACGACGAACCGGATGCCCGAAATATTTCAAAGTCATTTTCGTACTCGTTGCGGCTCGATTCCCAACAAACGATCGGCCTCCATTATCGAATAATATAACGCGTGTACGCGGCGCATCATCGGGAAGAATTCCCCCGGAGGGACGGGGCGCTTTTTTCTTTCGGATCGCGTGACGTTGATTCACCCGGGGGATGGGATAAAATGTTGCGAAAATTCTCCAGCTATTTTCAAGAATATAAAACACAATTCTTCTCGGGCGCGATTTCGAGATCGTTTTCCATCTCTCCCCGTTTTCGCAGATCATCATCGTTTTTCCCAGCGATATTCACCTTTTCTTCCGCGTCGAAAACTCGACGCGTACCGATGACGAAGGGTTGGTTGCATCGCGGACGCGCGCGTTGCATCTCCGATAAATCAGCATTACGCAGGCATCGCGGCGTCGCGTCAGAGTCGCGCGCGGCTTCCATCGAGCCCGCGAAACCTGACGGGTTGAGTCCACCGTCGGACGTAGTAATGCCGGAATGATTTGTACGGCGGGAGCCCAAATTCGGGTGGGTTGATCCGTACCGCTTGTCACTTTACGGGACAGAGATCATCGCCCGGACGGGCCCGTTTATCATTCGAGGATTAAATCATTGGATTGTAGAATTGGGAGAGCGGGGCGCGAGTCGACGTAGGGTCGATCCGCCGCGGGGACGAGAACCCCCGGAAGCCCGCAACCCTTTTTTGTTTTTAGAGTGTACGCGCGCACACGTATAGGTAAGACGAAGTTTCGGGCGTCTGCGGGAAACTCGCAGTCTCCACGGAGTTTGACGCGTTAAACTTGAGATGGTCAATTAATGGGTAGTCGGTTGAAGTTTAATCGGAGGAAAACTTGAATCGCGCGCGCGCCCGGGTGCTTCGGGTTGCGGAAGACAAACGTCACTGCGGGCGAAACTCGGCCGGCGATCCTCGGCTGTGCCGCACAGGTTCCCGGAGGGATTAGCATAAACAAATCATCGGGATTAGAATTCGGGGCGGCGCTCCGTACCCGACGCTTGTAAAATCAAAAGGACAAACAATTAATAACCCCGGGGTCGACGATTAATCAGAATTCAACTCACAGTTAAATACCTTATACCCGACCCGACGAAATCACGCGCGCGCCAACGCGCTGTTTCGTACCGACGGCCTCCCCGCGGATAAACAAAGGTTTATATCAGTGTCAGTTGCAACAAGTCAACTTTACTTCTCCGCCAACGCTCACCCTACACCCCCCGTTCGATGAATATTCAACCGATTATATTTATAAACTTGTATTCGTGCGTCCGGTCCGTCGGTGTAAAAGGGGGATACGCGTTCGTATTTCGATCACTTCCGTATCACCGCGCAGTGGTCAGTATTTACGAGTCAAACGACTCGAGTCACACAATACGAACGTTTGTCGGCCGCGCGCTTCCGTACGCCGCGGGGTGGACATTGGCGGGGGTGTTCGCGTACGCGCGAGGGTTCGAACTGCTTTGAATTGCTTTTGAATTGAAAACCAGAGTTTCCCTTTATAAGGTAGCAACAAAAACCGGAGGGGTGTGAATTATTCAGTCCGTGATTCGCGATTCGTTGCACGAAAACGAACGAAAGAGAACCATGAGAAAAAAATCAATTACCAAAACACAATACACCGATCGCACGAAACCACAGAGTCGTCTTGTTAGAGTTTTGGAGAACGGTTCACGCGGTGTCCCTGTAAGGATGATCCGGGTGTAGGGAAATTTTCAACTTTCCTTTCGCATTTCGGCGAATACCGCGGCCGCGTTATTATCGAGGTCCACGGCGTTTCGGGCGTCGAAGGAATTCGGTATAAACATAACACGCCGTTAACAACTCCGTACATCCAACACACCCCCCCCCCCCCCCCCCCCCCCCCGGATCGGTTGTTGCGGGGCGTATAGACCGGCGCAGGGTAGAAGTAAGTAATATTAATGGTGGTTCAGGTTATAAACAGGCTCTCTCTCGGAGAACCCAGTTTTCCACTATCAATGAGAAACTCCGCTAATGTCGGCTTCCTGCAGGCTTTATAATGAGCCGAGTCATTCCCCGTTATAATTCGCGCGCATTGTCGCTTATCCTCTCCCTTGTATATACATTAAATCGTACACCCGTACCCACGCCGCGTTCGGGTCGCGGCGTTCTTATCAAAAAACCCACCCCGAGGCGTCTCGGTCGGGTCATTAATTACGCGCCGCGGTGACGTCTTATATCGGAAAAGACATCTGCCGGAAAATAATATTCATAAAGTCAAGAAGTCGTTCGCCTCGGTACACAGTCGTTATACGCCCCCGCACCCGCACCCGCACCCGCACCCGCACCCGCACCCACCACCACCTTCCACCCCCCGTCTCGTTTCGCGGCTTATCCCGTTCCGAAAACTCCGCTGCACCCGCACGCGTCCTCAGCGAATATCCCGCGGGATTTTCGACCTGCGACCGCCCGTTCATTCTTTTCTCTCGCACACATCGGCCCGTCCGGCAGCGCAATGCTTTACGAGCATTACAAGCGCGCGGCGGTAGCTACTTCACGGTCACGCTCCGGAATCGTAAACTGGTGGCGGATTTAAAAAAAAAAAAAAAAGGGAACATTTTGCTCTGTAACTCCGCGTACGTATCCAGCGTGCAGACGTACGTAGGTATAAACGTGTATATTCGCATCTGTAGTCAACGACCATGGATTTAATTTAATGGTACAGCCGCATGGCTCAATATCATCTCGGAACGTGCTTATCTCGGTGAAACTCGGTACCTGTGTGCGTGTATTCCCACGGGAGGACGCGCGCGGTGCTAACGTATTATACGTGTATTATATGTATATAGTTGGGGAACACGATATCTGCTTATAATTTTATTCGTTTAAAAATTTATAAGTATATTTTCTCTGCAGCGAAGAAAACGAGAGGAGGATCCGCCGCGATGGTCGGTGCTCGTTTCGCCTCGCGTGATTGGCAAAATGATTCTTGAGGGGTTTTCATCTTTTTTTCTCTTTTCTTCTTCTTCTTAGACGGAAATTTTTCTTTCGTTTTTTATTTTTCACCTTTTTTTTCATCGCGATACGAGAGAGACGGGAATAACGGTGAGAGGATTTCGATACATCCTTTCGGAATGAGATTCATTTGTTTACGATTCGATCGTATGTGTATAATTATTGGCCAGACAATGCGCCCCGCACGCGGGATTATGGGAAGATTCCTGGAAACTCATCTACTTTCGTCTCAAATGTGGAAGGCATCGCATCGCAAGGGCCTTACATTTTTTTTTTTTTTGTTTTCAAAGTCGATCCGACCGTCAACGATTTTACCTGGAAATGATCTATTCAATCCCTCCGATCGGATCGATGTGTTTCTTATTTTATTCCAAGTCCAATTAAATCAACCTGGCGAAGCAAAAAAACCAAAAAAAAAAAATAAAACCGAGAAAAACAGAGAAAAACGAAATAGAACCTGAATAAAATCAATGGTCGATCGGATCTGGGCTGACTCGATTCCCCGCGATGCGGTGTGTGAATTGTTGAATATGCAGATCCGTATTCCGCGTGTGGGATGAACTTTTGGTAAATTGTACAGGTGAAAAAATTATCCTATCGCGCACGTTTTCGTTCGATCTTCATTTTTGCTCTTCGTTTTCTTCTCTTCGATTTAAAAAAAGATTCGTATCGCGCAGACCTCCCGATAGAAGCTGGCTGCGGAATCTCGTTAGCGATCGCGGTTATTAGAACGCGCAAGAGCCGCCTTGACTTCCTGCCAATAATCGCGCCGACAAACCCCCGGTAGACACGTACCACAAGCGTCACGTTCAAAGTTTGTGTCGCACCATATTCTCCGGTTCGGCGTATACGCGATAATGATAATACGCTAGAACCTAAAATAGCGAAAATACCAGAAAAACGTCTAATGAGACAAAAAAT
Organism: Athalia rosae; assembly: GCF_917208135.1. Taxonomy (NCBI): domain Eukaryota; kingdom Metazoa; phylum Arthropoda; class Insecta; order Hymenoptera; family Athaliidae; genus Athalia; species Athalia rosae. Next base: position 6,338,116 of record NC_064027.1, on the reverse strand, counting down.
GACTGTCAAATGACAATTTCACGGTACATTAGCGACGTGTGGGAGGAGCTTGTTTGCCTCGGGGTGATCATTCCGTCGAAGCCTTATACCGCGCGTATACACTGTATGCATACCCGAACCCATCACGCCTACGGGAAACTAATTATGTTTTTAATTAATCACCATTTTGTCACCTCGTCTTCTGCGTACACCGTCAACTCCGCGTCCCGTCAACCGTACCCCGGTTCTTCGACGAAATAACAACCGAACCGCCCGCCAACTAACAACAGCCGTCTTTTTGGCCCGGAAAATCTTCTTCGCGCATCCCTAAAATAATCGGACGTAGTTTTCGCGTGAATCATGGAAATTATTTTGAAATTTTTCCGCAACTCACACGGTTCGAGATTCTTCGCTACAAGCGGACGAATCCCATCCGAGAATGCGACGCTTTTCTACCGCGTCTTTGAGAATTGTTAATTGCAATTAGCGACAAATAAATTCTTATAATAGAGGCGTACGTAGGTGTGCGGGTTAGTCGCAAGGCGTTATAGGCATAGAATTTAATTACAACCTTATACCGTCTGCCCTAAATCAACGTGGAACAAATACCGGGCGTCGACTAACGGAACACAATGGCCCGTTCCTCTCGCGCGTCGCGTAACGTCGACCGTCCGTTCGTTCGTTCCTCCGTTCGTTCGTTCGTTCGTTCGTTCGGAGGTTGTGCTATTTAACGTGGAGAAGATTCGTTGTAGTTCCGGCGGGGCGCGAATTCTCCTCTACAGCTTTAACGTACGTACGTTACGTACGTACGTATTTCGTAGAGTAAACGCTTCCCCGTGTATCGCGTTGTTTCTATAGAGGAAAACGTTGGTTGCTACGCCGGTGGCAGTACGGGCGTACGTAGGTAGCATTGTGGTGGCTAAGATATATTGTTATTAAATGGTCCCCTTCAACGGTATAAGGCAGATATACACTGCACGGTATATATACACACGCCAGTATATTACCGAGGGATCTCGGTTGTCGCTACCCCCGGGCCTTATTTATGCCCTCGCGACATGCGATCGCAATTCTTAACGCAGATCCGACTTCTATACGCACGGTGCAGCTTCCTTCCTCACTTCCGTCCTTCCTTCCTCTTCCTTTCTTCCCTCCCTCCTCGCTCCCTTTCAGCGCGAGTTTTTCTCCAACGGAAATTAATTGGAGATGAGAAACAAGTGGAAATCCATAGCAGTGAATCGGATGATTTTCGATCAATTTTTCCAATCTCGCCATTCGTTATCCGTATCTCTTTCATCGCGGGGAAAAATGGGAATCGGTGGAAAAACGACACCGCGAATAATAATTCATCAAGTTTTTCAGGATATTCGTAGTGAGGACCGGGTTCGGTGCAGCGTATGTGAATTACGGAGGATATTTGCGGCTCGGGTTGACCGTGGCACTTTTGGTAATGAACTAATATTTGCAATGTCCGATGTGTGGGCGCGTGTGCGTTTCGTATATACGTGTTACCGTATTCCGAACCGGTGCTCCCGTACCACCCATACAGTACCGGTATTCGCTAGTGGGACGTTAACTGGGCCCTGAACCGGACTGACCCGTCGTGTGCTTTGCGATAATACAAACACGCGGTGCCCCCCCCCCCCCCCCCCCCCCCCTACCAACCCCCGCCGCGTCGCAAACCGTCGACGCTCGACGAACTCCCGGCGTTATCAGCGACCCCTTCGCAAATACGCGCAGCCTCCACCCCCTAAGGGTCTTTCCATATCGCGCGTTGTCCGAGCGTTACGCGAATCTATGAGTACCGTCCGTCTCCCTTTCTCTTTCCACGCCGCGTATGCCCCGCTACGGTATGCATACAGGTCAAATACACCGGGGTTAGTTAGTTTGCTTTGCGATTTCAGCCTTATTAATTGCTATGGCCGCAGACATTTAGCTGACTTTTATTTTACTCCGTTTCGGTAGTTTTTTTTTTTTTTTTACTTTTGCTTCCGCGATTCAACGCGTCGTAAAAATCCGCGTTACGGGTATACGTCAACCCGTTGAATGCGTATGCGGGATCAACGAATGGAATAATTATAATAAAATATGCAATAATATAATAACAATGTTTGGAAAAAGTTTAAATATGGTACGAGGATGATCGGTGGGTGGTGAACGTCTTCATGGCTGACGGTGACATCCGCGCCTCGGGCCAACCCCGCCTTTGAAAGAGAAAAAAAAGTTGAAGAAGGAGCCGAGTTGTAACTTCTGGGTGACAAACGACCCTCAAATAGCGCGGGACGGAAACGAACGGTCGATCGAGAGCGGTCTGTTTTCGGTCACTCCGGAAGAATAATCGTTTTCCAATTGAAATCCAATAGCAACTCGGCTTCCACTTCCTCCCCGTTTATATATGTATATATAACCTACAGCAGCTCTCTTTTTTATATACATTATTCTCCGCAAGTGAATTTATTTCGGAAAATTTATACAGATCGATCATAGTTCTAAAATGTTTCTGACACCCCCGCGCGTAGCCATTAGGCCTTTCGTGCGACCGTGAGAAGAAAAGAGGAGAGAAAGAAAGAAAAGAAAAAAAAAAAGAAAAGAAAATGAAACATCGTCGAGAAATTTAAAAAAGAGAAGAAAAGTTTTCGACCTTCCTCGGCTGTTCGAGTGACCGTCGTGAAACCGAATCGTCTATTCGCTCGGTTTTTTGCGAGGAATTTTTCGTTCGAGTACGCGCGCGTATAGGTATACGGCTGCAGGATTGATACGGTTACTATTGGCGATCGAGGTTGTATATTTATAGAGGGTCCCCTGCGGTACGGACGCATCCGGTGCTAAGTCGGACGAGTCGCGGGAATAAACTATATAAGGTTAACGCGTCGGTGTGTTTGACACCCGGGACTATAAATCGCAGCGTTATACACGTAGATTCAACGGGATATATGATACGGAGCGACGGTGGAGAATCTACAATTCTAAAGCGTTTCATAAAATGCTCGACAAAGCGCTTTCGTTGCACTTTTCAAGCGCGTTTCAACCCCCACCCCCACCCCACCCCCCCTCCCCCCGGTGTTCGCCTCTCAGCGCCCCATCGACCGGTACAACCGACCAACCGCCTACCTCGACATCCGCGATGCCAGATTTTGTTGAAATATGTAAAACTGTGTAGCCTCTTCAATTTACATAGCCCCCATACATTGCGATCCTAATGAAAAGTGGCCTTAAACTCTCGTGGACGCAAATTCAACGAGATATTAACTATACACGTACAACGCGATTCGTGTTACGCCGCTTCTATACACGTATATTTCGTCGAATAAAAATCTCCGATGCTCCGATTATTTTCCACCTATTCGAACGCTATACGTCAATCGAGATCGCGAATCGCCCGACACGTCTCAGCTGAAAACGTACAACTCCGCGGACCCGACTACTTCCAATGTGAAATATTCACTCGAAAATCGCGTGCCGCCCACACCCGCGCTACCGAAATTAATTTTGAATTTCCCGAGGCTATCCGCGGATCGGCTTAAGGAGAGTCTAATTTTCCCCCGTATAGACTCGCAGTCGAGCCGCTGCAGCTTACGCGGCAGACATGATAGTCGTGTTACACGTACATACGTACCGAGCATCCGCGCGGGTCCGGGGGTCGTTACTTGTATTATTTACAGCAGAAAGAACCGACCCGTGAGTTGTACAGCGGAGGAAACCCGTGCGATAAAATATTAAACGTACAATACTCGTTATACCTATGCCTCGGCCTTACAACGCAACTTACACAACGAGAGGAGCAGCGCGGAGGAGCAAAATCTCGACGTGCTACTGCAACGAACGAACTTATAAACACCGTGTCCGCCGAGACGTTTATCGGTTCGCGTTCTCTTATCGATCGCAAGTGAAAAACATTGAATCTATACGACCGCGAGCTTACACCGTCGTTGGTGCTCGAGGCCGATAATTATCTGGACCGATTTGAAGGATTGACGTAGCGTCGGTGCTCCGCGCATCTCCGCGTATAATATATAATAATAATCGTCGAATAAAAATATTCAAAGTATTTTCTGCCCCTCTCCGGTGCGAGAGGGTATTAACAATATTACGTATAGCTGCAGGTGCGAAGAACGACCGTTTCGTTAAGGCTGCACGGTATAACCATCTTCTTTTTTTTTTGTTTTTTTTTTGTTTTTTTCTTTACTTATTATTCAATTATTTTCGGTGTAAAAATGTAAAATGTTAATCAGAATTTCTGCGGGTCTCTCCAGACGGTAGCCGCTGTTTGGCGAATATATTTTGAAAAAAAAAAATATAAAACGCGAGGATACGTGCCGGGTGAATTTTCAAAGGCGGCGGTGTTTCGGTTTTAAACGCCAACCGCGCCGATATAGACGATAATAAAATAATATTCGTACGGAACTGCCGCACATCAGGATTCCCCGTGCGTCAATAATATAGTAAAACAAATGTGCCAGACGACATTTATGAAATGGCTCGAAACGAGCTTACTGGAACGGGTAGTTAAAATATAAAATCTAACCCTTCCCTGCACCGCGGCGACGTACTATACCTAATGCCGCTGCAGATATTCTGACCCGCTCTCTCTCCCTCTCTCTCTCTCCACTTTTTTCCCCCGTCCACCACTTGGAGCCGGTGGATCCTCCTCGGGGAGGGGGAGAAATATTAAATTTTAAATACGACCACCGAACAACACCGGGGTCCGCCAATAAAAATCTCGTAAATATTTGTTCGAAGGAACCCAACCTGTAACATTGCGCGACTGGACTCTGAACCGCGCCGCGGTCATGATGCACCTCATCCAATTAACCCTTAGCGGACACGCGGGGGTGATTTTTCACCCCAGACGAAAGAATCGGTCCGGAAAGAAAATTTTTTTCAAATGTTGAGATTTCGAGAAATTCATAGACATTTTCAAAACATATTTTTCAATTTTCTAGTGTACGGTGAATCGAACCGGCAAGATTTCACGCTCAATTTTTTTCTTCCGTTTCTAGTTCCGTGCCATGAGATTATTCACAGAGATCACTTAAGGGACTCGAAAATTCCCTTTCGCGTAAAAATTGTGAAATTAATTTTTCTTCTTCTTCTTTTTTTTTTTTCTTTTCATTTACCTCGTTCGCATCTCTCGTATCGGCTAATTAGCTGCTTTTTTCAAGAGCCTGCAGAAAATTTTATAATCCTCAGACATCTTCAGACCTCGTAGTACGGCGTCAAAAAATTTGTGAGAAGAATCGGCGAGTGAATCGTAATTTTGCGATTTTTAGGCAACGCGAAAATTTTAGCGAAAAAAAGTCGGATCCTTCCACACTCGGTTGTAAAACGTACGTAGAACGATTTGGAGAAACGCAGTTTCCTCTGTATACCAAAGCTCGTCGGTTAATCTTCGATGTATTTCGAGCTCGAATAACTTCCAGAAGTTTGTGAGTGCCATCGCGTATAATGGCAGCGAGCGCGGGGTGAGGCGGGGTTCGCTATCCCTACCAATAAAATGTTAAAATATTAGGGCGTGCAGCGGCAGCGGCAGCGGCAGCGGTAGCTACTGGAAGAGCGCGTGGAGAGAGGGAGGGGTGTTTGACAACGACTCCGTAGAAAGAGAGTAAATTTACGTTGGTGATGACAAATCGTTTTTAAGTCTCATCGCGGATGAAACGAGGCAAGGAACTTTATGTAGTTGGAAAGAGGAATAAGAAGAGGAGACGCGAAACACGCGGGACCCCTAAACGAACGGTACAGATGGCGCCTGACTGATGGTTCCTACTTCCAGATGTATTTCTGATGCCGAGACACACTTTTATCGAACAGCTTATTTGCTCAAGACTCTTACCGTGTCATAACATAATTATTATATTTTATTACACGGACTATTCCTAGAAATAATGGCATTCGCCCGAAGCGAAACGTGGGATTACACACGTGAATATACGTATATAAATGATATCGGATATATCAACAGTAATCGTATACGGGTTACAGTTTGGATGACGATTGATAAAATTCTCAAACGCTGCTGGTGTTAGTTTATCTTCACCGTTATAAAGACTATACTACCAGTTTGTTGTTTGACAAAACTTTTATACTACATACGTTGTAGAGTATTTATTTTTTCAAAAAACCGTCTTCCTCACGGCTAATAAAAACTGCCGGCTGCGAAGCTCCTGTACTTCGTGGGATAGACGTGAATTGAAGATTCCGTAGCGACGTGGGTTCCTCGCGCGCGTGTGTGTGCGTGCGTGCGTACGTGTGCGGGAGAAGCAACAGCTTTCGAATAAAATTATGAGGAAAGGACGGAATAACTGTCGGAGAAATTAGGGGGAGAATATCCGAGAGGAGGATAGATAAAGAGAGAGAGAGAGAGAGAGAGAGAGGTGTATGAAAAAGTGGCGGGAGGGAAGTACCGAGCTAAGAGGTATGAAAGAGTATCTAGTATAAGGCACAGCTGCGATCACAAAATTACGACGAGGTAGAGAGTCGCATCTTGAAGAAGCGTTGACAAATGACGACGGCAACTTTTATTATTTTAGATGTCAGCGGCGTCTTGGTCGTTTTCTAGATGTGTTTTACATATTTCGTAACGTGCAACCGCACGCGTGGGACATTCGCCTCGGATGTGGAGCAGCGGGAAGGGGGAGAAAAGAATCTTATAGAACCGTGTAAAGGAATCCTCGAGATAAAACAGAGAGAGAGGGAGAGAGACGATTTTAAACAGGGGTACGCGGAGGGCGCGATACCGCGGAAAGAGAAAGAGGCGCGCGGAGCGAGCCGGGGAGAGAGCAAGAAAAAGGCGAAGCGACGAAGAACCTTTGACAAATGGGAGCGGGTTTTATTAGACGAACTTTTTAAGGTACTCCCTCGCGAGGACGTGTGGTTACACTAAATAAAGATAAGCTGTGTTTCTTGAGGGTGCAACATTCTGTTCATTTTTTTTTCTCTTTTCTATTCGCTCCGTCCTTCTCTCTCGGCTTATTTCTCAAATCGCATCGTCGTCCCTTACCGGTATTTTGAGCCGCGGAATGGAAAACTTGTTGCTAATCGATATGAGAGCTCGCGCTTATTTTTCTTATTTCATAACCGCGTGATTCCTCGCCCGCTTTCCAACCCCCGTATATATATATATGTATTTTTTTTTTTCAAACGAAGAATGATGGAGCGCCGCGCTACTTTTCCCGCAAGGCACCCGGAGCTTTTCCCGTCTGTCGAATACTGTCTTCTACTCAACGTGTTAATGTACTTCTTTCAAGGGCGAAAGCGGGGCGAAAGAACTCCTTAATGTTTCAATCGCTATTCACCTGTCAGGCTGTTTTTCAACCGGAACTTGCCGCATAATCCATCTAACCCCATTCAGGAAGGATTTCTCCGGGTAATTCGTTCAATTCAACCGCGCGGCGTATTACACTCGAATCGGGTTTGCTTTCATTCGATTCAAGATGGCCTCGCCTTCAAGAAAATCTCGGCTGTATCTACTTTCCAATTTTTTCAGCCCTTCTATTCCGTTATACCTTGGCTAATAATAAAATCATCTCCACATCACCCGCCGTATCAGCGATCGAAATGGAGGGGGCGAAAGTGGGGAGATTTTAGGGGTGCGCGTGGCGAGCGAATACGTACAGAGGACGACGAGACGACGGGGTGGTTAGTCGGCCGGTCGCCGACAAAGGCAATTCGAAAAACGGAGACTGTGCACGTATGTGTGTACGCGTCCTCTACACAACCTTCGTCGCTGAATATTTCATCCCCCTTCCTCCCCCCGCCCCCCTCCCCCCTCCCCACATACTGCATCCGAACAAAACGTTTTGACTCAGGTGTAATTCGTCAGCAACCACAAAACGAGGACATTGCTCAGCTTTTGCAATATTCAAAAACGGTGCTCAACTTCACTCCTCGAATCAATGATCGACCCTTCAACGTCACAAAAAATTTAGGAAATCGCATGGACCTCGCTCTATTCTTTCGGCAACGTTGAAGATATTTGAAAATTTCCAAAATGAAATGAGAGTTTCTTGTCGACGAAAAGTTCGAATGAAAATTGAATGATTTCTCGTTTCTGGACGCTTCGACGTCGGCGACGTAAAAAAGCACGGTGCAAATTCCTGCGTCACGTATCTCGGTCGGAGAAAAAAAAAATTAAAATTAAAAAGTCAGTCCCCATGTAAACGCCTGTGTATAATCTGAGCACCTCTGTATCGGTGTACCGTACGTACGCATGTAACTACTACATACCGTGTTGTATCGGGCGTACGGCGTGGGAGTGAAAACATTCGACCAATAAATACGACAAGTTCCATCAGAAAATTAAAAAACGGGTGGTGAAAATTAATTTAATTTTTTAAACGCGGTGAAAAAATTAATCATTTATTATTGGCCGAAAGGTATGTGCGGTGGTCTGGTTGGCGTATTTATAAAACATGTGTATCTCGCGCATCTCTCGTTTTACCAACGTTCCCGACGGTGGTAGTCGCATATTAGTTTATAGATTGGGCTGGAATTCGCGCAATGCGCCGCCGATGGAGGACCGAAGGTATTATACCTACACATATTACCCGTCAATCAACGCGCCCTGTAAACAACCGATTTCTCCCCATGTGTTTCGTCTCTTTTTATTTTTCATTGTTCTTTTTCTATTTTACTATTTTATCCTTTTCTCATCAATGCGATTTTATTCTCAACTCCGTGAGACGCGAGATCGCCAAGTTTTTCCCTTCGTTATTCGAACACCTGCACCCTCTTTCCCCCCCCCAGACTTACGTGTCCCGCAAGTTGGCTGCGCGACGGCCACTGATTGGCGGGGATAAAATCTTTTTATTATTTCGATCTCAGTTCGTAATACAGCGAATATAAAGTCAATAATTCTTCCGGCGGCCCGTGCACCAGTGGGATCATCCGAATGAAAGGGGGACCCTATAAAATTCCATATCCTTGAATTACCGAGCGTGCATCATCACGCATAGCGCTTCCCTCCTCGCTCGTCTTCTTTTATATCGTCAACAATATCTCGTATCACGTCTACAATAAGCGGCTATACGTTTCTTCTCGCGAATTATTATCGTCGTCGTCCTACCCCGAATTTCGTTGGTCATTTTCGTTGATAATCGCGAGCAAAGATTGTTCGTTCTTTCTCATTTCACGTACGAGCTACTCGAGGCTAAAATTTTGATATTTCGATCGACGCGAAGCTCGGTGGTTGGATTGTTGGTGGATTCGGTTGGATATTTCCGATGCTCATTCGTCGACGATGACGCGCGGAGCGGGAGTAATATAATCGAATAATAAGTGGCGCTACGCCGGGAATATATTAAATCTTTGTGAGAAATTTGAAACTTCTCGTGCGGTATTAAGTAAGTAGAGTTTCACGAATGACGTAGTGCCAAAGTTGGAAAGGTGATGGTGTATATCGTACCGATTTTCCATCCCCAATTCCCCGTCCATTTTCCCATTTCCAACCCCGTCGTTCGCCCGTATAGCTTCGCCAGAGCAGCGGCAGCAATCTTTTATTATTAGTGTAGGCTTTGCCAGACAATGAAACGAAAGGAACGGAATATGATATTGTACCACGGGATATAAGCGAGGAGTCGGAGCAGGAGGAGGAGGCGGGCGGGCGGGCGATGAAGGAGAAAGAGAAGAGGAGCTGCAGGGGGACCAGAAAAGCTATTGTCGGCCTCTTTGAATTTTAAAGTCACCGATCGATACGGCTCAGCTATGTGCCTTTCCTTTACTCTCCTTTACCCCACCCCGACCCCCCCCAACTACCCCCCTAACTACCCCCCCTCCCTGCAATCCTCGACTCGCCCCTCGCGTGTTTGTTCGGGACTGCCGATGAGCACCGCGTGATCCGCAAAGATCCGAGCGATCAACCCCCCCCCCCTACCTTTTCTCCCTTTGCTGCAGTCACACATATCGAATTCGGATGAAATTCAAAGCTGTCCAATTCACATTTCCCTCTCTCTCCTTCTCCGATATCATCGGGAAAACTGTACGGTCAAAAGTACAAAAAAAAAAAAAAAACAAACAAACAAACAACAACAACAGATGATTCGCTATATCGACTCTGGTGGTCGAACGATTTCTTCGCGATTTCGGGATGAATATTTTCATCTGGAATCGAAGAATACATCGAATTTTCCGCGTCGCCTAGGCGTGTACAGGCGGTCGGGTATATTACCGCGTTTAAGCGTCGTGCAGCAGGCGAATCTGCGGAAGAGAGAAATCAGCGGAGCCCCGAGGGCGTTAGTCGTCCGGGTGAGGGGGAGGGGGGGGTAGCGAGGGCCGAGGGTGAAGCGAGTATATATAATTCGGAGTCGGAACTCTGGAAAGTGAACTCGATGCCTGAAATGGCATGGAATGGCACGGTGGTACGCACATAGAGGAACGAAGGCTGTCACTAAATTGTCGACTCTAATGATAAATTACGCCCTCGGCTCGGGTCTCGCGCGTCTCGGACGAGCGGGGAATCAAATTGCAATTTGTTATTTGTAATTCTGAGTGTCGCTTAATATACTGGCAGCAACCCCGCCGGCGTACGGGGCTGACTGCCTCTCGCACATCGCCAGGCGAGAACGAAGGGTTAGAAATTAACCGAAGGTTCCCCGTATATTGCGCGCGTATATCATACGGCGGATCCGTCCGCCGTCAAAATCACCTGGACGTTGCGGACCTCGGGTTCGAGACGAAAATATTATCGACTCTCCGTCGACGAAATTTTTGGCGGTACAATTCGGGCGAAGTCGCTGTAATACAGGGGAATATTTCGCGCGCGCGATCGCTTCGTCGCGATTCACGTCGCGGTGGACTTGTTTCTTATCAGTTTTGCGCAAGAATAGGAGTCGACGAGGCTTCCGAAAGCCATAACCGAAACGGTAACTGCCACCCTCTGACTGATCGAGCTTATTCTTTTTTTTTTGGGCAGATCGGCTCGGGGCCACCCCATCCGATCAGCGTACGAGTTTTCTGATAATATTTCGATGGGTTCGGATGACTTCGGATGGGTTCGAATGGTTGGCGGGCTCCGGTTAGCTGCTCCGCGGCACACGCACGCGAATCCGAGGGTTCGCAAAGTGCTATTTTTCTGGAAAATTGAATAGTCAAAATTGAATGCCTACCACCCACCCTGCACCGCTACTTTTCGGCAGTCTCGCACGCTCTCTTTTTATCGTACACGGCTAGCGCTTCTCCTCCTCGATAACTCGCCGCGTATATAACGTTTATACCCTTTGTGTACGTCACGGTGACACTCGGGGACACCGCGCGGATGGATCCTCCTCTACCCCTTCGAATTTTTCCCCGAGAATTTACAAATCCGCGATAATAAATTCGAAGCTGGAGGATGTCGAACCTCGCACATTGTGCGTACCTACCTACCTACCTCGTACAACGAAACCTTTTCCAACGCCCGCACGCCCTCGGTGCGAGGTGAGTTCATATTTTTCTTTAATACCGGCTACACGCGGGGGGAGCGTTCGTCCGAGTCCCGCGTGTCTGGTAAAACCGGCGAACGATAAAAAAAAATCAAAGAAAAAAGAAGTGAGAGAAAGGGAGAGAGAGAATCGTCAGTTGCGAGCCGGGGCGAAGGGGGCGAGAGAGCGAGACGGAAGGAGAGCGAAAGGATGGAGACGGATGCGGATCGAACCCCGAAGAGACTTATATCGCCGGTGAGCCAGAGAACGAACGGATCGGGGCCCCCGGGGTAAACGGCGCCCGCCCACGCGCGTGTAACGTAGGTACACATGCGTAAATACCTTCCAAAGGGGTAAAACGAAATGGAATTATTTATGCAGACTCGCGGAACTCCGAACGAAAATTCAAACCTCCCCCTACATGCCTAAGGCCTGCTAATCGATATAACGGAATATCGTTGCATCGATAAGAAAAAAACTCACTTCTCTTTGGAAGTGTTCGGTTTTTTTTTTGTTTTTTTTTGTCTTCCTTCGAATACAGGATTATAATTAACTCAAGTCGCGCAGAGTAACTGGTGGAAATCGACAAAGGAGATGGAAAACTTTCCATTCAGGAGATTCTCGGCGTTCTATTCCATTGTTTCGTTTTTTTTTTACTTCGGTTCGATATTTTTTTCATCGTGGAAGTCGCGAGGCGGGAAAGAGCAGCGGAATAAAAACCCGCTGGGGAATGGAACGGAGCTTGGGGGGGGTCGGGGGTTCAGAGAGCCGATCGGGATTCCCTCGATTCCCCTCAGATCCCGAATCCAGGACTTCCATCGTCGACCGCGATAAGCTCCCGTAACGACTGTCGATAACCCCATAATCGAATCATCCGGCGAACCGCCACAATGCTGGAAAGTGATTTTTATTATTAGCTGATGCTGATTTATCCTCGCGGGACGCGTTTCTCCCAAAACTCACGTTGGGGTGGTCCGGTTGTTATCTCTTCTTTAGAGGGTGTTCTATCGGGGAATAAGGGGGCGGTGACAGCCCCGCATATGCTTCCCTCTCTCTCTGCCCCCTCGACCGAAGGGTAATAATTTCCAAATTTATGTACAAATGTTTCTTTCGGAGTTGAACGCGCGGGCAAATACCCGATACCCCCGATACCGCGGCTGCTCTCCCGTGCTTTCGGCGCGTGGGGAGATTTTTATCGTAAAATTTTTGTGAAATTGAAAAATGCTTTCTACTCCCGCGGCGGGACTGAATGGGGATCGCTGTAAACGCGCGGAAAAAGAGAACCCCATACAACCCCGAATTTCCACCCTTCATCCCTTAGGAGGATAACCTCCGAGGAGAATATTTTTCAACGGTCATTGAAAATTCGACCGTCACCTTCGCCGTTTGGATTATTTTATTTCGACTCGAAGAATTCTTGCGCACCCGGTAGACGGAATTCCCAGAGGACGCAATCAGGGGTAAAAGAAGCTCGCGTTTCGCGTGTTTCTAACCTCCACCCCCCGTCGACGACATCCGCGTATTATTAGTATTATCCCGCTCGCGGTATGCCGAATTGGAGCGCTGGGCTACTCGAGTTATCGCATTAGTCAGGAGGAGGAGAAACGTCGTCGTCGTCTCTCTATTAAAATATCGGTTTACGGGTGACGCTTTCTCGGCGTTAACGATCAATTTTTCGAGCCATGATTCACCCGCCACTCGGCTAAATCAGCGTTTCGAAATGGGATTTGGAGAAATCCAAGTTTCGATCATTTTCAATCGGACGATATACCCCGAGCTCCGGAACGGTACGCTCGCGAGGCCTTCGAGGAGTCGTTCGGGCGAACGAGCGAAGCGTGTAACGGCATTGTCTTCGAAAATAGATGGGCAGCGAAGATCGACGACACCGGGCGATAGGGCATTGTGTTGGGAAAACTTCCGGAACAATTTTGTTCAATCAGCATTAGAAGGGAAATCTCTGTCATCTAATTAAACCACTGTCCTCCTCGAACGTAAACTTCGCTTATCTCTGTCCCAGAATCTCGTTTAATCCTACAACTGGTGCACCGTGTGTATATACTACGTGTGTACCCGGAGCATAGCGTTTATGTATGAAGCGGATAGAATACTCTGCGCCCGTCTCATTTCCTGTCGGCGGGGGATCCGGGGGCTTCCCCGGGGGGGTCTTCGCTTCCAGAGGGGGGATACCTAATTAGCTACTTTGGTTGTTTAGGGAGCGCGGAGGAGTCGTCGACGTTCCGTCTATACTTCCATGCACTTCGCGATCTCCTACTCGAACTCCTCGATCGTCCCGCGCACGCACACGCACACACGTCACTCACCGGTCATTATACATAATTGTATAATTCATCCTTCGCATTTCTATTTACGACCAAATAACAGCTATCCGGAAAAAAATTTTCATCGAGCGTTTTTTACACGTCTCCGTCTCCGTCAACCTAATCGGCTACGACGGAGAAGAGATAGCGGGGACGAACCGTAAGTCAGACGTACACGTACGTTTCTCTGCGTTGGATCTGATCCGGTCTATCCGTCTGTCTGTCTGTCTGACACAGCGAAGATAGAAATATTAGCTGCCGCGTCATCTCCCCGGTAAGGAATGGAGAGTACGAGAAGCCCTCCATTATAACTCTATACGTAGCCGTATTATACGGGGAACACGAAGTTCGCGTGGTATCGTTTGTGTATCGCGAAGCTGCTGAGATATTGAATGAAAGATTCGAGACAACATCGGTAGATAGAAACGAAATTAATCTCAATAGCGTGTGCCTCGCGTCATTTATCACTCGGCTCGTTTTGCGCTGCGCGTATACCGCGCGGTAGGAATATCCCCCTTCTTCCCTTTTACCTAATTCCACTTTCACCCTCTACGCCCGCCCGCCCCCCCGCAACGCGCCGCAGATTGATACAAACTCGACGGCGATCGTTTTATCGCCACGTCCGCATCGCCTCTACGTTCCCGTTTCGATATCTATCGGACCCGCGACCTCCCGCGGGCAACCGAATCCTCCTGATTTTTCCCATCCGCGCGGAGACCCGACCTTCGACGAAATTCGCCTAAACCTTTGAGAGAAGTCTTTGGGATTGCTTCGGCGAAAAAATCGACGGATCGGGGCAGGGAACGGTCGATATTCGGGAATCCAGTTGGCGAAATGTCATCGGGACGATCGCGCGACGATTAATCCCGCACAAGAGAGGAAACGTGCGCAGGTGAGTCCGTCGAGTGTAACGTCGAAAGTTATATTGGTAAAACGGATGACTGACAATCACCGCATACCTCGTCCCCTACCATCATCCTATATTTCGCTCTTCCCTGAGCCCCGCGCGTGCCTCGATCCGATGCCTTTGTTCCTCTGGAATTAAAACTATTGTTATCATTATCGCCGGCTATGCCGACGATGCGTTTGATTTCCCAGGTTGCCGATGCCGACGTACATTACACACGCGTCGACCGTACAACGTTCGTTTACCGCGACGATCATGCAGGTGCGCGATACATATTGTTCGCGCGCAATACGACGGGTCTCTCTAGATTCTTCCCTTTTCAAATTCTGGGATCATCACATCGAAAACCGTAAATCAAGGGTCGTCCCCGATCACCGATCGCTATACGCCCTGGTTTATCTCGTCCGGATTTCGCTCGTTCGAAATTTCGCTCATTTATTATTTCGATGGCTCTAATTATTCGCGTGTAGCGCGGGGCGGGGGGGGGGGGGGGAGGGGGAGGGGGGTGGCGAACACAGCCACCGTGCGTAATGAAACTTGTAACATATTAACGCCGCGTATAGTTCCGATGTAGGTGGTGCACCGTAGAGGCATTGCTACGGCCGCATAGCTACCGTCGGGTACCACCGCGACGCTTCTACGTAATATTCAACTAATTACAAATTTAATAACCGTCGGCGTCGGCGACGTTCGTCGGTGGCGTGGTTATTGCAACCTCGCGATGTCTTGGCACCGACTCCAGTCGACTCGAGTTCAGTTTGACTCGCGCTCGTATAGTCGTTACGTACATACAATACTGCATACGGTACACGGAGTCGGGTCTGCAAAGGGGGTGAGAAAGTACAGAGCTCGGGATACAGGCGAAACGGAGGGCTGTGTGTAGACGCGAAGAGTGAGGGAGGAAGAAGAAGGGAGAAGAAGAAGAAGGAGAAGAGGACGGGCGAACCATCGGCCGTCTTAATCAACTCGTGTTTCCAATTAAAATTTAATTATTCCCCAAAATCGCGTCGTTATGATATCTGACGTCACTGCAGCGATTGCTGCAGGTAATTTTCCCACGTTGCAAAACTGCGCGGGTGAGGAGTAGGTTATAGGTGGTAGTAGGGTGTGGAAATTAGAGAAAGATACGAGGGACAGGAATTGTTGAACCCCCCCCGCGGTAATTCTTCGACTATATCAAAGAGCTTGCGAGGTAGAGCGCGCCGCGGTGGGTGTGGAAAAATTTATACAAGTATTATAGGTGTAACTTATCGCTCTTAGATAATATTTCTCTTGGGCTCTTTAAAAGCATTTTCTCATTAAAAAATTAAAGCGTAACGTCGGAGGAGGAAAGATGCCTCCGCGAAAACCGCGCCAGCCTCGTCGACCCGCCAAACCTTCGGACGGCTACGCCGAAAACCCCCATATAAAGAGAACGAGGGGAGAGAAACGAGAGTCGCGCTGCGCGGGCGTTGCTAAAGTGCTGGGCGCTTCTCCGCTCCCAGATGCGCCCGATATTATATAGCGTAATGACATTAACTTTCTACTTAATGGACCGCGGTTCGAATCGAGGTGCGAAACACCGCTGAAAGAAGTGTAGCTCGCCTCTCTACCCTGGGGGATAATTTCTGGAAGACGAAGAAAAAGAAGCGAAAAATTAAAAATTGAATGGCCCAAGAGTTCTACCGCCACATGCAGGAGAGAACGAATAAAATTGTTCTTATCCTGTTTTCTCGTAAAAAAAAAAAACAGAAAAAATACACCACAAGGCAAGCCTTCCGTTCGGGGTGTTCGACATTTTTTCGCCAACGTTTACGGAGACCGGGTTGTAATCTGACAAGAAAACGGGAAATCTTAACGTGTTTTTTTTTTCTCTTATTATCTTATTATTCTTTTTATTCGTTTTTTATCCTACCTAAAAAAATTATAACCGTGCGCGCGAGCGCAGGTTGAGTGCAGAATGTATCTTATAGGTATGGGGGGGGGGAGGGGTGGTATACACATTATAATATTACGCCTAAATGCCTCCCAGCGAAAGGCAAACAATATAAAAGCAAAATTAAAAGTTGCCGGTGAGATGAGATGGACGTAAAAAACATAAAACTGTAAAACATTCAGAAAGCCTGCGAGCCGCAAGTAATGAGGAGAGCACCGACAAGTTCAACGGTCTTTTACAACGTTGGGTGCTCGACTGTTTTCAGGAAATATTACCTATTACTCGTAACCGTGAGGCCCTTTGTCCTCGGCTCTTTTCTCGAAGTTTTTCCGCAGATCTTGTCATTTATATCCACGCAATTCGGATCGATTTATCGAATTTTTATACCCAATTTCTGCAATTCCCATTCGTTCATTCGCTTTTCTTTCTCTTTGTTGCAGACTGAGAGAAGAACGAGGAGACGCGGATCGAGCTTTGGCACTGGACCATAAACCCCGTGACCTGAGTTCTCACAACGGTAAGTTCTGAATTTGTTTCTTTTCTTTTCATTCGAATATCACACAGTCCGAGGTTAACCGTACGAAAATACGCTACGTCACGTTTTATCTACCCGTCAAGATTGTTAACGCTGATAATTACGTGAACGTGCAAAGTATAATTCGATGCATTCGATCGTTATCGTATTAATTAATCGAAAATCAAAGCCACGATTTCAATTACATCCCCCACCTATACCGGATACGTGGAAAAAATAAAATAAATAAATAGAAAAAAACCGTTCAACTGTCTAACGAATCATGAAAAATCTTCAACCACCTCACCTCAGACAACGTACGCAAAATCCTGGAAATAAAGACCGGGTAATTTTTCAACCGTGAAAAATTCCCTCATCGAGAAAACAGTCGGCCGGTCGAATTCGGTCGAACATAGCTATACATTCGGACAAAATCACTCCGCGGTTGCGGTAAATCCGGTGGGTCCAGAGTCACCATTGTCTTTTTTACTCTCCTCTTTTCTTTCGTTTCGTTTTTTCTTCTTCTTAGATTTTTTCAAATCGTACCGCGCCGATCGTTTAGACTGCAGAGATTAAGAGAGTTCGATATCGAGTTTCATACGCCGGCCTCGTCCGTAGACGGGGATGACCACGCCACGTGTTTTTTTCCAATTCCCTTTAATATTTTAATCTGTCTGGCCACAAATCCTTTATCTCCTCGCGAGCCTGAGCTTGCTCACCCAGCTTTTTTCTTTTTTTTCTTTCTCATTTATTTATCCTTTTTTTCTTTTCTTTTCGCTTTTTTCCTTTTTTTGTTTTCGTCTTCTACATACACACAGAGAGTTCCTACGTTGTACAGAAACGCCAAGATAAATTCATTCCGGGGCAAAGCTGCTACGATTAAAGTATTTCACGGGAGGCAGGCCGACCGAGCTGACGGGCTTTATTGCACGTGCTACACGTAGATACGTATGTACAACCGCATTGTTGTGTGCCGTAGGACAGGATACGTGAGGTGAGCGTTTGTGTGTTGGAAAACGAATCCGTTAGTCTAGTGGCGAAATCCGTGGCGCGCACCCCCAAGATACAAGCAACCTCCTCTTCGTCCGTGTGCGTGTTGTATAGGGACAGCGAGAGAGTCCCGGTCTACGGCGATGGCGATGCGCGGTCGAGTGGCTCATTCGCTGCCCAAACAGAATCCATCCACGTCAGGATTAAAATGCTAGGATATCAAATACGCGTATATACGTGTACGTAGGGCAGGACTCGGAAAGTGGATAGTTGGCTTGTTCCACTCTAAATAGGGCGGCTACCAGGCAAATAAAATCCATCAAGTTGTCAGTCGAAACCGAAGCACGCGTGTACTTCGTTGTACAGCCAATACGCAGTCCGGGAAACTCCGTACGCCTACCGTTTATTCATTTTCCCAATTTAACGGGGTATCTATCTATATACAATCGGGAACGCACGAATCCAACCACGAATTTTTCTGTTTCAGGATCGTCGAACGGACACAGTCCGGTTTTAAATTTATCCAAAACAGCCGGCAGTGGAAGCGTCGGTGAACATTCGGGCAGCGAAGCTGGCGCCTCTCATCGATCTCAAGATGACGAGGACGACGAGGACAACCATTCCGAAGACCTGGACGACGATAACGACAAGGACGACGGTAAGCGATACCGATTATCAGAAGTATAACGAGAGAACAACAGGTGTGACCGAGACCGCATCATCGTCTTTACCGCGTCTGAAACTCGTAGCGTTTCTTTCCCGTGTCTTTTTTTTCAACAAAGACCCGGAGTCAGAAATTAAAAGTCGAAACGCCGCCACCTTTTCCCGGCGAGGAACGCGAGATCTCTTGACAGCCGTAGCTTCGTTTCCGAACTAATTTAGGTACATTTCGTTGGATATACATATATGCAAATGAAGAAATAATTATATCGGTCAGAGTAGTTGTTTGGGTGGGGTATACGCAGGGATCGGGTCTTTCGGAGTCGGAATGGGAACGGGAACGGGAATGGGAATGGGAATCTGAAATGGGAATGGGAATATTGCGGTGGGTCAGAGGTATCTCACCTCTCATCGATCATCGGGGGGGCCCCTGAGACCTTCTGGGATTCATTCACGTCGTCCGCGCTCCGAGAAAACACGTCTGACGTTTGGTTCAGCGGTTGTCAAAATATTTCGAAACATCCTGCGCCAGACTCCCATCGAGGGAACGCAGCGATTCTTCGTCGGCGGCGGGTATCACGAACCCGCCGCTGACGCGCTAGCTGACCGCGCCGACGTCGCTCCTACAACTCGAGCCAAATTGCGACGAGGGAAAATTAGAGCCGGCGAACGAGATCGCTAGGGGTGAATTTCGGAGCGACGAAAATCGGTCGAATTTCGGATGGTTTTTCAAAGTGAACTCGGTCGCGAGGAATCAAGAACCACTGATCTCGTCGGATTCTCTCTACTTTGGTATAGGTACAACATCCCGACCCAAGTTCCGAGGGATTGTGAGATCATTAGAGAAAGATCTCCGGTATATTTAGTTTCATTTTAATAACGAAAGATACGAGACGGGATAGGATCTCGGTTATGGTTAAAAACTTTCTTGACCAACTATCGCGCACGATCCCACCTCACACCTCGAGTCAGCCGAGCGTTATAATCGCATTGATTTCTAATCGATTCCTCGATTGTCGCTTCGGAGCGTTAATTGGGACGGTGATGCCCAATTAAAGACGGATCAATTCTGGCGGCTGACTATAGCCAGTTTTTCGTCCCTACCCTCTTCGGTACCAACGTGAAACTCGGAGAGAGAAAAAAAAAAAAAAGGTTACATCTCATACGGTTTGAAAATAATCGATTTTCGTCAAATTTCTTTTCGGTATAACGAGGCGATCGTTCCACCTCCCCGAAAACCGAATGCGACGCGACTCCCCCCCGCCCCCCTCGGTATGTACACGCGTCAAATTAACGACCACTTCATTACCATTCGGATTGTACGTATTAGAGATCCGCGAGTACGAGATGAGGATAACATTATTTCGCGTGCCGAATGCGCGGGGGGGTAAAAGCGCTTACTAAATATCAAGTTGTAACTATAAATCTGCGGGGCGGTGTGTACGTTCGGTAGAATTGATACCCTATATACGTATACGTGTACATATTCTCTGTAACGTTGAAACGGACCAAGAAATATCGTGTTGCTCAGCGTGGAAGCTCCGCGCGCGAATAACGCGGACAAGGGGTAGGTGGCCTTGTGGGAGTGAACACGCGTTCGGAATGCAGTTCTGATTTAATGAGACGCACTGCAGTTTCTTAGAAATACTCCTCGCGAATTCGTATCACGGACGTAGGTATATACATATACGCATGTATCCGTGTATATACGCGCAACGTACCCACCGACCCGGTGATAATAATTTGCTCATTCGTTGCTCCCTCCTAACTTGGTCAATTAATAATATACTATATTTATAAACGAGTCAGACTTCGATTCCGAATAAATCGATGTGAAATAATTTTCGTTTGAAACGCATTAAATTTGAAATTTCTACGGTCGACGGTTTTTCTTCGTTTTTTTTTTTTTTTCTCTCTCTTCTCGATTTCGATCGCATGCACTTTACAGTCGTGCAGAACCGGCGATCGGTATGCCCACAGTTTATATTATACTCAAAGGAGCGAGCCGCCTTCGTTTCCTTCTATCTGCGGTTCTGATATTTAGCGGAGGTGGTGGACCCTCCGGGACGCGAAATATCGAGACTATATACCCGCGTACATATGTATAAACTATAGAGGTAACTAATGCTACGCTGTAAGGTGCGCGCTGATAATTAAAAGACGATACAATAAACCACGTATCATTGACCATAAAACAACACTCGCTCGCGCGCGCGATCGCTCGGTCCAGTTGAGAGAAGAATACGTACACGCGTATAAATATACGTATGCATACGCGTGTGTATAAGCGAGAGTCAATATACGTATCTCCTTTTTCTTATTCTTCTTGTTCCTCGCCGGATCTCAACCGCAATATAACCATAAGACATTTCTTCGGTTTCTCGTATACCTATGTAATATTTTTATGTAAGCTGCCCGCCGCCCAGTGATAAATATAATAAATATCCCGCGTGCAGCGTGTCATTTGATGTTGGCCTAATTGATCTAACTCGGTATCATTTTACCGACTCTCGCGCGCCGCGATTGCTATCTTATTGTAACAGCATATCAACCTAAAAGAGAAGAAATGTCGATTTTTTACCCTGAAATCGAGAATACTCCAAGGGGTACTCCGAAGATTTTCGATTTGGCATTTTTCCCTTTAGAGTTTTTCGATTTTTGGGCCAGAAATTAGGTATTTCAAAAATCGTCCATATGGTACTTTTCTTATGTATTTTGACCTCAGGAAGCCGAATCTGAAAGAAAAATTGATCTATCTCTAAAATTGACCGAGTTATCGCCAATTTTCAGCTTTTTGGGGTCAAAAATAAAAAATTGATTTTTTAGTCTATCTTAATGTAATTTGAGCTCAGGAATCCGAATCCGGAAGAAAAATTGATCTATCTTCAAAAATAATCGAGATATCCCCATTTGTTCGCATTTTTTGGTACAAATTTGAGGATATCTCGAAGGGAAAAAATCGTAGCTCAATTTGGACGACGGATTCGTGTTTCTGAGGTCGAAATACATAAGAAAAGTGCCATACGATCAATTTTAAAAAATAAAAATTTTTGGCCGAAATCTGAAAAAATCGTAAGGGGTACCCCTTGGAAAAATCTCAAATTTTGGCCGAAAATTTTTATTTTTAAAAATTGATCGTATGGCACTTTTCTTATGTATTTTGACCTCAGGAACACGAATCCGTTGTCCAAATTGAGCTACGATTTTTTCCCTTCGAGATATCCTCAAATTTATGCCAAAAATCGCGAAAAAATGGGGATAACTCGGTCATTTTTGCAGATAGATCAATTTCTCTTCCGGATTCGGATTCCTGAGCTCAAATTACATTCAGATAGACTAAAAAATCAATTTTTTATTTTTGACCCCAAAAAGCTGAAAATTGGCGATCACTCGGTCAATTTCAGAGATAGATCAATTTTTCTTCCAGATTCGGATTCCTGAGGTCAAAATACGCCAGAAAAGCATATTAAACCCAATTAAAAAGAGAGTTGATTTCTGAGCCAAAATTGAAGTATGTTTAAAATTGCTGCAAGACATTTTTCAATTTATTTTCACCCCAGGAACACGAATCTGTCGTCAAAATTGAGCTACGATTTTTTCCCTTCGAGATATCTTCATTTTTATGCTTCAAAAAGTGAAAAATTGACGATAACTCGATCAATTTTCTAGATAGATCAATTTCACTTGTAAATTCGTGTTCCTGAGGTCAAAATACATCAGATTAGCATATAAAATAAAATATTTTTTTTTGGTCCAAAATCGACAAAAATCCAAGGGGTAGCACTTTGGATTTTGACAATTTTTGGGCCAAAAATGAATTTTGAAATTGATTGTATGATGTTCTTCTCACGTTCTTCAAAACCCACAAACAAAAAGGTCAAATTCTGGCCCCAATTTAAAAAAAAATCGAACAATAAAGCTAATAAGCTTCACTTATTTCGAAAACTCTAATCGGCCCTCAACTTTTCAGAGCAGGAACAACAAATACGGTGAAATGAAAATAATTAAACCGAGATGATAAATCATCCTTGCTGTACACGGACATACGTATTCGATGATAGTTCGACGTTGTAATTCCATAACGATCTAATTTAAAAGTAATTAAACCCCTCCGATTATGCAGAGGCTGTATTCGTGGAAACGCATCGTATTCCGTACGTGCGGTGCGATGTTGTCGTGAATTAAAAGGTTTAAGGTACGCGCTGGATCGTAGGGATTAATTCAATTGAAATAACGTTAAATCAAATGTTCGCGGATAGGTAACAAGGGGGCGTCGGGACGTTACGGCTCTGAGACACGCACCGGTTATAACTTTTGAAGAAAAACAAAAAATCGAATGAATAAAATAAAAAGAAGTCTCGAGAAATTGATGAAGAACAAAAAAAAAAAAAGAAAAAAAAAAAACCAAGTAAATAAGTCTTTCGCAAAGACGTATCCTCCGCGTCATCGCGCAACTCTTTTGCCGTCCCGCCCCCACCTCGCGTACCGTCAGGTACAGCTACGTATATGGAAACATGTTGCCGGTACCCCGCACAGCTGAGAGGAGCAGACATTTGGCCAGCGCGGAACGGGATGAAATTTATTATCATCATTTAACACGTCGAATCCTAAGTGCAATAAGAGATAAGAATATATGTACGCACGCATGTGTGGTGCGGCATCGACCGATTATCGATTTTTATTCTCATTCGTTTGGTGTTGGTTTGATTTTTTCTCTCTCCTTTTTTCCTTTTCTTCCCCGGAGATCTTCGAGGCTAATTTTTGTTCGTCTTTTGGTTTCAGATCTTTCGGACGTACCGGAGAATCTACCACTACCAGCTCCGGGTTCGGAAAGTCCGCAAGCTCTAAATTATTCTCAAATAGCATCGGCGGCAGTCGCGGTGTCGCAGGGTGGGCATCAGGACCCCTCGGTATCGAGCACCGAGACACTTTTAAGGAACATCCAAGGCCTCCTAGAGGTCGCGGCGGACAATGCACGGCGGCAGGAGCGCAAGATCAACCACGAGAAAGGTCAGTGGCAGGGCTTTCTTAAGACCCTTGAGGGCGCTCTCCACAATTTTATTATCTTTCAACTATCCCAGAACCACATTAGTAGGAGGCATTGATAAACCACAATTATTATAAATTATATCAAAATACTAATTTCCATTCAATCGATCCGACGCAAATATATCCTGCAAGAAATTATGTCCGCGGGCGTCGCGGTAGGGGGGGGGGGGGGGATTTAAACCGGATGCGATTCGAATTATTCATCAAATTGTCGTCGCAACGCGTACGTTCTTTTTTTTTTCTAAATTCTATGCAAATTTTTTTTTTCATCACGGACTTAGCGCTTCTCTCTATAATAAAAACGAGACGAATATCATCAAACGCCACTTTTCTTTTCCTATACATTCTCTCTGAAGACTGCAGGCGTCTTGCGATAAGCCGTACATTTATATAAATAAACTTATTACCGAGGCGAACAATCTTACAATCATAATTAACAACGTATTCTCCAATCATAAAAATAGAATTAGCGTCAGGGGTGATTAATTTGTTTCCTTATTTTCTTCAACCTGGAACTGCAACTTAAAAAAATGCATAGATATATAATATATCGTCTGCAGCTTTTGTTGAGATCATATTGATACAGACAATTATTAATATAAAATTTATTTAAAATATCTAATCGATTAGAATTTTATTATTTATATACATAAAAACAAAAAAATTAAAAAATTAAACAAATAATAATAAAAATAATACAAATACATAATTACTAACGATTGTTAATGTAGTGATTAGATAGTTTTTACCGTATATATTAACGTATATATTTAAAATATATTATTGATATGCATGTAGATGTAGACTTGATAACGAAACACACTTATATCAATAGTGAAACATTATTGATCAAGAGAAATGAGATGAACGATATATAGATGAATTAATTATAAATAAAACTAGAAAATTAATATGGCATAGTTACGCTCGTCTAATAATATCGCCATTCCGTTTTCTCTCTCTATCATATTATCTGAAATAAATTATATAATCTCATGTAGAATCTAGACGTACGTATTATTATACATATACTACATACATACCGCCACCTGATGATCTCGGAGAAAACATATATAATATAATTATCGTATAGGTATACATACACGATTATCATTAATATTCTAATTGAAGAGAAAACAAAAAAAAACTTCGGCCATCCGAAGATAATCAGTGATCACGCTGCTGAGACAAAAGGAAAAACGAAATATAAAAGAAAGAATTTTTGGAAAACGCGTACGTCGCCCAGATTATTACATCATATCAGAATTATTGACTATACATATATAGGTACACGTTATGCTACATTAAGTGGGAAATTTCGAAAATCATTCAACAATTAATACACACACACACACGTACGTACATACGCATACATTTTAGTTAATTATGATTATTATCCGATAAAATAATAAGACTTGATAATATCTCAATGTGTAAAGTGAAGCGTCGTGTCATTTTATTGTTACCGATTGCCGCGGAGTCATTTATTCGCTGTACAAAGAAAATAATAATCATCATCATTAGTATAATTGTTATTATTATTCGGAAGAACGTGGGTGATAACCAAAAACTTGAAAGAAATAGGAGCTATTTTTCTTTCTCCTCCTCGAAATCGGTAACAACAAGATCTCGATGCTTATAAAATGTTGCCATTTTAGTCATTAATTATTATAACACATATTATACATATTTACTATTGAATAGGTACCTTATATATACATATAATAAATATCTATATATAAATATCATATACATACGCACTACCGATTTCGAATTAATTAATATCAGTTATTGTACAATAAGTCTTGTATAAGATATTATTAATGAATATCATCATCATTACTATCATCACCATCATCATCATTATTATTATTATTATTATTATTATTGTCACCATTATTATGATTATTATTATCTTCATTATTATTATTATCATCATTATTATTATTGTAAAACATGGACACAAGCATACATGATACTTTGATGTCGATCTATATACATGAAACAAAAAAAAAAAAACCATTTATGAGTTGCAAATAAAAATGACTTACAAAAGAAAAAATACTTTGAGTGAAACGAGTCAAATGTGTGCTTGATCAACAGCAGATGTGACACTTTTAATATTTATATATATTAAATATACAGAGGTGTTGCACCTGACACGTATTTCTATTATTATTGACAAAAAAATTTCTAAATTCGTCCAATCATTTTTTTTTTCTTTCAATTTTCCTACAGGAGTTAATCGAGCGGTACTCATCGTAGATTTAATATAACGTACATAGAAAAAAAAAAAAGAATAAGAGTAGAGAGAGGTGTAGAATGAAAGAGAGAGAATACGGAAATTGACGATGAATAATGTTACGCTTTGTATAAATCAGCTACATCTGCCTTTGATCAATTATCACTATACTCGTACATAAGAATTTATCACTTATCAATACATCGCAGTATAAAATCGGCGAAATTTGGAATTTTTTTTTTTTTCTCTCGGCCTAATGTAAACCAGACTCACGTACGTTACACGTATAACGTTACACACGTCCAGTCATCGTGAGTAATTAAATCTTACGTATGTTACGTAATGTTTGTTTATATATTCCATTGGCGAAATATTTACATACATATATGTATATACGTACGGAGGCATACGTTGGATATAAAGGTATACGCGTTTTGTGATTGACGTCATGCGTTTTACGTAATGCAGATAAACGGAAAATTTTTTCTTCTTCCTCCTCAAAAGTTTCAGTTTTTCGGCTGTAATTATATCCGCAGCGTCGATGTCTCGCTACGCGGTATGGAAAACGAATCGGGGAAAAATAGGAGATCGCTCGTTAGCCGAGGCAGCGTCGATCGAACGAAAATTGTTAATGTAATTTTAATTTATAGCCGGGATTATTCAGATGCGAGGTGCATCGGTGCAGCGGGATACCTTGACGTGTAGTCGAACGCATCGCGGAGCAAAATAGTTTTCAAAGACGTTTAAGCCGTTCACAGTGGCATCACGTGTCTCGAAAGACCCAATTTAATACTTGAACGAAGCGGCAGCTCGTTTTACACCAGATGGTTTTACATACACGACCGCGGTATCGGGTTACTCCCCGCCTTATACCTTATTTCACCTTATGTACCACTCAGAGCGGAGCTGCTCTCCTCCTCTCCTCCTCCCGTCTTTTCTTCTTCTTCGCTTCTCGATCGTTCTCCGTTTTACCGATGTCCCTACGTACACCGCGTGGGTCGGCTTATACCTCATTGTCAGCCTTATAACGTCCGCCTCGCCTCGCCTCGGACGCGGGGACGATCGCCCCCGCCCCTGCCACCCCGTTAATAAACGGGCCATCGCTGCACGAGCCAATTCACGCGAGATGACCGAGCGTACGACGCATTATCGATAGATATTATTATCTCGCTCTCGTTCCCTCTTACCGTGTGCGGGCGAAAGGACGAAAGTCTTTCGGGCTCGACGACGAGCTGCGGGCTGCGGAATAAGAAGACGTTTCTTATATTCTTAGGCGGGATATCCTCGCGTGCCGTCTCGTGTTTCACGCGTAAATATATCCCCGCTAATATTCCAAAGCCTTTCGATACAAGGATCTTCATCTCATACCCCGCGCGCTCTCCTTCGCTGATAATTTTAGCGTTGTTGCTTTTTTATTTTTCACTTTTTGTACCTCCGTCGTTTCAGCTACCTGAGCGGTTCAATTGTTCCCGGTATCAGGTGCGGATACGTGTACATACGAAAAATACGTGTGCGCAGTCTCTTTATTGGCAACTCCAATGAGATAAGCGCTCTCTACCGAAGTTAAGTCTTCGGACACTTATTGGCTCCGCGTTATCTCGGTTATCGCTTATATTCGCTACAGCGGTGTAAGAAATAATTAATTGCTCGGCGTACGGTATGTATGGTATAATATACCCGTATAACCCTGCACGCTCTCGGTTCAGGTGAAATAGGGTGTATTCTTCGGCTCTGGTGCGGGACTAGCAGCCCGCTGTTTTTCTTTGAAATAATTTATTTATGCCTTTTTTCCTTACGACGGAGGCCGTTTCTGCCGTACTCTTTAGCGCCATAAGTTACGCCGTTCCGTTCAATTCCACCCCCTCCCCTCCCCCCTCCCTTCCCTTCCGTTACCCGTTCCCCGTTCCCCGTGTTCCGTTCCGGAGAGGCAAAGACAATACGCGGGTGGGTGGCTGCGAGGCGGGCGAAACGATGCCGGTGCGGTATAATGCTGGTTTTCAGGGTACGTAGGCATGTGTAAACTATACATATCTCGTGGTCCTTCTTCTCAGTCTTCCTCTTCCACTTCTTCTTTTTCTTTTTCTTCTTCTTCCTCCTCTTCCTCCTCCTCCTCCGCGCCGCTGCTTTTGCACCGTTGTGCAGATGCACCTCCGAGCTGCCGCAGCACGCCCGGTATCTCCGATCTTCCCGAGATAGCAGCGCAATGCGCTCCCTGATTTTACTCTTGGTAAGAGAACGCGCGTGGATCGGATGCATAGGTCTATAATACAGCGTACACCGTACCACCGTTACCTATATACACGCGGTGTAAAACCCCCGGGGATAAGCGACCGCATGGAATACGCGGCGCACTCTTCCCCCGACACGGGGCTAGCCCGGAGGGAATTGAGTTGTAGCCCGGAGTGGAGGATCTTATGTAGATTCCTTGTAGATCGTGCGCCCGATTCGATCGCGATTGGCTACCCGGTACCCGGGTTAATTAAAATTGTGGACTCTCGGACGACGCTGCCGCCGCTTTTGCTCTTACTTTTACCTCTATACTCAACCAGACCCCACCTCTCGGATATATTCATCCCCGTCACCGTATACCGGACCTCCGCAAAAAATATCGCCGCGATATCCATGCGTCTCGCGCGTAAACGATTCTCGAGCTCGATATCGACCGGGTTCATTTGGATGAAAAAAGTAAGAAAATGCGTCAATCATATTCCCGGAAAATCAGGAATGACGCGTCGGTCCGTAGGTATAGGTGCGCATCCGATGGAAAGGGAATAAATTTTACGGCCGTACAGCATTCGGTCCTTAACCGCGACCGGTTTTATTGTGTTTAATGTTTACTTTAATTAGCGGCGTATTGTCTTAGATTTAATTAAGACCGGAATTAGTTTATTGGTTGTGGCACGCCCTTGTAGACTTACACAAACAAAACGTAGGATATCCATGATCCGCCTACTCCGTAAAACTTACGGTCTAGTCTACAAGGTAGAAAACTGTATACGCACGGATTATATGGTGGCGCTTCGAGCCCGGGTAGTAAATGCCTCGCAGCTTTTATCCCTCGGGTCCCGAAGAACATGCCTAGCGACAGCGAGATACCGAGAAAACTGAGGAAACTAAAAATTACGTTGAATTACGGAAGAGGGAATATCCCGGGATTAAGTAATTCTTCACGCTCTCTTGGTATTGAGAAAAAAAAAGTCTTCTTTCCGAAACTATTTCTTGCGGAGGATCCTTCGCGCGGATATACATTATACGTATACGTGTGTGTCGTGTGTTCGAATCCTCGGAGATTTCGCCTCGCGAAGAGGGTCGGTGTTAGCCGAATGTGGGCCACGTGTATACACAATTTATACACACCTCTACATACAAGAGATGCATATTTAGACGAACGTACCGTACGTGTGGATATAAGGCGCATCAATTATATCAGGTTGGTTCCCATTATTAGCTGCCTATAATTTATTACTTTCCATCTTAATAAGCATAATAGTTCCCATGCTATTCTGCGGCTGCTGCCGATGTTGAGGAGCTCGTATAATACGGCCACGGTATTATTTGTGCGATGCATGGTGTGCGTGCGACCTCTGACCCAGAGACAATCGTTAAGGTAGCGAGTTGGGCGGTTGGTTAAGGTTCGACTCCGGTAACAACCGGCGGATATTTAATTACCTATACAACAAGGGGAAGAGCAAAAAGAGGGAATGAAGTCTCGACAGAGGAAGAAACTACGTGTGGGTTATAAATGTAACCAGAAATCGTTAAGAGAAAACTCCGAGAGGAGATAAAAGGGAATGAAAAAAAAAAAAAAACAAAAAAAACAAAAAAAACCCCGACGTACACGCTCCGAACGTATTAATTTTTCGATACGCGAACGAATCCCGACCCACGCACTTTCGCTATCGGATATATGTATATTCGAGGATCGAGATGAGGAATACAATGAAATGGAACGGATCGTCGGGTGATCGACTTAATTGAGTCTCTCTACCTCGGCGAACCTTCGGCTTTTCTACCTAATTAATTAGCGGGATTATCGGATCGTTTTCGATTAAAATTGGTCGAACGAAAATCGGATTGAAGGAATCGTTAGCGGATCACACGAACTGCGGCTGACTGGTGGACTGCGCCGCAGCTGCTTGTTGGGCGTTTTACCACTCGTTGAAATCACCCTTACGGGGCTGTGCCCGTGCCTGTATACGTATACCAAAAAAAAAGAATCGTTTATTCGCAAGGAATGAACAGAAACTGGTAATTGCACGCTTTCCGTAGGTTCGAGTTCACTTTTTTTTTGCCCCAGGATCGGCAGCCGAGTATCGAACTTTGTTTGTAAAATGGCCCGAGGCGTACTCGAAACACGGAGGAGAGCGCGCTAGGAGCGGAGGAAGGAGCCGCAGGTATGTCCGCGGAATCGCGGACCTCGCCGAGAGTGTCCGGTTAAAGGATATGCTCGGAAGCAACGACAAAAAGTAAATAAATGATAAACCGAATAAAAAGGAGAAATAAAAAAATGAGCGGGAAAGAAGAAAAAGAAGAAAAAAAAATAAAATAAGTAAAAATGAAAATGCGAGACAATACGATGTTGGCGCGGCCGGACTCTCTTGTTGTGCACCACCTCCGTAGCCGGCGAGACTCTATACACGCCGATGGGGAACAACGCGGCGTTGCGGTGTCCAGCGATTGCAGTCAATTAAAGAAACCTACTCCCGCTTTAGCATATAGCACCACTTAGAAAACCAGCTAGCCAAAGGGTCGCGAGAAGAAATAAACGCAAGCGCGTCGGTGCCGCGGCGACGCCGGGAATTTAAAAAGTTCCTAAAGGGCGTGCTGGGTACACTATAAATTATCCCTTCACGTGCGCCAAAGAACTGCACCGGGTTGATTATTTATTTTTACAATTAAAACGAGTACCCCACCGAGATATCAGCGCGAAAAGCTTCGGCTCTTCTTGAAAACTAAAAAAAAAAAGAGGGAAGAAAAAAAAAACCCTCTCCAAAATCGGATCCTCCGCTGCACCTTCGGTTATTCACGCGTCGTTTGTTTCCCTCCGAGTACAACAGAGTTTGTACGTATTTGGTTTTGTTTTTTTCTTTCTTTCTTTCTTCCTTCTTATTTCATTCGTGCAACCCTATACCCTCCCGGTCGATCAAGGTTAGTGTTTCGTTAAATAGCTGCCGCTGCCGCTGCAGCGATGTTTAGTGCACAGATGCGAGATGAGGTGGTGATCCCGCGCAACGGCATCTGGTTCCTTCGATATTATTATCTCTGCAAGAGTAAACTTTCTCGATCTTCGATAGTTGCGGAGCTGTACCATTCCGTTGCGCGTATACCGAGGTAAAAACGCAACGGAAGTCGAAAAGGAAGAATTTATACGACGAGGATCTCAACTTACAAGAAAAGACACTCGAAGGTGGGTCTGTTTTTCACTTCACTTCATTTCATGCTTCACAACGAGACTTCTCCACTCCGTCCGCCCACTTCACAACTCCGGGAGAAAAGGCCGGAGCCCGAGGGAATTTTTCGTATCAACCCCAACGATCGCTTTTGAGTGTACGTCTCTCGACTATCCTACCCGTGCCGATGACCTTCGGTGACATCTGTTTCTGCAATTTTAATTCCGAGGTACACGTACCCATACGCTGTGCTTTAACGAGGCGACGTCTGTTTCGTTTTTTTTTTTTCTTATTTCCCTTCTCTTCCGTAAATTCGCATTGGTCGAATCGTAAATTTATTCGAAAAAAAAAGAACGTAAAGTGGACCGTTAAATGAGAATTGAGAATCTTGAGGTCCGAGTTTGAAAAGTTGTTGCAGCAGCACTGCAACAAAATCTCAACTTCTCGTCGCAATAAAAGGGATCGTTAACCACACCAACTATTAGTCGCTCCTCCGAGTGTGCTACGCTGCTCAAAGATATGTGCAAAGTATAATAATTCTAGCTCTCTTCGCGTAACCCCTTTTATTGTCGGTAAATTACTCTTTTTATTTGCCCCTTTTTGACGCCGGTAAACTGCATAATTAAACGGTAGTTAAAAAACTCTTCTGTTTACCCGCACCCGCCGTTCCCATTTTATATTAATAAAAACGAAACAAACACTCCACCTGCGTATTTCGAGTGCTCGCCGAGGTTTTCGGCATTCCGTTTTGCAAAAAGAAAATATCAATCCCAGATATTCGTAAACCAGCGCGGGACGTGGCTAGTTGAACTCGTTTCAGCGGTAGAGTAAAAAAGAACGAAACGAATGAAAAGGTAAAAAAATAAGGCAAACGAAACGAACGCGTGCGAGTGAAACTTCCGATTCTGCCTCTTGTCCATAAAGATCATATCGTTGCGGCTGGCAGTTGCGGGGCTCGGGTCGTTGGTGAGCACGCGTTGACGTCTTGTTACAATACCGGGTGGATATTTACGATCTGAAAATAAAGGAGGAACGCGAAACGTCCGTTCGCCCGGTTCGCCGGAGTCGTCGGCCGAATAAAATAAGAACCCGCGATCGTTCGGATCGGAGGAGCAGTCTCTCCGACAGCGGTAGAAAATCGACGTATGGATGCGGATTGAATGACCCGATACGGATTCGCTCTCATAACGAAGATACCGCGATTTTATTACCGTGCACCTTGGAAATTTTTCGCGCCACGTGGGATTTCGGCGATCGGAAGATTGGCCGAGTAGGAGTCGGAGGAAGGTCGAAGGTCGGAGCCGAACGGAGCCAATTATATTGCGAAGCGAGACTCAAAAACCGGGCGTGCATTTATCATTATTGACTGACAGACCTTGGAGGGGGTTTTTCGCAACGAGCGAATTAAAGCGTAAACGTAGAAACGCTCGGTGTGCGTTCGACGGAGACCGTGAGCTCGCTCACGTTGCGAGGACTCGTTCGGTTCGGTCTCCGAGGTACTACGGAGATGGAGATGGAGATAACGAGATTGTTAATTGAGCCCGAATGTCATACGAAAGCAAGCGCAGCTGCTCGACTCCGCGGAAACGATGGGCATATAGGTAATTCGCATTCGCACTATTAAATTTCAACGTACGAAATAAAGGGCGTCCCCGTCCACCTAGACGGCGCTGACCACGGTGCCCGTTTCCGGTCATCGGTTAACAGCCTCGCGTGAATCTCACTTGTACGTTTCTTTGACACGCGATACGTAATTTCGTAACCGCGCGGTCGGGATCGGCCGAAAACCCCGACGAAATCCACGTCGAACGGGGCGACCGCCGCCCGGATCCTTTGTCTAGAAACGCTGGAACAACTCTCGCGTACCAGGTTCGCGATACACTCAACACCGAAGGACGCGAGGACTCGGAACTCTCGGTAACGTCTCGCGGAATCAATAGCTCGCACCTCGTAATTCTAAGATCGTAAGCGGGCGGCCGCCATAACTCGACAGATTACCCGGCGCGAAGGACCTGCTTTCTAGACGGTCCTCGCCGAGGAGGCTATCGGTCGAACCAGAAAATGCTTTCGGCCGTATCGCCGGTGCCGAGGTGGTTTCTACCCGAGGGTTACTCTTTCGCGAGATATTACCCGTACAATATGTGAGCGCATTTACATTCGTTCCCTCCAGCATCGCAATAACTAGACATCGGCTGTTTGCATTGCGCTCCGCCGATTCCCCGTAACTATTCGCACGTTACATCCTGGAAATGAGCCGCGCAGCTGCGGTACCGCCTCACGTTATCTTCGTGCGTATCAATCGCGGAGAAAGTAAATTTGATTTCTGCCGGTCGAACGATCGATCACCGCGACTCCGAAACGCCAGGCTAATACGCGTGATGTAATGTTCGTAGATTACACGTTACAGGTGACATCACGCTCACTATTTATACGTGCAGGGGGCAAAAAGACACGAGAGTTAACACCGTCCACTCGTTCGCGTTGCCGCAGATACCGCCGCGGTGATATTTGATCGGTTAATGCTTTACTCGAAATCGAGTGTTGAGAGCCATATGCCGTATGGACCGACCGTGTATCGAACCGCGACGCGCATCGCTGCAACGCTATCTTTAACGTGTACACGTAGTGTTTGTATACATACGTATATATTGTAAACGGTAACGATTTCCCCCGTGTAGTATATGTATAGCTAGCTACAATCGAATTATGGACTAACGTAGGTAAATTCTCATTGCGAAGAAAGTGGCGGAAATGAGCGGACTTTAAGAGCAATGGCTTTTAACCGCGATAAGGTAATTAAGAGTGTACGGTGAAACAAGGGGGGTGTGCAGTTCGCGCGTACTCGTTCGTCGCCTCGCTCAGAGTCCGGCCGTGGGCTCAACATCTGCCGTCCATTTGAGCAACGTATGTACTACAAATATGTACCTACACATATCCGTATCACTCGGAGCGAAGCACTTACAGTAACGGGTGCTCGGAAACCACCTGTATCTCTTTAAACGTCAAAGTGGACTGCTGATAACGGCCGGGCCTCGTGTTATTAAATGGATTTGTCCCGTGTACCCGACGCCCTTACAACGTGTACGACGACAATCGAACATCGCGTACACGATGTACTCGCATTTTTATTTACTCGTTCACTTTCGACGGACGGGAATTATTTGTGGGGACGACGAGGTGCGGGTCCGCGGATGGGAAGCTGCAGCGGAAGACCCCGGTTCCGCGTTGGGTCGGAGGAACCGGAGAAATGGTCGAGTTACATCGAAAGCCTATTCGTTGTAGCGTAATCCTATTTTCGTTAATGGTTAATGGGAGGCAAAGTGGCCAGCGGCCGGAACACCGGCTAAGTCCGTCTTAAACCCCGACCGAACCCTTGTAGACTATTCTATTCTAGACCAGGATTATAATCCGCATCGGATAACTATTGGCTTCGCGAAACCGCGTCAACGTCAAAACTTGGCGGTACGACGTCGTCCCCGTGTTGCTTCGAACCATCGACTTTGGGGAACGGAAAGAGTATCGAGATGAATTTTTCTTATTTCGATTCTTTGTTCGCTCGTTTCGTCGAGAGCGCTCGAGGAAACGCGGTGTACGACGCTCTCGGATGTCGACGAATCGGTTCTACGGTCAGATTTGTTTAAGAAATCGACGATACGATGACAATTAAATTTCAACTCGTTCTCCTCGAGACTCCGGCAAGCTTCCCCTCGGGTTGGAAAACGCTTAATTACTATTCAACTATAATATGCAAGGGTAGAAACAATAATATTCTCCATAGCCTCGCGGAACAAACCCTCGGCGAATGTTCCGCCTAGGCAAATACTGGAACATTAGGATTAGCTGGGATTAGGATTTCAGATTTATGAAATTCAGCTATGACCAACAGCGCGTGCTGCGAGGTACGAGCGACGTGTACTTGACTCCGAGATCGTCTGAAACGTCGGGTTGCGGCTGGAGCTGTTTTCCGCTTTTACGTCCCTCGGAAAAATCATCCGCTTGCCTCGGGGCTCCTCTTATCGGTTGTAACAAAGAATGATCGATCTGCGGAGGAATCGCTACTCGTTTCGGAACAAGTGCGAAACGAACGGCGCCGCTTCATCCCCGCGGTTGTAAATTATAAAATAATCCCCCGGTTAATTCCTATCCATAGTTTATTGCCACACTTAATCCATCAGTTAAATTAAATTCATAAATACCTACCTAGAGCACCGAGACGTTTTCCACCCCCTCCCTGACCCCACCCTCCCTCTCCTCTCTCTTCCGACTCTCTCTCTCTCTCTCGCGTAATTCCCTGGTTCCCAGGCAACACTGCTCCGCCGGTATACGTACAGGAGAAAAGTTAGACTCCGCTGCAACTCTAGTGGTAATTGCTTCCCTTAATTGAATTAGATTAACGTTCGCATTATTAATCCGTAGTAATTTATTATAAATCAGAATTTACCTCATTGGAACATCGCGGACGCTTATGGGAGAGACGAGATCATCGTATCTGTTGTATATATATGCGTGTTGTACTTCATCGAACCTGGAACACGTTGTATTGTTTTAATTTTATTGAGAACATGAAAAGTACATTAAACGGTAAAAACGCACCGAGCGGCACGTTTCTTATTCGCAGACACAATATTTCCCCGTACGATATGTAAAACAAAGATCGCTACGGATCGCTCGAAACGTTATAACGCGGTGGTTATAATGTGGGGTGAATAGCCGAGGGGGGTTTGCGTTGTTGTTTCTGGGGGGGGAGGGGGGGTGCGGCCCTCCGGGGCATGCGAATATCTTAGCACGTGGCCTTACGAGTACCTTAACTTCGTCATGAGCTTATACTTTGGTGCACCGGGAGGCGAGTTGCTAATCAATAATCACAACGCTATTCCGAGAAACGATACTCCGGAGAGAATCACCCTCCGGGAGTTACCGCGAGTGGCGAATATCGCCGTCTTCGCATTGTTTTCGGTCGCTGAAATTATTCACATTTTTTCCGTTTTTTTTCATTCTCTCTTTCTTCCCTCCCTCCCATAACAGGAGAATCAGCGAGCGTATTTCAAAATTTACGACGTGAGACGCGTGATGGTTAATTGAAATAAGAATGATATAGAGTTTGTTGAGGAGGAGAAGGAAGGAAGGAAGCCCCCTTCTGCGGACTGACTTCGCGTAACGATGCGTCATTTAAGAATCGGACCCCCTCTCGTACTTCGCGCCTCGTTTTATCTAATGTATCGCACCATATTCTCCGCCATTTCTTCCTATATTAATCCCTGCAATTTTAATGTTCACGACCCCGCAGCCTAATTTCAATGCGCGCATTCTCTCGCATAATTGATTTACGATTCTCGACTTCTTTTTTTTTCCACCTTTGTTTTTCATCCCCCTCTCTTTCGTTCTCTGTAACTTTTACCCGCAATTTATTTCACGATCTTTCAGAATGAGAAAATGGGAAATTTTAAATTTCGTCTAGATGTGGTTGTTAATGCCCCGCATAAAAAATACGTTACAATCGATAATGAAAATTGGCGATAACGGGGGGGAATAAAAAAATTTACAGATCGTTGAACAGGGTCGTTATAACAGCGATCGTATTAATCCGAATCGAGTGAGAGAATTTGGCTCATCTGCACGCGAGGGAGAAGAAAATAAAAAAGAAGAAAGAAAAAAATAGGGAGCGGGGGGAAAGGGAGTTCGTAACCCGATAAACTTTTAAATTCCGAGTCTCTAAATCAAGATATACCTAATTCGGTTTACGCCAGAAAGGAAAAAGGGCGCGGAACGACCCTCGACGTATTTTTTTTTTTTTTCTTTCTTTTTTTTTCCACGTTTCCTCGCTCGTTGTATTGCCAGCTCCCCGTTACCTCCGATTACACAAACGTCCCGCCGTTGGTGCAACGAGCCATTTCCAATTCCTGACGCTAACCAGCCAGCGTCACTTTGGCTCGGTATAGCGAATCATTTCGCGTTCTTGATATAAAATAACGATTATGGCGCGCAACCGTGTAGCAATTATCCTCGCTGTTGCGATCGAAACGACGCGAAATGGGTATTTTTATTTTCAATTGAAACGGAGAGGCGAGCCCGCACCCCGATACCCAAAGTATTTAATATATATATATACATTGATGCGTTATAGGCATCGCTTCCGAGAAATCGGAGAACCTCGAAGAAGTAGGGATGCGAACAAGGGGGAGAGCGAGGGGTCGCTAAATTAGAGCCTTCGCGGTTGTGTCCGGTAATTTTGGCTAGCAAGCTGGTCGTTGGCCGGCCTTTATTCCGCTCGTTGCTGCTGCCGCTACCGACGCCGGTGCACCGCCGCTCGATCGCAGCAGCGGCAGCGAGAAGATTGAATTTAAACTCGCACCAGTTCGAAGTAAAGAGCTGAAACGAAACGTTGTTAAAAACCGTCCAAGTATACCGGCAGTTATTGCCAAATTAAACGCATTTAAGCGTTGTTATGCCCACTTTAACATCGTTACCGATTATCATCAACCTCACGAATTCCTCGATTCGCCAGCTCGTTAGTGTTAACCACGTAGCTCCGACGAGAAATATCGATTTGATTAATTTATTACCCTCTAATTCGCGATAATAATTTCCGATAATCGATCGCCCCCCCCACCCACCCACCCCACCCGATATATCCATGTTTAATTCCGACTCCGGACAAGAGAGTCGAGTATACATCGGGAAACTGCTCCTTCGGGACAATCCGTACCTCATCTTTGACGCGATACAATCTGTTCGAAGCAAAATAATTCATATCCCGAAGGATGTCTCAGAATTGCACGTAGGTGATACGCCCCCTTCGGTGTACCGTATATAACAGTCCAACGGGACGACGAGTGGGCCCGAACTTTGTCCGCATACGGATATAACTTGGAAATAGGAACGACGGGGACAATCCCTCCGGTTAACACTCGGTGCGGAGGTGGTGGTGGTGGTCAGGTTAATTCGGTAATAACGGTTCTCTCCATTTCCTGGGCCGAGAAACGAAGAGACGGCGGAGATGAAAATTGAAACGGAAGTTGAAGTGGAAGTGGAAAGCGAAGGTGGACCTGGTGGGATCCGTCGAGAGGTGGAGGTCGAGAACGGGATGAGAATGGGAATATCGCACGGTCGACTTGCTCCGTGATTAAATCCAACGGTTCGCGAGCCGGGGATCATCCGAACAGTCCGGAAAGGAAGGAAGGACGGAGAAAGTGAGAGAGGGACGAAGAGGGATAGCGGGAAGTAAGAGAGGGAGGAAACCAGACTGCGAGAACCACGGCGAGCGTAGTTACCTCTAATAGAATTATATTAAGACGCGAGGAGAAGAGAAGCCGGTGTAGCTTTGTACGTGCATGGGTATACGCGTGTACGTAATACTTACCGTGGAGTTCATCCCGGAACATAGCCGAGGGAAAATACGCGCGGGTACAGAGCTACGTCTCGTAGTCTTGGTACCCTGCCCACCGTTTCGCTCTGCCTCCAACCCTTCCGCCCCCGGTTTTCCGTGTACCTTATATACGTGCGCGCGTAGTCCCTCGGCAGCCACTTACGAATGTTCTGATTTCGTATCAGCAGTGTTATAGTTGCCTACCACCGCCCCACACCCGACTCCTCGTCAAAGGAACCACCGCCTCGTTCCCCTCTTACTTCTTCCCTCGGCCTCGACTTCCCAAGGGAGCCACAGAGAACCAGATTAGGCATTTAGAATCTGCGCGAGGACGGGGGCTAGGGTCGAAACTCGGAGAGTCCGAAACAATCGAGTGTACAGGAAGTCCGGATAACTCGCCTACAATGGAAACTGAATCGATCTCTTTAACGATCTCTTTTTTTTCTATTTCATTTTTCAGCCGAACTTAGGATGGACGTGCTCAGGGAGAAGGAAGTCAAAGACAGTCTGGAGAGGCAGTTACAGGATGAGCAGAAGATCCGAGGTGAGTAGCAAAATTATCGTCAAAAATTTCGAAAACTGCTGTATTATTTTATTCTATTTTTCATTTTTATTTTTTTGTTTCGACAAATCAAAACGCCACGTGTGACAGGTACGTCCGTCTCGTATCGGAGCGCGACAATCCGCAGCTGTTTCCGATCGCGACGGACGCGTACGTGTCTATCCCCCTTTTTTTTTTTAGTTAATGCAAGGAAACGGGTAGTCAGTTCGATGAGACGGAGTGTTACGGTCGCGTGATCACTCAACCAAGTTTGTATCAGATGTCAGTTCGGTAACGGAATAGTTGCGCTGTGTTCACGGGTTGTTTCCTCCGCAGGCGCTCGCTCGGACGATGCCACCCAAAACGAGCCGTTCGACCGGAAGAAACGACTTGAAAAAAAGACAGAGAAAATTACGAAATACGGGCACCAACACCGAACCCGTCCCGTAGACCGCCGCTGTCGTTGGCCGCGCATCGCGACATCCCTTTATCTCGCTGACGATCGGATTTTCAAACATCTCGTTGGCTTGAAAAAAAATATTTTCCCTCAAATATGAAATAGCGAACAACGTGCGAACTGCTCGAAATATATAGATATATGGAAATGGCAAGGCGTCGCGTAAATCGACGAAGATTCGGGTGTAAAATATGAGGATGGACAATGCGTGTCAGATAACTCGATGTTCGTAGTTTCTCGCCGGTGAGTAACGTATTTACGTCTTGAATCGGGTCGATCCTCGAGATTCGGTTCGCGACCGGACGGAACCGTGGCGAGATTGATGACGCGGCGTCTTTTTTTTTTTTCTTCTCTCTCTCTCTCTCTCTCTCTCTTCTTTTTCCGCTTTCTCGTCATGGTTTGGGACTATTTTTCATTTCTGCGAAGAAGGAGATTCCTCTCCGTTCATTTTTCATCCGCAGATTTTTGCCAACCGTTCGCGCGTTCCCTGCACGCCGTTCGCATGCGACAAAAGCCGTGTACCGTTTGAATTTACGCGTGGCGATTTCCGCGTCTCTACAGCAATAACAAGTTTCAGATAGAAATTGACATTTTCAAACCTCCAGAGACGAGGCTACGGGGTGCTACTAGACCCTCGCGAATACACATTCACTTTCGAACTATAATACGACATAATATCGTAAAATTGTATATTTAAAATTTGACATCGGTCTGACAAGCGCACAATAAAATGGTTTATAAATATGTAAAGTCCAAGACAAGAAAATCCGAGCGGGGATTCCCACCCCGCGCCGGGTCCTCCCTTTATTAAAATGAAATTACGCGACGTCGGTCGATAATCGATAATTTTAAAACCCCTGCTAGGCGCATAACAATAACAATAACAATAACAATAATAATAATAATAATAGTAATATCGAATTTCATCCAATGCGGGAAACGTTATTCGCGAACACAAAACAACCTCCGTGACATTTATATGCCTTGGCCTTTTCCGTCCGATGTCTCCCCAAGATATTCGGACTGTAGGGGTGGTAACGCGGAATCAAGGAAATTGCAGGAATCGCGGGAACGAAATATTATATAAGGGAATCGACTCGCTGCACCCTAGCGGTAACGCGAGCTTGGGACAACACCGGTCCATTAGTCAACCAGCTCGGTGTCAATACATGAATATGACAGGCGTCCTGCGCCATAGATATCAACCGTATAAATATAGCTGTGTCTCTGTAGCCGCCGAACCCAACCCCGATGGTGTGTCTCACCATGTCGAGTAAATAGAGGAAATCGTCCTCTGCACTATCGAGAATCGCACGAACCGCGGCGCACGTTCGTTCTCCCCACGTTACGAAACGAGCGATGGAGATGGAGAGAAAGAAAAAAAATAAAAAAATTGAATTTCTGTTGAAAAAAAAAAAAAAAATTGCGCAGAGTCGGGTGACGCGATCGTCCACGTTGGTGACTTTTCAACTACTTCGTACGACACGGGTTCCGCTCTATACCGTAAAACGCGAGTATAAGAAAATAAAAGCACCCTTGTTAGTAACGTCGTTAGTTTGGAAATAAGAGGGTGGTAGGGAGGGCGGGTGACACGGTGTCTCTTACAAGACAGTCATTAGTCGAATGAGAGGAGATATTTTCAAGAGTGCGGGGGTAAATATCCGTGCCTTATACTCCTCGTTCATCAATCATCTCTCGTGCAACTCCCGCGGACTATGGTGCCCACCCCGCTCTGTATACGTGTGCGGAGGACGAGTGCAAAGAGGAAAATAAAATGGAGACAAAAAACTTGGCCGTATTTACCGGACAATACGGTTTCGTGCTCCATGGAGAATTGCGGAGAATGAAGAACGCTGCGGATTCATTTCGATAAAATTCGACAGACAAAAGTCGAACGGCGGTGCACCGCTCCGTGCAAGATATGCGACGAAGAAGGAAGGAGGGAGAATTCTGCGGGGGGCGAACATTTATTAGCCCAGTTGGCATTTCGATAAAGGTTGAACTCGCAGCAGGGGTGGAATAGTTGTAGCGCAGGTTTCGTATAATGTGTCTCGTGACACAAGTCACGGTGCGAAGAGTCAGAAGCGAAGAACAACGTAAACTTACTTTTGTACTTTGCGCAACTGGGAGAATTTCCCGTCGAATGACCTTTGGGGGAATCAAATGACGAGAGAATCGAATTCACAAGTCCGCTTATCGGGATACGTTTTCCATCCAGCCTCAAGAATTGAGCTCACAGGTTGAAGGGGGAGCGTGCGACTTACATACGTCACGTACAGTCATAACAATCGTGTAACATTAACACCGTAGCTGCAGTTGAGACGCGGGATATTAGAGTTTCATTATATTTCACCCTGGATACGTATGCGGATATTAAAAAGTTTTACGACCCGAATAACGCGCCGCGGGTTTCGTAATATATATATGTATATTCATTTCTTTGCCTCTTCTCCGTCCCGATTACGTAAATGTTTAAAATTTAAAAACTACCGTTAAAATATACACATGACGAAACACACCCGACGTACGTAGATATTAGGTATATATTACAACCTACAGGAAGGAATTAATGCTTTCACGGTTTTGGTACTTCCGGATTTTTAAATTTAAACTACGCGCCCAACGTCCCGGAGAGTAAATATCTCAACCGAGTTGACTGCAACGGTCCAAACTACTCGAATTCCCTAATCACCCGACAAAAACTGTAATCATTTTATACAATCATAAATCATAATCTACTCGCGTGAATTTCTTTCTTTTTTTTTTTTTATTTTTTTATCACGTCCGCGCGAGTTACTCTTCGTGGATCGGTATCACACGCGTACTTGCACGTTAACACGTTGAAATAAAATAAGCAGACACCTTCTATTTCTTCATTTATTTCCTTTTTTTTTTTTCTAAACAACAATTCGACGTCGGGAGGTCGCCGTGCCTTCTGTCGGACGGTGAGACGTAAGAATTTTTATCCGGGTCAGACAGCCGACTCCAAGAGTCAGCGAGTT
This sequence comes from Athalia rosae, assembly GCF_917208135.1. Lineage (NCBI taxonomy): Eukaryota > Metazoa > Arthropoda > Insecta > Hymenoptera > Athaliidae > Athalia > Athalia rosae. The sequence goes on along the minus strand of NC_064027.1, from coordinate 6,295,393 downwards.
ACTCGTGGTATTTATCATCTCGCACCGACTAAAAAGATAATATTAATATTACGAGTGCAGTAACAACGCGCTGTGAATACGATAATAAATATAAGTAAAATCCGCCGCCTCGCTATGGGAAAAAAGCCTCCCGCAGGAATAACGCTACCGCATATGCGCTACATCTCGCACGTACGTACCTCTGGACACCATCCAAAACCGGATGTTCTGGTTACGGGCGTAGCGTAAATCTGAACAAACATGTTTCAGGATATCCGAAGGGAAAGGGGAGAAAGTGCATCAGGGACGTTGACTAGAATTGATCCGATTGTGCGGGAAGACCGAATCGATCGTTGTGACGAATTTCGCTGCGTATAGAGCAACGAATTTACGAATCAAAATTCCAATTGTAAAACGCGTGTCAAGTTATTCATTGGCGTGTAGTTTGTAAAGATGACCGAGGGAAAGAAAAAAAAGACGTCGCGGTTAGGGGAGAGTGGTGGAGAGGGAGAAAAATGTAAAGGAAAGGGGAGGGCCGTATAGTCGGAGAAAGAGATTTATACCCGTTACTACTCTCCCCTCGCGGAGTTGGCTCGCGAATCAGCCAAGCTGTGACGCCGGGATCGGGTGTCGTGGTAATTGGGCCTCGGGGGACCTGCATCGGGAGCGTCGTGACGCCCTTCGTCCCTGCCCCCGCTCCCCCCGCGCTCCGTACGTATACGTACGGTCGGTCGATCGACCCGCGACGCCCGGTATTTTCATCGGTTATTTTAAAAAAACTATGGAATTAAAATCGAAGGAATCAAGTACGCCTAATAACATGGATGAAATCAATCGAACGGCTCTCGCGCTCGGTAATTACGCGATCTCGGCGAAACCGGAAGAAGTTTAATAATGATTATTTGTTGCCTCGACGGGCGATCGGGACGACGACGGAAGAAAATGACACGGTATTGTGTGCGATACGAGGAGGAGGCGCGTAAGTGTATCGGTAGCACGTGAAGAACCGGTCAAAGAACCGTCGCCTTCCAGCTCCTCTCGCGATCGACGCGGATGATCGCTTTCTCGATCGTGAAACGACGAGAAGAAAAGTGAGAGGATACACACGCGAAGCGAAAGGGATACGGCGATACGAGGATACCGATGAAGGAAACAGAGAGAGAGAGAGAGAGAGAGAGAGAGAGAGAGAGAGAGAGGGAGGGAGTGCGAGGCCTCGGATAAACACCTTTGACGCCGTTTTTTCTGTTACACAACGCGATCGCGAGCATCTGTTTCATGTACTCGGGCGTATACCTATATCCGTAGCTACCCTTGTTGTATATTATACGTATAATGGAAGTCGAACGGTGGAACGGTGGAACGGCGGCGCGGCGTCGGGTCAGCGTAGAGTGTGAGCTAACGTCGTATCGCCTCGGAATTACTTTATATTCCTCAATTTCCAATGAGTCGGAATACGACATGAAACGCTAAAGTACGTTCACAAAGGGGAACGCCACCACCCCACCACCCCCCCTCCGCCCCCGATCACCCCGGATTCGTTCGGAACCAATAGCAGCTACACCTCTCGAACGTTTCGCGGCAGTCGAGTATGAAAGCAGCTCCTAATGTTCACACGCCACGACCAGCGATGTGACTTTGTTTTTCCGTTTCACCCCCAACCCCTTCCGCAACCCCGACAACGACAAACCCCTACGTATGGGTTGCGCGGCGCGAAAGGTTCAATGAATCAGAATACAGCACATATTAATACACCGAGCAACAACGACGTTGTCGTCGGGTGTTGCCGTTCCCGTTGTCGCCGGCAACTCGTAATACACGAGGTGTCTGTGTGTGTATGTGTCTGTGTGTGTGTGTGTGTACGAGTTCGTACAAAGCGAACGTGTTTACAAAGGCCTTCTTCCGCGAATTTGCATTGGAAGGGTGAGAAGTTGTAGGATGGAAGGACGTGGCGTGGATGTTGAGAACGCCGGTGTCCAGTCGTCGAGCTCTCGGTTGACGTTGGTAGGGGTGGTTACGGCGGTGCCACCGTTTTCCGCGGGGTTAGAACGACCGACGCTACCGACGCTTTACTTCAAAGCGTCGCGACGCCAACCCCGAGTCTTGTTGCCTCAACGAAACCTACTCTCCTCTTCTTTCTCCCAAAGGGTTGTCAACCCGACGTTTCCTCGTCCTCTTTTACCTCCGTAGCTTATTCGCGTTCGGTCCTCGAGGACTTCGTGGATTTTCCGAACAATTTATCCGACCGATTCCCGCGGTTGGGAGAACGTAGGGAAATCGATTCGTTAGCCTCGCGTTGTCACGTTTCTTAACAGAGTCGATACCGATCAGGTGGGAGAGCGGAAGGTTTGGAAGGTGAACGGGGTGAACTGCGAAGCTGGGGGGGTGGTCGGGGTGAACGGTTGACGGTGGCTATGCGGTCACTTTGCGAACTAAGCTGGCTTTACTCTCGGTGTTTAATTAAGTTCGGCCCACATGTACCTGGAACCAGTAGCAGCTCCTCCACTCCACCTTCCACTTCACTCCACTTTACTACGTTCCGTACTCCGAACCGGACACCGCGTCGTAGTCTCTGTGGTTCCCTCGGCGACGACGCGCTGCACTATTTACCGGAACTCGACACCCCGAACGAACGAATCCGGAGGCGCGTCCTCGAAATGAAATACGAATACAGAAAAAAAAATATCGACGGATATCAGATGCGATCACACGATATGAAATCGCGTACAGTGGTTCTGTACCCACAGCGTCGTGCTCGCGAGATTATCTCCCGGCGCGGGATTACCCTGTTCAAGTTGTGCCGAGGTGGAAATGTGGAGATGGGCTGCTGGCTGCAGCAACACCCCTTTGCAGTCCGGATCGGCATAAGCTCGATGGCAAAAATAGACCCCGACACACGTAACAGAGAGCTGCGAATTACCCACGCTGTTACGACCGCCTCTCATCTTACCAAGGATAATCACTGGTCAACCGAGAAAATGAATGCAACTCGACTATGCCCGTCGCTATCGAGACTAAAGCCGCGCTCGCGACTCGATTCCTATCTTTCGACGCACGTTTTTTTTATCCACGCGTCGAAAATTCACGGGGGGGGTGGTAATTTTCTCTCGGTTTTCACCGTTCAGTTTTACCGGTCAACCGATTTGACGCGAAAACGAAATTTCTCAAATTTCGCATCTACTTTGTATAAACTTCGGAGTCCCGAGCGCATCTCGAGGATAAACATCGGGGCTAGGCGAAGGTATACACGGGGTATAAAGGTAGTTGGCGCGGAATCGCGGCATCCGGTGTAGATCCAAGGAATCCGTTGCAGCTAAGCGAAGAATACATCCGTGTTACCTGCGTGCGGATGGTTAGCTTACACGGTGGGATGATAGGGTGAGTTTTGCACGTGTAGATCCGTACGGGGCGGGTTACGCTCTTGCAAAGTACCGCACACTGGTCTAATATTATACCGACGTAGGGAACGGATGAAAGTGCAGGCGGTCGAGAGATACAAACGCGCGCGTGGAAAGTGCCAACGACGAGGAATAAAATTACAAAGAGTCTATATTTGCGCGGAACGTGCGCGATATATCTCTTCGAAACTGGAGAATAATAAAAACTTCAAAACGTCGAACCCTCGCTTCGCCGTCGATGTCCTCGAAATTATCCATCTATCTATACGTATCTGTCCCTCACGTGTGGTACGCACGATACTCCGGAATAGTTGTACACGTATAGATACACGACGATGGAATGTAGTTTAGTAGCGATAAGCTAGTTACCCTCGCGTCACGCTTCAAAGCTCAAATATTTAGAATGCCCTAGGCCATGTATAGTTGTTAAACTGCCGCTGCCGCTGCCGCTGCCGCTGCCGCTGCTGCTGCCGGAATACACGTGCTACATACCAGTCCATGTGTCTACCCGTCGTGTACGGTTCGGGGGTTGAATCCGTGAAGGGAGGAAAGAGATGCGCGTGTAGCTACGTCTAGCGTTCGTACCGCTCTTTCCTTCGCGACGATGACGCGACGATAATGCTGAGTTATGTCGCACATATCCGAGTCGTACTCGGTACACCTGAGCGGGATGATCGCGATATCGCGAAGTCTCGTGCCCCGCGCGAGTAACGAGGGAGCCCGCAAAGAGAGCGCGTAAGAAATACCAGCCGACGACGAACGCGGTACGCTCCGTAAATTCATCGGGAGGAATTCGTGTACGAAATAGCGAGAATTACTCGATGCCGAAAGTAGCGGTGAATTTTGGATACTTGGCATAACGGCGATACCGACTCTCTATCGAGAGAGAGATCATCGGGAATAAGGCGAACCGGAATAACGTCGACTCCGTCATCCCTGCAACACGTACGAATGACTGCAAGTAAAATCACACGTCGTACGGCGATGCGGGGTACCCCGGTCATTAGCGTCGCGACGGTGTCAGCGTCGACGGGTGGCACGACGGGTGGTTCTCGGCGCACCGTCACGCCAGGGAATCACGCTAGCTGCTACTACGCCAGTTGTCATTATCGTCAAAATATTTGCCCACCTTCGGAGTTGTTTCTCCGCTTCGGAGGTGATGCTTCCATTAGCTAACGGCGAATAACTTGTATTTTACATCACGCGTCGAAACGGCGCGTGTCGTCCCTAGCGTTACTTATATATACATATATGTATACACGTCAAATTCTTCTCCCGACTAACTCCGCTGGACGATTTTCTAACGCCCCCGCTGTTTACCGGGTAACTTTCAGCCGCGACTATTTCCCGTCCGATTGCGTTACGATGAGCCGGAACATCGGGGGTCTGTTTTCAACTTTCCCGACCCGAAATTTAAGCCACGAGCTTTCTATTATGCACGCCTCCCTTACATAGGCAGTAAACGGGCTCGCGCTCGCTTCGTGCCCCCCCCCCCCCCTCCGTCGACGTCCCCCATAACACGCGAAATAACGGTGTGTCAACCATTTCCTATTCGGAATTACGACCTCTGCAGACGCGGTAATGTCCCCAATTATTGGCGTCGCGCGAACAATTTTATGAAACACGTACACTCGACAGATGGGACTTTCAGAATCCACGCGCGTTACCGCGATCTTAAATTTCTCCTACACACGGCTGCTGGAGTCTAGAATTTTCCGAGGGGGGCGGGGCGGGGGGTGGGATGTATCGGGCGTTAAAATAAAGGAATGATTTTGTCGCGCAGCGGGACGTCGCGCGTTAATCCACGTTGCGAATGATCGTCGTCCCCCTCCCGCGTTTCGCATCGGTATTCAAAATCCCCACGGGTACGCGTACGCGTTCCGCATAAACGCAGCGCGTGTATTGTGCATAAGGCTGACGCAATTTGGCTCGTTGAATCGACCGTGATCATCAAGAGTCATCAACGGTCATCAACGATTATGAACAGCTCGTTCGCGGTAATGGTTATGTTCGGGTTGTATAATCATTCGAGCGAATGTCACGACGTAACGTGCAGTCCAGCTGATCGGTTTAATAAACGTGAACGTTTACCCGGAGTTCGGGCGGCTTTGACGCGTAGTATGGGTACGTACATATACCTACCTCCGCTACGCGTTGTATTATTGGCGTAAAGCGGAGTTTCGACGACAACCGGCAATCATCGGTGAATTTAATCCTAAACTGCAACGATCGCGTATGTTTGCTCACTTGTACGATGTACGAGGGCGGTACGAGGTAACGGCGGTGAAATTATTTAGGAATACATGTCGTCACACAATTTCGCATCGTCTCGTGTTGTACCCTTTACGGAACATACATACGTATACAGCGGCGGTGTAGAAGCATCACGAGCATCCAACCCTAATCCTAACTTAGGGCGGGAAAATCTCCCGGAGCGTAATTAACGCTATAAACGTGATAATCGTGATCATTAATGCATTCGAGGATCGCTAGGATTCCGACAACGAGAACGAGAGAGAGAGAGAGAGAGAGAGAGCGAGCGAACGAGATCACGGTCGGAATACGTCTTACTTCGAATATCTTCGGAATATCTTGAGAGCGCAGCATTTACGGCATTTCGGCGATTCCGCGGCCTCGTCCTGAACCGTTGAAAACGGCTAGAGGATAAGCGCGAGGGGTGAGGATAACCAGGCGTAAGACGTCGAGCTAAGATCTTCGCGGTTACCGCGAGAGGCCGCGGAAAGGGTCCCTCCGTAATTACGCAAACCGCAAGCGAGTCCGCGAATCCCGTTTGTCGGAGGGGGTAGCGACAACTGGTATGTTGCGAATCTATTTTCACCTGTGATAAACGTGGATGTGGATATTCGGAAATAGTATAATGCGATATGAGTTTTCCGAGGAAAGAATTTTATTTTAAATTTGAGGAGATCATGGCAAGAAAACCGTCGCAACGTAGATTATTTCACATCTATCTGTATAGGTATACGATTCGTCGGGGTCGCCGATTTAATACATTCGAGCATAAGGATAGAGGATTTGGTACGGCGGCATACATACCAATATATTCACATATATACACGTTAAGCGACGGGGGTTTAGTTTGGGGACTCCTACTCGTTCCGCGCGTAGGAAGCGCATATATTGAATTAGTAATACCCAAGGTCTTACGAAAGGGTCTTGTAAACTATAATTGCATTAATTGCGGTGATATTTTGGGCTCAGGTGGTTGAAACCCCGTCCTCGCCCGGTTATAGCCGCCATTACCGTTCCTACTACTCACTTCACTCTTCTCTCTCTCGATCAAATTATCTTCTCGGCTACCCCACACCCCCCCACCCCTGTGTGTTGTTTCTCCTATTAATTATTCAAAAATTTTCAAAATTTACAACCGCACTCCCGAGCACTTTTCCTACCCCCCTCCTCCCCGCGTCTCTTCTTCTTCTTCCTTCGTTCGTCGCATCTGCGGAAAATTGTAGCGGTATGGATAATTATAAGAATTTAGCAAATATTCCGAGTGCTTGAAAAGGAAAAAAAAAAAAAACAAAATTCCTCCTTTTTCAAAAAGTAGAATGTCGGATAACTCGTACAACTTCGATATATTGACGACTCGGTATTACGTAGAGCCGTACTACGGGTATTATACGCGTCTCCAGGAATGCTTGGATCGATTATCGCCAGCCTTGCATATCGATACACTCCTCCCCTCGCCATACATCATCCGGAACATACATAAAGGTAGGTATAGGTATATCACGGGGGGGGGACGGCGTAGGTTACACACACACACACATATGTATTATACGTATAAATATACGTGGGGGATATAGAAACACAGGTATATAGAGACATAGATAGTTGGGATACGTATCTATAGATATATTATCTGCGGTCTATCTACATCGATGATACGTGTAAATATACGGAGGTTCGTGTGCGTCGCAAACTAATGACACCGCCAACCTCGTGCTTCGAATATCATCGCCACGATATTGCCCTCGTGAGATTAATGTTTTATTATAATGTTCCTCGTTCGCCGATGTGCAGCCGCCCCGCCGCCGTTCGCTCGACCGATACCAACGTACCCGTCCTAGCGGTGCTAGTTGGATGGTAGTTGCGTTACGGCTGACCGGAATAATTTTACGACTCGTTTAATGAAAACCACCGGAAAACCCATACCGTCGCCGGTTGTTGTTCCATTTCCTCTTCATTTTTCTCTTCGAATGATTTCGCGAGAAAAAACGAGAAAAATCATTTCCTCGACTCCGGGGGACAGGATGTGCCGAAATCCGATATAGGAAAATTTTCTAGGACACGGTGGAGGGGGAAAAGGAGAGGGGGGGGGGGGGGTGGGAAATGAAAAAAAGTAAAAAACCAGCCGAATTCTTTGATCATCGACGGCGCTGGATAGAATTATAACGCAGATTGTATAGAGGTGGATTTTGGCGGTGCTGTTGCCGCCGCACGATCATCCCAGTCGCCGCTACCAACATCCAGCCCTCTCCCGACTCTCGCTTATTGTTCACGTTAATTGATGCGTTATGTTTGATGCCGTTGTGATAGCCATTGTGAACGGGGTGTCCACTGATAACTGAGTTACCGACTGTGGCTAGCAGAGTGCACTCAAACCTAATTATCTCCTACCCGGTCTGCCACCGCGGCCGTACACAACCATAACTATGCAACCGTTCGACTCCCTCGACCGACTCCCCGTCTGCATCGGCGATAAACGAGAAATGCAGAAAATTCCATAGACGAAAATCGACGGAACGGGGCGAAAGACGCGATTCGAACGAAGATGGTCGGGATTCGCGAATTGGCTGCGCTGCGTGTTAACGCGGGCTCTTGTTTTCGATGATTTTATTCGTCGGTTTTCAGCGAGCTGCGCCGCGATTCTCCCTTCGCCTTTGAGATCGACTGTCGGATCGCTTGGTCCCGCTTATGCCCCAAGAAACGTGAGGCGCAAGGGGCAAAAGCGTTTCGTCCCGTTTCATCGACTACCGCCACTGGAACATCACGGTGTCCAGTTACTTCATTACATCAACTGGCGTCTGCAACGGCAGCGAAGAGGGTATAACGTCCGGCGGTTGCGGACCCGGAGATAAAGGGGTGAAGCTCAGCTGACCACTGGTCACTTCTCCGATGGATATATATATATGTATATATATATATATGTATATATACATCGTGGATATACACCGACGCCGCAAAGCCCCGTAATTAAACTCCGGCTAGGAGCGTCTTAGATGCAAAACATACTTAGTAAGGTGAGCTTACAGTCCCGGACAAGGTGATCTCCCGAGGCTTTCCAAATGCTAGGTATCCGCAGGGTGATGAGATGAGAGAACCTCGAGCGGACGCCCTTCGGACCTCGACTCCTCCCGGTCGTCGCCGTATTCTCTTTAGGATCGGCTCGTCGTTGACCTGAGTTGATGGGTTTTCCAACCCGAAAAGTACGGGTAGTAACACCGTGGCCCGTCTCAGGTTGAACTCTTGTATCGGGTTCCTCTCCACGCCGCGCCACCCGAGATCGATTCCGCTCCGCCATCGCCCGCTCTCAATTATGCCCGGAATACGATTCGACGAATTTATAGAACACGATTTTTTTTTTCGTCGGGGGAGGGGGAGGGGTAAGTTCGTGTCGGGAAACGATAAGGTTTGAAATTTACGAAGGAGCTAATAAAGATAGATCGTGTAAGAATCGGAACGGAGGCGCGTGCACCGGAAGGTGGTATTATTATGGGATTGAGCCGTCTAACGGAACGGTATACATATATTTTTAGTTGGTTTCTCTGCCCCTTCTGAAACCGCGTCTGAAACTGTAGGATACCCGGGTATAGTCATGCTTATACATCGCCACATCGTCGTCCCGGGGGATGAAACCAATAAAGTAATGGGCGCGCGACCGCAAACACCTTCTTTCTCTAATATCTTTGTAAATAACGTGCGCAGCGGTTCTCAGCGTGATTTTTTACGTACGAAATCGCAGACTTCGAGGCTCACGAAATCGCGCGAGTTTCATGCCGCGATTCGACTATCCGCTTTCTCAAAATTTCGATCTCTTCGAAATGAGAAACATAAATTTTTGACACCCCCCCCTCCCCCTCTCCGAGGAAACGCGTTTAAAAAATTCGCGAGCGAATGGATACCGGTTGATTACCGCTGATTGTAATTACTCAGCTGTTAACGAGATGTCACCGAAAGCTAGAGACCATGATGGATCACCGGGAGATGCTCATCTCCTCACTTGAATATCCCCGGCACTTCGATCTCCTCGAAAATCCTCCTCCCGTACTCCGCTCGGGATCGTCGACTGGCCGAACGATTCGCGCGCGAGGTACTCGCCCGCGTTAAACGCATCTCGAGCTGTCGCCCAGGCTTAATGTATATCTCGTCGTCCGAAATATCGAGGGCTCGGAAACGGAGGGGCGTGCGCACTCATCGTTTCGCCGTCGTTAAACTCGATCCCCAAAAAGTAGAGGAATTTTGTAAAAAAAAAAATACGAAAATCATTTCAATAATTCGGAATCGCCTCTATTAGAAGAAGCAACGCGAACGAATCGAATTTCTCGTATCGACGGGTACGTGTTCCGGTGTCTGGGTGTGGTATTAGAGGGTGGCGCGTAAAGAGAATGAAACGTAGAGGAGCCGTGGAGAGACGACAGTTTTCACCCTTCCCTCGGTGACCGGTAATTGTTGGCAAATATTAATACCGACCTAACTGAGCTTCGCTTCGTTCGGAACGCGAGTCGCGCGCGTCGCACGAAAATATGGGGCGGGGGGGCAGGGGGTGGTGATTCAAAGGCTGGAAAATCCTCGGCCTACGTCTCCTCCGCCGCGGCCCCTTCCCAACCTCCTATTTTCTTCCTGCAAGGGGTGGAATTGATGCTGAACCGGTTACACTCGAGAGCAAATAATAATGCCCGGATGGTTACGCAGGCTCAACGAAGACGGGCGAAGGGCGCTTCGCGAACTGATTGAAATTTGGAAACTTGCTTTGACACAATTACTCGAGCCGAGCGTGGGCCGGGTAGCAGATACACGTCGTTCCTCCGACGGATAGGTGTGCGTTCGTATATTTCACTCATACCGACTCCGCACATATTAAAGGCGCATAATAAGTCTTGCCCGCGTTCACGAAACGCCCGCGGCTTTTCACGCGCCTCGATGACTCCGAGTATATTCATCGAGGTGACGCAAACGCGTTTGTAATTCTAGACGAGGTGCGCGACGCGATGCAGGTTCCATTTTATACGAGAATTGGAAAAAAAAAACAACAAAAAAAAAACAACAAAAACGTTCCATCAATTTTCGACTCGTCAAAGTCGCTAAGCGCTCCATCGCCATCTCCTCGGACGGAAAATCCCCTTCCTGGATCGTCTTCTTTCAGATCAAGGTCGCGTCGCCGAACCCTTTCGACGTATATATATAGAGGACTTTGAAACTTGACCAAATTCACGAACGGATGCGACAGCAGTTGTTGGCTAGACAGTGCGAACGTAACGTCCCCGTTGTGTTACGTGGTGTATTTGGCTGAAATCATCAAGGAATAAGTCCGGTGCGAGATTCCTGGAACCCAGAAAGTTCTCGGAGGTCCACGAGGTAGCTGGGGCTTCTCATAAGCGTTGGAAAGGCTTCGTCGTTTCATAAGGTGAACCGGTCATTTTTTTCCGATCTGCGTACGCGCTGGACTCTCGATGATTTCTCTCGCTTTCTCTCTCTAGCTCGAACGTGTCTGAGAATAGGAGCTTCCCGCGGGGTGTCTGGAGATTTGATTCTTTTATTTTTTCGGTGACTTTTTCAGGACTTTTTTGTCCTCGGAGAATGGTGAGTTTTCGGTGGCATTCCTCCTCGGAATTCTCTTTGCTGGAAGTTTAATGCGCCAATCTAGAGCGAGATAAAAAGCGTCGTATACAATAATATATATGAAAGAGAATTTCCGATTAGCGAGACCACTCGTCGTCGATCCTTCCGCGTGCGCGAACCATTACGTTATATAAACATAAAACTCCACAGGTCCTGGCCGCGATGTCCTAATGTGTTTTTTCATCTTTCATTCTCGTACTCCTTTTACTCCTCTTTATTTCTCTTCTCTGGAACGGCGCGCTTTAATCCCGCCCGAGGCTCTGGCTCAAAGGACCGCCCGGTACTACAGCTCGTATACACCACTCTAAAGTGGAACAATCAATTTCAGATTGTCCACCGGATTCCTTTGATCCATCTTCCCACCACGTACCTATGCAACCGAAAGATAACCGACGACTACTTTGTCGAATCTCATCGTCGTCCGAGGCGAGATCATCGTTGCAATTCTCTCGTCTGCTTTTCATTTTTCTTTCTTTTTTTTCTCTCGTCGTCATTCGCATTTTGTATTCAATTCCGATTTTCGGGAACATGTGGTCGACCGTTGCCACCACGACAAGATTATTCGACGATTAGGTGTTATTTCTATGGAAATGGGTATCGATGTCTGTTGCGAGCCATTAAATAATCCACAAGATCCCTCTTCTATCCCTTATTTTTCCTTTCTCCCTTTCAGCAAAGAAGAATTACGTTCTTTGCATATTGGGATTAAAAGGCAAACAGTTCGCTTCGTAAGGAACAGGGGGCTGGGGGCGGGGGAAACGGAGGGATGGGGTATATCCATGCTTGTTGAAAGGAAATTTATGGGAATTAATATTGGCTCCCTGGGGTGGGACGCCAGGACTTTAGGAATTCGACTTTTCTTCACGTATGAAAGGAAGTTTAAGAATTTAATTCCTTCGGCTGTTTTCCCCGGGCTGTGCAGAGAGGCTGCCGCTGCACCGCCGCAAAACTCGATTTCGAATATATTCTACATTCTACATTCTACCTTCTATTTTTTTTTCCTTCTCCCACCGGGAATTTCGAATACCGTATAACGGGAGCTGCAACGTGGTCAACGTCTATTCAACGTCAACGGCGTTATTCAGAGCCTATTTTTTTTTTTTTTTCAAAATTAAAGATTCAACTCCGATTCGGTTCCGGCGATTTGTCACCTGCAACCGTCGATTCCGTGGAGAAAAGTTTTTTTATCCGCGAGGGATTTATTTTCCTGCGTCGTATCGCGTCATACCTCCACCAATACACGTACACGTACCGTACTTTATTTCAGGAGTAGCGAGAAATTACGAATCCAATTTTCCTCGCTTATTCCCATGGATAGAATATTATTTTTACTTGTTCAAATTTGCCTTCAATTTATTTTCTTTTCCTCTCACTTTTTTTCACCTCTTCCTCCCACTTCCCCCGTCTCTTGCGTCGCTGCAGCAGCTAATCCTTTCAATTTTAAATTTCATTTCTTTTTTACGTACACATTATACCTGTAGCTGATACACCCGCAATACATTTCGTGCCGTTCTCCACCCCTCGGATTTAAGATTCTTCAGCTCTTCAGCCGTAAGAAGAACAAAAATAAGATTATCAAAAGAAAAACAGAAGAAGCAAAAATACATATTTCCTCCTCCGCACAGAAATAATAAAGGTGGATATCGCTTACATGCAGATATCGTCGATGTGTTTATTTAGCTGAAAGCTGCAGAGGATCCTTCTCCGTCGCGGCGCCTCCCCCCCCCCTCGCTTTACCACCCCGGCGAATATTACGCGCGCGCGTGTTTCGACTATGTATGTACCTAAAAAGCCTGTTTCCATACCTCACGCTATTTTCCCGAGTGGTACACGCGTGCGATTTCCTACCGCATAGAGAAAGAAAAAAGAAAAAAAAAAACACGAAGAAAAGAAAAACATTTCCTGGACGCCGGCATTTGCAATCCGTTGACAAAATAGCTGAAAGTCAAACCCAGTCGATCGAGTCACACACGTCGCCGCCTATCTTCAGGGGGGGGTGGGAAGAAAACCAACCCTTATATACCGTAGAAAACTATACGCTTCCCGCTACACGTCCGTCACCCCGCGATGATATTCCATTCCCCGAGTCCCGAAAAAAAGCGACAAAAAATCCCGAAATGACGAACAGAAAAAAAAAAACCACGAAAGGAAAGGGAGAAAAAAGGTAGAAAAAAGGAAAAACGGGGGAACCCCCGCGGCTGTACGGCACGGGGAGTGTTTTAGCTTATCACGTTTACGCGTTTAATACCTCCCGTCGGGTAACGTCCCTCTCCTGGGGGACACACGAGCACTTAATGCCAACTTTTTTTTTTTCTCCCCCACTACGAGCGAATACTTTCGGTGTTTATATCTGTTTATGGATGTCCCGTGTATCCGTATATATGCCATTATATATTATCGCGCGGAGTAGGTTGCTGTTGCTGTAATATATTTTCGCATACTTGACACGCACTCCTGCGTACGGAGAGAGAGAAAAAGAAAAAGAAAAAAAAGAAGAAGGAAAACCGATGCGGGACGTGATTAGAAAAATTAATGACGGATCAGAGTCCGTTGACCTTCGTCAGATTATGAAATAAAATAGGAGACGCCCCGATGTAATTAAAGCGAATTTCTCTCGCCTCTCTCCCCTCTCGCGTTTACCGCGCAGACAGCTCGTATATTTCGGAAATTCAACGCCCTCAACTTTTCTTACCGTTGTACGAAACTGTGGTGGGGGAAAAGCGTGAAACGGGCGTTTGGAACACATAATCCTGATATCTGTTGGTTTTCGGGCAATAAAACACGCGTTCTACACATCGAAGCTCCGAGAACGGCTGCTGCTTCGAGCTGATAAAAACGCGAGTAAAGATACCGCCGCAGTTTCGCCTCGAAACCCCGGCTGCAAAACCTACCACCCCACCCCCCTGCCGTTTCCAAAGACCCAACGAAAATCCGAACTACGTTTTCGCCTTCGCCATCGGCTGTAATTGATAAGACCCGGACAAACTGTCCCTCCGATGCACCGCGAAATTGATGCAGTTTTTCTTTTTTATAGAGCGACTCATACATCGAAAATATTTATGGATCGAATAAGATAGAAATTGTTATTTCCTAACAAGAAAGCGTTCTGCATTTTTTTTCTCTCGAAAAGATGCAGGTGAACCAGCCACATGTACAAAATTGAAAAAAATCCTTTCCTTTCCCCGAGGAAACGAGAGCGGAGGAAGAGTAAAAAAAGGAGAAGAAAAAAATTGGAAACAAAGAATTTGGTCCGGCGACGTGACCGTCGAATTCCGGCACCGTCGAAATTCCCGATTCAATACAGTTTGCAGAAGGTGGGAATTTATAATGCGGGAGGTCGCGGGCCCTTCCTGCATCGGTTCTCCGCGATTGAAACCAGACGCCAATGCGTCTCGTATGACCCTCCCTCCAGCCCTGCGCTCGGTTATACGTACTAGTATATACGCATACAGGAGTAAATATTTTCATATTAATTTACCCGCGTAACACAACCTCCGTAAGTTTGGTGCTGTTTAGAGTAAATATATGTATATATGTATACACGCACGTACGTACAAGTACGTACAGGTGTACTCATATATACACGAAACCTCTTCTCGGCGCACTCTCGTTGCACATTTATATTTACTATATGTATATGTGATACACAGTCACGTGCGTACACACACGGTGGTAACGTGCACGAGATGCAGGGCGTTGCTGCACGGGGTGGTGGTGGGTAAAAGAGACCACACAAGATTCCCCCGTCGCGACACGCTCTCGGAAATCGTATGTGTCTTCTGTTCACGAAACCACCGAGTAGCGATCGGTGCGCCGTTAAAAGTGCTCTTCATATTTTTTACTGGGAACCCGTCTTTTTGCTCTTATCCAATTTCGTGATTATTATCATTATTTAATTTTTATTAATTTTTTTATCGACGAAACTCCCGCTGCCGCTTGCGGTGGTATCGGCGATTAACGACACTCGTCTTGAATTACCCCGAGTCCGCCGTAGCTTTCTTAATCGTGCGACCGCGACGTCGAACGAAAAATAACGGGCGATTGATCGGGGGAATGTTCTTCGCGTTTCCTCCTCCCCCTCCCCGCTTCGAGCACTTTTTCTGCTTCTCCTAGTAAATTTTTCGTCGTTCCTCTTTTTCTGCGGCGTGCGAAGGAGGAGGAAGAACATACATCCGTCTTCCCGTGCGACGAAGAGGACCGGGGCGAGGCGAGGGCGACCCATTTTTCGGTGTTTGGGTCAAGTGGGAAGATAGATGTAAGAATAATATGTAAAGTCGAGAAGCTTTTGAGTCCGCGTCGGTGAGGCGGTGGGGAGGTATCGGGGCAGAAAGTGGATAAGCTGACCCGTCCCGCGTTTCAAATCCCTACGTTGCAGCCGTCGCCTTCTTCCTCCCTCCTCGCCCCTCTAAACTCCGGGATTTTCGTGGCCACTTGAGCGGTGCGAAACTGGATTTCCACGACCCGTCGTATCTCCGGACCGGATGATCTATTTCTCTCTCGTTTTTTTTTTTTTTTTTTTGTGGCTTCTATCCCTCCGTTCCTCCTTGCTACCCCGTATGTATATTCCATCTCCATATGGTCCCGTGGAAAGGAAAGGTTGTCACTCTGAAATTGATATTTGAATGATTGCAGGCCGGGCCTGCATCGGAGCTCGTGGGCAATTCCGATGAATTTTGTCGATAGGAGAGGTGACCGCCGCCGTAAAGCGAGTCGGAGAAAGGAGTCGCGCACGAAAACTGTCAGGGCGTTACATTCGACCCTTTTCTTTTCTGTTTTTTTTTCCCTCTTTCTTTCTTTCTCCTTCTTTCATCTCCGACAGACCTCGCGGGTCGTCAATCGTCTCGCATCTAAATCAAATTCCGATGCAATAGACGCGACGGGGAATCGCGTAATCGTTCGGACAGATATTGTCCCTGATGAATTCACGCTCGGTTGAATGAATGAAGTTTGCGAAAGACGTGACGCACACGCACGCTCCGTCGTAAGACGCACGACATTTTTTTCACTCTTATATATATATATATATATATATTATTTTTGGTAATTCGAAACCTCAAACTCTTATGATATTAGCATTCACAGGATGCACGCTCCAACTACTATCGACGTTGCTAACTATAATCATCCGAGTGGCGAGGGTTAACTGTAATATTATTCAGCAGACAGCTTTGTATGGATATCGAGGTCGTACCGCACAGATGCTGCTGCTACTGTTGTCCGCCAAAACTACCGCCGCTCACAACTCCAATAATACCGTGCAATAGTTGCCTCATACCTAATTCTAATTCTCATCTACACGTCGTTTTATCGGGTGTCCGGACGCCTCCGCTGTGACACTTCAGCCCTCGATCGTCCTTTCGTTTCAACTTTTCAACTTTTCTTCTTTTTTTTTCTTCCTTTGCCGAAAATCTATAAGAAAGTATCTCGTACACACACATCCACATCCGAGTTCCACTGCGACATAAAATTCTGAGCACCCCCCGTAAAACGATCCAATTTTCGCGGAGGGCCGTTCCTTTTCACGTGTATAGTAAAATCGTGTGATTTGAAAAATTTTTCTTCGAAGAATTGACGAACGTCGCGGGAAGATGTGGAGAGAGAAGAAGAAGAAGAAGAAGAAGAAGAAAAAGAAAAAGAGAAAGAGAGAAAAAAACGAGGAGAATTCGTTGACGTCGGTGGCATTAGAGCCGTGTACGCGCGAAGGGAAGAGCTTAGCAAAGTATGCAAATGAGTGGTGGGCTACACGTCTATGGGGAAACGGACCGATATTAATTTCCTTGAAGACCTGGCCGGGGTCATTCTTAGCCGAAAAGCCTTAGGGCGTTCCGGTGTTGCCGGTGCCTGGTGCAGGTGGCTGGAATGGTCAATATAAACTCAAAATGTAAATCATATTGCTATTCCCAAGTGAAATCTCTGTACATGGTGTGTATATCGGTTGCAACGGTTGCCCTCGGTTAGCGATTGTAGGTAACGCGTAACAGTGGTGGTTTGTAAGACGTACCGTATATACGTACGTACACCCGCTATATTAGTTTGTACAAGCCTGATTAGATTCGGTTATATTGCTATTGGAGTTTGATTGTTTGCCCGGCAGATATACCCGGACATTGGCGGCCGCCAGGCAACGACTACGGAGACAATTCCCCCCCTATTCCATTTCTACGATGATGTACAAAATAATTAGTATACCCTACAATAGCTGTACGTATATGCATTAACATATGTGGATACGTGAAAACGGATCGCGTTGCTTTCCCCGAAATATGAAAATATGATTCACGTACGCGCATGGGCGGGGATTCGGATTTTTCTATCGTGAAAAGAAAGGAGCGTAACGGAAAAAATCCCGTGAAGGAAACCGGTCCATCGAAGCGAAAGAAACGGAGCTACGCGTCCGTACATTACGGTATATGTATATACATATGTACCTAGTTTGGTGCTGCAGGAGCGATTGGATCGATCGATAGTTTTCCTAGCTCCATCGGAAATATCTATTCTTAGATCTTTGTGTGTACAGTCGATAGGAGCGACGTGGGGAGTCCCGACTAGCGATTCCTTCTCGGAGATCGTTGCGTTTGTTGGGTTCGTCGATGCCCCGTACGTCTCGACCCGAGTAGCCGAGAGCCGGACCGTTTCTGAACGAACGCACAGCGGTAGCTGATGTATTTTGACAGCGACTCGCCGAGAGTTCGCTCGACCCCCGCACGTCTAGATACGTGTTCCCTTTTATTCCTTTTTTACGAACTCCCTTCACCGCGTTATCTAACGGGGGCCCCTCTACCTTAGGCACCTCATTCGGACTCCCAACCGCAGGCACCTCGACTCGACGTAAAAAGTGCACGTCCGAAAACGGAGAAAGAATGGTTTTGTGTAATCTATGGATCGACGAAAATGACGAAAAAAAACACGTAACACGTAACACGTTTTACGGAATTCTCGGTGACGCAAGAGAATCCCTGCAAGACATTGGTATATAAGTTTTCGCCTCGCTTCGGTGCGACGAGGAGTATCGCCGGTGGGACTTCCGTCGACTTCCGCGGAGGACTTTCTTCTTTCTCGTCGAAGATAGCTGGGGTCAATTCTTTGCCAGCAACTGCAATATCGCGTGCATTCTTAGTATGCAGCGTATGCAGTCGGTAGTTATATACCGAAGGAGTGGTTTGCCGGTCGGCCAATGGCGAGTGCCCTGGCTAATTCTAGGGTGCCGCCGACGCGCCATCTTTGCATCATAATGCCGTGCTCGTGCTACCACCCCCCCCTCCCCCTCCGTACCCCCCTCGATTCCCTCTTCTCTCCCTCAACTCCGTTCCTCTCCCTCCCCCGTGGTCCTCCCATTCCGCCAATCTCTCACTCCTCGTACTCAGCACGGTTTTCCCGTGCAACGTAACTTCGTAACGTGTTTACGAGACATTCGACTACGTGGGTACATACACGTTACACAATACGCTCGTCCAGAAATTGATAGGTCCAGGTCAAGTTGTAGGTACGGCTGGTCTATACGCCTGGTCTCCGTGGGATCGCCGATCGGGGTATTTCAACCCCGTGATTGCGGGACTCGATGTTTCCGGGGCTCTTGAACCTTTCGTTGGTTCTGCCGGGTTCAATTCTTTGTCGACGGGATACGGTGCCTCGATTCGAGTCAACGAGGCGTAAAGGAGATTTCGTGATTCCGAGAGCCACGCGGTGAGCCACTGACCCTGAAACTCCGGGCGATCGTTTCGCTTTTGAATATATAACCACGTGCTCGTCCGACGTCGACGCGTCGGGGTATCTCGGACTGAACTGAACGTCGCCGAACAAGTGGAATACAACAAAAAAAAAAAAAAAAAAGACACAGGAAACAGTACCGAAGAAATTCGACCGAAGATGAAAGAAATGTACTCGGATCGGGGCGTTCGTGTTGGTCCTGAATCAGTGTCGCCGCGGCAATCACTTTATGCATTATGAATGTTCTTATTGTGCTCCACTTACAAGGCGTACCTTGGAGTCGGATCAATCGACCGTCCAACAAAGAGCTCCTCGGCACATTCGGTGTAACGATCGTGATCCGCGACGAAGGACTTCGTCGCGGAATTACCACCGCGACCTTCGCGAAATCACAAAGGAATGAAAAACCTCCTCGCACCTTACGGTTCGGAACAAATTGATACGGGGTACGGGGGGGGGGGTTCGGATAACCGATCACATCCCAATTTCTTTTTCATCCCTCGCGATTAATTGGACGAAGAATTGAAAATTCTCGAGCGACTCGATATATAATTCCGCTGCTGTATCGGCGACGTGATTGATGTCCGCGCATTGAATTTTAAGTGGTTTCTTTACAGAGCTGGCACTGCTCTTTATACACGGGGTGTAAGACGGTAGCGGTTCGCACAATCGGACCCCCACCTAGATATACACCCGGTTAACTTTGGTGCTGTCTCCCCCCTGGGTCGCGAACGGGTCGGGTGCCGCACCCCCCGCGGTATCGAGGAGATAATTCCGTTGGTTCTTCACCGCCTGGGGTTCAGCCTCCCAGAAATCACGAGCTTGATTTTCCGTCAGGCTCTTCGAAACGATGAATTTCGTCGTACCGTACGATTTTGTTTGCATGGTCAGAAAAAAAAAGCCAAAAACTCTCGACTGACAAAATTTTCCGTTCGATTGTTTCAGTGACGTACCAAAAACGGTTGAAAAAGGAACGCAGGGCGAGGAAACAGCTTCAGGATCAACTCGACCTTGAGATGAAACGACGCGCTCAACTCGAGGAGGCCCTCAAGGCCACGGGGGCATCGACGGAACAAGTCAGGGCCCTCACAGGTGAGCGGAAACTTTTCTTTCTTTTTTTTTTTCTTTTAAGGTGATTACGATCTGCTCACCCGACACGCGTTGACCCCAACTGCGATCGCGATCCGAAGAGACAATCGAATCATTCGCGCCAACGACGAGTCGTTGCATCGTCATGACTGCAGATTACGATTACGGTGCGGCTTATCGGTATTCTCAATAATCTTAATCGTCGAATCTCGGACAGGTTGCGCGAGTCTTCTGTCTCTGCGGCATTAATATCAGCAGCTCGAGCTGCCGTTGATCGCCTACGGGCCGGAGATCAGTAACGTCGTCGCCCCGGGGCAGTTCTGGTAATCTTGGAATAAATTAATTAATTCGTCAGACAGAGTAAACACTCTGACACCCGGCAGAATATGATTCCGTACTTACCTCTCTCCGTTCATTTCACCCCTCCCGCTAAGGCGTATATATACATATATACAATATATATCCCATCCTCGCCAACTCCTCGCTCTCTCCAGCTCCGACTTGAACTCCGATTTCGATTTCTCTCCTCTCCCTCTTTCTCCGTCTCTCTTTCTGGGTCCCCCCCCCCTCCCCCTCCTCCTCCCGCCACCGAATCACCGAGCAGACACCATACCGCACCCCGCTCCCTTCCTGTCACTAGCAAACTCAAACACGAAACCCTTTAAGTGAAATCTCTTATTCTGATAATATAACGTTTCGTAGGCACCGCGCGCGCTCTGCATCCCCGCTCGATCCTTAAGGCTTTGCCGTTTTCGCTGTTGATTAATCCTGTCAGTCGCAGAGAATTGTGATATTAATTTCAAACCAAACGAAGCACCGTTTCGACGGCTGAGAAATTTGAAACGTAATACAGGTATCTTGACATTCGATATATCTCGCCCGCTCGTTGCGTACTTCGTGAATCGTATACGACTATACGCTCCGTCTCTTCGGCAACCCCCCCCGAAACTTCGAACCCCTCGCGATCAATTTGTCGTCGAGTTCCACGATCTCATCGCGGTTTTTGATTTTTCTTTCAGACAACATATCGACGGAAGCACGCACAATGGCGGAACCCCCCGAAGAGAGTCCGGTTCATTCTCAACCCCAACAACAGCAACAGCAACAGTCGCAACAACAGGCGAGTCAGCCGTCGCAACAGTACCGGGATTCCCAAGCGCCACGTCCTCCTCA
This sequence comes from Athalia rosae, assembly GCF_917208135.1. Taxonomy (NCBI): domain Eukaryota; kingdom Metazoa; phylum Arthropoda; class Insecta; order Hymenoptera; family Athaliidae; genus Athalia; species Athalia rosae. Next base: position 6,274,187 of record NC_064027.1, on the reverse strand, counting down.
ACAACCTCCTACGCCCGAAAAACCCGGGTGGGGGTACAGCGGGATCGACCTTATCGGAAGTCAGGCTACGGCGTTTTGGCAAAACTACCAAGGTCAGAAAAATTACTAGCATCGGCATTTAGGTGTAAACCCTAATCGTTCCTCCCGTAACGTTCGCGTCGAAACCGGAACGATTCCCCCCGCCCCCCTCCCCCCCAGTCGGATGACGTATCATTGTACAAGGTATTTCGAACACTAATAGAAACAGCCCCCGACCAGGACGATCGAGGGTGGTTCCCGTTCGGTTCGTCCTTCCTCTTCGTCCTCGCGCTTTAGCTGCGCGCTACACCCGTCGTAAGAGTTACCCGAGAGTATCGTGATGCGGAATCCATTTGCAATAAACAACGCAGATTTAAACCGACGAGGTAGAGGTCGAGGGGAGTAAGAAGGAGAGAGAGAGAGAGAGTGGCGTCTGCGTCGCTATAGGGTCGACAGGGGGGAAAACGGGAGAAAAGGGAGAGGGGTGCCCGAGGGAATCCAAGCAGTGTCTTCGCTTGAAGTCATACATTCTATACGAGCAGTGGTTCTCATTTGTCATGAGCGGATCGTCGACGGTTTTCCGAAAAAAGTCATCACACCCCCCTCCGACAAATCGAAGGGGGGTGTCTGAAATCCGGTCTACCGTTTGCCCTCCTGCGATCGAACTGCATTTTGGCTGGTGAGGAAATTCTTTTGATTTCGTCCCGTGATCAACCTGCGGGTAGTTGGATCGAGTCTCGAAGGAGAGTCGCTGCAGTGGCTGATGCAGAGTTTATGCACATCTCTCAAGTAAGGAAGAAGCTGTAATTTCCCTGGCGACCGCGACGTCTTGGTGGCGCTGCATCGCTTCTCCTCTCCTCTCCTCTCCTCTCATCTCCTCTCCTCTCCTCTCCTCTCCTCTTTTCCCTTTGGAACGGCACTCCGGCACGCTTTAATATTCAGACTATATGCAATAATTCCGCGACGACCGTATCCTAACTCCGTAATTCTCGCGGCGCTATATATATATGACGTTCACATGATACAGCCCCGCGCTTCTGCAACCTTCGTATGTATTATACATAACCCATATATACCCTCTATACATACCTCGGGCACATCGCGACCGCAATCATTCTAAATCGCCGGGTGGGTTTAATATTTGATGGGCGCGGCTACGACGGTTGATCTCAGGCTCCATTTTGGGGCCTTTTCGCGGCGCAAACCCCGGCCCCGAATTCCCCCCCTAAAATTGATTGCGAAGTTCGGGTTCTCCGTTGAAAAGAAAATAAAAATTACCGCCAGGTAAGAGCGAAACGATTGTTCGGAGGACGAGAAAATATTAGAAGGGGTGGAACCCATTCCCTTTTCAGAAAAATTATCAAAAGCTCCTGTCGTGTGTGCGAAGATGATAACAGCTAAGGAATTGTTGAGGTAAAAAGTATGAAATCCTCCCTCTGAGCGCGAGGAATGCTGCGGAATTACGAAAAGGGGAATAAAATCCGCAACGTTTTTATCGCATCCGTAGTTATGCATATAAGGTTACCACCGTCTACTCTCCGCAAGACAATAACGGAGTCAGGTGATAAACCGTAACGTATGTATATGGGCGGCAATATGTGTGGGGAGAAGATAGCTACGAATGCAGATTTCACGGAGTTGTTGGGGGTGGAAGAAGCGAAATCTTTGATACTACTTCCCTCCTCTCTCTTTTCTTTTTCTGCGAGGGTTAGATGAAGGGAAAAAATCGCGGGGCGAGGGGGGGGGGGGGGGGGGATTATTATAACGCGGTGGAATTTTTTTCACTTGTTTTTATTACGCAATCGCATATGTTTGCGGTTCGTTTCGAGCGGGGGTATATTTTTCGTTCGGTATCTGTTTTGTCCGCATTTTTTTACCCCCACCCCCCCCCCGCAGATGAGGGTGATGGCAAAATCGCGGAAAAGGGGGAACCGGAAAGCGGAAAGAGAGAGGGAGAGGGAGATTTGTCCTGAAGTAGGATATTCCGGGCGTCGTTTGGAGCAATATTAGCATCAGGCCGTAAAACTTAAAATTAAAAAAGAAAATTCTCCGCTATATTTGCAACCTCGTTCCAGTATTTTCCTTCTTTCCGTTTCCCCGTTCCTTATACTTATGATATAGTTTTCCTTTTCATTCTTCCTGCAGCGGCACCAGCAGCAGCAACATGCGGCGAGAGGAACGGGGGCGGATGGAGGGGGAGGAGGGAAGATGGGTAATATATTACCGAAGCAACACCCATCTGCCGCCTTATTTTCATAAAACTTCCGTTTTCCCTACTCGTTTCGAAACATACATAGAAAAGCATAAGAAGCAAAGCGGTTTTAATATAAAAATATTAAGATACGCCAACTTTTCAGATAGGTATAAACTTTTTCCCGCGCGTCATCGCTTCTCCTCCTGCCTCCGCATGTGTATACGTGTTGTTTATATTCAAAATATAGGATATACAACCCACCCCCCCCCCCCCCCTCCCCCTCGCGAATACCTTTTGCTTTATGTTATTCGTCGCGTATCGCATTGCCTCACATTGCGTACGAGGTAATACGCGGAATTCGATCGGTCTCCTAAGATACATACGACGCATCAAATATATATTAAATTCTTCTTCGGGACCCTAGGCCGCTGTGGTCATATAGGTAACGTCTAGGCGAGTGGAGCCCGAAAAATACGATAACCAAAAGTGGTATAACATGAGAAAAGGAAACGCGCGGTACAGGGCAATTCCGCGCCGCAGATGAGGAGGAGCTTTCGGTAAGGATGGTTGGAAGGAAAAGCGTAAGGAAAGAACGAGAGAACAGAAGCATTAAAGATTTAGAGGCGAACGTAACGTCGCTCTTTGCAACTGCTCTTTATGATTATTACCGGGAGCCTAGAGAGCGCTTTGCCGTTATACATAGTTGGCGAAATTAAAAACTTTCTTACGGTAATACTTGAGGGATTTTTCCTCGGTGATATAATCGCCGAAACTCAACCCCGCCTCTCCCTCCCATTTTACGTGCAACCGGCGGCCGCTAATTAGTTTTTAATTTTTTACTCGATCGCATTTCCAACGTGCGCTGCTGTGTATATCCAGGTAGACGACAACGCGGGGGGGAAAAATGTCTTTGGATCGGAGGGGAGGAAATTTTGAAAAAACTTGTCCACCGATCGAATCGTCGATGGTAGACAAGAGTGGGTTATAAAACGTGGAAACTGAGATGTGGAAGATGAGGAAAAACGAGGCGTATACCATATCGGCGCAAAAGAGACAGACGGAGAAAGAGAAGAAAAGATATGGGTCTCGAAGCCTGCGGAAATTTGAAATTATAAATTATAAACGAAGCGATCCGAAAGCGAGTACGCGGAGCTGGTATTCCGCCTCTTTTGTTTTTTGTGTCTCCAGTGCCTTCTTCTTCTTCTTCTTCTTCTTCTTGATTCATACAATTTCACGGTTGGCTTGACGCCCAAGCGCGATCCTCCACTCTGCTTTACATAAAGATCAGAGCATTAAAAACGCACGCTACACGAAATCCACCCTTCTCCTCTCTCCTTTTAGATTTCATTCTTGTTTCTCTCCTTTTCATTCGCTCGGTCGCGGCACAGGCATCCCCCTTTGACCATCTTTGTCTTCGTCTTCTCCTTAACTTTGCCCGAATCGCACGTGTTACGAGAACCCTATGTAACACATATACGTATATACGTATATACATATATATATAGGTATTCGGCCAATTACATACCCACCGACGCGATGTGATACCTATACTTAAATTGGTTTTTGTCTTTACCTCCGCCGGGAGTTTAATATGCCTACATCAGCGCAGGGAAGAAAAAGAGAATGAGGATAGAGTTAGAAATGGAAAGGCGAAGGGGAGAGCGGTGGGGTGTTCCGCCGCGGAGTCGTGGATGAGAGTACGAAGATCTCGAGAGATTATCTCCGATGTGAAATATAAAATTCGGGCGATGGCAAATCGCGTTCCCATTTTATCCGAGCAGACACGGTGAAGAAACTCGCCTCTCTTCTCTCGGCGCCTCCAGCGAGCGCGCACACAACGTACAAAATTTTTCCACTCCACACGTACGAACGTTGTACACACACCGATCTCTCCTTTCTTTCTTTCTTTCTTTCTTTCTTTCTTTCTTTCCTTCCCCCTTTCTCTCTCTCTCTCTCTCTCTCTCTCTGTTCCTCTCTCTCCTCGCCGTGCATTGTTGAAGTTAATTACGTATAAGCGCAGAGTCATAGCGACCTGCAGCAACCGCGGTGTATTCGAGGGGCCCTTTGGACCCTTCGGGTCTTATGGGAGCGCGGGGGCCTTTCGGAAAATCAGGCCCTTCAATGACCCACCGACAATACGAACCGTTTAGGTCTCTCGCATTCAGTCTCCTTTCAACCGGTTTTGAAATTGTTTTCATTGTACCCACAATTTGATAGGGTGTAAAACGGGTAGCGAAACTATTAACTCGACTATTTTTACGAAAAAAAAAAAAAAAAAAAAAATTTATTTCTCCTCTCTTAATCCCTTTATTAATTTTTTTCAATACCTTCCATCTTATACGCACAAATCATTGTCCACACGTCTCACGCATTTTTCGCCGAATTTCCTCATGTATACGTACGACCTGTACAATGAGATTGGTATTATTATCATGCGCACGATGCAGGTGAACTTCGGAGTCGCTTCTTTTTATTTTTTTTCGTCCGTTCGTCCTCCGAATCCCACCGACTCGTTAGAGTCGGTGATCGCCTGATCGCGACGCGTCCCCGAGGATTCGAAAATCGTGGAACTCGCTCGTCGCGTGTAATAGGCTTACAGCCTCCTCCCGCGGGGCGTCGCGACGTCGACGTCGACGTTATATGGAGAGAGGGACAGAGAGAGAGAGGGAAAGATCACATTTGGATCGTTTATAGAACGGGCTAAAATCCCATATCTTGAGCAGTTAAATTGTCATTTAGATATCAAAGGGAGGCAACAACACCAGACCAAACTCGCGCCCGGATAAGGGCGTGAGAGGTAATTTGGCTCAGTGAAACACAAACAGTATATTCGCTCGCTTCCACGCACAATTCACACCCACAAAGCCCGAAACAGCCCTCAGCTATTGTTGCTCCAAGCATAATGGAATCTCCGCTCCTCGCGTTCTGCAGCGCCTCGTCAAACCCCCCCGCGCTGCCATTTCGCCGCTTCGCTGTTCCATCGGCGTCACACCGGGTCCGAAAGAGAAACCGAGAGGTGGAAAGAGAAGGAGAATTAACTGCGGCTTAATGGCTTTACAATTGGATTTTACCATTGCTTCTAGGCCTAAACTAACCGTGCAACGCCTCTACCGTCTTTCCCGCGTGATCCGCGACTCCGTCAGGGAATTCAAAAAATTAAAATCCCGCTTCTCGCGAATTCGTTGGTCGACGCGTCCGCCCGAGGAGGGAGGATTTTTCGCCGCGATCCTGCGGGATCGCGGGGCTGGAGTTTTCGGAGCGAGGCGCGGCGCGTTACGGTGCCGAGGGTGTAACAACCCCCGATTGTTACTTATTCGAGTAATGTTGCGCGGTTTATATTCCGCGGCGTCGCCTAATAAACGCACCGAAAAGATTCCCCGGTTAATTCGACGTGATATTATTAAAGGGACATTTCCCAGTTTTCACCCTAATCCGGTGGAATTCAGTGAGCAGACCGCGTCGCACGACTCGACGCCCGTTCCTACCCCCCTCGCAGTCCCCTCCGCGCGCCCCCTCGGCTCTTCCTTCTTCTCCTTCTGCTTCTCCGTCTCGTTCTCCCGCTCCCGTCTCTCCTCGAGCTGTTCCCTGTCGGGCGAGTCGAGTTTTCCACTAATTACTGCTTTGTTTCATCGCTGTTTCACACGCTGCTGAACATGTCCCAGGAGAGATAACCGAGCTTTATAAATATACCCCAAGCGTAAACTGGCTACCGATGAAGCTCCAACGCCGAACGAGGATTCCGGGTCACCACTTCCTCTTCGTCAACTTCATTTGTTTAGAAATTCAAACGTAACGCAACTACGCTACGTGGTAACGCGTTTTACTCGGCATCGCCGGTTACAACCCCTGCCCGCCCCCCACTGGCTCGGACACCGATGCGCGAATCTATCTCATTTTTGTCGGCATTCAGGCTATCGACTGGATAGAGAAGATTTAAAGTCCGGGAGAGACCGAGAAACGGCGGAATTTAAAATTGGACTACGTGGCCACGGAGGGAAAAAAAAAAAGAAAATTTCAAACCCAGTTGCGATTCGAAACACATAAGAAAGTGCGTAGGTCGATGAAACAGTGGGCGATTCATCGCGTAGAATCAGAAATTGGAATCACCAAAAAATCGTGTTCATCGACGATTCCGAGTCACGCAGATTGTCAATTTTTTTTTTTTCTCTTCATTATTGTTATAGAATCCCTCGCCCAGGAGTTGGAACTTGAGAGGAAATCCCGACAGCATCAGGGTGGCGAACGAGACCAAGTCAAATCTCCTCTACAAGGTTCGTCTTTTGTTTATAACCCATTGCTATTCGAAATCGAAGTGCGAAAATACGTTTTGCGACACGTGATAATTAGTCGATTTGTCGAGTCAGACGAGTGATAACGGGTGTGGTGGCCTTTGGAAAATCTCAAAGTACAACATCGTAACGCGATGTGGCTCGCGACGTGATTCGCCCGTCTCAAAAAAGACGAAAAAAAAAAAAATAAGGGAAAAAGGAAAATGGGATATCGGTATAATTACATAGGTAAAAATGAGAATCTCTTTTAATTAAAAAGCGTAATCTATCCGGGAGGAAGTACTTCCAGCCACGTCGTAGTTTTCTTGGCATCGTGTTGCGTTTCTTGCGCCACCGAGGCAAGATAGGAGTGTACACCATGATTCGAAACTTATTGTTAATCCTGAAACTTGTAACCGGGGAAAACTTTACTCGGTCACAAAAACCTTCGCTAACTTCCCTGCGGAGCTGCAGGACTCCGCCATTTCAATATTGCCCGCAACTACAGCTATGCGAAAGCTGTACAGCCAGCGTTGCTACGTTATTTCGCCCGGCTCTACCCAACTGGGTTACGTCGAGCCGAATTTTTCTTTTCTCAATAATTCTTGAATCTAATTTATATATATGTATATATGTGTTTAGCACCCCCCGAGGGTGGCGCCACGGTCTTCCTCGGTCGGTTCGTATTTATATTCCATCAAAATGTTATCTGGTTCTCTCTCCCTTCTTCTGCGCGAGAGTCGGCGGTGTTCGGGGTGCGGGGTGCGGGGTGTATAAAACATCCATAGGTAACGATAGGAGGTACATAAAGCAGCGTTGATCTTCGGGGTGTTCTGGATCAGGGCAGAGATATCTCTCAAGACCCTAGAAACAACCTTTGACCCGCGAGCCTATTAATATTCGATAGCTGACGCGTATAGGCCTCAGAGATCGATTGTCCGGGCATATCGCGAGCGGTCGGAACGCGAAGGGCGGTAAAATGGTCGGGGAGAACCGACAGGTCATTCGGTACGCCAGGCGCCGCTCACTAATTACCGTTCGCTAAAGAAGAATTAGACGAAGAGGAAAAAAGACGCGCGGCGTATATGTATGGCCACGGACCCGCAGAGGGAGGATCGGGCGGACGGACGAGGACCTCGTCCACCCGTTGCGTACACACACATAACGCACGCATAAGTATATCTATATTTGTGGCAGAGCGGGAGCCGCGGTAGGACCAAGTCGAGTCATCCTCGAATCTCACTAAAATCCCTTTGAGGCGAAGCCGCCCCCTTGAACGTATACTTTTTCACATTTTTTCTTTTTCTTTTTTTTTTTTTTTTATTTCACTTTATTATATTTCATTTCATTTTTTTACTCCGATCCGACTGATGTCGCTTATGATTGAAAAATACTACCATAGATTCGATATACCTACCCCGTGTACACGGTGAGATTTTCGGAAGTCGCCGAACACGTCGGATCTTGGTTTTCCTTTTTTTTTTTCTCTGTTCCCCTGCACTCGTACCGTTTGACGCCTGTCCTGTGACCGCGGATGAAGTCTTCTCTTTTTCTAATCATTTCGGAAAGAATCAATCATTCAATTTTTTCCCATATTTTTTGATTGCAGAGTCCCGAACGGGGTACTACAAGAATTCAGTTCTCTTCACGAGTGCGACTTAAAAGAGAATTTCCTCGACGGAAAAAATAAAAATAAATTAATTAATTAATTAATTAACGAATAAAATAAAACAATTAAACAAACAGACAAAATAACTGAATAACGGCGGAAGTATAGTATATAACGCGTCGTTATGTGTAATACTGCATATACGATAAAATTGAAAAAATCAAATCAACATCGCGGGAGACACGAATCCCGCGCGCACTTTTCGTATATAAAAAGTTACCGTAATATTTGCATCTAGAGTAACGATGATAAATTAAATAAGTAAAATTTGAAGAAGAAAAAAATTCTGAAGATTCTCGCGAGTGTGTTGCATTTTCTCCATATCGGCTATATTATAAAATATAATATACATAAATAGGTATATACATATAGAACTATTGTAAACGCGAATGATTCATTGTTTTATACACACATGCGTATGGGTATATGCAAAAAGCAAGAAGAAAAATAAAAAAAACAATTACAGAACAAAAGTGGGGACGTTTTTTTAACGGTAAACAACATGTATACATAAATTTACATAAAATTCATCCACCCCCACCTACCCCACCCACACACACGAGCACACACACACCCACAGATACACGGACACGTATAAATATATAAATAAATAAATTAAATGGAATAAGTAATTATTATATAAAAAAAATTATATAAAAATGACACAACGTGGGGCGAACGATCGATCGGCATCATCGAGTATATAATGAACATATAATAATAGTGATAATACGAACGATAATAACAACAAGAAGATTAATAATGATAATATTAATAATAATGACAATGACGACGAAGTTCCACGAAGAACAATAATAATTGAACGTTCATATACCTACGTTACATATAATGCATATACTATACACATCCGTATGAATAATAATGTAAAATTCGAATATCTCGCGAAGCTGCAGCTCTTCATCGTATACTTAGGTATATGTAATAACATATAGTATGTAACGAGTACCTATACACAGATATATGAAGATAGATAAATAAATTGTAAGTTGTGTATCCTATAGAAGAGTCGTATATATATATATAATAATAATAACCGATTTAAAATCGGTTCAAAGGAGGTGTACAATAGCGTTTAAATAAATTTAAATCGAATCAAGAAGAAAGCAAGGAGAAAAGAAGAACAAAAAATAATTGAACAAAAGGAGGAAAAAACCACATATATATATATATAATATACATAAAATAAATTTCAAGTCATCAAACGACAATTCACGTAGGTAATTATATAATTATATATAATATTACACTATCCGTAATAGGTATATATTTACCTAGAAATCGGTACATATAGGTATATAAGTTATATATCCAACGCATACATCACCGCATTTTCTCATCATTATTACGATCATTATTAATATTGTTATTACTATCATTACCGTCATCGCATTATCATCCCATATCCTCGTCATTTTACACATTTCATTCTATAGAAAAAAAAAAACTCAAATATATTGTTGTTCTTTTCATCAGATCTGATTAACGCGTGTCGCGTTTATGAAATTGGTTTATATATATAATAAATAAAGTGATGAAACTATAAATAATGATGATGATTATTCTTATTATTATTATTATTATTAATAATATTATCACCGTGACACACGCGTGTGTATGATAACTTCGAGGGATGTACGGTGAAAGTGATTTATAATTCAATCTTTACCACACGTATTATTTGTAAGTTAGAATGCGTCGCATATATGTATAAATATTCATATAACACATAACATACCCTGGTCACATATCAGCGTTGTAAAATCGCATCGTCATTTCGATTTAGGAAAAAAAAAATTTCCCCCCTATTTCGTTCTTTTTTTCGGTTCGATCTCCATTCTTTTTTATAGTCGATACATGTATATTATATAGTATAAAATACGGATGACTATTATTAACGTTATTATCATTATTAGAAATAATTAGGTATTATCATCATCGGTACGTTATGTTGTGTATCATAATTACATTATATGTATAGGAAGCGATCGGAATTATATGAATTTTCAAACTGTGAATCATTTGATTGTAATAGAAAAAATAACGAGAACGGGGAATCTTCTTTCTTTTAAAATAACAAAAATTAAGCGTATAATATTTTACATGTATGTATAAAAAGACTGCTTGAGATTGTGCGCGAGCGTTCCTATAGAAATGCAAACTATGTACATATGCTATTATTATTATTATTTTTATTATTATTACGACTGTCATTTGGAAGAACAACGTCGGGGTAAAGATTTGAATTTTTGCTTTCCGGTTACTTCGTTTTTAACCTGACTTGTTTTTTTTTTCCTTCTAATAAAGTCAAGAATTATTCTGTCAAAGTGGTCATTACACTACGTGTTATACGAATCTGATAATCTTCAATGAGATTACGTTAGTAAAAATGACAAGAGGATCGATCCGCGGGCAGCGAAGAGGAGGGGCATCGAGGGTGGGTTATATAGTTGCTATTGAATAGTGAGGGTTTGTGCGTATGAGCCACGAAAAGAAAAAGGAAAAGAAGGAGTGGAAAAAGTTTTAGGTAATTAAGTAGGACTGTTATTATGGTAGTGTTTAGAAAATTTCTTTTGTTTCATCATTGCTATTATTATTATTATTATTATGATAATCATTACTTTCATTATTATATATAAATGGTTGATTCGAAACCTGATCGTTCTCGCTAATCAAATATCATCGGGATCATTGTATAATAATATGAGTTAATTAATCCCCAGCGTCGGAAAGCCAAAGATTATATATCGTCCTGTCATCATTTTTATAGTGTGCCGTACATGAGAAATCGAAAAAGGAAAGGAGTGTATAGTGACTATAGGTAGTAGATAAGATTGCAAAATTTTTAAACTTTCGGATTCGATAATTATGAAGAACAAGAAAATAGGATCGATCGTCATCTGCCGATAATATCAACGCTGTATTACAGATCGGGAAAGCTCGGCTACTTCTAGTTGTTTTATTTTTCGAAACGTTTTCTTATTTTTTTTTTTTTTGGTTTTTCTCTTTCAGGGAATGCGCGTAACGTGAATTTATCGCGAACGGATACGGAGGTGATACAAATTTGAAGCGAATGAGGAAAAAAGACAGAGAAATTGACAAAAAAGAGAACTTTATAAAGAAATTAAATGAAATGAAAATTATATGATGTAAAATTAAATGAAATTAAATGACTGGTATGAAAATCGAAAAAAGGCGGAACCCGATACCGATCCCAGCTGCACTGTATTATATATGTATAAACGTATAATATACATATAAAACGAAAGTTTTCAACAATTATTAACCTCAAAGTTTTTATTTATACCGTATATTACAGTTATCCTATTAAAAATAATTGCGTACGTGGGACGCCTCGCGCGCGTTTCGTTTACGCGTTTTATTATATTATTTTCTTAATTTTATTCTTATTATTAAAATGAAGAAAACAAAAAAGAACAAAAATGAAACACGACGTTTCGCTGCTGCAGCTGATGTGCATCGTATGCAGTTTGGTGTGTTACAATATTACCTACATTATCATTATTGTTATTATTATCGTAACGAACATTATTATAATATATTTTTAACGATATTTCGCCAAATTCGCACAGATGCATTATATTACAATTATTAATGACATACTTATGAATAAAATAAAATAGAAAAAGATGAAGAATTCAACTCCGAACGAAACGATAATTCAATACGTTATTTGCAAAGATATTAGGTTTTTTCAAGTATCACGTACACATAATTATAAATATCGTATCGCGATCTGCTGCAAAATCGTCGCGCTGAGTTATTCCACGTACCAGAGCCGAAGGGAAAGAATTAAAAATTGAACAAAGGAGAAAAAAAAAACAGAAAAACAACAAAATCATGTACAAAGATTATCCTGTAAGTTTTTTTTGTGTTGTATAAAAATCACATAATCATAGCGATTAGTTGTAATAAATTACTAATAAAAAAAAAAAAAAGAAGTTAGGAGAAAGAAATGCAGAAGAAGAAACGTAGACTCGAGAATCAACCACCGATATCTGAACTTTGTCGCCCTTATTAATTAACACACGATCACACGCGGAGTTGTGATCTATATGCGTACATATAGATATCAGTATCAGTACATATAGATATGTAATTTATCTCGAATAAGTCGAACTCCTATGATTTCTTTAATGAAACGTGGGCAGAATTTTAGAAACTGAACTGTAAATTTTTTGATACAACGTGAAAGAGAGAAAAAAGAGGAACGAAAATTTGACAGCTATATAGCTATAGATTTCAACTTCGTGAAGCAGGAAGTATATTGGTTATATGTATATATACATATAAAGAGAATGTGTAACACTGAAAAGTTTGAATAACATAAAATAAAGTTAAAAAAATAAAATCCTAAACGAATGAATAAATTGATAAATGAATACCTATGTGAAAGCAGGTATGCACGACGAGAAGCGACGTTGATGATGATGACGATTAAGAATAAAACGAAGTAAGCGAAGATATGTGATGAAACGCGTGAAAATCGCCATTGTACCTACCCCCAACTCGCACGACTCGATTATTACATATACTGTAGCTATTATTATTATTATTATTATTATTATTATTATTATTATCATTATAACTATCATTACTATTATTCTAATTATACGCCCGAGGGTGTCGATGGCGACTTTCAGCTCACTGTCAGACTCATATACAATCTGGTATCGAGAGAAAAGTGGAAAAAGCAAAAAAAATAAAAAATGTATTCATGTAATTCAGCATTATTACATATAAATAAATAGTTGTTATTGTAAAAAAAAAACAAGAACTTGGTTATTTAATTATGTAATCTTATCGTATACTCATACAACATAATGACTCGAAATTATATACCCTCTTACTACATAATTGGATTAATTAATTCTCCCGCCAAATGCAGATGCGATTTCAGCGGTTGCATATTCTTCGCGTTATTTATTTACTTATTTATTTATTTTTTCAATTTAATTTTTTTTTTTTTCACCACGCACACAAGCAGACAAGGATATAATAGTCGCGTAAATCGCGTAGAGGCTACAATCCTTAACAACGCGAAAGTCACGCAACGTTCGCCATTGGCCAGTTCAAGTCTCCGCCCTCGCGACGTCCTAATAATAAATATAACGATACACACACACATTTACACATTACGTATACGTACACGTTTATTTCTTCAGATAAAGTCCACTGAAGAGGTGTAGGTGCGAGGTTCAAGCCTTCGTCGTACACGCACAGTGCTTATATTATATACACCTAACTTCCACACACGTCCCCACACGCGTCTCGAAAATAAGTGCGTGTAATGTAACCGTGCGCGAATGCCATCCGCCCCGGTTAATTAAACTACGAAGTATATATGTACATATATTATATGTACATGTGTACACGTATCTAGCCATACGGAATATGGTATACACGATGTGGGGAAAAACTTGAAAACGGCGAAAGGGTGACAATATATCCAACAGCTGGGTGCGATATACCGGAGGGAAGGAGAGCGATCTCATTTTTTATTTTTTTTTTTTTAGGTTTTTCCTCCTATTTTGGATACTCGCGTTTCAACGCTCAGATCTCTTGTATAATTTGACGATTCACTCTCGTACGCATTATACCTAAATACGTACGTACTTTCGCAGTGATAACGAAAGAGGTGGTGAGTCGACGCCCCCGGCCGGAGCTACGACGACGACGACTTTATTGGTCGTGGTCACGAACCAGTGAATCTCGTAAGTTAACAAAGCGTAACGAAGGTAGACTGAAGTATATACGAACCGCTGTCTTCCGTGAAATAAACGTCAAAGTCGATCGCATAGGTAGCTTATGATCAATAATATATTATCTAAATATGTGCACATGTGTATACATATATAAGTAAATAGGCACGTGTACATATTGTTACATAACGTGGAAACTATACGTTCCCCTCATCGTCGGACAAATTGCTCGCCTCCGATATACGCGATTGAAATATGTATACCATTTTACCGTGACACTGAAAACTGGATCGAAAACTTTCGACCGATTGTCAATTTCCAATTTTGCAAATTGTCAAAAGAACTTCCAGCGTTCCTGAGAGATTGATAAATTTTCGAAAATTTACTACGTTTGAGGGGTATGTTGTTTTTTTTTTTTTTTTTGTTTTGCTTCATAGCCACCCCCTACGGTAAAACTTTTCGCTAATTAAAATAATTATTTCGTGCAGAATTTCCCTTTGCGCGGTAGTGTTAGAACGCGGGTTCGGGGGGTAGGATTGTTCTAAATTGGGCGCGGCTAATCAGGAGGAAAAGAATCAGGTCGCTCCCTTGTCGAATATCTTCCCCGGTTCTTCGGTTCCAGCTATGCTTATACATGTACATATATACACACACCGAAACTACCCCGTCCCATTATTGTGGGACGTAAAAAGTAAGAGCATGAAATTAGTCGTACTTGAAGCATTAGAAGGGTAGTTTGAGAGCAGGGTAGCCGAACTCGCATTATAAAAAAAAAAAAAAAAAAGAAAAGAAGAAGAAGGAAAGAAAATTCAAGGCGAACTATATCTACCCTCTGGCCTTTCCTCTTTATATATATTTTATTTGATAATTATGTAAATGCCGGAATGATTGTCGGGCAATATGTCCTCGGAATAAAAAGATGGAGAGAAAGAAGGGGGAAAGAAAGAGAGCGAAAGTAATTCGGTTATCTTTATGATTCGAGTAGGGTGGTACGTTATAGTCGAAGAAGAAGACGAAAAAAAAAAAAACAAGGAAAAAAGGGAAGTAAAAAAGTAAGAGAAAAGCGCAAATGGGGAGGAAATCTGTGCTTCTCCCGCGGCGGAGGGACCGGCGGCGTACGAGGGACGGTGGTGGCGTAGAGGAGTCCTGTGTAGCGAGAGTCTTGCGCGCGCGGGGTCCTTCATTTGCATTGAAACGTTCAATTTTTTTCTTACGCACAAATATGCTGACAGGGCGGCGGGTCGCGCTTTACATTTTTACATTTTTACATCCGAGGGGGAGGGAAGGGACTGGGCTGAAACGGAGGGAGGGAGGAGAAAGAAGTGTCCTAAAATCCCGCGATCCCTACAAACGATTTGCGGCTCGCCCTGATGATCGCTCCCTCGCAAATTATTATTATAATACGAAGACATCTTATTTTCTACGTCTATAATAAGGTAAAACGTTATAGGTATAATATATACCTACCGTTGTTGTCTTTTTTTTCTTACCCTGAATATTTTTCTTCCGTTGTCGCGTTGTCGGGGAAATTTGATTACAACGTTTTTTTTCGACTCGACGATCATGACGACGTCCTGGACAGCTTTACGCACCTCATCGAATAAGCGGAACTTGAGAATTGAGTTTGGCGGTCCCGGTGGAATCTCTTATTCCTTCTCCTTTCACTCAACGTCGTTTTTCCGTTTTTTGGCGCACTCGTTGCTTATTCATCTCGATGATGAGATTCCGATGTCGACCTCGAAGGGCTCCCACCTAATGACGTGTAATGTCGTCGGTATGATCGAAAAATACAATTAAATAACTACTCGCTCATCGCGCCAAATATGCATCTTGATTGCGTATGATTGCTGCAGAAATAAGAAGAGAAGAAGACGAGGCAAATTATGCGCTATTGCGGAGGCAAGAGTTTATTTTCGTTCGCTTCTTCGCGGTACAGGATGCGAAAAACTGAAGATTGGAAAATCGCAGCTCGAGGCGTTTGTCTTCTGAATATATAAGTATAACGAAACTACGTAACACGGTATACGTGTCTTCCGTGAAGAACATTTACGCGATAACGCATTCGATGCTACTTTCCATTTTGTTTTCTCCCTCGTTTTTCGAGGGTGAACATTTTTCAGTTTTCCGATGAGCGCAAGAACGTCGCGGTAGGGGTTGAAAATTGTACAAGTTTACTCAAACGATCGCGTAAGATTTCTCACGGGGAGGAGGTAGTGGGGGGGTGAGGGAGGGGTGTGCTCGACGTATATTTTTTTACGTTGTTTTCATTATGATTATTATTATTATTTTATATTCTCTGTACAGCCGGGGACCGCGACGGAGGTTTTGTCAAGATGTCACCGTCGCTAATGAGTGGAGTTAAGCACCCTTCAGACGAGACAAAACAAGAGAAATTTTATTTTCATTGCGGCGAACGGTCCCTAGCTATTTCTTTCTCTCTCTCTGCAACCACCGCCACCACCAACCCTCTGACTGCGCTCTAATTTATGCTAATCAGTTTTTATAGGTATACCGAAGTATACTGAATATAAGAAGACGAATAAAATACAAAAAACGGGAAGAATTCAAGGAAAACTTGAACGGTATTTCATGTAATCGGATTGTATGTGAATCAAGAATATCATACACCCTTGTTCAGAATGATAAAAAAAAAGGAGGAAAACCAAATACTGCAAATTCGCGTGAAAGAAACGCAAAAAAAAAAAATCGATCGCTTAATATGGTCAACCGTAGAAAAATAATTGTCGATAAGAAAAAATGAATATGGTTGGAAAAGGTTATAATTAAATCGGTATATCAACGTACCGGTTTCCATTTTTGACGAATGAAAAAGAGAAAGAAAAAAATGTCGCATGGGTCATGAGCATTGACTTATTTCGAGACTCGTCGCGCATGTGTACCGCGATACATCTTGTCGTCGGGACACATTGATTACTGGTTATTGGTCCACTGCGATTTGCCTCCTTAATTGTTCGGTAAATTTCTCGTTTTTTCTTTATTTGCCCGAGAAGGACAAGGAGGTCGAGATTTTCACGTATTTCAGCCGTACGACGTACTCAAACGAAAGTCCACCGTTTACGCGAAGGGATGAACGCCGCGGAACAGCTCCAATATATACCTAAGTGGAAGCGAAAGGGAAGCGGATAATCGTCTGGGAAGGGTGATGGTCGAACGCTCGCTCGCGACGATAATCTTGCCCGGTTCTTAAGAATTTTTTACCTTCATTTTCATTCGACGTTTTGTTTTCCTTCTCCTTTTTCTCTTCCTTTTTTGGTTGCAGGAAGAAAATACAAACGGGACTGATAATTATCGTCGTCGTTGCTGCAGCGATCCCGAAACAGCAGTTTCTTTCGAATCCCCGAAGAACTGTTATTGGGATGCGGCAAAATTTTCTAATACAAATTCATGAATTCGTAAAAGATGGAGGGGTATCAAAAAATATTAAGAAACATCAACGCGCGCGCCGGGACGAACGATCAACCGACGTTTACCCGGCCGCCATTAGGAGCCGGGCGCAATCAAAACTCACTGCGTTGTAAATCAAAACTGAAATTCAGGGGCCCGCCGAGTCTGAAAGAAGTCTAGACCGATCTGGGACCCACTGCTGGACGACTTGTAAAACTAAAAGCAGGACCCACGGGACCCGAACGCGTTCGCTCTCCTTCGGTTCTATAAAAAGGCAACTTTACTCTGGTAATTACAGGCTCCGATGCTGTCGATTTACGGGTCCCCCGGAATACCCGATTCCCAAATTCCCTCCTCGGAAGGTCACGCGCGGTCACCTCAACTTTTACCCCGTTTCTATAAATATACGAGAACTAGGTACGAGACGGGTGGATGTTTTATTTTTTGTTATTACGGAAATTTGATGGCTGCGCGTAGCTCGTAAATTTCCGTCGGATTCATCATGGTAGGGATCATGGGAATCGTATACGGGTGAAACGTGGTTTATTAGGGTGAGGCATTATACGCTCCGCGGGCTGAAATTCGAGATGATTTCAGGTTGACTAATAGAAGAGACTGATTGAAACGATTCGTAGAAACGTATATTATACGTAAGCGGTGATCAGACGCATTCGAAACGTAGAAACTATATATCCGTGTATTATAGTGAATTCGGATGAAATGGAGGTACGGTCAATCGGCGAAATTCTCTTCGGGTATCATCAGAGAAATAATTTAGGTAGTATAACGAACCCGAATAACTCATGGGAAATATAAACACCGTTACTAGCGATGGGATTCTAATTACGGGAATGAATGACCACGAAAAAATGGAATAAAAGAACCTAGAATACCGAGCGAACAGTCGTCATCGCCGACCAGATACTAGGTATAAAAGATAATAAGTATATCTCCGAAGAGTGGTCTTTGTATAATGAAAACCTTTTAAGGGTTATAATGATCCCGTAATTCTAGTCTCTCCTTCAAATTATAGGTGTCACTTCGAGTAATGGTAACCTCTTAACACTTTACGTAACATCGACGTGCAATACGTAACATATACATATGTATACGTGACGTTTCACGCGGAATGCCGCATATTAGTGTATAATAAGGACGGGGCAATTGGGGTCAGCGGTAATTAGGGTATTCATGTTTTTACTTCTTTTTCCCATCCAGAGATAAACAGATGCGTAGAAACAAGCGTCCTTCGAATTCTTTCGCAAATATTCGGGTGACTCGACGACTGTTTTTTTTTCATCCCCTAATTATTTCACGTGGTTGTAAATAATTTTCTCTCTCTCTCTCTCTCTCTCTCTCTCTCTCTCCACTCGGGTATCGAGGGCGGAGATTCTTAATAATTTCGCGACATGCGTAGGTATATTCATAATTTGCGAGTCAATTAATTTTTCACCCGCATCGCCATGTATAAATCGCCCCCCCCCCCCTCTCCCGAGCGTATAACGTTCGTATATCATTTCATTGATCATTTTCACGTTCTCGTCGCGCACCGCAAACGGCCGGGACGTAACGTAACGCAAGGTATAACGTAACGACGAACCGGGTCGGGAATGAATTTAATTAATAACGTGCTCTCAAAACTTGGCGGGCGCGTCTGTCACCACGCCTCGGTTTTAAATGAAATATTTCCGCGAGTTTCTACAGCAGCCCAGTCAACGCTATCCTATAGCCGCGCTGCTACTGCCGCTGATGCCGCTATAGCTTTTGCGGAATGACGGCTCAGGTTATAACGTGCCATCAGAAGTGTAGGAAGAATGGAAAGGGTTGAATAAGGGGTTGAGGGTCAGGCAAAAACGGGATGGCTGCGAGACCCGCGCCAACCACCACCCCCCATCCCCCCATCCCCCCCACCCCCGCCTCCATCCCACAAAAATGGGGGGAGAGAGGAGCTAAAGGGAGAAATTAAAAGGTATATCGCCACGAAGGAACAAAAAGAGCAGGAACGGGGCGAGGGGGGAAATTCACCGTCGACATCTGTGCGAACGACGAAAGATGAACGTTAACGGGTCGACCTCACCGCGGCACGTCGATCGATTTATAGATCAAACTAACTGTTATCGAAATCGAGAGAACGTGAAAAAAGAAGTCCCTCGAAATCATTTTTTTTTTCTTGTTTTTTTCGTTCTTTCACCCGCACTACCTACGACGATGTATAAAATATCTGATAATGTAATTACTTTCCGTCGGCATTTATTGAACGACGGTAGAATAATCGTGGCGTCGTCGTTTCGCAGGATACCGGGACGAAGGGTTTTCTCGGTTGTATAAATGTTAACCAAACTCGAAGGTGGATTAATTTTCGTGAGCCTTGTCGACGCGGAAGCGGAATGAGGAGGAGGCGAGGGGGAGGCAGACGGAGGCACGCATCGGAAACACATAAGACGGAGCCTCGCTCCACCCCGATGTATCGTTAATCTGTTTAAATAACGAAACATCCCTTGGGGCCGAGGGGTGGGTCGGGGTAAACGAAAATCAATGCATCCGACACCAAGCGAGCAACGGAAAAGCTGCAAAGGGGGGGAGAGCAGAAATACGGAGCATCCGAAGTTAACCTTCTCTCCCCTCTCCCCGACTCCTCGTTCGCTCTCGTACTCCACCAACCGAACAACCCCCTTCCAGCGGGCCTCCTGTCTTCCCGAGATTAGCCTTTTTATCGAACTCGCGCGACGGCACTTGCTGCTTAGCCTACAAACGGCTCACGTTAAAGTCCTGGAGGAACAGGAGCCGGGAAACTCCTCTTCCTATTATGTATACGTGTGTAAATATACATCGCTGGGGAGGACATGTGATCGGTTTTTCGAGCGATTTTTGCGGCTATCATTAAATTCTTATTTGACTTTTTTTCTCCCCATAATTGTTAATATTCGAAGTAGGTGCAGAGCGGCAATTATCGGGAGATCGGTACGAGATGATATACTCACAACTATATAATAATCCGGAAATTTAAATTACCTTCTTATTTCTTCGCTCGTATTTTCCAGCAGTTTCTATTACACCTAAGACACCGCTGTATCGGGCTTTTTCTATCCGCGGATCGAACCTCCGACCTCGCAAAGGATTCACGAGAAAAACGTAATCATTTTACTTGTACTCGGAGATCGTGTGGCTCCCGCTTCAGCCCCGATACGTTCGCTCTGTATAATAATAAGATCCTCGATTCATCCCACAACATTTTACGTAACTGTATACAAGTATTAAAGACATAAATATATGCTATATATTGAATGTATTATATGATACGATGGGAGTGATCGGGAACGGATGTGGTCAACATCAACGAACGGTTTAATCGCATATATATATATATAAGCGGGAAAATTTCTTTCGTGAGAAACTTTTTCCCACCTGCACTGCAACGGCACCGAAGAAAGATCGTTACGACGAACTGATTATTCGAACAGCGAGCTAGATGTATAAAAAAGAAAAAAAAGAGCGAAGAAATAAAATGGACGCACGAAAATATGAAGGATACTGACCCGTTCCATCGACGGTTCCAGAATACTAACAACGTCAATTATTTGGGATTGAAAAACTCCCGATGAAATCAGGATTGAAAAAAAAAAAAAAAAAATGATCGGGACGAACTCGAATAAATGAAATATCAGACGAAGGGTCCTCGCGATTCGCAATTCCTCGTATTTCTTTGACGCTTTTTATTTTTTTCTTTTACTCAATATTTTTTTCCTCGTCAATGAAAACCTTCGATATTACAGCGGAGGTCAAAGATTTCTCGGTTATTTTTTGTCGGTTGAACAATATCATAAAATTCTTGTATCTTCTGTCAGATATGAGGTGGGCGGGGGAGAGTAGGAGAAATAATTCGTTTGCCATATGGCCATACGGCGGTGTTCGGGGTCCCCGTTCCCGTCGTTCCCGATTTTCCCGTCTTCCCATCTCTTACCTACAATGCGTAACTGTAACCACCACCACCACCACCACCACCACCACGCAGAACGCTCTTTGAAGGATTCAGAATTTCTATGATATTCCGGCAAATTGAGTTCACGCTTCATCGAACCCAGAAGAAAAGCCCCCGAGCTCCGCGAACCCCGACCTAGCTGTATACGTCTATAACTATACACCCGCTGCATATACACTCCTCGTATCACTAAACGCTCTGTAGTGAGCTATAGTGTCGAAGGACTAGCAACGCGCGTCGCGTATCGCCTCGACGAACTGAAAACGCTTCTTCGCCCGAGCATGAGCTGTATTCAATTATCGTTGCTGTAGATTCAATTGCTAGTCCCATTTTCGAATTCAAAGTGCCTCCTCTCCGCCGAGCGTCGTACTCGCACTCCAGCTCCGCGTTTGAGCTGAGGGAAAGAAAATCGCAAGACGTGTGTACGACGAAAGAAAATAAAAAAAAAAAAAGAAAAAAGAGAAAGTACCCATAGTATATGCACTGCGTATAGTGAGCAAAATCAATACCGGTTATACCCGTTTCTCGTGTATGTGAATGAAGAAAAAAAAAAATAAAAAATAAAATAAAATACGTAACAACCACAAGAGCGGGCTCTTAAGTAGTGCAATTACGTCGCGTAAATCTATCCGACGCGCGTTGCGACGCAGACGCCTGCAATCTAGACGGTGCAACTCGGCAAATATATTATACCGCTGCCCGTGCAGTGAGCGTCGATATCGCTTTGGAAACGTAACTTATTTTCCACGTGGGAATGAAAATGTTCGATATTTCGCTGGAATCAATTGTGCGTACGATGTCCTGTTTGTCAACCTTTTGCAGAAACCGGCAAATTTTTATTTCGCCGTCCCAGTTCCGCAACTTCATCCGGTTCGCTAAATTTGTCGCTCCAGCTAGGAGGGCGGGAGGTTGCCCACCTCAAAATTCCCAGCCATTCTATACCTCGGAAGGTTGTTGTTCGACGAATGTTGAAGCTACGCTGGAGGTTCCGCCAAGATTCGCTCTAGCTACCGCTGTATAGCGCGCCGGTTAAGCGATCGCGCCTTGCAATATATGTACATAATCCAAGCTGTGAGACTCCATATACGTATACCGTAATTAATTAGCCAAGTTATTCGCCACTCTCGGCAACGACGTGTTTCGAAGATCTTCGTTTTTCAAGGATACGAATACCCCTGCAACGCCGACGACATCGATCCCGATAGTTCGAAAATGAAAACCGCACGTCAGACTGCATTTTCCGTGAATCTTGACGCATCCGTTTTCGTTGTTCAGGTTTAAGCGAGGAGAGGAATGAGAGAAAACACTCAGACTCCGTCGAAGTGTCGGGCTTCGTATATATGATGAGATTGAAAATTCCCCCGCCGCGACTGGGTTCAAAAAATTCATCTCATAATACCGGATCCTTTTACAAATCCCTCGGCGTGCGGCGTCTGAGCACTTGTACAAGTGGCATCGCGAGTTAATTCGAGTAATTGAATTAATTGCAGATGCAAATTATACACCGTTAGTAGTCGTCTGCTCTATAGTGTACACAGTGCGCCAAGAGAGATAGGAATCGTCGCAATTCTATTGTCTGATCTATAGGATCCACTTATAGTATAGCCGCGCGCGGAGAGTAATTGATAGATCGTTGTTACAGGATCTCCTATCCAAGAAGAGTGGAGGGCGGGAGACTCTGAGGCAACGGCGAAGAAATGCGGTGAAGGGGGATAAAAGGAGGAAGGGAGTCCGCAAGAATGACAGGTTATGAGGCTAAAACTCCTTGCGGTTCGCACGACCCCACTTCGCAACCGTGTTATTAGTTAATTCTTACAATTACGCGACATCCCTGTGGTTATTCTATTACCAAGATTTTCAGATTCTACGGCACGGCGCATACGTTGCCGTACACCGCCTTCCGAACCCGCCGTTCCGGCTAGCGGAATACGACTCGGGTAAAGAGAGATATTGGGATTCCGGGTCCGACGTGACTTTTACGTGAAAATCGAAACTTCGAATTTTCTCCGTGGCCCGCGATCGACATTAGAACAATTCCGTAATTTCGAACAAACGCCTCGCGCACGTCGTATAAGCGGTACGTATGTATTCCGGAATCCTCGAAGACGAAAAGAATAATTTCCCCGTTCGATGGTATCGCGGGGTTATTTCACCCAATAAACGAATAGCCGAAAACGGTCGCGGCGCGTCGGTCAGGACGATGATGCCGTATGATTACGGGTTTGCCCGAGACGATTATAATTTTATTTTATTTAGGAATATCGGCGGGAGGCATAGAGCCGGCCAACGGATACCCGACTATCTGCACCAGCCCCGAAACGTTTTATAGAAAAACTTTTGACAGCTTCGTTAGAAATTTCAAAGATCTACAACTGATTTACGAGCGACCAATTTACATACATGTAATCTGCTAGCCGGACTCCACACTCCACACACATAGGGTATAGCCGTGCATTCGTATTTACCTATATATATATATATATATATATGTATAATGCCTATCCCACATAAGTGGTGTTTTATTCCAAACTATGCTCGGAGCAAGAAGAAGACTGCGTCCAATTAGAAATAAAATATTTTAAAGAATTAAAATTATAACCCTTACGTATTTTGTTCCGTCGTTATTGGATGTAACGTGTCTACTATATATACACGTATATTTGAACGAGGACATCGCGGTCGCGTTGTTTCCGCGTGCTGAAATTATCCTTGTATATATATAAGACTCTCCGAGGTTCGATCTGATAACTACCCCATTCCACGGCGTTGTATTACATAGTCGTCTAGCGTTGAATTCAATCGACTGGTTCACCAGCCTGTATTATTACCCCGTCCCACCCCCCTCCCTCTCCACGAAATATCTACTCGGCACGACTGGAGAACGAAGACGAGGGGAGACGGAGATGGAGAGGA